>NC_138292.1:51495000-52695000 GCF_965601325.2 Salmo salar | reverse complement strand
ATTGGACCAAGGCGCAGCGGATAAAGTGCTCATCTTCTTAATTTATTTAAAGAAAACACTTAAACAAAATAAACAAACGATGAAACAGTTCCGTAAGGCAACACAGGCTATACAGGAAAACAACCACCCACAAAACACAAGTGAAACAAACACAACTAAATATAGCCTCCAATTAGAGACAACGACAACCAGCTGCCTCTAATTGGAGGTCATTCCCAAAAACCCAACATAGAAATAGAAAACTAGATATAAACATAGAAATAGATAACATAGAACCTAAACCCCAAAACACCAAAACACACAAAACAAACACCCCCTGCCACGCCCTGACCAAGCTACAATGACAAATAACCCCTTTTACTGGTCAGGACGTGACAGCATGTTGTCAACTGTAGCTAAATGTCATTTGTGTCCTCTTATGAAAATGTAAATATGTTTAAAATTAATTCTTAAAGTTGTTATTTATTCAAAATTGTCTATGTAAGTGTCATTTGAAAAAATAATAGTATACATTTTTTTGATTTACAATCTCATGGTACTTTTTTATAATTAGCATTACCCTACATCATACTTCTATCATGTTCCAATACATCATTATATATTACAAGATAGGTAATCATTTAATGTAATTCAAAAAAATTGCTTTTCACATTTATTCTTATAACAAGACATGGGCTACTTGTAAAACACAGTATGTAATGTGACTGACGCAGAACCTACATCTCCATGTAAATTCAACTGGTATGCAGTTTCAACTCTTGTTACACTGTAAGTAATTACACTGCTCTTTTATTAATAGCATAAATGAGAATTATAATAAACTAACAAATGAAAATGGCAGATACTGCTCTTTGCTCTGGTATTACCTGTCATGTCCTGACCAGTAATAGGGGTAATTTGTTATTGTAGTTTGGTCAGGACGTGGCAGGGGGTATTTGTTTTATGTGGTTCGGGGTGGTTGTGTGTTTAGTGGTGTGTTTGATTTATTATTCCGGGGTTTTGGGCACGGTTCTATGTTAATGTATTTCTATGTTTAGTCTAGTTCTTTGTATTTCTATGTTTAGTTTATTGGGGGTTGAACCCTCAATTGGAGGCAGGTGTTTTCTTGTTGCCTCTGATTGAGGGTTCTATAAATAGGTATGTGTTTGTTTTAGTATTTGTGGGAGATTGTGCTGTGTATAGCTCTGTGCCTTACCGGCCTGTTATTTTGTTGTTGTGGTTTTTTTTGTGTACGTGTTGTTTTGGTTCACCTTATTGTCCATTTAAATAAAAGAAGATGAGTGCACATTTCCCCGCTGCGTCGTGGTCCACTTTACCCTACGACAACCGTGACATTACCCTGCAATTTGTAACATATCATGGCAAGGAAGAAGGCAGTAACTGTCGTTTAAGGGTCAAAGGTCAAGTCAGAGGTCAGGGTCATCATGAATAAAACATTAACTCATAGTAAGACATCAGATCACTACATCTCCAATGATCTCCCAATAATTAATTTGGCTGGACAATTAAAAAACTTTAAAGCTGTTTTCTCAGTTCCATGCTATGAGCAGTTACTGCATTTTTGCTTGGAAGGGCAGTATACTATCTTTAACTAGCATTGAAAAAGATAATCCATTATTTTCTAATAAAAAATCTCTCCCTAATTTCTGAATCACGCTTGTAACGTCAGTAGGCTATAGCAGCCTATACTTCGGAGGGGGAGGGTGAGGTAGACGCACACACACTGGCAAAGATTTTCAGCTGGCAGGCGGACACTGGAATAAGGTTCTGAGTGACAGAGCAATGGCTCTGCATAGTCGCTTGGTTGTGTTTTTTTGTGGGACTGACAAAATGCCTGGAATGTAAATTAACGTTAAGAACCGGTTCCCATGATTGTTTTTTGTTTTTTTAACGTTCTTTTTCGGTTTTCGGTTCTGTTCTCTGAACCAGTTCCAACCCCTGGTTACAATAGCGAGCAAGTTGTGTAGCATAATGTTATTAAGTTATACAAAGTTTTATAGAGTTTAGGAATTTTCAAAGATTATGAACTGCCATTACTGTTTGTAAGTAAGCTAGCTAGCTATCGTTAGCTTATTATAATGTCTGCCAATACTGAAGATCATTGGTAAAATAAAATGTGTGAGTTAAAATTAACAAGCAACCTATGATACTCTTCTATCTTAATAAATATAATGAACAGAAATATAAAAGCAACATGCAACAATTTTCAAAAATGTTACTGAGTTACAGATCATAAGAAAATCAGTCAATTTAAATAAATACATGAGGCCCTAATCTATAGATTTCACATGATTGGGCAGGGGTGCAGTGCCCACTCACTTGGCCGCCAGGCCCACCCACTGGGGAGCCAGGTACACCAATCAGAATTTGTTTTTCCCCACAAAAGAGCTTTATTACAGACATAAATACTCCTTATGGGGAAAACGAATTCTGATTGGCTAGATCTATTTATTTAAATGGACTGATTTTCTGATTATCTGTAACTAGCTAGCTAACATTACATTTTCAGATATTACACATTTTCAAATTTTTACAGAAAGTGGTTTCATTTCTAGCTAAAGTGTACTGTTAGCTAGCTAGCTAACGTTAGCTGGCTGGCTCCCTAGCTAATGTTATTCATTTCTCAGAGCACTTTTCTATTCTAGTTAGAGCCTAATGTTAACTAGCTAACATTGAACATGGTTGGTTAGCTCCCAGCACTATGGCATTGTTGTCAGTGTTTATTGTTTAACTAGCTAACGTTGGCTGGCTGGCTCGTTAGCTAACATTACGTGACGTGTGTACAAAACCCGTTGAATATAACTGGTGTCAGTAAACGTCTGCAAAAAAGCGTAATGAAATTGTTGCCAGCAGAGCTGGTTAGGCTGTTTTCATGTTATCTAGAGGTAAACAAATCATCGGCCAGAGCGTCAGGTGTGCGCTTCAAGAGCGAAACTAGATGGGCTTAGGGTGAGGGTGTGAACAATGCTGAATGGATGTAGACAAAGAAGAGATCTTCACTAGATAGCAAAACATTCAAATGTGATTTTCTCAAAAGTGAGTTTAAAGTTGATCAACTTTCAAAGCAGAATTACTTTCACATTGTTCCTCAAATGCAGTGTATGATATACCATTTTGTAGCTCTGAGTCTCTACTTTTATATAATGTAAGAAACACTATTACAAATTTTGCTACATAAGATCGAATCCAGGTGGTGAGTAACATTTAATCAGCTTCTTGATATGCCACCCCTGTCAGGTGGATGGATTATTTTGGCAAAAGAGAAATGGTCATTAACACCAACATATCTGTGCACAACATTTGAGAGAAATAATACTTTTGTGCACATAAAACATTTATGGGATCTTTTATTTGAGCTCATGAAACATGGGACCAACACTTTACATGTTGCGTTTGTATTTTGTTCAGTGTACAGTACCAGTCAAAGGTTTGGACACACCTACTCATTCCAGGGTTTTAGCTATATTTTTATTGTAGAATAATAGTGAAGACATCAAAACTATGAAATAACACATATGGAATCATGTAGTAACTAAAAAAGTAGCCACCCTTTGCCTTGATGACAGCTTTGCACACTCTTGGCATTCTCTCAACCTGCTTTATGAGGTAGTCTCCTGGAATGCATTTCAATTAGCAGGTGTGCCTTGTTAAAAGATAATTTGTGGAATTCCTTTCCTTCTTCATGAGTTTGAGCCAATCAGTTGTGTTATGACAAGGTAGGGGTGGTATACATAAGATAGCCCTATTTGGTAAAATACATTTTTACATTTTACATTTACGTCATTTAGCAGACGCTCTTATCCAGAGCGACTTACAAATTGGTGCATTCACCTTATGCTTTCCAGTGGAACAACCACTCTACAATAGTACATCTATATATTTTTTTTTTTGGGGGGGGGGGTTAGAAGGATTACTTTATCCTATCCCAGGTATTCCTTAAATAGGTGGGGTTTCAGGTGTCTCCGGAAGGTGGTGATTGACTCCGCTGTCCTGGCGTCGTGAGGGAGCTTGTTCCACCATTGGGGTGCCAGAGCAGCAAACAGTTTTGACTGGGCTGAGCGGGAAGTGTGCTTCCGCAGAGGTAGGGAGGCGCGCAGGCCAGAGGTAGAGGTCGATGAACGCAGTGCCCTTCTTTGGGTGTAGGGACTGATCAGAGCCTGAAGGTACGGAGGTGCCGTTCCCCTCACAGCTCCGTAGGCAAGCACCATGGTCTTGTAGCAGATGCGAGCTTCAACTGGAAGCCAGTGGAGTGTGCGGAGGAGAACGTGAGAGAACGTGAGAGAACTTGGGAAGGTTGAACACCAGACGGGCTCCGGCGTTCTGGATGAGTTGTAGGGGTTTGATGGCACAGGCAGGGAGCCCCGCCAACAGCGAGTTGCAGTAATCCAGACGGGAGATGACAAGTGCCTGGATTAGGACCTGCGCCGCTTCCTGTGTGAGGCAGGGTCGTACTCTGCGAATGTTGTAGAGCGTGAACCTACAGGATCGGGTCACCGCCTTGATGTTAGCAGAGAACGACAGGGTGTTGTCCAGGGTCACGCCAAGGCTCTTAGCACTCTGGGAGGAGGACACAAGGGAGTTGTCAACCGTGATGGCGAGATCATGGAACGGGCAGTCCTTCCCCGGGAGGAAGAGCAGCTCCGTCTTGCCGAGGTTCAGCTTGAGGTGGTGATCCGTCATCCACACTGATATGTCTGCCAGACATGCAGAGATCCGATTCGCCACCTGGTTATCAGAAGGGGGAAAGGAGAAGATTAATTGTGTGTCGTCTGCGTAGCAATGATAGGAGAGACCATGTGAGGATATGACAGAGCCAAGTGACTTGGTGTATAGCGAGAATAGGAGAGGGCCTAGAACTGAGCCCTGGGTGACACCAGTGGTGAGAGCACGTGGTGCGGAGACGGATTCTCGCCATGCCACCTGGTAGGAGCGACCTGTCAGGTAGGACGCAATCCAAGAGTGAGCCGCGCTGGAGATGCCCAACTCGGAGAGGGTGGAGAGGAGGATCTGATGGTTCACAGTATCAAAGGCAGCAGATAGGTCTAGAAGGATGAGAGCAGAGGAGAGAGAGTTAGCTTTAGCAGTGCGGAAAGCCTCCGTGACACAGAGAAGAGCAGTCTCAGTTGAATGACCAGTCTTGAAACCTGACTGATTTGGATCAAGAAGGTCATTCTGAGAGAGATAGCAAGAGAGCTGGCCAAGGACGGCACGCTCAAGAGTTTTGGAGAGGAAAGAAAGAAGGGATACTGGTCTGTAGTTGTTGACATCGGAGGGATCGAGTGTAGGTTTTTTGAGAAGGGGTGCAACTCTCGCTCTCTTGAAGACGGAAGGGATGTAGCCAGCGGTCAAGGATGAGTTGATGAGCGAGGTGAGGTAAGGGAGAAGGTCTCCGGAAATGGTCTGGAGAAGAGAGGAGGGGATAGGGTCAAGCGGCAGGTTGTTGGGTGGCCGGCCATCACAAGTCACAAGATTTCATCTGGAGAGAGAGGGGAGAAAGAGGTCAAAGCATAGGTTAGGGCAATGTGAGCAGGACCAGCGGTGTCGTTTGACTTAACAAACGAGGATCGGATGTCATCAACCTTCTTTTCAAAATGGTTGACAAAGTCATCCGCAGAGAGGGGGGGGGGAGGATTCAGGAGGGAGGAGAAGGTGGAAAAGAGCTTCCTAGGGTTAGAGGCAGATGCTTGGAATTTAGAGTGGTAGAAAGTGGCTTTAGCAGCAGAAACAGAGGAAGAAAATGTGGAGAGGAGGGAGTGAAAAGATGCCAGGTCCGCAGGGAGGTTAGTTTTATTATGGCAGGAACAGCTCAAGTAAGCAAAGAGAAACAACAATCCATCATTACTTTAAGACATGAAGGTCAATCAAACCTGGAATGCATTTCAATTAACAGGTGTGCCGTGTTAAAAGATAATTTGTGGAATTTCTTTCCTTCTTAATGAGTTTGAGCCAATCAGTTGTGTTATGACAAGGTATGGGTGGTATACAGAAGACAGCCCTATTTGGTAAAAGACTAAGTCCATATTATGGCAAGAACAGCTCAAATAAGCAAAGAGAAACGACAGTCCATCATTACTTTAAGACATGAAGGGCAGTCAAGGACTTTGAAAGTTTCTTCAAGTACAGTCGCAAAAACAATCTAGCACTATGATGAAACTGGCTCTCATGAGGACCACCACAGGAAAGGAAGACCCAGAGTTACCTCTGCTGCAGAGGATAAATTCATTAGAGTTAACTGCACCTCAGAAACTGAAGCCCAAATAAATGCTTCAAGTAACAGACATCTCAACATCAACTGTTCAGAGGAGACTGCGTGAATCAGGCCTTCATGGTCGAATTGCTGCAAAGAAACCACTACTAAAGGACACCAATAGGAAGAAGAGACTTGCTTGAGTCAAGAAACATGAGCAATGGATATTAGACCGGTGGAAATCTGTCCTTTTGTCTGATGAGTCCAAACTTTAGATTTTTGGTTCCAACCGCTTTGTCTTTCTGAGACGCAGTGTAAGTGAACGGATGATCTATGCATGTGTGGTTCCCACCGTGAAGTATGGAGGAGGTGGTGTGGGGGTGCTTTGCTGGTGACACTGTCTGTGATTTATTCGAATTTAAGGTACACTTAACCAGCATGGCTACCACAACATTCTGCAGTGATATGCCATCCCATCTGGTTTGCGCTTAGTGGGACTATCATTTGTTTTTCAACAGAACAATGACCCAAAACATACTTCCAGGCTGTGTAAGGGCTATTTGACCAAGAAGGAGGGTGATGGAGTGCTGCATCAGATGACCTGGCCTCCACAATCACCCGACCTCAACCCAATTGAGATGGTTTGGGATGAGTTGGACCACAGAGTGAAGGGAAAGCAGCCAGCAAGTGCTCAGCATATGTGGGAACTTATTCAAGACTGTTGGAAAAGCATTCCTCGTGAAGCTGGTTGAGAGAATGCCAAGAGTGTGCAAAGCTGTCATCAAGGCAAAGGGTGGCTACTTTGAAGAATATAAAATGTAAAGTATATTTTGATTTGTTTAACACTTTTTAGGGTACTGCATGATTCCATATGTGTTATTTCATAGTTTTGATGTCTTCACTATTATTCTACAATGTAGAAAAACCCTTGAATGAGTAGGTTTGTCCAGACTTTTGACTAGTACTGTATGTGATAAAGTGAACATCTGAGGCCCTCACCTGACCCTAACACACAAATATAGAAAATACGCTGCTCAGTCAGATGTTTTGACAGGCCTTTTAAAATTTTCAACATTTTGGTAGACTATTTGTTAGACAACTTGTCTATAATTAGATACATGCAGCTTCTCTTCCGTCATTACTTGTTGCCCTAGAAGATGAAATATACCCTTACTCACCAAAATAATGTCATAAATCGAAAGAAAGAATGCATCAATCTAGTTGACATGGGTAAAGGTAGACTTCTCTTTTCTTTAATCTCTCAAAGAAGCTGATCGTGGACTACAGGAAAAGGCGGGCCGAACATGCCCACATCAACATCGACGGGGCTGTAGTGGAGCGGGTTGAGATTTTCAAGTTCCTTGGTGTCCACATCACCAACGAACTATCATGGTCCAAACATACCAAGACAGTCGTGAAGAGGGCAAGACAACACCTTTTCCCCTCAGGAGACTGAAAAGATTTGGCATGGGTCCCCATATCCTCAAAAAGTTCTACAGCTGCACCATCGAGAGCATATTGACCGATTGCATCACCGCCTGGTATTGCAACTGCTCGGCATCTGACCGTAAGGAGCTACAGAGGGTAGTGCGTACGGCCCAAGTACATCACTGGGGCCAAGCTTCCTGCCGTCCAGGACCAACAGTTGAGGTCGGAAGTTTACATACACCTTATCCAAATATATTTCAACTCAGTTTTTTATAATTGCTGACATTTAATTCTAGTAAAAATTCCCTGTCTTAGGTCAGTTAGGATCACCACTTTGTTTTAAGAATGTGAAATGTCAGAATAATAGAGAGAATGATTTATTTCAGCTTTTATTTCTTTTATCACATTCCCAGTGGGTCAGAAGTTTACATACACTCAATTAGTATTTGGTAGCATTGCCTTTAAATTGGTTAACTTGGGTCAAACATTTTGGGTAGCCTTCCACAAGCTTCCCACAATAAGTTGGGTGAATTTTGGCCCATTCCTCCTGCCAGAGCAGGTGTAACTGTGTCAGGTTTTTTCAGTTCTGCCCACAAATTTTCTATAGGATTGAGGTCAGGGCTTTGTGATGGCCACTCCAATACCTTGACTTTGTTGTCCTTAAGCCATTTTGCCACAACTTTGGAAGTATGCTTGGGGTCATTGTCCATTTGGAAGACCCCTTTGCGATCCAACTTTAACTTCCTAACTGATGTCTTTAGATGTTGCTTCAATATATCCACATAATTTTCCATCCTCATGATGACATCAGTTTTGTGAAGTGCACCAGTCCCTCCTGCAGCAAAGCACCCCAACAACATTATGCTGCCACCCCCGTGCTTCACGGTTGGGATGGTGTTCTTCAGCTTGCAAGCGTATTTTTCCTCCTAACATAACGATGGTCTTTATGGCCAATTTTGTTTCATCAGACCAGAGGACATTTCTCCAAAAATACGATCTTTGTCCCCATGTGCAGTTCCAAACCGTAGTCTGGCTTTTTTATGGCGGTTTTGGAGCAGTGGCTTCTTCCTTGCTGAGCAGCCTTTCAGGTTATATCGATATAGGACTCGTTTTACTGTGGATATAGATACCTTTGTACCTGTTTCCTCCAGCATCTTCACAAGGTCCTTTGCTGTTGTTCTGGGATTGATTTGCACTTTTTGCACCAAAGTACGTTCATCTCTAGGAGACAGAACGCGTCTCCTTCCTGAGCGGTATGACGGCTGCGTGGTCCCATGGTGTTTATACTTGCGTACTATTGTTTGTACAGATGAACGTGGTACCTTCAGGCATTTGGAAATTGCTCCCAAGGATGAACCAGACTTGTGGAGTTCTACAATTTTTGGCTGATTTATTTTGATTTTCCCATGATGTCAAGCAAAGAGGCACAGAGTTTGAAGGTAGGCCTTGAAATACATCCACAGGTACACCTCCAATTGACTCAAATTATGTCAATTAGCCTATCAGAAGCTTCTAAAGCCATGATATCATTTTCTGGAATTGTCCAAGCTGTTTAAAGGCACAGTCAAGTTAGTGTATGTAAACTTCTGACCCACTGGAATTGTGATACAGTGAATTATAAGTGAAATAATCTGTCTGTTAACAATTGTTGGAAAAATTACTTGTGTCATGCACAAAGTAGATGTCCTAAACGACTTGCCAAAACTATAGTTTGTTAACAAGAAATTTGTGGAGTGGTTAAAAAATGAGTTTTAATGAGTCCAACCTAAGTGTATGTAAACTTTTGACTTCAACTGTATATACTAGGCGCTATCAGAGGAAAGCCCAAAAAAATCATCAAAGATTCCAGTCACCCAAGTCATAGACTCTTTTTTTTGCTTCCGCACGGCAAGTGGTACCGGAGCGCCAAGTCTAGGACCAAAAAACAGCTTCTAGACTTACATTGACAGCCCCCTCTCCATTCGTTTTTACATTGCTGCTACTCGCTGTTTATTATCTATGCAAAGTCACTTTATCTCTACCTACATGTACAAATTACCTCGACTAACCTGTACCCCCGCACATTGACGCGGTGCCTGTTCCCACTGTATATAGCCTTGTTATTGTTATTTTATTGTGTTACTTTTTATAATTTTTTACTTTAGTTTCTTTTGTAAATATTTTCCTAACTCTTTCTTGAACTGCATTGTTGGTTGAGCGCTTGTAAGTAAGCATTTCACGGTAAGGTGTACTGTTGTATTCGGCGCATGTGACAAATAAAGTTTGATTTGATGACCCTGGATCTGCAGACTATCCTGCATGGAGCAAAAGCATTCTACCTACTGCCAAGTAGGGAATATCATAGAGGATACATTGATGTGGACATGATATATTTAACATAGTGTATTGTCATCTAACTAATCTAACTTAGCTTTTTTCCCCTTCTCTCTCCATTCCTTCTCAGTCTCTCAGAAGCTGCCAGTGAAGGTGCAGGAGGTTGGCCATTGGTCTATACTTTCCCAGTTACTAGATGCCAATTCCTTGGAAATGTATAAAAAACGAAGTCAAAAAGTTGCAGCTGTGCATATTTGACAACTAAATGTTCACCCAACAGTAGAAAAACTATTGATTTTGCACTTCTGTACCTTTGTGTAATAAGTGTTGTTACCAGGAAGCTCATCTCAGAAGCAAGGTGTAAGGAGTATAGGTTCCCTTTCATCTTCCTTGCATGTACAGTGGAAAGCAAAAGTATGTGAACCCTTTATAAATACCTGGATTTCTGCAGAAATTGGTCATAAAATGTGATCTGATCATCTAGGTCACAACAATAGACAAACACAGTCTGCTTAAACTAATAACACAGAAACAATTAAACATTTTCATGTCTTTATTGAACACACTGTGTAAACATTCACAGTCCAGGGTGGGAAAAGTATGTGAACCCTTGGATTTAATAACTGGTTGACCCTCCTTTGGCAGCAATAACCTCAACCAAACATTTTCTGTCAGGAGGAATTTTGGACCATTCCTCTTTGCAAAACTGTTTCATTTCAGCAATATTCTTGGGATGTCTGGTGTGAACTGCTTTCTTGAGGTCATGCCACAGCATCTCAATCGGGTTGAGGTCAGAACTCAGACTGGGCCACTTCAGAAGGCATATTTTCTTCTGTTGTTGATTTACTTCTGTGTTTTGGGTCGTTGTCCTTTTGCATCACCCAACTTCTGTTGAGCTTCAGTTGGTGGACAGATAGCCTAACATTCTCCTGCAAAATGTCTTGATAAACTTCGGAATTCATTTTTCCATCGATGATAGCAAGGTGTCCAGACCCTGAGGCAGCAAAGCAGTCCCAAACCATGATGCTCCCTCCACCATACTTTACAGTTGTGATGAGATTTTGATGTTGGTGTGCTGTGCCTTTTTTTCTCCACACAGTGTTGTGTGTTCCTTCCAAACAACACAACTGTAGTTTCATCTGTCCACAGAATATTATGCCAGTAGTGCTGTGGAACATCCAGGTGCACTTTTGCAAACTTCAGACGAGCAGGGGATGGAGCTCAGTCATCCCCTCAGACACACCCAGAGGGGGATGTAAATGCTAAGTGGGATGCTTGGGATACCCATTCTGATTTCACCCTATTGAAGTTGAGATTTAAAAGTGTTAGGTTAATGTTAGGGTAGGAGGTTAGGGTTATGGTCATAGCAAGGATTTCACTTAGCATCTATTCTTTCATTTTTAAAAGGCTTTTGTGGATACTTTGCTGGAGGTAACATCTCAGAAACAACATACAGTGAATAGAATCCTTTTGTGTTCCATGTGAAACCCTTTCCACAGAGGGTTCTACCTGGAACCAAAAAGGCTTCCGCTATGGGGACAGCTGAAGAATCCCTTTGGAACCCTTTCGTCTAAGAGTGTATGGAACAGTGGATTCTTACAATAACATACAGTATTACTTCTATGCTTACCACTTTCCACAGAATAAAGATATTAATACATTCAACTCTGCCTCCTGACTATTTGATGTTCTTTGGATGTGAATATTGAGTTAAAATAAAAAGGTCCATAATTCTTCCCTTGAAGCCACCTATATCCATCCAGTCAACCCTTTCTGCCTATCACGACCTATGCTCCCAATTGAAATGGCTAAATAGCTTTGTGTCCACTCAATTAAACAAATATCACCAAGCAATAAAACAACTGTCATTTTTGTATTTTCTATTCATTAAAGGAAATCAAGCTATCTGTCTCTGTGCACATATGTGCCCGTGACAACACAACATCATGACTGACTACACACTATTCATAAAAGGGAATAAAACTATCTCTCTCTGTCTGTGTGCATATGTTTCCGTGGCAACACAACATGATGACTACACACAAGCACACAGCAGCTATATTGTAACTGCAGTTGTGATACACTTAGTTATGGGGTGAGCAGTATCTGATAAATATGACACTTAATCTCTGCCAAGCTAGCCAACTAGCAATGTAAATATTTTCCATGTTTAAATACGATATTTAGTCTGTTGCCTGACGTGAGAGTTGGATCGCAAGTTTGTAGTTCGACCAGACAACGTGAACCTATAACTGACTACCCGTAGAAATAACCCGCTCACCTTTGGGTCTTGGGTCGGGCTACATGTTTACCCCGCCCTGTTCTGCGGTGCGCAGCCAGGGGTACTTTTTCTTTGCCCCGAAAGTAGTTCAGATGGTGATCCAGCAGCCAGAGTCGGGGAGAAAGCAGTAGGACCCTAATCGTACAGTGGCTAAATAGCACTCAGAAATATAATTTTTCCCCTAAACAGTTGTGGTTTAAACGTCTTCCTTTAAGATGGACGAGGATCGAGGGAAAGCAAACGATCAAATGAAGTTATGGAAAGAGGGCCGAAGCGATCAGGTTTGTCTTTTTTTTTTAACACTTAGTTTGTGTTGTGCAGATCTGCTTAGAAATGGGTGAGAGATCATCCAGGGTTGCTTTCTGCCTCCTGGACTACTTAGCTATAATGTTAATGTTAGGTAGTTAGTTAGCTACACATTTACTGAACCATTGTACTGATCAATTCCACAACCAAAGAATGCACATTTGTATTTGAATTGTCTTTTTTTGATCGTGCAAGAATTGCTAGCTGGCTGCTGCCTACAACTAACGTTAGCCTATTACTACTAGCTAGCTTGGACTAGCAGCTGGTAGTTACTAGTTGCTATACCCACAATCACAAAGTCAAACCCTGCCCATTTCCAACAAACCCCTGCAGCTCGAGCTTTCTTGACATTTTGTAGAATAGAATTCCAAAATAATTCCAAGGTTATCTAGGGTTTACTCCCATACTCTTGGGACAATGTAATATGTTCACTTAACATAACTGCAGAGTAGCTATTTGTTTTGATTAGCTAACTAACGTCAACTAGCTACCTAATTAAATGCCAAGAAGAAGTTGACTGCTTGTGTTTTTTAATTTGCTGGTTTAACGTGAAAACATTGCAAGATGAGAATAGAATAATCAGGGACACTTTGCAATAACTGGATGATTATGGACCTTGAGTTGTTGGGATAAGAAATGTAGCTATGTCATTGTCTTGCCTATAGTTTAGCTTGGACTTTAGCCATGTCAAATGATGGTTATCTAATCATTGGTGCGCAGGAAGGGTAGACTTAATGGATCAACATTATGCAAGATTGTAAGTAAACAAGGCCTATATCACACATACCTAATGGGACCATTGAGTCTTGTGCCCAGGCTATTAAGTGTCAGGTGCCCAAAGTGTACCTGTACATTCCTAGTCTTAATGTGTGTGTAGTTGCGTCTCTTAAGAACAAGTACATTCATTAAGAGTGTAAGTGTAGCTGATGTGGAATCAGGGAAAGGACCTACTCGGTTACCAAAGGGAAATAGAGAAAGTAGGCCTAATGTGTAAATAAAGTGTGTAGCGCAATCTCTTATGTGTGACGTCTGTCATTGCTTCCCCTTCAGAGGCCAGACAACCTGACCACTGGGGCTGGTCACCCGATAGGGGACAAGCTGAATATAATAACAGCGGGTCCCCGGGGGCCCCTCCTAGTGCAGGACACCCCATTCATAGACGAGATGGCCCACTTCGACCGCGAGCGCATCCCAGAGAGGGTGGTACATGCCAAGGGAGGCGGTGGGTGTCCACCAATACGTTTTAACAGACACTGATTAGCATTTATGCAATATACAGTGAGCTCCAAAAGCATTACATCCAACAAGTTTGTAAAGTCACAAGCTTGATGTAATCATTGTGTGTGGGGTGGACCGACCATGTGCTGTCATTTCTAAACGGTTCACCCGATATGGATGAAAATACTCTCAAATTAAAGCTGATAGTTATTGTATCATTTCAAATCCAAAGTGCTAGAGTACAAAGCTAAAGCAACAACAAAAAATTGTCACTGTCTGAATTATTTTGGAGCTCACTGTATTTGTCAGAAACTGTTTGAAGACCGGCTGAAATTACAGAGCTGGAAAGAGTCAGACGCTACTAGATTTGTTCTTAAAAGTGGACCCTCACAAAGTAATGGTATAGGGAAATACTTCCCCAGACATGCCTATCACATTTGAAATAAACATATTAGAAAGTATTGGCCTACTTCTGGGTCTAGGCCAAAATACCAACTGTAACTCGTTAGTCTACTCGGGGCAGAATATTATAGGACCATACTTGATCATGTGATGTTCTGTGTTGGTCCACTATACAGAAGGGTAAAGTGCACCATGTGTATGGCTTTATAAGTAGGTGTTTACTAACTAGCTAGATGTACAGAACCAGTCAAAAGTTTGGACACACCTACTCATTCAAGGGTTTTTCTTTATTTGTACTATTTTACACATTGTAGAATAACAGTGAAGACATCACAACTATGAAATAACCAAAAAGTGTTAAACAAATCAAAATATTTTCTTCAAAGTAGCTACCCTTTGCCTTGACATATTTGCACACTCTTGGCATTCTCTCAACCAGCTTCACCTGGAATGCTTTTCCAACAGTCTTTAAGGAGTTCCCACATATGCTGAGCACTTGTTGGCTGCTTTTCCTTCACTCCTTCACTCCTTCAACTCATCCCAAACCATCTCAATTAGGTTGAGTTTTGGTGACTGTGGAGGCCAGGTCATCTGATGCAGCACTCAAGCACTCTCCTTCTTGGTCAAATAGCCCTTACACAGCCTGGAGGTGTGATGGGTCATTGTTCTGTTGAAAAACAAATGATACTCCCACTAAGCGCAAACCAGATGGGATGGTGTATTGCTGCAGAAGGCAGTGGTAGCCATGCTCGTTAAGTGTGCCTTGAATTCTAAATAAATCAATGACCGTGTCACCAGCCAAGCACCATCTCACCACCTCCTCCATGCTTCACGGTGGGAACCACACATGCAGACATCATTCGTTCACCTACTCTGCGTCTCACAAAGACACAGCGGGTCGAACCAAAAATCTAAAATTTGGACTCATCAGACCAAAGGACAGATTTCTACCGGTTTAATGTCCATTGCATGTGTTTCTTGGCCCAAGCAAGCCTCTTCTTCTTATTGGTGTCCTTTTAGTAGTGGTTTCTTTGCAGCAATTTGACCATGAAGGCCTGATTCACACAGTCTTCTCTGAACAGTTGATGTGTCTGTCACTTGAACTCTGTGAAGCGTTTATTTGGGCTTCAGTTTCTGAGGCTGGTAACTCTAATGAACTTATCCTCTGCAGCAGAGGTAACTCTGGGTCTTCCTTTCCTGTGGCGGTCCTCATGAGAGCCAGTTTCATTATAGCGCTTGATGGTTTTTGCTGTTTTATTTGTTTTATTATTTATTTATTTTAAATGTTTTTTTGTTGCGAAATGTAATTTATTTAAATAGACAAGTCTGTTGAAGAAACTTTCAAAGTTCTTTAAGTTTTCCGTATTGACTGACCTTCATGTCTTAAAGTAATATTGGACTGTCGTTTCTCTTTGCTTATGATGGATTCTGGGTTCTGACTCCTAAACTTGGAATAGTGTTAATTACCAGGTATCCTATTGAAATATTGAGTGCTATAGTCTAGGGTCTACACCAGAAGTTAATGGTTATCTGTAGAATGAATGTATATGGGTGGAGGCAATTAAGCTTGGAATATACAAAGTGAAGGAAAGATGATCACATGTTGGCATGGCACTGATAAGGGTGGAGAGATGTGGCTTAGTGAGGAAGGGGGCTGAGGTTAGGTCACGTTAAGGGAGAAGGAACAGTTTATTACCTGCGTCACTTAATTTCCGGCCTAGCAACAAATATGTAATGTTTAGAGGAGAAGATTCCACCCCAAATTGGGGTGTATATATACTACCACTGGTGGAACCATGTCTTTGTCTTATGCAGCTGTATGACCCAATGGGTGAATACATTTAGTTTAACCTTTACTAATCGTACATGAGTTTTACTAGGCTCATTTAGAACCTAACACTTATTTGAGCTGTTCTTGCCATAATATGGACTTGGTATTTTACCAAATAGGGTTATCTTCTGTGTACCACCCGTACCTTGTCACCACACAAATGATTGGCTCAAATGCATTAAGAAGGAAAGAAATTCCACAAATTAACTTTTAACAATACACACCTGTTTAATTGAAATGCATTCCAGGTGACTACCTCATGAAGCTGGTTGAGAGAGTGCCAAGAGTGTGCAAAGCTGTCATCAAGGCAAAGGGTGGCTACTTTGAAGAATCTCAAATATAAAACTTTTTGGGTTACTACATGATTCCATATGTGTTATTTAACAGTTTTGATGTCTTAACTGTTTTTCTACAATGTAGAAAATAGTAAAAATCAAGAAAAACCCTTGAATGAGTAGGTGTGTCCAAAGTTTTTACTGGTACTATATACTCATTAACTGACCATTATCTGCCTCTTCCTACACAGGAGCTTTTGGGTACTTTGAGGTGACACATGACATCTCTCGCTACTGCAAGGCCAAGGTGTTTGAGCATGTGGGCAAGACCACACCTATCGCTATTCGCTTCTCCACCGTGGGTAAGACATTAGCCTACATTAAAAAAAAAAATCTGGTATTTTGAGGCTGCTCACTCCGGTTTTTCTATAAAACTGTTACAAACACATTTACACAGTTACTTTTGTTTCCTTAAGGACATGCAAAAAGAAACACTATCAGATTTGCTAGCTACCAATTTGACTACTGCTACTGTAGAGGAAATTACTAAGAGAATTCTTGTCTGCAAGAGCAATGTTTGCCGATATCTGAAGAATTCTGGACAGTCAGGTAGCCTAGCGGTTAAGTGCGTTTGGCCAATAACCAAAAGGTCGCTGTTTCAAATTCCGAGCCGACTAGGTGAAAAAGCTGTCGATGTACCCTTATTGCTCCTGTAAGTATAAAATGCAATATATACACTAGATGACTGACAGAGGGGGTGCTTTCTGAAGCCAACGCGCCTCCATCTTGGCACTTCCCCACCATTGTAAAAAAATATATATTTTTTGGAAGCTATAGAAATTAATTTATTAATGTCTAAATTTGTTTTTGCCAAATTGATCTTTGATGTTATGGGGCTATTTTGCTTCCACTGGTCCTGGGGCTCTTGTTCAGGTCAACGTTATCATGAACTTTACCCAGTACAAGAATGCATAATGTAAGTAGGTGACGTAATGACGCCACGAAAAATACAGCGCTACACAGAACAAAAGCAGAAAAATATTAAGCCCACACTTCCAACAAGTTCAGGTCGAGCTGTCATTTGAAAGAGTAAGAACATTTCTGTGAGATAAGGCGAAACCATTAACGCCAAGATAATGGATTTCATTGCCCTTGACAATCAACCATGCTCTGTCGTGGATGATGTTGGTTTTTGCCAACTGGTCGAGCCCCGGTACGCACTATTTTTCAGATGTTGCCCTACCAGAGTTACACAATATTGTTGAAACTTGCCTCCATGAGAGTCACTGCTATTAGCTTCACTACTGACATTTGGGCCAGCAATGTCAGCCCCATGAACACACTTTTTTTTTGCAAGGAAAATATCGGGTATCTGCCGAAGATGTCATATCGGTGCATCCCTAGTATACAGTCACTTTTGCTTGTGTTTATCAAGGGAGTCGATCATTTCAGAATCCACTTTACATCATCAATACACCATTGAATAAATACCAGAAAATACACAATGTCCTATTTTTTATTCTGCAAATAGTGTATTGTGTTTAAACTGGTTGTCCATGTGTGTTTCTTATCAACCTATTTTTGTCTCCAACTCATGTAGCTGGGGAATCGGGCTCAGCTGACACAGTGAGAGACCCACGTGGCTTTGCAGTCAAGTTCTACACTGACGAGGGCAACTGGGACCTTACTGGCAACAACACCCCCATATTCTTTATCAGGGATGCAATGCTGGTGAGTTCAGACGTGTGAGTCAAGATTGCGCCTGGGTGTGCCTTGCCTAGATTCAGTCTTTGACACATGACATGGAGTACAAGGAGTGGAATGTTAGCTGAACAGACTGGCAACCAGGCTAATACATTAGTTCATCTCCCCATATGATAGTAAATACCATGACCACATCTCTCTAATTTCCCTTTGTTTGTGCAGTTCCCATCCTTCATCCACTCTCAGAAGCGCAACCCCCAGACTCACCTGAAGGACCCAGACATGGTGTGGGACTTCTGGAGCCTGCGGCCTGAGTGTATGCATCAGGTACTGTATCTGCTCCTCTCTACTCGCCACCAAACCTGTACACGCACGATAGTTGGAATCAGAAAATGCATTGTATTTTCTGATTTCACCCCACACTAAGCCAAATTCTAGTAAGAACATGTCATTAACAACTTAAAAGCTGTGCCAGTACATCTAGAAATGGTGGTTGCTGCATTAATTTAAATAGATTATATCATTCTTCTTATTCTAATCTTATTTACTTAGCACAATGGCTAAATTGCTTATGACTGAATATGTGCCCTTGTTCATCATTTTGTCTTAATCTCTGTGAAGGTGTCCTTCCTGTTCAGTGACCGTGGTCTGCCCGACGGATTCCGCCACATGAACGGCTACGGATCCCACACCTTCAAGCTGGTGAACGCCGACTGTCAGCCCGTCTACTGCAAGTTCCACTACAAGGTCAGAGCATAACTAAAAAATATAGTCACATTTTATTGGTCACATACTCATGGTTAGCAGATGTTAATTCAAGTGTAGCGAAATTCTTGTGCTTCTACTTCCGACAGTGCAGTAATATCTAACAAGTAATCTAACAATTTCACAACAACTACCTTATACACACAAGTGTAAAGGAATGAATAAGAGTATGTACATATAAATATATGGATGAGAGATGGCCGAGCGGCATAGGCATGGTGCAATAGATGGTATAAGGTACAGTGTTTATATACATATGAGTAATGTAAGATATGTTAACATTTATTAAAGTGGCATTGTTTAAAGTGACTAGTGATCCATTTATTAAAGTGGGCAGTGATATGAGTCTCTATGTAGGCAGCAGCCTCTCTGAGTTAGTGATTTTTGTTTAGCAGTCGGATGGCCTTGAGATAGAAGCTGTTTTTCAGTCTCTCGGTCCCAGCTTTGATGCACCTGTACTGACCTCGCCTTCTGGATGGTAGCGGGGTGAACAATCAGTGGTTTGGGTGGTTGTTGTCCTTGATGATCTTTTTGGCCTTCCTGTGACATCGGGTTCTGTAGGTGTCTTGGAGGGCAGGTAGTTTGCCTCCGGTGATGCGTTGTGCAGACAGCACCACCCTCTGGAAAGCCTTGCGGTTGAGGGTGGTGCAGTTGCCGTACTAGGCGGTGATACAGCCCGACAGGATGCTCTCGGTTGTGCACCTGTAAAAGTTTGTCAGGGTTTTAGGTGACAAGCCAAATTTCTTCAGCCTCCTGAGGTTGAAGAGGCACTGTTGAGTCTTCTTCACCATGCTGTCTGTGTGGGTGTACCATTTCAGTTTGTCTGTGATGTGTACGCCGAGGAACTTAACTTTCCACCTTCTCCACTACTGTCCCTTCCATGTGGATACGGGGGTGCTCCCTCTGCTGTTTCCTGAAGTCCACAATCATCTCCCTTGTTTTGTAGCCATTGAGTGAGAGGTTGTTTTCCTGCCCTCGCCTCCTCCCTGTAGGCTGTCTCGTTGGTAATCAAGCCCGCTACTGTTGTGTCGTCTGCAAATTTGATGATTGAGTTGGAGGCGTGCATGGCCACGCAGTAATGGGTGAACAGTGAGTAGAGGAGGGGGTTGAACACGCACACTTGTGGGGCCCCAGTGTTGAGGGTCAGCGACGTGGAGATGTTTCCTACCTTCAGCACCTGGGGGCGGCCCGTCAGAAAGTCCAGGACCCAGTTGCACAGGGCGGGGTTGAGACCCAGGGCCTCCAGCTTAATGATGAGCTTTGAGGGTACTATGGTGTTGAATGCTGAGCTGTAGTCAATGAACAGCATTCTTCCATAGGTATTCCTCTTGTCCAGATGGGATAGGGCAGTGTGATAGTGATTGCATCGTCTGTGGACCAGTTGGGGCGGTATGCAAACTGAAGTGAGTCTAGGGTGACAGGGAAGGTGGAGGTGATATGATCCTTGACTAGTTTCTCAAAGCACTTCATGATGACAGAAGTGAGTGCTATGGGGCGGTAGTCATTTAGTTAGCTTTGCTTTCTTGGGTACAGTAGCAATGGTGGCCATCTTGAAGCATGTGGGGACAGCAGACTGGGATAGGGAGCGATTGAATATGTCCGTAAACCCTCCAGCCAGCTTGTTTGCGCGGCTAGGGAGGGTTAAGCCTTGCAAGGGTTAATACGTTTAAATGTCTTACTCACCTCGGCCACGGAGGAGGAGAGGGGGGGCCCGCAGTCCTTGTTAGCGGGCCACAACGGTGGCACTGTATTATCCTCAAAAAAGATGCTACAGGACTAGTGAAATGTACTACACTTAAATAGATATAGGAGTCGACTATACTTAATTAACTGAAGGATGCAAGAGAGTAATAGTGGGAAAAGAAGTAAACCTAGTTAGAAAAATTGGGACGTGTCCATAGTAACCCATAGCATCCTTCCTCTGCTCTCCTCTCAGACCAACCAGGGTATCAAGAACATGAAACCTGAGGACGCCGAGCGCCTGGCCTCCACCGACCCGGACTACGCCATTCGAGACCTTTACACCTCCATCGCCAATGGCGAATTCCCTTCCTGGTCATTCTACATCCAGATCATGACCTTTGACCAGGCCGAGAAGTTCCAGTGGAACCCCTTTGACCTGACCAAGGTAGCATAGAGATACAATTTTGATTTATTCAATTATGTGGGGACCCTAACCCTTATAGTAGGTACATTCCTTAACATTTGATCAATACTTTTTTTTTTTTTTTTTAAGAATGTGACAAAGTATTGTACTTTGTTAGCCATTTAAACAAGATGTCCCCAAAAATATTCTGAGTATCCATACATTTGCAGTACTCTGACTTTTCCACCAGAGGGGGGACTTACTCCACATAACCTCTGAAAGTGGTCTGAGATCTGTTATGGTGTCATAGCGTTTGTGAATGGTAGAATAATGGGTAACTGACTGAATAGCTGCAATCTTTTCGGGATAATATAGGGTAGGGGTCATGCATGCATGCATTAAAAAAATCTTTGTCCTCTAAGAATGGCTAGAAATCGCTTGCACATCCATGCACCTTGGTTGGCCTGAGAAGTAGCAACACTTATTTTTTCCTTAGGTGTGGTCTCACAAGGAGTACCCCCTCATTCTGGTGGGGAGGTTGGTGCTCAACAGAAACCCTACCAACTACTTTGCTGAGATCGAGCAACTGGCCTTTGACCCCAGCAATATGCCCCCTGGCATCGAGCCCAGCCCCGACAAGATGCTGCAGGGGCGTCTGTTCTCCTACCCAGACACACACCGCCACCGGCTGGGAACCAACTACCTGCAGCTGCCCGTCAACTGCCCCTTCAGGACCTGTGTGGCCAACTACCAGCGAGACGGGCCCATGTGCATGTTCGACAACCAGGCTGGCGCTCCCAACTACTTCCCCAACAGCTTCAGTGCTCCAGAGACCCAGCCCCAGCACGTGGAGACCAGGTTTAAGGTGTCCCCAGATGTGGGCCGCTACAACAGCGCTGATGACGATAATGTCACACAGGTAATGTATCTATGTAGCGCACAATGGATTAGTTCACTGAGATGGGCGCGACTCAGCCAGGTGTGTCGTGTGCCATTTAAAAAAAAAAAAATGTGTGTGTATATATATTTTTGCTACTGCTTGACAAAATAAAATCTTGGTCGACCAACAGCCTATCGACCAAACAATCGACCAGTCGACTAATTGGAGTCAGCCCTAGTTACATTAAAGTACACCAAAGTTTTGGAAATACACTGAACAACATAATAAATACAACACGTAAAGTGTTGGTCTCCTGTTTTGATGAGCTGAAATAAAAGATCCCCGAAATGTTCTTCTTTCATCCTTGTTAGTGATCATTTCTCCTTTGCCAAGATAATCCATCCAGTCGACAAGTGTGGCATATCAAGAAGCTGATTTAAACAGCATGATCATTACACAGATGCACCTTGTGGAAGGGACAATAAAAGGCCAATCTAAAATGTGCAGTTTTGTCACAACACAATGCCACAGATGTCTCAAGTTTTGAGGAAGCATGCAATTTGCATGCTGACTGCAGGAATGTCCACTAGAGCTCTTGCCAGAGAATTGAATGTTAATTTCTCTACCGTAAGTCAGGATCTCTCTGTTCATCTTTGCCTCGACCCTGACTAGTCTCCCAGTCCCTTCAGACCAAAGAGTTCAATCTTGGTTTCATCAGAGAAGAGAATCTTGTTTCTCATGGTCTGAGGGTCTTTAGGTGCCTTTTTGGCAAACTCCAAGTGGGCTGTCATGTGGCTTCTGTCTGGCCACTCTATCATAAAGGCCTGATTGGTGGAGTGCTGCCGAGATGGTTGTCCTTCTGGAAGGTTCTCCCATCTCCACAGAGGAACTCTGGAGCTCTGTCAGAGTCACCATCGGGTTCTTGGTCACCTCCGTGACCAAGGCTCTTCTCCCCCGATTGCTCAGTTTGGCCAGGCGGCCAGCTTTAGGAAGAGTCTTGATGGTTCCATTTAAGAATGATAGAGGCCACTGTGTTCTTGGATCTTCAATGCTGCAGAAATGTTGGGGTACCCAGCTCTGTGCCTCGACACAATCCTGTCTCGGAGCTCTACGGACAATTCCTTCGACCTCATGGCTTGGTTTTGACCATTTTTTTTATATAGACAGGTGTGCGCCTGTCCAATCAATTGAATTTACCACAGGTGGACTCGAATCAAGTTGAAGAAACATCTCAAGGATGATCAATGGAAACAGGATTTACCTGAGCTCAATTTCGAGTCTCATGGCAAAGCGTCTGAAATACAGATGTTAAATAAGATATTTCTGTTTTTTATTTTTTAGAAATGTAATGAACTTTGTCATTACGGGGTATTGTGTGTGTGTGTGTGTGTGTGTGTGTGTAGATTGATGAGGGAGGAAAAAGTATTTTAAAGGCTGTAATGTAAGAACATTTGGGAAAAGGAAAGTTATCTGAATACTTTCCGAATATGGAAAAATATAGCAATTGATTGGTCAATAGAACAGGCGGCATTCGGTCGACCAAGTTTTTGTTTTATTTTTTTTGTATGGGACAAACCAAGGTCAGTCGGATACAAGCCGGTGATCCGCAATAGTTAGCTCGGCTTCAAGGAAGAAAGACAATTTCTAAGAGGAACATAAAACATACTTTTCACTAACCCCAACATTTTACGAGGCTCATGTTTTGATGCGCTGTCAGGCAATGTGTTTTAGAAAAGGGCTTGCCACTTAATGTAGTTCAAAAAACGTTTGTGGATCTGGACTTTATTACCCGTCATACTGGAGCAAAGAGCATTCCAGCTCTGGCTCTTCCAGGATGTGTAGACTGGGGCCATATCCTGGCCCTGCTGGTCAAGCCTGGTACTTCAAAAGGGGCTCCTCCTGGCCACTGGGGTCAACCAGGGTTCCTGGTCGCGAGAGGTTGATAGGCTCCTCTCCAGTACAGAAGGTTGCACTGATGTGACCTGAGGGGGAATTCATACACATAGAGATCTGTGTTCTCTGCCAGGCACAATGATGATACACTCTATATAGAACTCAAAATCTCCTTTTTTAAGCAGTACTACTTTGTTTCTGTGTTCAAATGTTTATAAAGGCTTTGTAATCTATAAATTCAAAAAATCCCTAACTGTAATGCTTATAAATGATTACAAATAATGAAATACTTATTTATTGATAGTTTAATTGTTTATTAATGCGCGTGTGACCAGTTGCTTGACCTTGTGTGTGTATTGCAGGTGCGTACCTTCTTCACTGAGGTGCTGAATGAGGAGGAGCGCCAGAGGCTCTGTCAGAACATGGCTGGTGCCCTGAAGGGAGCCCAAGTCTTCATCCAGAAACGCTGGGTGAGTCCTCATCATTATGATTAAGTCACCATTTTTATCATCATTGAGCTCAGCAATCAAGTTATTTCTATCATGTTTTTTATCGTTACTATTCAAATCAAACTCTCCTCCACCACACTGTCATCAGAAAGTATTCACACCCCTTGACTTTTTACACGTTTTGTTTGTACGAAGTGGGATTACAATTTGATTTAATAGTCTTTTTTTTGTCAACGGTCTACACAAAACCATCTGTGGAAGAAAAAAAGTATATTTGTAAAAACAAATAAAATGTATATATGAAAAATAAACCCCATTATACCTTGATTACTTCAGTATTCAACCCCCTGGGTCAATACATGTTAGAATCACCTTTTGGCAGCGATTACAGCTGTGAGTGTTTCTGGGTAAGTCTCTAAGAGCTTTCCACACCTGGATTGTGCAATATTTGCCTATTATTATTTTCAAAATTCTTCAAGCTCTGTCAAATCGGTTGTTGGTCATGGCTAGACAACTATTTTCAGGTCTTGCCATAGATTTTCAAGCAGATTTAAGTCAACTGTAACTCAGCCACCCAGGAACATTCACTGTCTTCTTGGTACTGTGTGCAACTCCAGTGTAGATTTGACCTTGTTTTAGGTTATTGTCCTGCTGAAAGGTGAATTCATCTCCCAGTGTCTGGTGGAAAGCAGACTGAACCAGGTTATCCTCTAGGATTTTTTTCTGCTATCACAGCCATTAAACTCTGTAACTGTTTTAAAGTCACCATTGGCCTCATGGTGAAATCCCTGTGCGGTTTCCTCCTTTTCTGTCGACTGAGTTAGGAAGAATGCCTGTAAATTTGTAGTGACTGGCTGTATTGATACACCATCCAAAGTGTCATTAATAACTTCATGCTCAAAAGGATATTCAATGTCTGTTTTTTAATTTGTTTTATCTACCAATTAGGTGCCCTTTGCACGGCATTGAACAACCTCCTTGGTCTTTGTGGTTGAATCTGTTTGAAATTCACTGCTCGGCTGAGGGACCTTACAGATAGTTTTTTGTGTGGGGTACACAGATGAGGTAGTTGTTAAACAATATTATTGCGCAGTGAGTCCATGCAACTTGTGAGTTGTTAAACACATTTTTACTCCTGAACTTGTTTAGGCTGGCCATAACAAACAGGTTGAATACTTATTGACTCAAAACATTTTCAGCTTTTCATTTTTTATTAATTTATAAATATTTAGAAAAACATTACATTTGGACATTATGGGGTATTGTGTGTAGGCCAGTGGGATTAAATATTTTTTTTTTAATTCAGGCTGCATAACACAACAAAATGTGGAAAAAGTCAAGGGGTGTGAATACTTTCTGAAGGCACTATATACACTGCTCAAAAAAATAAAGGGAACACTTAAACAACACATCCTAGATCTGAATGAAATAAATCATCTTATTAAATACTTTTTTCTTTACATAGTTGAATGTGCTGACAACAAAATCACACAAAAATAATCAATGGAAATCCAATTTATCAACCCATGGAGGTCTGGATTTGGAGTCACACTCAAAATTAAAGTGGAAAACCACACTACAGGCTGATCCAACTTTGATGTAATGTCCTTAAAACAAGTCAAAATGAGGCTCAGTAGTGTGTGTGGCCTCCACGTGCCTGTATGACCTCCCTACAACACCTGGGCATGCTCCTGATGAGGTGGTGGATGGTCTCCTGAGGGATCTCCTCCCAGACCTGGACTAAAGC
Source organism: Salmo salar (assembly GCF_965601325.2). Classification (NCBI taxonomy): domain Eukaryota; kingdom Metazoa; phylum Chordata; class Actinopteri; order Salmoniformes; family Salmonidae; genus Salmo; species Salmo salar. The sequence goes on along the minus strand of NC_138292.1, from coordinate 52,669,235 downwards.
ATCCGCCAACTCCTGGACAGTTTGTGGTGCAACGTGGCGTTGGTGGATGGAGCGAGACATGATGTCCCAGATGTGCTCAATTGGATTCTGGTCTGGGGAACGGGCGGGCCAGTCCATAGCATCAATGCCTTCCTCTTGCAGGAACTGCTGACACACTCCAGCCACATGATGTCTAGCATTGTCTTGCATTAGGGGGAACCCAGGGCCAACCGCACCAGCAAATGGTCTCACAAGGGGTCTGAGGATCTCATCTCGGTACCTAATGGCAGTCAGGCTACCTCTGGCGAGCACATGGAGGTCTGTGCTGCACCCCAAAGAAATGCCACCCCACACCATTACTGACCCACCGCCAAACCGGTCATGCTGGAGGATGTTGCAGGCAGCAGAACGTTCTCCACGGCGTCTCCAGACTCTGTCACGTGCTCAGTGTGAACCTGCTTTCATCTGTGAAGAGCACAGGGCGCCAGTGGCAAATTTGCCAATCTTGGTGTTCTCTGGCAAATGCCAAACGTCCTGCACGGTGTTGGGCTGTAAGCACAACCCCCACCTGAGGACGTCGGGCCCTCATACCACCCTCATGGAGTCTGTTTCTGACCGTTTGAGCAGACACATGCACATTTGTGGCCTGCTGGAGGTCATTTTGCAGGGCTCTGGCGGTGCTCATCCTGCTCCTCCTTGCACAAAGGCGGAGGTAGCGGTCCTGCTGCTGGGTTGTTGCCCTCCTACGGCCTCCTCCACGTCTCCTGATGTACTGGCCTGTCTCCTGGTAGCGCCTCCATGCTCTGGACACTACGCTGACAGACACAGCAAACCTTGCCACAGCTCGCATTGATGTGCCATCCTGGATGAGCTGCACTACCTGAGCCACTTGTGTGGGTTGTAGACTCCGTCTCATGCTACCACTAGAGTGAAAGCACCGCCAGCATTCAAAAGTGACCAAAACATCAGCCAGGAAGCATAGGAACTGAGAAGTGGTCTGTGGTCACCACCTGCTGAACCACTCCTTTATTGGGGGTGTCTTGCTTATTGCCTATAATTTCCACCTGTTGTCTATTCCATTTGCATAACAGCATGTGAAATGTATTGTCAATCAGTGTTGCTTCCTAAGTGGACAGTTTGATTTCACAGAAGTGTGATTGACTTGGAGTTACATTGTGTTGTTTAAGTGTCCCCTTTATTTTTTTGAGCAGTGTATTTCCCAGGCATCATCTTCCTCACTACCACGAAGGTCATCTTTGCAATGCAATATTGTATAATGTATCTATTTTACTGCCATCGCTATCAACACTTCTGACCGTCTCTCCCTGCTCTTGCACCCTGTTTTTCCAGATTCAGAACCTGATGGCTGTGCATGCAGACTATGGAAACAGGGTTCAGGCCCTACTCAACAACACTGAGCCCACGAAGGTAACTCCATTCATTCTTGTCAACGGACACTAAAGCTTATGTCATTTAAAAGGGTATTTGCCTATTTCAATGAAAGTATAGTTAAAATAGGAAAAGCACTTGCATATCTGAGACGGCTCGTTGCAGATGCGTGGGAATAATTGGATGGAAATATTTGAATGAAAGATCCAAGTATAGTCAAATCATTTTAGGTATATTGCAGAGCCTTCATGAAAATCAAAAGTTGCACACATGAACTAAATAGTGTACTTGTATATTGTTTTACATGTAGAACGTTTCGTTTACTTTTTTCTTATCCTTTACATTTAGTATATATTTGTGTTGTAACTGTTCCTCTCAGGACCCCTCATAAACAAGATTGTGTTTTACTTGTTTATATCCACAAATCTAGTCAAATTAAATTAATAGAAGTTTAGCATTGAGCTCTAACTTATTTTTGTCTTTCTCTCCCTTTGTCTCCTTCCCTCCTCCTCTCTACCAGGACACTGTGAGAGTGTACACTCGTGGCAGTGCCTCTGCCGTCGCTGCCTCCTCCAAGATGTGATGCCTTAACTTCCACCTGGGGGTAGTTCTACCTGTTGCACTTACCATCCGCTATAGAAGATCTTACTACAGACTGTCAGTAAATACTATAGCTAATTAAATGGCAAACTATCATGATTGTTTTTGTAATTCCTCAGGCTACTTGCTGCACAGATGACGAGAGACAGCATTGCTGTCAGTTCTTACATGTAGTTTCCTGTCCATTTTGCCTAAGTTCACACAGAAATGAATATGGTCAGACTGCAGCCCTATGGGAGAAGATCTGTCCCCAAATCAGTCAAATACACTGACGCTATCTGAAAAGCCATGCCTTTATTCAGTTGTTTATAGTATAGTTTTCATTCCATTGTCAGTATAGTGTTTCATCTTTTTCCCAATGGCTTATTGTTTGTGTATCCATGCCTCATGTATGCCCTGATAGTTAGCTTAATAAACAGGTATGCGTTAGCTAGCCTATATGCAAAATATGCACAAAATATGGTGTTTATCCTAGTTAAACAAACCACCAATGTTTTCAAAAAAGATTTATAATTATTTTATAGTATTTAGCAGTTTAAACTTCTGGGTTCTCTTAAAATTTTTCTGTGATTTATGCATACACCATATTTCTTGGTTATATTAGAAATGGTTTCAGGCCATCAATTAGTGTGATTCAGTCATCATCCTCGCAGCCAAACCAACACAGCAGTGCCTTTTGGTTAAGTCACAAATCCTTAACACCATGGCAGGATCAGGGCTTTGCCTAGATTTGAATCACTATCAAAAAATAATGGTAATCTACCAAATGTTTTCTGTATATTAGTGTAGATACTCTGTACCAGAATAAATCACTGAAGAGGTGTCGTTTGAGTTAGGGTTGGGGAATTAACAACCACCACTGTTTCCTGGGAAGGAAACTCAGTCGTTATCTCTTCTCGCGAGCCTCGATTGCCATGTTGCGCTTTATCACTGTTTCTATGTTAGGTAGCATTCCCACTCATATATCTCCTGTCTGAAGAGAAGTGATTTGTTATATGAATGTAAAGTTGTGAACTTCTTTGTACCACAAAATGAGATTGTAATAAATCAAAAGGTAATGCTGTATATGTGGTTTTGGTGTGTCTGGTTTAAAGCAGGCTGATCTTAACTCCAGGGCATGAAGGCTTTTGTTGTAGCCCAGGACTACACCTGATTCTACTTATCGAACCCTTGATTAGTTGAGCTGTGTTACTGGGCTGGAATAAAAGCCTGCACGTTGGTCTCCAGGACCAGGATTGAATAACCCTAGTGCTTTGTAAATGCATAATACATTGAGAATTTTTATGGGGTTGTCATCTGTGATACAGTTCAAACTGTGAATGATGGTGGGTCCTTTGGAGGGCCCAGCATTTCAACAAGACATTCAGCTCCATTAGAACATTTACAAATGCAAACAGTCGCTGGAGAGTGGTTAAGACTTTAAAGCAAGCATACCAGACACTCAACAGACAGAGCTAAGGGTAAACACTTTGACAATGACTGATTTCAACTGTACAAAACATTCAAGCCAGGTTCACACTTAGTTCCCATCAATACATTTAACTGTATGCCTAAATTGTCTGAATAGTAAGTAGGTAGCATTTTCTTCACACAGTGTAACCGGTTGATAATAGTTTATAGGTAATGTGGGGGAATGAGTTTGCTTTATGTTGTATATTTCCCCCACTTTATAATGTACTTGGTTAAACTGTATCAACGAATCATAACATCTCAATTGCCATGGTACCAGACTTTATTTTTCAAATATGTAAGAAAAGAAAAATTCTGTGCCTGTTTGAGCTTACCTAACATAGCAGGAGTAAAAGAAGGGCTTGCCTGCCATCTGGCTTAATACGCCAATAGAAATCTCCCAACCCTGTAACCCAGGCCTGTCTAGCACTCCATGCAGACTCAAGCAAACACTCATTTGAAAGGAATTTAAGTATTTTGAACTCCATTATACAGTGCCTTCAGAAAGAATTCAGACCCCTTGACTTTTTCCACATTGTGTTAGGTTAAAGCCTTACTTTAAAATTGATTAAATATTTATCATAAATCTGCACACAATACCCCAATGACAAAGCAAAGACAGGATTTTAGACATGTTTCCTAATTATTATTTGTTTTAACTGATCACATTTATATAAGTATTCAGAACCTTTACTCAGTACTTTGTTGAAGCACCTTGGGCAGCGATAACAGCCTCGAGTCTTCTTGGGTATGACGCTACAAGCTTGGCACACCTGTATTTAGGGAGTTTCTCCCATTCTTCTCTGCAGATCCTTTCAAGCTCTGTCAGGTTGGATGGGAGCATTATTTCACCTCAAACTTTCTGCTAGTGAGGTTGGTGGTTCCAAACTTCTTCCTTTTAAGAATGTTGGAGGCCACTGTGTTCTTGGGGACCTTCAATGCTGCAGATTTTTTTTTTGGTACCCTTCCCCATATCTGTGCCTTGACACAATCCTGTCTCGGAGCTCTACGGACAGTTCCTTCGATCTCGTGGCTTGGTTTTTGCTCTGACACGCACTGTCAACTGTGGAACCTTGTATAGAAAGGGTGTGTGCCTTTCCAAATCATGTCCAATCAATTGAATTGGTGGAGTCCATGTAGAAACATCTTAAGGATGATCAATGGAAACCGGATGCACCTGACCTCAATTTCGAGTCTCAATGCTATGGGTCTGAATACTTAAGTAAAGAAATTCTGAAAATCTGTTTTCTCTTTGCCATTATGGGGTATTGTGTGTAAACCACGACACAACCGCAGAGTGCCTAGGCACAGCCCTTAGCTGTGGTATATTGGCCATATACCACACCACCTCGGGCCTTATTGCTTAATTATATCACGGCGCCTGTCACATGTAGAATATCTTTGCATTTAGCAGATCTGACATTCATTAATGTTATATCACTTAGCAAATGTTTTACTTGCTTGAGTTAATAAATCATAATTCAGAACCATAATGGTTCGCCCAATTAATTCAGTAATAATTAATTCCATATACACAATGGTCGCTGAACTCTCAACCTTTTGGCCCGTAGCACTGCGAGTAATCATCTAAATAAAATTGGGCTGTGCCGTCGATAGTGCTAGGCTCCGGCAGAAGATTGCGGGATCGCCACCTACCGCGGACAAGCTCGCTCTCTTTACCTGTTTCATTACAATAATGTATTGAAATTCTTAAATATGGAAATAATTAAAAGATAATTGATTTTATTTCACATCATTACAATGGCATGTTTTTAATTGACCTGGCATCAAAAAGCTCCACAATTGTTCAAGAGAAGGAAGAGGGTTTATTTGAAACAGGTGTTTATTTTCTGAAATCTATGCCCTGGCTATTAAAAGGGACAGGCTGCTATTTGAGACTGCGTTTTAATTGAAGTTTTATGGTACAAATAGCATTATGGTTTTTGGTGCCAAGGAATAGCCACTTGGATCTGAGAGGAGGCAGAGCATGCTCTAAGTTTTCCTGAATAACTGGGCCTGCAGGGAGCATAGGCCTATGTGGCCAAATTATTATAGGACGACTTGGGAGAATGATGATCCGTAACAGACAGCGCATCTCAGTATCATAAGTAAAGAATACAGCCAGACTGGCCTGCTTCTGTGCCTTTCTAGACCTTATAAACTGTCGAGTAGACCCACAACTGATCCAAATGGAATGAAACATTCAAATTGTAGAGTGTTTGGGCCTTTATTCAAATGACATTTTCACTGCAGTTTACAGCCAAGAGTAGAATTTTGTACTCACGTGAAAACAATAATGCAATTATACATTGCATTGTGGTGATGTAGGCTAGTCTAGGTAGTATGATTGTATTGTCCCCAAACAAGACCCATAGGGGAGCTTTTTGAGCTGCATGTATTATGTCTTCACTGATCTTTCATGCAAAATGATGCACCAGTCCTCCCTGCTGCCTATCCGCTATTCCTCTTATTATCTTGTGGATTTGTATAGATAATTGGTGCAGCTTTGAAATATTTTACGTCTGCTAGTGTAACAGGTGTAAAATATACTTTATGTATTTCACTGAAAATCCCTCATATTTATTTTAATGTATTATTTTAAGATGTATTAATTACTGTCACGACTTCCGCCGAAGTCGGCTCCCCTCCTTGTTCGGGTGGCTTTCTATCCATCGCCGCTCCATTTTTCATTGATCCATTTGTTTTGTCTTGTTTTGCACACCTGGTTTGCATTTCCCAATCACAATGCATGTATTTATTCCTCTGTTCCCCCTCATGTCTTTGTGTGATATTGTTTTGTGTTACGTGTCATTTTTGACGCGCCAGACTGGTGTTCGTATATTCCGTGTTTTGTCACAAAGGTATGTTTATTTGTTTGAAATTAATTATTGTGACTTTACGCGTTTTGCACTTTTGCCAATTGGCTGGAGGTTTTGACGCAGTGGCGTCCGGACTCCGCTACCAGTACGCACACCATTGACAATTACATTACTTTCAAGAGTGAATTGTTTTATTGTATTTATTTTCTAAATTGTGTTAATGCTGGGATGTCATCAACGGGAGCCATGCTCTGTGTTGCCAACTTAGCGACCTCTAGCGACACATTTTCAAAAAGACTATAGACAAATCTAGCGACTTTTTCTGTTGTTATTGGAGACTTTTGGAGACTCTGACGTGAAAGCATGTATCGTTCTTACTCTTCTCAACGGCAGTGGGTGCTGCCGGGGGCCCCACTCCCATCCCAAAGCACTCACAGGCGGCCCAGTCCTCGCGCAGCAGTCCCTCCCAGCTGCAGTCAGAGCAGGAGATGTTCACCCATCCGCGTCCAGACTGCAAATGGATCGCGCATGCGGGAAGCCGCCGCTGGCTGATCCCACCCTGGCTTACATTCAGGGCGGGATGTAAATGTAAAATGTACTTTGTCTAAAATAAGTCCTTGCTCAAAAATAAATCACTGCATTTGACTCACACAGCCTCAGTCACTTACTCACCTTGTCCACTGTGTGTGTGCCTCTCTGTGACATAAGCTAAACATCTAGCTGGCTAGCTCATCATGTCTCGGTCTAAACTGTACACTCAAAATACAGAAAGGAGTGGGAATCAAACCCTGAATTCAAAGGCTGGTTGAAGCCATTTATTGGAGATGATACACGGGCATACTGCCTGTATTGTAAGGTTGTAAACTTAGTGATGTAAAAAACATGACAACTCAAAAACATACTCAATAGGCAAAGCCTTCCACCCAAAGTTCCAAAGATCCACCCAAAACAAGCTGCCATTTATGGTAAAAAAAATGTACTCTGCAAAATAGGCTGTGGCTACCATTGTATTAGCTATTGCTGAACACTGTTCCATGCTGGCATGTGATCACATTCTAGAAGCATGTAGAGCTGCTTTCTCAGACTCCACTGCTGCTACCCACTTCAAAATAAGCAGGACAAAGTGCACAGAAATGATTAAAACTTCTTCGGGCTAGGGGGCAGTATTCGGAAGTTTGGATGACTGAGGTGCCCAAAGTAAACTGCCTGTTACTGAGGCCCAGAAGCTAGGATATGCATATAATTGGTAGTATTGGATAGAAAACACTCTAAAGTTTCCAAAACTGTTAAACTAATGTCTGTGAGTATAACAGAACTGATATAGCAGGTGAAAACCCGAGGAGAATCCATCTGGGATTTTTTGTTGTTGTTGAGGTGACACCATTTAAAATGCCTGTCTATGGGAAAATCAAAGTAATACCTCCCAGATTGCAGTTCATAGGGCTTCCAGTAGATTTCAACAGTCTTTAGAAAGAGTTTCAGGCTTGTTTTTTGAAAAATGAGCTAGAATTAGTAGTTTTTCTAGGTGTCTCCCATTTTGGCTGTAGTATTGTGGCGCACGTTATTTATCTCCGGTAATGAACATACTATTCTCCGTCTTAAATTTGATCGTTTATTTACATATTAGGGTAATTGAGGATTATTTAGAAACGTTGTTTGACTTGTTTGGATGAAGTTTATTGGTAACTTTTGGGATTCATTTGTATGCATTTTGAACGAGGGAAACCGGTGGGTTACTGAGTCAAGCGCGCCAACTAAACTGACTTTTTTGGGGGATATAAAGAAGGACTTTATCGAACAAAAGGACCATTTGTTATGTAGCTGGGACCCTTGGGATTGCCAAACAGAGGAAGATCTTCAAAGGTAAGTGATTTATTTTATCGCTATTTCTGAATTTCGTGGCGCCTCTGCTTGTTTGAAAAATGTTTGTAATGCTTTTGTACGCAGGGCGCTGTCCTCAGATAATCGCATGGTATGCTTTCGCCGTAAAGCCTTTTTGAAATCTGACAAAGCGGATGGATTAACAAGAAGTTAAGCTTTTAAACGATGTAAGACACTTGTATTTTCATGAATGTTTAATATTACGAATTTTCTATTTTGAATTTCGCTCTCTGCAATTTCACTGGATGTTGGCCAGGTGGGACGCTAGTGTCCCACCTAGCCCAAAGAGGTTTTAATGGGGTTCTAGCACCATACTTTCTGAAAAAGTTGGTCGCAGATGTGGGTGACCAGCGTTTCAGCCTCCTCCTTGATGAGTCCACGGACGTAAGTGTTTCTAAGTACCTGGGGGTTGTGATAAGGTACTTTAGTGACACCAAGCATACAATTGTATCAACATTTCTGGGTCTTGTTGAGTTGGATGGAGGATATGCCAAATCTATAGCCCGTGCTGTTGTGGCTTTCCTCGAAGTGTTGTCTTAAAAAACAGAAACTCCTGGGGATAGGGACAGACAAAGCCTCTGTTATGATGGGGATTAACAATGGGGTCCATAAAGTGCTGAAGGAGGAGTATGGCCTCAAATATCTGGTTCTTATTCGCTGTGTGTGCCACTCTCTGCAGCTTGCTCATTTCTAGTTCTAAACATATTTAGGGTGTTTTTTACTCACTTTTTGTCTCTCCCACGACGTTATTCCTCTCTCCTACAGCGTCCATCACAATTACATGCACATGGTCAATTATGCAAATTAGGTGATGATGAAATTTAGCGACTTTTAGGACAGCCAATAGCTACTTTCCCTACTGAGGAGTAGGCAACACTGCATGCTCTTACTCCTCAGTTTGCTCAGAGTGTGACGAGGAGAGTTAGGTGTTACGTATGCTCCGGTCTTTTGAATGCACGTTCACAAATTCACAAGAAAAGACAAGCAAAAGTTATATCCTCACTGATTTAGTGTTGCATGACTGTTTATAGGAATATATATTCATGTGTATGGGGATAATGTTCGAGTGCAACTTTGCAAGGCTAGCATTAGCTTTGTTGCGGGAGAGGGTATTTTTCAGGTGCCGACATTGTGATTTTTAAAAAATTATTTTCTCATGGGTTTTCTGCGCTGCCTTTTGTCTTTCATCAGGTCCAGACTGCAGCAGTAACTTTTACCAAAAAATTTGTATCCATTCAATGCAGGTATGTTGTGAAATGTGACGATTTTGTATTTCATGTTCAATATGCCTAGTTAGCTGTCGTTCATTTTGTTACTTGCCCGGGCATGTCAAAAATGGCATTGTTGCTCCATCAGTATGCTTCAGGTATAATGGTACAATAGTACACTAAGAAATATTTAGCACTTATTTGCAAGTTATTGGTGTACAAGATTTAGAAAATGAACATGTACATTTTGTACAATGTATTTTTTGTTTATACTCTTACTATTGAGTTTGCTCAGAGCGTGATGAGGAGAGGCAAATATACTTGTATGGATTCCAGACTGCAGCAGTAACTTTTGCCTTGTATTTGTATCCATTCCATGCAGTCACTAAAAGAGAGACAACCGGCTGAATTGTGTCCAGAGCCTTATCTTCCACCTACACCTTACTAGAACACAACGCAGAAAGGTACCGGTGCAGAACCGGTTACACTAGCATAGCTAGCTCGCCCCCAATTAGCTAGCTAGCAACCTCACTAGCAGAAAGTCTGAGATGAAATAAATGCTTGCCAGCTAGTTAGCATAAGATGAAGTCTGCTAGCATAGCTAGTTACCCCTAGTTAGCAGGGTTAGGGTTAGAATAGGGACCAGGGTTAGGGTCAGAATAGGGTTTAGATTAGGGGTCAGTCCTCCACTGTTTCTAAAATACTTAAAAAAATATATATATTTTCAGATGAGAGTTTACAAGAAAATATATGATTGTGGTGGCTATGGCGAAGATGCGCATCGTTTTTCCCTGAATGCTATTGAAAATGGCCAGGGCATTAAGATATATGCCCATGCTTTTAATGTACCACCCAAAACCCTGAGGCGCCACCAAGACAAGCAGGTCAAAACCCCAGGCCACAGCCATTTGGGTGGGTTACCAGTCAGGAGGAATGGGCCAAAATTCACCCAACTTATTTTGGGAAACTTGTGGAAGGCTACCCGAAACGTTTGACCCAGGTTAAACAATTTAAAGGCAATGCTACCAAATACTAATTGAGTGTATGTAAACTTCTGACCCACTGGGAATGTGATGAAAGAAATAAAAGCTGAAATAAATCCTTCTCTCTACTATTATTCTGACATTTCACATTCTTAAAATAAAGTGGTGATCCTAACTGACCTAAGACAGGGAATTTTTACTAGAATTAAATGTCAGGAATTGTGAAAAACTGAGTTTAAATGTGGCTAAGGTGTATGTAAACTTCCGACTTCAACTCTATTAATTAACATGACTTTAAAATATTTAATTTCTTGATTATTTCATTACAAGTCATCTCATCTCTGTTGAGCTGCTGCCTATGTTGTCTGCCAAAATCACAATTTGAGTAGTGATTTCAAAGTAAATAAGGCATACTTTTAAGAGTGCTGAACACCAACTATCAGTCACTTAGTTCATGCATTTTCAGGCTCGCGAAGCAACTGCTTTTTATCCCTCAAAATCATGTCTAATCAATTGATTTTACGACAGGTGTTCCCCAATCAACTTGTAGAAACATCAAAAAAATGATCAATGGAAAAAGGTTGCACTTGATCTCAATTTCGAGTCTTATAGCAAAGGGTCTGAATACTTATGTAAATGAGGTATTTCCGTTTTTTACATTTTTATACATTTGCAAACATTTCTAAAATACTGTTTTCGCTTTGTCATTATGGGATATTGTGGGTAGATTGATCAAGCCATTTTTTTACGTAATCAATTGTAGAATAAGGCTGTAACATAACAACAAAAAAGTCAAGGGGTCTGAATACTTTCCAAATGCACTGCACCACGTAACGTTTTCTCACTACAAAATATGGTAGTGACAGTAAGTCAAATATCTTTGGATACGTTTACCGGAAACAGTGCTAATGACGCAAACCTTCACCACTCCACTCCTCTTATAAACCCTCCACCTCACAAAAGAAACGTCTCTTTGGGTCTCACTTTCTCGTTTGCTCGAGAATCATTGTCTATTTTTTAACACGAGGCTAAATAAGTAGCTATATTCGCTTGCCATGGATCAACCACCATCGTACCAGCCAGAGTTTGTCCCAATGAAAGGAAATAAGTACATGCGTCTTGAAGACACTCACGGAGCGCCCAAGTTCCAACATACCGTCGTCTTGGGACAGCCACAGCCCGTTGTACCTCAGCCCAGGGATCACATTATCTGGTCACTTTGCAGCCTCGTGTACTGCAACCCATTCTGTCTCGGAATGTTAGCGGTGTATTTCTCCATAAAGGTGAGTTGGAATTCTCCTTATATAGCTTTTAATAGCAATGTCTGGTGTTGGTGCTTGTATTGTATGGATTTTCAAGTTGAGCAAGTTAATATATAGGTGACCAACTTTGAACGATGGAAGGAAGACAGCATAACAATTATCTACATTTGCGTTTCGCTCTCTTGTTATCACACTGTTATAAAAATGTGTAGCCTATACTTCATCTATAGGCTCTATAGATCTTTACTCCAAAATAAGTGTTTTAAGGAGTATTAAAACACTAAGAGGGTAATACATGACTGAGATCATCCCATTAGTGTGAAATGTCATGTGTGCATGTTGTTAACCTCTCTAGGGTACCTAGTCAACAGCCAGTGGAATCGAGTGGCGCGATATTCAAATACCTTAGAAATGCTATTACTTCAATTTCTAAGACATATGACTATTTTACACCATTTTAAAGACAAGACTCTCGTTAATCTAACCACACTGTCCGATTTCAAAAAGGCTTTACAACGAAAGCAAAACATTAGATTATGTCAGGAGAGTACCCAGCCAGAAATAATCACACACACATTTTTCAAGCTAGCATATAATGTCACAAAAACCAAAACCACAGCTAAATGCAGCACTAACCTTTGATGATCTTCATCAGATGACACTCCTAGGACATTATGTTATACAATACATGCATGTTTTGTTCAATCAAGTTCATATTTATATCAAAAAACAGCTTTTTACATTAGCATGTGACGTTCAGAACTAGCAAACATACCGAAAACTTCCGGTGAATTTACTAAATTACTCACAATAAACGTTCACAAAAAGCATAACAATTATTTTAAGAATTATAGATACAGAACTCCTTTATGCAATCGCGGTGTGAGATTTTAAAATAGCTTTTCGGCAAAAGCACATTTTGCAATATTCTGAGTAGATAGTTCGCCATCACGGGCTAGCTAATTTGACACCCACCAAGTTTGCCGTTCACTAAACTCAGAATTACTATAAGAAAAATTGGATTACCTTTGCTGTTCTTCGTCAGAATGCACTCCCAGGACTTCTACTTCATCCACAAATGTTGTTTTGGTTCAAAATAATCCATAGTTATGTTCAAATATCCTCTGTTTTGTTCTTGCGTTCAAGACACTGTCCGAATGGTGACGCGCGGACGCGTATCGTGACAAAAAAAATTCAAAATATTCCATTACCGTACTTCGAAGCATGTCAAACGCTGTTTAAAATCAATTTTTATGCGATTTTTCTCGTAAAATAGCGATAATATTCCGACCGGGAGACGTCTTTTTCGTTCAAAGACTGAAAATGTAAAATGGACTCTTCACGTGCACGCGCGCACCCGTCTCATTGTTCTCAGATCGACCACTATCCAAATGCGCTACTGTTTTTCAGCCAGGGGCTGCAAAGTCATCATTCATCGTTCTGGCGCCTTCTGAGAGCCTATGGGAGCCTTAGAAAGTGTCACGTTACAGCAGAAATCCTCTGTTTTCGATAAAGAGGGTGTAGAAGGCCAAGAAATGGGCAGAGAGGGCTTTTCCTGTACAGAATCTTCTCAGGTTTTGGCCTGCCATATGAGTTCTGTTATACTCACAGACACCATTCAAACAGTTTTAGAAACGTTAGGGTGTTTTCTATCCAAATCAAACAATTATATGCATATTCTAGTTTCTGGGCAGTAGTAATAACCAGATTAAATCGGGTACGTTTTTTTATCCGGATGTTAAAATACTGCCCCCTACCCTAGAGAGGTTAACTAATATGCATAGCTACATAAACACAATCAGCAACACATGAATGATTCAATAATATAAATGATTCTACATTTTGTCTTCCAGTCCAGGGATAGGATGATGGTTGGAGACTTGGAGGGAGCAAGAAAACTCGGGAAGACTGCACGCTGCTTTAATACTTTGACCCTGACTTTGGCAATCCTTGGGCTGCTCTTCCTCTTCATCACCTGTGGTATCATCATCTACCAACTTGCACACTGAGTAGTTCCAGTCTTTGCTTTTGTAAAAAGTGTTCATTTGAAGTCTTGGCAGGTGTTATACAACTCTAGGATTGTGTCCTGATACATTTAAGCTCATCTCTTCAACACACACACACCACATAAGTTCCTTCAGCACTGTGTACCAGATCTGATTTGCTCTTCTTTAGTTTTGTGTTTTAAGGATGCAAGATGATTCTTTTGAAGTTCCATTCAAATGTAATTTTTTATAAATAAATTAAACATTTTTGTAAATGCATTACATTTCAGTTTTTATAGCTGTTAATGGATGTTAACGACTCTGTAAGACTCGTCCCATATAGACATACACTCACTTAACAAAAAAACAATTCCCATGGCTTTGTATCCACTTGGCAGAGACGGCATAACAGAACTTGGCTCGGGTCAGCAATTGAACTGTTGACTGAATCTGAGAGGTCCATGAACATACATATCCTGACATGGCTTGTCTTTGTTGTCGCTCTCCAACAATGTTTAAGCCACAATCTGTACTATTTATCGTTGCTAAGATTACTTGTCCTTGTGTGATATAAAGATGTAGGAATGTGAGTATGTTGAACAACTTTATCAACACCAAGAATTAACAGTATTAGGTATGTTTGACTTATTACTCTGACATAAATTATAAACAGATGTTGATGTTGTAAAAGTGTAATTTCCAGCAATGTAGAAAGTCCAGGCCTGGTTTCCGAGACAAGCTATGTCACCAGGAATCCCTGGCTGGCTGTGTCACCGTACTCTTGAATAGCTTACTATCATCTATTTTCCCTCTGGAGAAAATAGTCTCTGTAGGTTTGATGGGTAAAACAAACACTATTCAATTCAAGGTCTTGTATTGGATATTAACAATATTGGATTCGGGCTAAACGAATGTGGTTCGAGCCCTGAATGCTCGAACCACATGGGTCGAGCCCTGAATGCTGATTGGCTGACAGCCGTGGTATATCAGACCGTATACCACAGGTATGACAAAATATTTATTTTTACTGCGCTAATTATGTTGGTAATCAGTTTATAATAGCAATAACGCACCTCGGGTTTTGATATATGGCCAATATACCACGGCTAAAGGCTGTTTCCAGGCACTCCAGGTCGCATCGTAAATGAAAACAGCCCTTAGCCGTGGTATATTGGCCATATACCACACCTCCTCGGGCCTTATTGCTTAATTAAATCACGGCGCCTGTCACATGTAGAATATCTTTTGCATTTAGCAGATCTGACATTTATTAATGTGATATATCACTTAGCAAACGTTTTACTTGCTTGAGTTAATAAATCATAATTCATAACCATAACCTTGCCTTCATAGGAATGAAGGCAAGGTTATGGTTTGCCCAATTAATTAATTATCAACTAATTCATTAATAATTCATTCCAGTCTGCTGTCCCCACATGCTTCAAGAGGGCCACCATTGTTCCTGTTCCCAAGAAAGCTAAGGTAACTGAGCTAAATGACTACCGCCCTGTAGCACTCACTTCCGTCATCATGAAGTACTTTCAGAGACTAGTCAAGGACCATATCACCTCCACCCAACCTGACACCTTAGACCCACTCCAATTTGCTTACCGCCACAATAGGTCCACAGACGATGCAATCGCCATCACACTGCACACTGCCCTAACCCATCTGGACAAGAGGAATACCTATGTAAGAATGCTGTTCATTGATTACAGCTCAGCATTTAACACCATAGTACCCTCCAAACTCGTCATTAAGCTCGAGACCCTGGGTCTCGACCCCGCCCTGTGGAACTGTGTCCTGGACTTCCTGACGGGCCGCCCCCAGCTGGTGAGGGTAGGTAACAACATCTCCACCCCGCTGATCCTCAACACTGGGTCCCCACAAGGGTGCGTTCTCAGCCCCCTACTGTACTCCCTGTTCACCCATGACTGCGTGGCCATGCACGCCTCCAACTCAATCATCAAGTTTGCAGACGACACTACAGTGGTAGGCTTGATTACCAACAGCGACGAGACAGCCTACAGGGAGGAGGTGAGGGCCCTCGGAGCGTGGTGTCAGGAAAATAACCTCACACTCAATGTCAACAAAACAAAGGAGATGATTGTGGACTTCAGGAAACAGCAGAGGGAGCAGCCCCTATCTACATTGATGGGACAGTAGTGGAGAGGGTGGAGAGTTTTAAGTTCCTCGGCGTACACATCACGGACAAACTGATATGGTCCACCCACACAGACAGCGTGGTGAAGAAGCCGCAGCAGCACCTCTTCAACCTCAGCAGGCTGAAGAAATTTGGCTTGTCACCAAAAACACTCACAAACATTTACAGATGCACAATCGAGAGCATCCTGTCGGGCTGTATCACCGCCTGGTACGGCAGCTGCTCCGCCCATAACCGGAAGGCTCTCCAGAGGGTAGTGAGGTCTGCACAACGCATCACCGGGTGCAAACTACCTGCCCTCCAGGACACCTATACCACCCGATGTCACGGGAAGGCCAAAAAGATCATCAAGGACAACAACCACCCGAGCCACTGCCTGTTCACCCCTCTATCATCCAGAAGGCGAGGTTAGTACAGGTGCATCAAAACGGGGAAAGAGAGACTGAAAAACAGCTTCTATCTCAAGGCCATCAGACTGTTAAACAGCCATCACTAACATTGAGTGGCTGCTGCCAACATACTGACTCAACTCCACCCACTTTAATAATGGAAAATTTGATGTAATCAATTTATCACTAGCCACTTTATATTATATAATGTTTACTTACCCTACATTACTCATCTCTTATGTATATACTGTACGCTATACCATCTACTGCATCTTGCCATCTGATGTAATTAAATGTATCACTAGCCACTTTAAACAATGCCACTTTATATAATGTTCTCATACCCTACATTGCTCATCTCATATGTATATACTGTACGCTATACCATCTACTGCATCTTGCCATCTTGATGTGATGTATCACTAGCCACTTTAAACAATGTCACTTCATATAATGTTTTCATACCCTGCATTGCTCATCTCATATGTATATACTGTACTCTATACCAACTACTGCATCTTGCCTATGCCGTTCGGCCATCACTCATTTATATATTTTTATGTACATATTCGTATTCATTCCTTTACACTTGTGTGTAAGGTAGTTGTTGTGAAATTGTAAGGTTATATTACTTGTTAGATATTACTGCATGGTCGGAACTAGAAGCACAAGCATTTCGCTACACTTGCATTAACACCTGCTAACCATGTGTATGTGACAAATACATTTGATTTGATTATTTGATCATATACACGATGGTCGCTGAACTGTCAACCTTTTGGTCCGTAGCACTGCGAGTAATCATCTAAATAGAATTGGGCTGTGCCGTCGATAGTGCTAGGCTCCGGCAGAAGATTGCGGGATCGCCACCTACCGAGGACAAGCTCGCTCTCTTTACCCGTTTCATTACATTAATGCATTGAAAATCTTGCATATGGAAATTCTTCAAAGATAATTGATTTTATTTCGCATCATTACAATGGCATGGTTTTAATTCACCTGGCATCTTCAAGAAGCTCCACAATTGTTCAAGAGAGGGGAGAGGGTTTATTTGAAACAGCTGTTTATTTGCTGAAATTTGTGCCCTTCCCCGCCTATTAAAAGGGACATGCGGCTATTTGAGACACGTTTAATTGAAGTTTTATGGTACAAATAGCATTATAGTTTTTGGTGCCAAGGAATAGCCACTTGGATCTGAGAGGAGGCAAAGCATGCTCTAAGTTTTCCTGAATAACTGGACCTGCAGGGAGCATAGGCCTATGTGGCCAAATTATTATAGGACGACTTGGGAGAATGATGATCCGCAACAGACAGCGCATCTCAGTATTATAAGTAAACAATAAATCAAATCAAAGTGTATTTGTCACGTGCGCCGAATACAACAGATGTAGACCTTACAGTGAAATGCTTACTTACAGGCTCTAACCAATAGTGCGAAAAAAAGGTATGTGTGTGTGTGTGTGTGTGTAGGTAAGTAAAGAAATAAAACAACAGTAAAAAGACATTTGAAAATAACAGTAGCAAGGCTATATACATACACCGGTTAGCCAGGCTTATTGAGGTAGTATGTACATGTAGGTATGGTTAAAGTGACTATGCATATATGATGAACAGAGAGTAGCAGTAGTGTAAAAAGAGGGGTTGGCAGGTGGTGGGACACAATGCAGGTTAGCCAATGTGCGGGAGCACTGGTTGGTCGGGCCAATTGAGGTAGTATGTACATGAATGTATAGTTAAAGTGACTATGCATATATGATAAACAGAGTCGCAGCAGCATAAAAGAGGGGTTGGGGGGGGGGGCACACAATGCAAATAACCCGGGTAACCATTTGGTTACCTGTTCAGGAGTCTTATGGCTTGGGGGTAAAAACTGTTGAGAATACTTTTTGTCCTAGACTTGGCACTCTGGTACCGCTTGCCATGCGGTAGTAGAGAGAACAGTCTTTGACTGGGGGGCTGGGGTCTTTGACAATTTTTAGGGCCTTCTTCTGACACCGCCTGGTGTAGAGGTCCTGGATGGCAGGCAGCTTTGCCCCAGTGATGTACTGGGCCATACGCACTACCCTTTGAAGTGCCTTGTGGTCGGAGGCCGCGCAATTGCCGTACCAGGCAGTGATGCAACCGGTCAGCATGCTCTCGATGTTGCAGCTGTAGAACCTTTTGAGGATCTCAGGAACCATGCCAAATCTTTTTAGTTTCCTGAGGGGGAATAGGCTTTGTCGTGCCCTCTTCATGACTGTATTGGTGTGTTTGGACCATTCTAGTTTGTTGTTGATGTGGACACTAAGGAACTTGAAGCTCTCAACCTGCTCCACTACAGTCTAGTCGATGAGAATGGGGGCATGCTCGGTGCTCCTTTTCCTGTAGTCCACAATCATTTCCTTAGTCTTGGTTACGTTGAGGGACAGGTTGTTATTCTGGCACCACCCGACCAGGTCTCTGACCTCCTCCCTATCAGGCCTACCACTGTTGTGTCGTCTGCAAACTTAATGATGGTGTTGGAGTCGTGCCTGGCCATGCAGTCATGGGTGAACAGGGAGTACAGGAGGGGACTGAGCACTCATCCCTGGGGAGCTACAGTGTTGAGGATCAGCATGGTAGATGTGTTTCTACCTACCTTTACCACCTGGGGGCGGCCCGTCAGGAAGTCTAAGATCCAATTGCAGAGGGAGGTGATTAGTCCAAGGTTCCTTAGCTTAGTGATGTGCTTTGAGGGTACTATGGTGTTGAACGCTGAGCTGTAGTCAATGAATAGCATTCTCACATAGGTGTTCCTTTTGTCCAGGTGGGAAAGGGCAGTGTGGAGTGCAATAGAGATTGCATCATCTGTGGATCTGTTTGGGCGTATGCAAATTGGAGTGGGTCTAGGGTTTCTGGGATAATGGTGTTGATGTGAGCCATTACCAGCCTTTCAAAGCACTTCATGGCTACGGACGTGAGTGCTACGGGTCTGTAGTCATTTAGGCAGGTTGCCTTTGTGTTCTTGGGCACAGGGACTATGGTGGTCTGCTTGAAACATGTTGGTATTACAGACTCAATCAGGGACATGTTGGAAATGTCAGTGAAGACACCTGCCAATTGGTCAGCACATGCCCGGAGCACACGTCGTGGTAATCCGTCTGGACCCGCAGCCTTGTGTATGTTGACCTGTTTAAAGGTCTTACTCACGTCAGCTACGGAGATCGTGATCACAGTTGCCCGGAACAGCTGATGCTCTCATGCATGCCTCAGTGTTGCTTGCCTCGAAGCGAGCATAAAAGTGATTTAGCTCGTCTGGTAGGCTCGTGTCACTGGGCAGCTCGCGGCTGTGATTCCCTTTGTAGTCTGTAATACTTTGCAAGCCCTGCCACATCCGACGAGTGTCGGAGCCGGTGTAGTATGATTAAATCTTAGCCCTGTATTGACGCTTTGCCTGTTTGATGGTTCGTCACAGGGCAAAGCGGGATTTCTTGTAAGCTTCCGGGTTAGAGTCCCGCACCTCGAAAGCGGCAGCTCTACCCTTTAGCTCAGTGTGAATGTTGCCTGTAATCCATGGCTTCTGGTTGGGGTATATACGTACAGTCACTGTGGGGACGACGTCCTCAATGCACTTATTGATAAAACCAGTGACTGATGTGGTGTATTCCTCAATGTCATCGGAAGAATCCCGGAACATGTTCCAGTCTGTGAAAGGAAAACAGTCCTGTAGTTTAGCATCTGCTTCATCTGACCACTTTTTTATACACACTGATGCTTTAATTTTTGCTTGTAAGCAGGAATCAGGAGGATAGAGTTGTGGTCAGATTTACCAAATGGAGGGCGAGGGAGAGCTTTGTACGCGTCTCTGTGTGTGGAGCACAGGTGATCTAGAATTTTTTTCCCTCTGGTTGCACATTTAACATGTTGATAGAGATTTGGTAGAACTGATTTAAGTTTCCCTACATTAAAGTCTCCGCCCACTAGGAGCGCCGCCTCTGGGTGAGTGGTTTCCTGTTTGCTTTTTTCCTTATACAGCTGACTGAGTGCGGTCTTAGTGCTACCATCTGTTTGTGGTGGTAAATAAACAGCCACGAAAAGGATAGCTGAGAACTCTCTAGGGAAGTAGTGTGGCCTGCAATTTACCACAATATACTCTACTTCACGCGAGCAAAATCTAGAGGCTTCCTTAGATTCCATGCACCAGCTGTTGTTTACAAAAATGCACAGACAGCCCTCCCTTGTCTTACCGGAGTGTGCTCTTCTATCCTGCCGGTGCAGCGTATATCCATGTCGTCATTCAGCCACAACTCTGTGAAACATAGGATAGTACAGTTGGTGATGTCCTGATGGTAGGATATTTGTGATCGTACCTTGTCTAATTTATTGTACAATGATTGCACGGCGAGTAATATTGACGGTAACGGCAGCTTTCCTACTCGCATTCTGCGGGTCCTGACGAGGCTCCGGCTCTTCGTCCTCTGTACCTGCGTCGCTTCATCTTGTGAATAACTGGGATGTCGGCCCTGCCGGGTGTTTGGAGAATATCATGTGAGTCTTGCTTGTTGTTGAAAAAATCTTTGTCTAATCCAAGGTGAGTGATTGCTGTCCTGATATCCACAAGCTCTTTTTTGCCGTAAGATACGGTTGCAGAAACATTATGTACAAAATAAGTTACAAATAACGTGAAAAAAACACATAATAGCACAATTGGTTGGGCACCCGTAAAACTGCTGCCATTTCTTCTGCCGCCATTCTATCTCCAAGACTGGCCTGCTTCTGTGCCTTTCTATACCTTTCTAGACCTTATAAACTGTCGAGAGTAGACCCACAACTGATCCAAATGGAATGAAACATTCAAATCATAGAGCGTTTGGGCCTTTATTCAAATGACATTTTCACTGCAGTTTACAGCCAAGAGTAGAATTTTGTACTCACGTGAAAACAATAATGCAATTATACATTGCATTGTGGTGATGTAGGCTAGTCTAGGTAGTATGATTGTATTGTCCCCAAACAAGACCCATAGGGGAGCTTTTTGAGCTGCATGTATTATGTCTTCACTGATCTTCCATGCAAAATGATGCACCAGGCATATCCGCTGCCTATCCGCTATTCCTCTATGATCTTGTGGATTTATATAGATAATTGGTGCGACTTTCAAAGATTTTACATCTGATAGCATAGCTAGCTATCCCCCAGTTAGCTAGCAAGATTAAATAAATGCTTGCCAGCTAGTTAGCATAAGATAATGTCTGCTAGGGTTAGGATTAGGGTTAGAATAGGGGCCAGGGTTAGGATTAGAATAGGGTTTAGGGTTAGGTTAAGCTCATAATAGGGGTTAGGGTTAGGGTTCAGTCCTCAACTGTTCATAAAACACTTTAAGAAATATATTTTCAGATGATAGTTACCAACAAAATATATGATCATGGTGGCTATGGCGAAGATGCACTTCATTGTGCCCTGAATGCTATTGAAAATGGGCAGAATGCCCGTGCTTTTAATGTATCAAGCACAAGGCGAGACCCAGATGCAGACACAGGAGGCAGATGGTTGAAGTCTTACAATGTTTATTAATCCAAAAAGGCGAAAGGTCAAAACCAGTTCAGAGTCCAATAGGTACCGAAGGGCAGGCAGGATGATCAGGCAGGTGGGAAAGTAGTCCAGAGTCAGGCAGTGATCAAAACCGGGAAGACTAGCAAAAGAGAATAGAAAAGGAGTACGGGGGAAAACACGCTGGTTGACTAAACATACAAGACGAACTGGCACAGAGAGATAGGAAACACAGGGATAAATACACTGTGGAAAATAAGCGACACCTGGAGGGGGTGGAGACAATCACAGGGACAGGTGAAACAGATCAGGGCGTTACATAATGTGCCACACAAAACCCTGAGGCGCCACCGAGACAAGCAGGTCAAAACCACAGCCATTTGGGTGGGTTACCAGTCTTCACTAGTTCTTTCAAATGTGACCTAGTGAGTCATATCCCAAAAATGTAAAGAGCCCTTTTTGGACTTACATCATGTGATGTGAAAACTTGCCTTTGACCTAGCGGAGAGGATGGGAATCCAAAACAAATTCAATAAAGAAAGGCAGTTGATAAGCATAGACTGGTATGTACAGTTTTATGAAGCACCCAGGGTAGCTGGGCAAAATGCCCCTTTCCCCCAAAAATGTATTTGATTAAATAACATCTGTTGACTGTGGCCATTTATTTACCTTTATAGTTTGTTACCCTAAGCATCTCCATCAGCCACCTTTGCTATTTTGTCAGCAATTATACATTGATCTTAGGGGGGAGGCGTCTTACCCCGTGTTACCCTGTGATTGCTAGTTAGACTATTGCAAAACTGGACAAATGATCCACTTACCATCATTGTCATTATGAATGGTAGATAGAGGGCAGGATTGACAGACTGGTATTAGTGCGGAATGATTAGTGCTTTCTAAGGTCGTTGTGGTGTCTGTTAACCCTTTCACATGTACCATCACACGGGTTTGGCCAGCTCAAATGCATTTGGCCAGCTCAAATGCTGATTGTTGCTTCATTCGAAACTGGCCGTTCACACGGGTGTGATCGTAAGCTTCAGGGACCACTGTAGAACGATCACACCCGTGTGAATGGACAGTCTCGAATGACGCAACAATCAGCATTTGAGCTGGCCACACTTTTTTCTGAAACTATTTACACACAGTCCTTACAAAGTTATGTCCAGAATGTGAGCAGTTTATTTTTGGATGCAATGATCAGATATTCACATAAGTATCTATAGCATAACACAATCATCCTAACCAGAAAAATGTAGGCTACATTTGTCCTAGTTCTGAGGAAAGATTGAGGCAACACAAGTGGTCATGTTTTCTAACTCTCGGCTGACATAAACTACAATATGAATTAGCTAATAGCAATTGCTATGTATAATTAATCATATCACGGGTGAGCTCACCGTTGATAAAAATAATTGAGTAAAACACTTTCTAGAAATCGAAAGTAATCCAAGGATGATTCGTTTGCAGCCATGCTTTTTTCCCCACAGAAACCAAAGTTTGGTCTGCATGCATGTTGAATGGGTGTGTCATCTAACATCGTTCACTTTCCACCATTACCTTCCTGAAGTTCTCAAAAAATGACTGAACCCTTACTGACCTCATTTTGATATAGCATATTTGGTCTGACAGACGATTACGTGAAACCCAGAATGCATTATGTCAACAACCATGGCTCCACACACACAGCTGGAATTAACTTGGCTCATCATAATTAGTACAACCTTCAAAAAAGTATTTTACACACACTATGTGCCCATTACAATCTATGCATGAATCGGAATGCATGATTTATTACATTTACATTACATTTACATTTAAGTCATTTAGCAGACGCTCTTATCCAGAGCGACTTACAAATTGTGTGAGGCAGGGTCGTACTCTGCGAATGTTGTAGAGCATGAACCTACAGGATCGGGTCACCGCCTTGATGTTAGTGGAGAACGACAGGGTGTTGTCCAGGATCACGCCAAGGTTCTTAGCACTCTGGGAGGAGGACACAAGGGAGTTGTCAACCGTGATGGCGAGATCATGGAACGGGCAGTCCTTCCCCGGGAGGAAGAGCAGCTCCGTCTTGCCGAGGTTCAGCTTGAGGTGGTGATCCGTCATCCACACTGATATGTCTGACAGACATGCAGAGATGCGATTCGCCGCCTGGTTATCAGAAGGGGGAAAGGAGAAGATTAATTGTGTGTCGTCTGCATAGCAATGATAGGAGAGACCATGTGAGGATATGACAGAGCCAAGTGACTTGGTGT
The DNA here is from genome assembly GCF_965601325.2 of Salmo salar. NCBI lineage: Eukaryota > Metazoa > Chordata > Actinopteri > Salmoniformes > Salmonidae > Salmo > Salmo salar. Next base: position 52,645,364 of record NC_138292.1, on the reverse strand, counting down.
ATAGCGAGAATAGGAGAGGGCCTAGAACAGAGCCCTGGGGGACACCAGTGGTGAGAGCGCATGGTGCGGAGACAGATTCTCGCCACGCCACCTGGTAGGAGCGACCTGTCAGGTAGGACGCAATCCAAGCGTGGGCCGCGCCGGAGATGCCCAACTCGGAGAGGGTAGAGAGGAGGATCTGATGGTTCACAGTATCAAAGGCAGCAGATAGGTCTAGAAGGATGAGAGCAGAGGAGAGAGAGTTAGCTTTAGCAGTGCAGAGAGCCTCCGTGACACAGGGAAGAGCAGTCTCAGTTGAATGCCCAGTCTTGAAACCTGACTGATTAGGATCAAGAAGGTAATTCTGAGAGAGATAGCAGGAGAGCTGGCCAAGGACGGCACGTTCAAGAGTTTTGGAGAGAAAAGAAAGAAGGGATACTGGTCTGTAGTTGTTGACATCGGAGGGATCGAGTGTAGGTTTTTTCAGAAGGGGTGCAACTCTCGCTCTCTTGAAGACGGAAGGGACGTAGCCAGCGGTCAAGAATGAGTTGATGAGCGAGGTGAGAAGGTCTCCGGAAATGGTCTGGAGAAGAGAGGAGGGGATAGGGTCAAGTGGGCAGGTTGTTGGGCGGCCGGCCGTCACAAGACGCGAGATTTCATCTGGAGAGAGAGGGGAGAAAGAGGTCAAAGCACAGGGTAGGGCAGTGTGAGCAGGACCAGCGGTGTCGTTTGACTTAGCAAACGAGGATCGGATATCGTCAACCTTCTTTTCAAAATGGTTGACGAAGTCATCCGCAGAGAGGGAGGAGGGGGGGGGGAGGGGGAGGAGGATTCAGGAGGGAGGAGAAGGTAGCAAAGAGCTTCCTAGGGTTAGAGGCAGATGCTTGGAATTTAGAGTGGTAGAAAGTGGCTTTAGCAGCAGAGACAGAAGAGGAGAATGTAGAGAGGAGGGAGTGAAAGGATGCCAGGTCCGCAGGGAGGCGAGTTTTCCTCCATTTCCGCTCAGCTGCCCGGAGCCCTGTTCTGTGAGCTCGTAGTGAGTCGTCGAGCCACGGAGCAGGAGGGGAGGACCGAGCCGGCCTGGAGGATAGGGGACAGAGAAAATCAAAGGATGCAGAAAGGGAGGAGGGTTGAGGAGGCAGAATCAGGAGATAGGTTGGAGAAGGTTTGAGCAGAGGGAAGAGATGATAGGATGGAAGAGGAGAGTAGCGGGAGAGAGAGAGCGAAGGTTGGGACGGCGCAATACCATCCGAGTAGGGGCAGAGTGAGAAGTGTTGGATGAGAGCAAGAGGGAAAAGGATACAAGGTAGTGGTCGGAGATTTGGAGGGGAGTTGCAATGAGATTAGTGGAAGAACAGCATCTAGTAAAGATGAGGTCAAGCTTATTGCCTGCCTTGTGAGTAGGGGGGGAAGGTGAGAGGGTGAGGTCAAAAGAGGAGAGGAGTTGAAAGAAGGAGGCAGAGAGGAATGAGTCAAAGGTAGACGTGGGGAGGTTAAAGTCACCCAGAACTGTGAGAGGTGAGCCATCCTCAGGAAAGGAACTTATCAAGGCGTCAAGCTCATTGATGAACTCTCCAAGGGAACCTGGATGGCGATAAATGATAAGGATGTTAAGCTTGAAAGGGCTGGTAACTGTGACAGCATGGAATTCAAATGAGGAGATAGACAGATGGGTCAGGGGAGAAAGAGAGAATGTCCACTTGGGAGAGATGAGGATTCCAGTGCCACCACCCCGCTGGCTCGATGCTCTAGGGGTATGCGAGAACACGTGGGCAGACGAAGAGAGAGCAGTAGGAGTAGCAGTGTTATCTGTGGTAATCCATGTTTCCATCAGCGCCAGGAAGTCTAGGGACTGGAGGGTAGCATAGGCTGAGATGAACTCAGCCTTGTTGGCTGCAGACCGGCAGTTCCAGAGGCTGCCGGAGACCTGGAACTCCACGTGGGTCGTGCGCGCTGGGACCACCAGGTTAGAGTGGCAGCGGCCACGCGGTGTGAAGCGTTTGTATGGCCTGTGCAGAGGGGAGAGAACAGGGATAGACAGACACATAGTTGACAAGCTACAGAAGTGTTGTTTCTTGTATTATTGTCTCTTGTGTCTTTAGAGAACTGTTTCACTTTGATATCCTTTTTCTTCTGTCCTGATTTTCTCTTTCTTTTCTTCTGTTAACTAGATATTCTTTGTTGTTCTTCGTTAGCTAGCTAGCTTCTTCCAAAAGAGTCCCTAGCAACTGCTTAGCAACTGGTAAACAATTCAGCTAGCTAAGATAACTACAATTTTATGAAAAATAGTTATTTTTCAAAAGCCTATCTTTGTTTGTTGCTTGTTTTTTCTCCTATTCAGTCTTGCAGTTTTCTTTTGCTTTTTTCCGATGTACTTCACTCTAAAAACCATGTAAATTTCAATATTTGTAGGAGCTCATTTTTCAGCTGCTGCTGCTCAAATTGGAGTTCCGGGAACACATAATTTATGTCACACACACAGCTGGAATTAACTTAGCTCATCATAATTAGTACAACCTTCAAAAAAGTATTTTACACACACTATGTGCCCATTACAATCTATGCATGAATCGGAATGCATGATTTATCACCGATAATTGAAAAACATGAGAATAATACAGTAAATATATCAATAATTACCACACAAAACATTTTCTGATAGTGATTTATTGATAAAAATGGCACGTGCAGGCAGTCAATCACGTAACCTCTCACTGAGCCATTCAGTGTTGTTGTTTATGTATGTAGCTAGTGAGCTATGCTGTAGCATTAGCAATGTCTTTCAAAAGGAGACAACTCACAAATGCAGAAATTCTGGAGATGTAAAAGAAATTCTGACAATGAGTCTGAAAGTCAGGAATCAGATTCTGACAGGGAGGAGCTGCCCCCCAGCCATTGAGAACCCTGAATCTGAGGACCCCTTGTCCACTGACAAAGTCCCAGTTCCCTTTGAAGATGCTGGTGGTGATGGAGGCAGACCGACAGTGGATGAAGTACAGGAGTTCTGTGGTATCTGGAAGGCTGCCGGCCATTTCACCCCTCCTGGCCCTGCTGTTTGCTTTGATGAGTCCCAGTCTGGAGTGCAACGCCCCTTCTATTTCCATCTGAGGCAGAGTGCTTCAAGTTGTTTCTGACAGATGAGCTGGTGGGAGACATAGCAGAGACCAATCGCAATGCCTTGGAGCTACAGGAGAAGAGAGAGCCAATTAGTGAAATGTATATCTTCCTGGTGACAGTCCTCCTCATGGGGGTAAGTCGCTCTGGATAAGAGCGTCTGCTAAATGACGTAAATGTAAATGTAATGGGGATAGTAAAGAAGAACTCCCTAAGAGATTACTGGAGCACAGATCCGATGTTTGCAACTCCCTTCTTTGTCACCCTCTTTTCCCAAGACTGCATTTCATCAACAATGCTACTGCCATCCTAAATGACCCGTTATACAAAAATAGAAAATGTCAACTGCTGGCAGTAAAGTGGCATGACAAACGAGACATCCATGTCCTCTCCACTGTCCATACAGCAACCATGTCGGCCACAGGGAAGGTAGACCACCTGACGGGAGAGAGAAACATCAAACCAGACTGTGAGCTTGACTATAACCTTAAAATGGGGCAGTGGATAAGGCGGACATGATAAACAGCTTTGTGGAATGCACTCAGAAAACGACCAAGTGGTATAAGAAGATATTTTTCAATATTTCCTGGGTAGCTTCAAAATACAACAAGCCAATACTTCTCTGACGCAATTAGCATTGTTTTACAGAGCTAATAGAAGAATGTAACTAACTACATAAGCACGATTGAATATAACACCATAAAGGTTATGAAATTAGTAACGTTACCTCGCGTGTCGGCGGTTATAAGGAATATACACAAATATATTATGCTACAGTAGAAACGACATAACAGACATGCATAAACTATTATAACGTAATGAAGCACTTACTTTGATAGAAACTCACACATCTCGAAAGTTATTATTGGTAAGGAAGACAACTATGACTGCGATGCAGGCAACAGATGGAAAATGTGAACACGTCTATGCAGGACGGGAGATGAGCAAATGTCTGCAGACTTGAACTGCACTAACAATTGGGAAGTGTTTGGGGAATTTTGTCCGGGTCAGAAATGTCAAAAAACTGATTTGGTCGGTAAAAATGACTACTTTTCTGTGAATGAATGGGGCGGAACACACCTCAATTCAAACTGTTATTAGAAAATAAAAAACTTGTTCGAAAATTATTTAAAATTAACTAATTGAAAATAGCCTGTAAATAAAAACAGGCTGCGTGCCCTTTGCTTGATGGCAGCGCAGATGGTGAATAAAACGCCACAAAGGTTACGAAATTAGTAACGTTACCTCGCGTGTCCGCGGTTATAAGGAATATACACAAATATATTATCCTCCATAAACACAGTGAGCTACAGTAGAAACGGTATAACACGACATTTGCAAAACACTTTTCGCTTTGTCATTATGGGGTATTGTGTGTAGATTGATGAAGCCATTTTTTATGTAATCAATTTTAGAATAAGGCTGTAACATAACAACAAAAAAGTCAAGGGGTCTGAATATTTTCCGAATGCACTGCACCACGTAACGTTTTCTCACTACTAAATATGGTAGTGACAGGAACTCCAGTCACATATCTTTGGGTATACACTCCCAAAAGCAAAAAAAAAAAAGTTTGACAATCCTGCTATTGTGCAAGAGAGGGGGGAGGGCCTCCAGAAATGAAACCATACACATTTACTGGAAACAGTGCTAATGACGCCAACCTTCACCACTCCACTCCTCTTATAAACCCTCCACCTCACAAAAGAAACGTCTCTTTGGGTCTCAATTTCTCGTTTGCGCGAGAATCATTGTCTATTTTTTAACACGAGGCTAAATAAGTAGCTATATTCGCTTGCCATGGATCAACCACCACCTTACCAGTCAGAGTTTGTCCCAATGAAAGGAAATAAGTACATGCGTCTTGAAGACACTCACGGAGCGCCCAAGTTCCAACATACCGTCGTCTTGGGTCAGCCACAGCCCGTTGTACCTCAGCCCAGGGATCACATTATCTGGTCACTTTGCAGCCTCTTGTACGGCAACCCATTCTGTCTCGGAATGTTAGCTGTGTATTTCTCCATAAAGGTGAGTTTGAATTCTCCTTATATAGCTTTTTATAGTAATGTCTGGTGTTGGTGCTTGTATTGTATGGATTTTCAAGTTGAGCAAGTTATTATATAGGCGACCAACTTTGAACTATGGAAGGAAGACAGCATAACAATTATCTACATTTGCGTTTCACTCTCTTGTTATCACAGTGTTATAAAAATGTGTAGTCTGTACTTCATCTATAGGCTCTATAGATCTTTACTCCAAAATAAGTGTTTTAAGGAGTATTAAACCACTAAGAGGGTAATACATGACTGAGATCATCCCATTAGTGTGAAATGTCATGTGTGCATGTTGTTAACTAATATGCATCGCTACATAAACACAATCAGCAACACATGAATGATTCTATAATATAAATGATTCTACATTTTGTCTTCCAGTCCAGGGATAGGAAGATGGTTGGAGACTTGGAGGGAGCAAGAAAACACGGGAAGACTGCACGCTGCTTTAATACTGTGACCCTGACTTTGGCAATCCTTGGGCTGCTCTTCCTCTTCATCACCTATGGTATCATCATCTACCAAGTTGCACACTGAGTAGCTCCAGTCTTTGCTTTTGTAAAAAGTGTTCATTTTGAAGTCTTGGCAGGTGTTATACACCTCTAGGATTGTGTCCTGATACATTTCAGCTCATCTCTTTAACACACACACACACACACACACACACACACACACACACACACACACACACACACACACACACACACACACACCACAGAAGTTCCTTCAGCACTGTGTACCAGATCTGATTTGCTCTTCTTTAGTTTTGTGTTTTAAGGATGCAAGATGATTCTTTTGAAGTTCCATTCAAATGTAATTTTTTATAAATACATTTAAAAATGTTGTAAATGCATTACATTTCCGTTTTTATAGGTGTTAATGGATGTTAACGACTCTGTGAGACTCGTCCCATATAGACATACACTCACTTAACAAGAAAACAATTCCCATGGCTTTGTATCTACTTGGCAGAGACGGCATAACAGAACTTGGCTCGGGTCAGCAATTGAACTGTTGACTGAATCTGAGAGGTCCATGAACATACATATCCTGACATGGCTTGTCTTTGTTGTCGCTCTCCAACAATGTTTAAGACACAATCTGTACTATTTATGGTTGCTAAGATTACTTGTCCTTGTGTGATATAAAGATGTAGGAATTTGAGTATGTTGAACAACTTTATCAACACCAAGAATGAACAGTATTAGGTATTTTTGACTTATTACTCTGATACAAATTATAAACAGATGTTGATGTTGTAAAAGTGTAATTTCCAGCAGTGTAGAAAGTCCAGGCCTGGTTTCCGGAGACAAGCTATGTCACCAGGAATCCCTGGCTTGCTGTGTCACCGTACTCTTGAATAGCTTACTATCATCTATTTTCCCTCTGGAGAAAATACTCTCTGTAGGTTTGATGGGTAAAACAAACGCTATTCAATTCAAGGTCCTGTTAAATAAAATACTTACGTTTATCATTCCTTCTGTCCTTCCCCTTCTCCCTGCCTTATCTGACAAAGTTGGATTTGTGAAAGTAATAGCTGCAGACTTTATCCATTTATACACAGAGATTGCTTACTTTAAGATGGGGAGGAAGGAGACATTAGGGCTTGTGTCAAGGATGCATTTTTATAGGGATTCACACAGGTTTCCTCTTGTCAGTATAATTCTTGAAGGAAAGCAGATCAGTAGAGTGAGTTGATCTAGATCAGATGATTGGGACAAAGCAAAAAAATAAATAAAGTGGAAGCTGGGGGCCATTTTCAGGCTCCTTGCAAAGCTCAAAACCTGCAGAGTTCTAGGCCCTTTCAGGGCTAAAAGAAGGAGGAGATATGGCTTAATGTTTTTATGCCAACAGTGTGCCAAGCTGTCATCAAGGCAAAGGGTGGCTACTTTGAAGAATCTCAAATATAAAATATATTTTGAGTTGTTTAAAAGGATCGGACCCTTTTTTTAAAATTTTCCCTTAAAATTATATACCCAAATCTAACTGCCTGTAGCTCAGGACCTTATTATGTTATTGACTGTACGTTTGTTTATGTGTAACTCTGTTGTTGTTTTTGTGAAATAAAATTTAAAAAAATAATAAAACCTGAAGCAAGGATATGCATATTCTTGTTACCATTTGAAAGGAAACACTTTGAAGTTTGTGGAAATGTGAAATTAATGTCGGAGAATATAACACATTAGATCTGGTAAAAGATAATACAAAGAAAAAACGTGTTTTCTATATGTATATACATATATATATATATATATTATATATATATTTTTCCTCATCTTTGAAATGCAAGAGAAAGGCCATTATATCACTTTGGACTCTAGGTGCAATTTAGATTCTGTCCACTGGATGGAAGCAGTGTATGTGCAAAGTTTTAGACTGATCCAATGAACCATTGCATTACTGTTCATTACTGCCATAATGTGCCGAGTTGGTCAATTGATACATTTTCAAGTTCATAACTATAGAGAATATACAAACATGATATGGTAATAACAAATGTATGTTTACACACTCCCATGAATGTCATAAATTATGGATAATTAGCTTCCCTACGGGGGAGGGAGGGCAGACAGCAGGGCTTCAAACTCTAGAACCCAGTTCCTACATTTCAATATAAAAATGGATTTTATCAAACAAAATTAGGCTACATTTTATCTCTGGGACCCTCAGGATGACAAATCAGAACAAGATTACTGAATATAAGTATATTTTTTACCTTCAGAGGTGAATGTATCAAACTAGTTGCTGTGATAAAAGCACTCTCCTCAAACAATAGCATGATATTTTTTCACTGTAATAGCTTGTGTAAATTGGACAGTGCAGTTAGATTAACAAGAATTTAAGCTTTCTGCCCATATAAGACATGTCCATTTCCTGGGAAATGTTGTTGTTACTTACAACGTCATGCTAATCACATTAGTGCACGCTAGTTCAACCGTTCCGCGGGGGGACACCGATTCTGTAGAGGATAACCAGTTAGAGGGCAGGATAGACAGACTTGTATACCACAGACAGAAGTGGTGACACAGACATGTCACAGGGGCTATGAAGCGGAAGCATTCGTGTATGTTTTCTCACTACCAAATATGGTGGTGACAGGAAGTCCAGTCAAATATCTTTGGGTATACACTCCCAAAAGCAGAACAAAAAGATTGACTATCAGTGCTATTGTGCAAGAGAGGGGGGGAGGGCCTCCAGAAATCAAAACATACACATTTACTGGAAACAGTGCTTATGACATCAGCCTTCACCACTCCACTCCTCTTATAAACCCTCCACCTCACCTCACAAAAGAAACGTCTCTTTTCGTTTGTTCAAGAGCCTTTGTTTATTTTTTAACACTAGGCTAAATAAGTAGCTATATTCGCTTGCCATGGATCAACCACCATCGTACCAGCCAGAGTTTGTCCCAATGAAAGGAAATAAGTACATGCGTCTTGAAGACACTCACGGAGCGCCCAAGTTCCAACATACCGTCGTCTTGGGACAGCCACAGCCCGTTGTACCTCAGCCCAGGGATCACATTATCTGGTCACTTTGCAGCCTCGTGTATGGCAACCCATTCTGTCTCGGAATGTTAGCGGTGTATTTCTCCATAAAGGTGAGTTTGAATTCTCCTTATATAGCTTTTTATAGCAATGTCTGGTGTTGGTGCTTGTATTGTATGGATTTTGAAGTTGAGCAAGTTATTATATAGGCGACCAACTTTGAACTATGGAAGGAAGACAGCATAACAATTATCTACATTCACGTTTCGCTCTCTTGTTATCACAGTGTTATAAAAATGTGTAGCCTATACTTCATCTATAGGCTCTATAGATCTTTACTCCAAAATAAGTGTTTTAAGGAGTATTAAACCACTAAGAGGGTAATACATGACTGAGATCATCCCATTAGTGTGAAATGTCATGTGTATATGTTGTTAACTAATATGCATCGCTACATAAACACAATCAGCAACACATGAATGATTCTATAATATAAATGATTCTACATTTTGTCTTCCAGTCCAGGGATAGGAAGATGGTTGGAGACTTGGAGGGAGCAAGAAAACACGGGAAGACTGCACGCTGCTTTAATACTGTGACCCTGACTTTGGCAATCCTTGGGCTGCTCTTCCTCTTCATCACCTATGGTATCATCATCTACCAAGTTGCACACTGAGTAGCTCCAGTCTTTGCTTTTGTAAAAAGTGTTCATTTTGAAGTCTTGGCAGGTGTTATACACCTCTAGGATTGTGTCCTGATACATTTCAGCTCATCTCTTTAACACACACACACACACACACACACACACACACACACACACACACCACAGAAGTTCCTTCAGCACTGTGTACCAGATCTGATTTGCTCTTCTTTAGTTTTGTGTTTTAAGGATGCAAGATGATTCTTTTGAAGTTCCATTCAAATGTAATTTTTTATAAATACATTTAAAAATGTTGTAAATGCATTACATTTCAGTTTTTATAGGTGTTAATGGATGTTAACGACTCTGTGAGACTCGTCCCATATAGACATACACTCACTTAACAAGAAAACAATTCCCATGGCTTTGTATCTACTTGGCAGAGACGGCATAACAGAACTTGGCTCGGGTCAGCAATTGAACTGTTGACTGAATCTGAGAGGTCCATGAACATACATATCCTGACATGGCTTGTCTTTGTTGTCGCTCTCCAACAATGTTTAAGACACAATCTGTACTATTTATGGTTGCTAAGATTACTTGTCCTTGTGTGATATAAAGATGTAGGAATTTGAGTATGTTGAACAACTTTATCAACACCAAGAATGAACAGTATTAGGTATTTTTGACTTATTACTCTGATACAAATTATAAACAGATGTTGATGTTGTAAAAGTGTAATTTCCAGCAGTGTAGAAAGTCCAGGCCTGGTTTCCGGAGACAAGCTATGTCACCAGGAATCCCTGGCTTGCTGTGTCACCGTACTCTTGAATAGCTTACTATCATCTATTTTCCCTCTGGAGAAAATACTCTCTGTAGGTTTGATGGGTAAAACAAACGCTATTCAATTCAAGGTCCTGTTAAATAAAATACTTACGTTTATCATTCCTTCTGTCCTTCCCCTTCTCCCTGCCTTATCTGACAAAGTTGGATTTGTGAAAGTAATAGCTGCAGACTTTATCCATTTATACACAGAGATTGCTTACTTTAAGATGGGGAGGAAGGAGACATTAGGGCTTGTGTCAAGGATGCATTTTTATAGGGATTCACACAGGTTTCCTCTTGTCAGTATAATTCTTGAAGGAAAGCAGATCAGTAGAGTGAGTTGATCTAGATCAGATGATTGGGACAAAGCAAAAAAATAAATAAAGTGGAAGCTGGGGGCCATTTTCAGGCTCCTTGCAAAGCTCAAAACCTGCAGAGTTCTAGGCCCTTTCAGGGCTAAAAGAAGGAGGAGATATGGCTTAATGTTTTTATGCCAACAGTGTGCCAAGCTGTCATCAAGGCAAAGGGTGGCTACTTTGAAGAATCTCAAATATAAAATATATTTTGAGTTGTTTAAAAGGATCGGACCCTTTTTTTTAAATTTTCCCTTAAAATTATATACCCAAATCTAACTGCCTGTAGCTCAGGACCTTATTATGTTATTGACTGTACGTTTGTTTATGTGTAACTCTGTTGTTGTTTTTGTGAAATAAAATTTAAAAAAATAATAAAACCTGAAGCAAGGATATGCATATTCTTGTTACCATTTGAAAGGAAACACTTTGAAGTTTGTGGAAATGTGAAATTAATGTCGGAGAATATAACACATTAGATCTGGTAAAAGATAATACAAAGAAAAAACGTGTTTTCTATATGTATATACATATATATATATATATATTATATATATATTTTTCCTCATCTTTGAAATGCAAGAGAAAGGCCATTATATCACTTTGGACTCTAGGTGCAATTTAGATTCTGTCCACTGGATGGAAGCAGTGTATGTGCAAAGTTTTAGACTGATCCAATGAACCATTGCATTACTGTTCATTACTGCCATAATGTGCCGAGTTGGTCAATTGATACATTTTCAAGTTCATAACTATAGAGAATATACAAACATGATATGGTAATAACAAATGTATGTTTACACACTCCCATGAATGTCATAAATTATGGATAATTAGCTTCCCTACGGGGGAGGGAGGGCAGACAGCAGGGCTTCAAACTCTAGAACCCAGTTCCTACATTTCAATATAAAAATGGATTTTATCAAACAAAATTAGGCTACATTTTATCTCTGGGACCCTCAGGATGACAAATCAGAACAAGATTACTGAATATAAGTATATTTTTTACCTTCAGAGGTGAATGTATCAAACTAGTTGCTGTGATAAAAGCACTCTCCTCAAACAATAGCATGATATTTTTTCACTGTAATAGCTTGTGTAAATTGGACAGTGCAGTTAGATTAACAAGAATTTAAGCTTTCTGCCCATATAAGACATGTCCATTTCCTGGGAAATGTTGTTGTTACTTACAACGTCATGCTAATCACATTAGTGCACGCTAGTTCAACCGTTCCGCGGGGGGACACCGATTCTGTAGAGGATAACCAGTTAGAGGGCAGGATAGACAGACTTGTATACCACAGACAGAAGTGGTGACACAGACATGTCACAGGGGCTATGAAGCGGAAGCATTCGTGTATGTTTTCTCACTACCAAATATGGTGGTGACAGGAAGTCCAGTCAAATATCTTTGGGTATACACTCCCAAAAGCAGAACAAAAAGATTGACTATCAGTGCTATTGTGCAAGAGAGGGGGGGAGGGCCTCCAGAAATCAAAACATACACATTTACTGGAAACAGTGCTTATGACATCAGCCTTCACCACTCCACTCCTCTTATAAACCCTCCACCTCACCTCACAAAAGAAACGTCTCTTTTCGTTTGTTCAAGAGCCTTTGTTTATTTTTTAACACTAGGCTAAATAAGTAGCTATATTCGCTTGCCATGGATCAACCACCATCGTACCAGCCAGAGTTTGTCCCAATGAAAGGAAATAAGTACATGCGTCTTGAAGACACTCACGGAGCGCCCAAGTTCCAACATACCGTCGTCTTGGGACAGCCACAGCCCGTTGTACCTCAGCCCAGGGATCACATTATCTGGTCACTTTGCAGCCTCGTGTATGGCAACCCATTCTGTCTCGGAATGTTAGCGGTGTATTTCTCCATAAAGGTGAGTTTGAATTCTCCTTATATAGCTTTTTATAGCAATGTCTGGTGTTGGTGCTTGTATTGTATGGATTTTGAAGTTGAGCAAGTTATTATATAGGCGACCAACTTTGAACTATGGAAGGAAGACAGCATAACAATTATCTACATTCACGTTTCGCTCTCTTGTTATCACAGTGTTATAAAAATGTGTAGCCTATACTTCATCTATAGGCTCTATAGATCTTTACTCCAAAATAAGTGTTTTAAGGAGTATTAAACCACTAAGAGGGTAATACATGACTGAGATCATCCCATTAGTGTGAAATGTCATGTGTATATGTTGTTAACTAATATGCATCGCTACATAAACACAATCAGCAACACATGAATGATTCTATAATATAAATTATTCTACATTTTGTCTTCCAGTCCAGGGATAGGAAGATGGTTGGAGACTTGGAGGGAGCAAGAAAACACGGGAAGACTGCACGCTGCTTTAATACTGTGACCCTGACTTTGGCAATCCTTGGGCTGCTCTTCCTCTTCATCACCTATGGTATCATCATCTACCAAGTTGCACACTGAGTAGCTCCAGTCTTTGCTTTTGTAAAAAGTGTTCATTTTGAAGTCTTGGCAGGTGTTATACACCTCTAGGATTGTGTCCTGATACATTTCAGCTCATCTCTTTAACACACACACACACACACACACACACACACACACACACACACACCACAGAAGTTCCTTCAGCACTGTGTACCAGATCTGATTTGCTCTTCTTTAGTTTTGTGTTTTAAGGATGCAAGATGATTCTTTTGAAGTTCCATTCAAATGTAATTTTTTATAAATACATTTAAAAATGTTGTAAATGCATTACATTTCAGTTTTTATAGGTGTTAATGGATGTTAACGACTCTGTGAGACTCGTCCCATATAGACATACACTCACTTAACAAGAAAACAATTCCCATGGCTTTGTATCTACTTGGCAGAGACGGCATAACAGAACTTGGCTCGGGTCAGCAATTGAACTGTTGACTGAATCTGAGAGGTCCATGAACATACATATCCTGACATGGCTTGTCTTTGTTGTCGCTCTCCAACAATGTTTAAGACACAATCTGTACTATTTATGGTTGCTAAGATTACTTGTCCTTGTGTGATATAAAGATGTAGGAATTTGAGTATGTTGAACAACTTTATCAACACCAAGAATGAACAGTATTAGGTATTTTTGACTTATTACTCTGATACAAATTATAAACAGATGTTGATGTTGTAAAAGTGTAATTTCCAGCAGTGTAGAAAGTCCAGGCCTGGTTTCCGGAGACAAGCTATGTCACCAGGAATCCCTGGCTTGCTGTGTCACCGTACTCTTGAATAGCTTACTATCATCTATTTTCCCTCTGGAGAAAATACTCTCTGTAGGTTTGATGGGTAAAACAAACGCTATTCAATTCAAGGTCCTGTTAAATAAAATACTTACGTTTATCATTCCTTCTGTCCTTCCCCTTCTCCCTGCCTTATCTGACAAAGTTGGATTTGTGAAAGTAATAGCTGCAGACTTTATCCATTTATACACAGAGATTGCTTACTTTAAGATGGGGAGGAAGGAGACATTAGGGCTTGTGTCAAGGATGCATTTTTATAGGGATTCACACAGGTTTCCTCTTGTCAGTATAATTCTTGAAGGAAAGCAGATCAGTAGAGTGAGTTGATCTAGATCAGATGATTGGGACAAAGCAAAAAAATAAATAAAGTGGAAGCTGGGGGCCATTTTCAGGCTCCTTGCAAAGCTCAAAACCTGCAGAGTTCTAGGCCCTTTCAGGGCTAAAAGAAGGAGGAGATATGGCTTAATGTTTTTATGCCAACAGTGTGCCAAGCTGTCATCAAGGCAAAGGGTGGCTACTTTGAAGAATCTCAAATATAAAATATATTTTGAGTTGTTTAAAAGGATCGGACCCTTTTTTTTAAATTTTCCCTTAAAATTATATACCCAAATCTAACTGCCTGTAGCTCAGGACCTTATTATGTTATTGACTGTACGTTTGTTTATGTGTAACTCTGTTGTTGTTTTTGTGAAATAAAATTTAAAAAAATAATAAAACCTGAAGCAAGGATATGCATATTCTTGTTACCATTTGAAAGGAAACACTTTGAAGTTTGTGGAAATGTGAAATTAATGTCGGAGAATATAACACATTAGATCTGGTAAAAGATAATACAAAGAAAAAACGTGTTTTCTATATGTATATACATATATATATATATATATTATATATATATTTTTCCTCATCTTTGAAATGCAAGAGAAAGGCCATTATATCACTTTGGACTCTAGGTGCAATTTAGATTCTGTCCACTGGATGGAAGCAGTGTATGTGCAAAGTTTTAGACTGATCCAATGAACCATTGCATTACTGTTCATTACTGCCATAATGTGCCGAGTTGGTCAATTGATACATTTTCAAGTTCATAACTATAGAGAATATACAAACATGATATGGTAATAACAAATGTATGTTTACACACTCCCATGAATGTCATAAATTATGGATAATTAGCTTCCCTACGGGGGAGGGAGGGCAGACAGCAGGGCTTCAAACTCTAGAACCCAGTTCCTACATTTCAATATAAAAATGGATTTTATCAAACAAAATTAGGCTACATTTTATCTCTGGGACCCTCAGGATGACAAATCAGAACAAGATTACTGAATATAAGTATATTTTTTACCTTCAGAGGTGAATGTATCAAACTAGTTGCTGTGATAAAAGCACTCTCCTCAAACAATAGCATGATATTTTTTCACTGTAATAGCTTGTGTAAATTGGACAGTGCAGTTAGATTAACAAGAATTTAAGCTTTCTGCCCATATAAGACATGTCCATTTCCTGGGAAATGTTGTTGTTACTTACAACGTCATGCTAATCACATTAGTGCACGCTAGTTCAACCGTTCCGCGGGGGGACACCGATTCTGTAGAGGATAACCAGTTAGAGGGCAGGATAGACAGACTTGTATACCACAGACAGAAGTGGTGACACAGACATGTCACAGGGGCTATGAAGCGGAAGCATTCGTGTATGTTTTCTCACTACCAAATATGGTGGTGACAGGAAGTCCAGTCAAATATCTTTGGGTATACACTCCCAAAAGCAGAACAAAAAGATTGACTATCAGTGCTATTGTGCAAGAGAGGGGGGGAGGGCCTCCAGAAATCAAAACATACACATTTACTGGAAACAGTGCTTATGACATCAGCCTTCACCACTCCACTCCTCTTATAAACCCTCCACCTCACCTCACAAAAGAAACGTCTCTTTTCGTTTGTTCAAGAGCCTTTGTTTATTTTTTAACACTAGGCTAAATAAGTAGCTATATTCGCTTGCCATGGATCAACCACCATCGTACCAGCCAGAGTTTGTCCCAATGAAAGGAAATAAGTACATGCGTCTTGAAGACACTCACGGAGCGCCCAAGTTCCAACATACCGTCGTCTTGGGACAGCCACAGCCCGTTGTACCTCAGCCCAGGGATCACATTATCTGGTCACTTTGCAGCCTCGTGTATGGCAACCCATTCTGTCTCGGAATGTTAGCGGTGTATTTCTCCATAAAGGTGAGTTTGAATTCTCCTTATATAGCTTTTTATAGCAATGTCTGGTGTTGGTGCTTGTATTGTATGGATTTTGAAGTTGAGCAAGTTATTATATAGGCGACCAACTTTGAACTATGGAAGGAAGACAGCATAACAATTATCTACATTCACGTTTCGCTCTCTTGTTATCACAGTGTTATAAAAATGTGTAGCCTATACTTCATCTATAGGCTCTATAGATCTTTACTCCAAAATAAGTGTTTTAAGGAGTATTAAACCACTAAGAGGGTAATACATGACTGAGATCATCCCATTAGTGTGAAATGTCATGTGTATATGTTGTTAACTAATATGCATCGCTACATAAACACAATCAGCAACACATGAATGATTCTATAATATAAATGATTCTACATTTTGTCTTCCAGTCCAGGGATAGGAAGATGGTTGGAGACTTGGAGGGAGCAAGAAAACACGGGAAGACTGCACGCTGCTTTAATACTGTGACCCTGACTTTGGCAATCCTTGGGCTGCTCTTCCTCTTCATCACCTATGGTATCATCATCTACCAAGTTGCACACTGAGTAGCTCCAGTCTTTGCTTTTGTAAAAAGTGTTCATTTTGAAGTCTTGGCAGGTGTTATACACCTCTAGGATTGTGTCCTGATACATTTCAGCTCATCTCTTTAACACACACACACACACACACACACACACACACACACACACACACACACACACACACACACACACACACACACACACACACACACACACACACACACACCACAGAAGTTCCTTCAGCACTGTGTACCAGATCTGATTTGCTCTTCTTTAGTTTTATGTTTTAAGGATGCAAGATGATTCTTTTGAAGTTCCATTCAAATGTAATTTTTTATAAATAAATTAAAAAATGTTGTAAATGCATTACATTTCAGTTTTTATAGGTGTTAATGGATGTTAACGACTCTGTGAGACTCGTCCCATATAGACATACACTCACTTAACAAGAAAACAATTCCCATGGCTTTGTATCCACTTGGCAGAGACGGCATGACAGAACTTGGCTCGGGTCAGCAATTGAACTGTTGACTGAATCTGAGAGGTCCATGAACATACATATCCTGACATGGCTTGTCTTTGTTGTCGCTCTCCAACAATGTTTAAGACACAATCTGTACTATTTATGGTTGCTAAGATTACTTGTCCTTGTGTGATATAAAGATGTAGGAATTTGAGTATGTTGAACAACTTTATCAACACCAAGAATGAACAGTATTAGGTATTTTTGACTTATTACTCTGATACAAATTATAAACAGATGTTGATGTTGTAAAAGTGTAATTTCCAGCAGTGTAGAAAGTCCAGGCCTGGTTTCCGGAGACAAGCTATGTCACCAGGAATCCCTGGCTTGCTGTGTCACCGTACTCTTGAATAGCTTACTATCGTCTATTTTCCCTCTGGAGAAAATAGTCTCTGTAGGTTTGATGGGTAAAACAAACACTATTCAATTCAAGGTCCTGTTAAATAAAATACTTACGTTTATCATTCCTTCTGTCCTTCCCCTTCTCCCTGCCTTATCTGACAAAGTTGGATTTGTGAAAGTAATAGCTGCAGACTTTATCCATTTATACACAGAGATTGCTTACTTTAAGATGGGGAGGAAGGAGACATTAGGGCTTGTGTCAAGGATGCATTTTTATAGGGATTCACACAGGTTTCCTCTTGTCAGTATAATTCTTGAAGGAAAGCAGATCAGTAGAGTGAGTTGATCTAGATCAGATGATTGGGACAAAGCAAAAAAATAAATAAAGTGGAAGCTGGGGGCCATTTTCAGGCTCCTTGCAAAGCTCAAAACCTGCAGAGTTCTAGGCCCTTTCAGGGCTAAAAGAAGGAGGAGATATGGCTTAATGTTTTTATGCCAACAGTGTGCCAAGCTGTCATCAAGGCAAAGGGTGGCTACTTTGAAGAATCTCAAATATAAAATATATTTTGAGTTGTTTAAAAGGATCGGACCCTTTTTTTTAAATTTTCCCTTAAAATTATATACCCAAATCTAACTGCCTGTAGCTCAGGACCTTATTATGTTATTGACTGTACGTTTGTTTATGTGTAACTCTGTTGTTGTTATTTGTGAAATAAAATTTAAAAAAAATAATAAAACCTGAAGCAAGGATATGCATATTCTTGTTACCATTTGAAAGGAAACACTTTGAAGTTTGTGGAAATGTGAAATTAATGTCGGAGAATATAACACATTAGATCTGGTAAAAGATAATACAAAGAAAAAACGTGTTTTCTATATGTATATACATATATATATATATATATTATATATATATTTTTCCTCATCTTTGAAATGCAAGAGAAAGGCCATTATATCACTTTGGACTCTAGGTGCAATTTAGATTCTGTCCACTGGATGGAAGCAGTGTATGTGCAAAGTTTTAGACTGATCCAATGAACCATTGCATTACTGTTCATTACTGCCATAATGTGCCGAGTTGGTCAATTGATACATTTTCAAGTTCATAACTATAGAGAATATACAAACATGATATGGTAATAACAAATGTATGTTTACACACTCCCATGAATGTCATAAATTATGGATAATTAGCTTCCCTACGGGGGAGGGAGGGCAGACAGCAGGGCTTCAAACTCTAGAACCCAGTTCCTACATTTCAATATAAAAATGGATTTTATCAAACAAAATTAGGCTACATTTTATCTCTGGGACCCTCAGGATGACAAATCAGAACAAGATTACTGAATATAAGTATATTTTTTACCTTCAGAGGTGAATGTATCAAACTAGTTGCTGTGATAAAAGCACTCTCCTCAAACAATAGCATGATATTTTTTCACTGTAATAGCTTGTGTAAATTGGACAGTGCAGTTAGATTAACAAGAATTTAAGCTTTCTGCCCATATAAGACATGTCCATTTCCTGGGAAATGTTGTTGTTACTTACAACGTCATGCTAATCACATTAGTGCACGCTAGTTCAACCGTTCCGCGGGGGGACACCGATTCTGTAGAGGATAACCAGTTAGAGGGCAGGATAGACAGACTTGTATACCACAGACAGAAGTGGTGACACAGACATGTCACAGGGGCTATGAAGCGGAAGCATTCGTGTATGTTTTCTCACTACCAAATATGGTGGTGACAGGAAGTCCAGTCAAATATCTTTGGGTATACACTCCCAAAAGCAGAACAAAAAGATTGACTATCAGTGCTATTGTGCAAGAGAGGGGGGGAGGGCCTCCAGAAATCAAAACATACACATTTACTGGAAACAGTGCTTATGACATCAGCCTTCACCACTCCACTCCTCTTATAAACCCTCCACCTCACCTCACAAAAGAAACGTCTCTTTTCGTTTGTTCAAGAGCCTTTGTTTATTTTTTAACACTAGGCTAAATAAGTAGCTATATTCGCTTGCCATGGATCAACCACCATCGTACCAGCCAGAGTTTGTCCCAATGAAAGGAAATAAGTACATGCGTCTTGAAGACACTCACGGAGCGCCCAAGTTCCAACATACCGTCGTCTTGGGACAGCCACAGCCCGTTGTACCTCAGCCCAGGGATCACATTATCTGGTCACTTTGCAGCCTCGTGTATGGCAACCCATTCTGTCTCGGAATGTTAGCGGTGTATTTCTCCATAAAGGTGAGTTTGAATTCTCCTTATATAGCTTTTTATAGCAATGTCTGGTGTTGGTGCTTGTATTGTATGGATTTTGAAGTTGAGCAAGTTATTATATAGGCGACCAACTTTGAACTATGGAAGGAAGACAGCATAACAATTATCTACATTCACGTTTCGCTCTCTTGTTATCACAGTGTTATAAAAATGTGTAGCCTATACTTCATCTATAGGCTCTATAGATCTTTACTCCAAAATAAGTGTTTTAAGGAGTATTAAACCACTAAGAGGGTAATACATGACTGAGATCATCCCATTAGTGTGAAATGTCATGTGTATATGTTGTTAACTAATATGCATCGCTACATAAACACAATCAGCAACACATGAATGATTCTATAATATAAATGATTCTACATTTTGTCTTCCAGTCCAGGGATAGGAAGATGGTTGGAGACTTGGAGGGAGCAAGAAAACACGGGAAGACTGCACGCTGCTTTAATACTGTGACCCTGACTTTGGCAATCCTTGGGCTGCTCTTCCTCTTCATCACCTATGGTATCATCATCTACCAAGTTGCACACTGAGTAGCTCCAGTCTTTGCTTTTGTAAAAAGTGTTCATTTTGAAGTCTTGGCAGGTGTTATACACCTCTAGGATTGTGTCCTGATACATTTCAGCTCATCTCTTTAACACACACACACACACACACACACACACACACACACACACACACACACACACACACACACACACACACACACACACACACACACACACACACACCACAGAAGTTCCTTCAGCACTGTGTACCAGATCTGATTTGCTCTTCTTTAGTTTTATGTTTTAAGGATGCAAGATGATTCTTTTGAAGTTCCATTCAAATGTAATTTTTTATAAATAAATTAAAAAATGTTGTAAATGCATTACATTTCAGTTTTTATAGGTGTTAATGGATGTTAACGACTCTGTGAGACTCGTCCCATATAGACATACACTCACTTAACAAGAAAACAATTCCCATGGCTTTGTATCCACTTGGCAGAGACGGCATGACAGAACTTGGCTCGGGTCAGCAATTGAACTGTTGACTGAATCTGAGAGGTCCATGAACATACATATCCTGACATGGCTTGTCTTTGTTGTCGCTCTCCAACAATGTTTAAGACACAATCTGTACTATTTATGGTTGCTAAGATTACTTGTCCTTGTGTGATATAAAGATGTAGGAATTTGAGTATGTTGAACAACTTTATCAACACCAAGAATGAACAGTATTAGGTATTTTTGACTTATTACTCTGATACAAATTATAAACAGATGTTGATGTTGTAAAAGTGTAATTTCCAGCAGTGTAGAAAGTCCAGGCCTGGTTTCCGGAGACAAGCTATGTCACCAGGAATCCCTGGCTTGCTGTGTCACCGTACTCTTGAATAGCTTACTATCGTCTATTTTCCCTCTGGAGAAAATAGTCTCTGTAGGTTTGATGGGTAAAACAAACACTATTCAATTCAAGGTCCTGTTAAATAAAATACTTACGTTTATCATTCCTTCTGTCCTTCCCCTTCTCCCTGCCTTATCTGACAAAGTTGGATTTGTGAAAGTAATAGCTGCAGACTTTATCCATTTATACACAGAGATTGCTTACTTTAAGATGGGGAGGAAGGAGACATTAGGGCTTGTGTCAAGGATGCATTTTTATAGGGATTCACACAGGTTTCCTCTTGTCAGTATAATTCTTGAAGGAAAGCAGATCAGTAGAGTGAGTTGATCTAGATCAGATGATTGGGACAAAGCAAAAAAATAAATAAAGTGGAAGCTGGGGGCCATTTTCAGGCTCCTTGCAAAGCTCAAAACCTGCAGAGTTCTAGGCCCTTTCAGGGCTAAAAGAAGGAGGAGATATGGCTTAATGTTTTTATGCCAACAGTGTGCCAAGCTGTCATCAAGGCAAAGGGTGGCTACTTTGAAGAATCTCAAATATAAAATATATTTTGAGTTGTTTAAAAGGATCGGACCCTTTTTTTTAAATTTTCCCTTAAAATTATATACCCAAATCTAACTGCCTGTAGCTCAGGACCTTATTATGTTATTGACTGTACGTTTGTTTATGTGTAACTCTGTTGTTGTTTTTGTGAAATAAAATTTAAAAAAAATAATAAAACCTGAAGCAAGGATATGCATATTCTTGTTACCATTTGAAAGGAAACACTTTGAAGTTTGTGGAAATGTGAAATTAATGTCGGAGAATATAACACATTAGATCTGGTAAAAGATAATACAAAGAAAAAACGTGTTTTCTATATGTATATACATATATATATATATATATTATATATATATTTTTCCTCATCTTTGAAATGCAAGAGAAAGGCCATTATATCACTTTGGACTCTAGGTGCAATTTAGATTCTGTCCACTGGATGGAAGCAGTGTATGTGCAAAGTTTTAGACTGATCCAATGAACCATTGCATTACTGTTCATTACTGCCATAATGTGCCGAGTTGGTCAATTGATACATTTTCAAGTTCATAACTATAGAGAATATACAAACATGATATGGTAATAACAAATGTATGTTTACACACTCCCATGAATGTCATAAATTATGGATAATTAGCTTCCCTACGGGGGAGGGAGGGCAGACAGCAGGGCTTCAAACTCTAGAACCCAGTTCCTACATTTCAATATAAAAATGGATTTTATCAAACAAAATTAGGCTACATTTTATCTCTGGGACCCTCAGGATGACAAATCAGAACAAGATTACTGAATATAAGTATATTTTTTACCTTCAGAGGTGAATGTATCAAACTAGTTGCTGTGATAAAAGCACTCTCCTCAAACAATAGCATGATATTTTTTCACTGTAATAGCTTGTGTAAATTGGACAGTGCAGTTAGATTAACAAGAATTTAAGCTTTCTGCCCATATAAGACATGTCCATTTCCTGGGAAATGTTGTTGTTACTTACAACGTCATGCTAATCACATTAGTGCACGCTAGTTCAACCGTTCCGCGGGGGGACACCGATTCTGTAGAGGATAACCAGTTAGAGGGCAGGATAGACAGACTTGTATACCACAGACAGAAGTGGTGACACAGACATGTCACAGGGGCTATGAAGCGGAAGCATTCGTGTATGTTTTCTCACTACCAAATATGGTGGTGACAGGAAGTCCAGTCAAATATCTTTGGGTATACACTCCCAAAAGCAGAACAAAAAGATTGACTATCAGTGCTATTGTGCAAGAGAGGGGGGGAGGGCCTCCAGAAATCAAAACATACACATTTACTGGAAACAGTGCTTATGACATCAGCCTTCACCACTCCACTCCTCTTATAAACCCTCCACCTCACCTCACAAAAGAAACGTCTCTTTTCGTTTGTTCAAGAGCCTTTGTTTATTTTTTAACACTAGGCTAAATAAGTAGCTATATTCGCTTGCCATGGATCAACCACCATCGTACCAGCCAGAGTTTGTCCCAATGAAAGGAAATAAGTACATGCGTCTTGAAGACACTCACGGAGCGCCCAAGTTCCAACATACCGTCGTCTTGGGACAGCCACAGCCCGTTGTACCTCAGCCCAGGGATCACATTATCTGGTCACTTTGCAGCCTCGTGTATGGCAACCCATTCTGTCTCGGAATGTTAGCGGTGTATTTCTCCATAAAGGTGAGTTTGAATTCTCCTTATATAGCTTTTTATAGCAATGTCTGGTGTTGGTGCTTGTATTGTATGGATTTTGAAGTTGAGCAAGTTATTATATAGGCGACCAACTTTGAACTATGGAAGGAAGACAGCATAACAATTATCTACATTCACGTTTCGCTCTCTTGTTATCACAGTGTTATAAAAATGTGTAGCCTATACTTCATCTATAGGCTCTATAGATCTTTACTCCAAAATAAGTGTTTTAAGGAGTATTAAACCACTAAGAGGGTAATACATGACTGAGATCATCCCATTAGTGTGAAATGTCATGTGTATATGTTGTTAACTAATATGCATCGCTACATAAACACAATCAGCAACACATTAATGATTCTATAGTATAAATGATTCTACATTTTGTCTTCCAGTCCAGGGATAGGATGATGGTTGGAGACTTGGAGGGAGCAAGAAAACACGGGAAGACTGCACGCTGCTTTAATACTGTGACCCTGACTTTGGCAATCCTTGGGCTGCTCTTCCTCTTCATCACCTATGGTATCATCATCTACCAAGTTGCACACTGAGTAGCTCCAGTCTTTGCTTTTGTAAAAAGTGTTCATTTTGAAGTCTTGGCAGGTGTTATACACCTCTAGGATTGTGTCCTGATACATTTCAGCTCATCTCTTTAACACACACACACACACACACACACACACACACACACACACACACACACACACACACACACACACACACACACACACACACACACCACAGAAGTTCCTTCAGCACTGTGTACCAGATCTGATTTGCTCTTCTTTAGTTTTATGTTTTAAGGATGCAAGATGATTCTTTTGAAGTTCCATTCAAATGTAATTTTTTATAAATAAATTAAAAAATGTTGTAAATGCATTACATTTCAGTTTTTATAGGTGTTAATGGATGTTAACGACTCTGTGAGACTCGTCCCATATAGACATACACTCACTTAACAAGAAAACAATTCCCATGGCTTTGTATCCACTTGGCAGAGACGGCATGACAGAACTTGGCTCGGGTCAGCAATTGAACTGTTGACTGAATCTGAGAGGTCCATGAACATACATATCCTGACATGGCTTGTCTTTGTTGTCGCTCTCCAACAATGTTTAAGACACAATCTGTACTATTTATGGTTGCTAAGATTACTTGTCCTTGTGTGATATAAAGATGTAGGAATTTGAGTATGTTGAACAACTTTATCAACACCAAGAATGAACAGTATTAGGTATTTTTGACTTATTACTCTGATACAAATTATAAACAGATGTTGATGTTGTAAAAGTGTAATTTCCAGCAGTGTAGAAAGTCCAGGCCTGGTTTCCGGAGACAAGCTATGTCACCAGGAATCCCTGGCTTGCTGTGTCACCGTACTCTTGAATAGCTTACTATCGTCTATTTTCCCTCTGGAGAAAATACTCTCTGTAGGTTTGATGGGTAAAACAAACACTATTCAATTCAAGGTCCTGTTAAATAAAATATTTACGTTTATCATTCCTTCTATCCTTCCCCTTCTCCCTGCCTTATCTGACAAAGGTGGATTGGTGAAAGTAATAGCTGCAGACTTTATCCATTTACACACAGAGATTGCTTACTTTAAGATGGGGAGGAAGGAGACATTAGGGCTTGTGTCAAGGATGCATTTTTATAGGGATTCACACAGGTTTCCTCTTGTCAGTATAGTTCTTGAAGGAAAGCAGATCAGTAGAGTGAGTTGATCTAGATCAGATGATTGGGACAAAGCTAAAAAATAAATAAAGTGGAAGCTGGGGGCCATTTTCAGGCTGCTTGCAAAGCTCAAAAGCCTGCAGAGTTCTGGGCCCTTTCAGGGCTAAATGAAGGAGGAGATATGGCTTAATGTTTTTATGCCAACAGTGTGCCAAGCTGTCATCAAGGCAAAGGGTGGCTCCTTTGAAGAATCTCAAATATAAAAAATATTTTGAGTTGTTTAAAAGGATCGGACCCTTTTTTTAAATTTTCCCTTAAAATTATATACCCAAATCTAACTGCCTGTAGCTCAGGACCTTATTGTGTTATTGACTGTACGTTTGTTTATGTGTAACTCTGTTGTTGTTTTTGTGGCACTGCTTTGCTTTATCTCGGCCAGTTTGCAGTTGTAAATGAGAACTTGTTCTCATCTGGCCTACCTGGTTAAATAAAGTTGAAATAAAATAAAATGGAAATGTGAAATTAATGTCGGAGAATATAACACATTAGATCTGGTAAAAGATAATCCAAAGAAAAAAACGGGTTTTCTATATATGTATAGATATATATATATATCTATATATATTATATATATTTTTTCCATCTTTGAAATGCAACTGAAAGGCCAATATATGACTTTGGACTCTAGGCGCAATTTAGATTCTGCCCACTAGATGGCAACAGTGTATGTGCAAAGTTTTATACGGATCCAATGAACCATTCTATTACTGTTCATTACTGCCAAAATGTGCCAAGTTGGTCAATTGATACATTTTCAAGTTCATAACTATAGAGAACATACAAACATGATATGGTAATAAAAAAAATATGTTTACACACTCCCAGGAATGTCATAAATTATGGATAATTAGCTTCCCTACGGGGGGACAGACAGCAGGGCTTCAAACTCTAGAACCCAGTTCCTACATTTCAATATAAAAATGGATTTTATCAAACAAAACTAGGCGACATTTTATCTCTGGGACCCTCAGGATGACAAATCAGAACAAGATTACTGAATATAAGTATATTATTTACCTTCAGAGGTGAATGTATCAAACCAGTTGCTGTGATAAAAGCACTCTCCTCAAACAATAGCATGGTATTTTTTTCACTTTAATAGCTTGTGTAAATTGGACAGTGCAGTTAGATTATCAAGAATATAAGCTTTCTGCCCATATAAGACATTTCCATTTTCTGGGAAATGTTCTTGTTACTTACAACGTCATGCTAATCACATTAGCACGTTAGCTCAACCGTCCCGCGGGGGGGACACCGATCCTGTAGAGGTTTTAACACATTTCTGGTTACTACATGATTCCATATGTGTTGATTCATAGTTTTGATGTCTTCACTATTATTCTACAATGTAGAAAATAGTAAAAAATAAAGAAAAACCTTTAAATGAGTAGGTGTGTCCAAACTTGTGACTGTACTGTACTGTACTGTACTGTATATATCTGTCACGTCCTGACCCTTGTAAGAGGTCATTCTGTTTATATGTGGGGGTTTTCTAGTATTCTATTTCTATGTTTTGTTTTCCAGGTTTTGGCCGGGTATACCCTTTCCAATCAGAGGCAGGTGTCTTTCGTTGTCTCTGATTGGAAGCCATACTTAGGCAGCCTGTTTTCCTTTGGGGTTTGTGGGTAGTTGTTTTCCGTTTTGTATACGTTCCTGACGGAACTGTTGGCTGTCGTTTTGTTATTTTGTTGAAGTGTTATCATAAATAAAATAAATATGAGCACTTTACACACTGCGCCTTGGTCCCCTTTCAACGACCCCTGTGACAATATCATATATCAGCTTTAAAATTGCAGATTGTGGCTTCTATCAATGTAATTATGTGAACCATTTCCAATACCACGGCTTAGGGCTGTTCTTAACGCGATGCAATGAGGAGTGCCTGGATACAGCCCTTAGCCCTGGTATTGACAATATACCACAAACCCCCGAGTTGCCTTATTGTTATTATAAACTGGTTACCAATGTACATAATTAGAGCAGAAATAATTATTGTTTTGTCGTACCCCTATACCACGGCTTTCAGCCAATCATTACTCGGGGTTCGACCCACCCAGTTTATAATATTTATTATAAACTGTTGTTAGGTTCTAATTTTTCAGAGTAAATAACTCACGGACACTAGAGAAGCTTGACCAAGTTTAATTCTTCCCAAAGAGTCGTTACAGCTTGTATTCAGACAAAAACATGTTCTCACCATCACAAGTATGTATACCCCACGTTGAACAGTCCTCCTTCTCTTATGGTTCGACAGGAAGAGGTTAACAGGATACTATACCCTTATTACTCCCTTCAGGAGATCTGACCTCCTGACCTCAACCCCTCCTTCGCCTAATCCACAGATATCCATCCGCTTCCCCTATAGCAGTCCTGTGATCTCCTCCCGTCCACCAAACATATTCCAAAGCCATGTGTCTTTCTACAGAAAACCATTAACTTCTGACATAAAACCCAGTCTCTTTCACTCCTTATATTCTAGGCTTCTGATCTATCATGTATTTAATATCTCAATGTTCAAAGTTTAGCCCGAATCCAACACTGTGGTTCGAGCCCTGAATGCTGATTGGCTGACAGCCGTGGTATATCAGACCTTATACCACAGGTATGACAAAATATTTATTTTTACTGCTCTAATTATGTTGGTAATCAGTTTATAATAGCAATAACGCACCTCGGGTTTTGATATATGGCCAATATACCACGGCTAAAGGCTGTGTCCAGGCACTCCAGGTCGCATCGTAAATGAGAACAGCCCTTAGCCGTGGTATATTGGCCATATACCACACCTCCTCGGGCCTTATTGCTTAATTATATCACGGCGCCTGTCACATGAGAATATCTTTTGCATTTAGCAGATCTGACATTTATTCATGTGATATATCACTTAGCAAACATTTTACTTGCTTGAGTTATTAAATCATAATTTATAACCATAAACATGCCTTCATAGGAATGAAGGCAAGGTTATGGTTTGCCCAATGAATTAATTATCAACTAATTCAGTAATAATTCATTCCAGTCTGCTGTCCCCACATGCTTCAAGAGGGCCACCATTGTTTCTGTTCCCAAGAAAGCTAAGGTAACTGAGCTAAATGACTACCGCCCTGTAGCACTCACTTCCGTCATCATGAAGTACTTTGAGAGACTAGTCAAGGACCATATCACCTCCACCCTTCCTGACACCCTAGACCCACTCCAACTTGCTTACCGCCACAATAGGTCCACAGACAATGCAATCGCCATCACACTGCACACTGCCCTAACCCATCTGGACAAGAGGAATACCTATGTAAGAATGCTGTTCATCGATTACAGCTCAGCATTTAACACCATAGTACCCTCCAAACTCGTCATTAAATACTACCCTCCAATCCCCGCCCTGTGCAACTGTGTCCTGGGCTTCCTGACGGGCCGCCCCCAGGTGGTGAGGGTAGGTAACAACATCACCACCCCGCTGATCCTCAACACTGGGTCCCCACAAGGGTGCGTTCTCAGCCCTCTACTGTACTCCCTGTTCACCCATGACTGCGTGGCCATGCACGCCTCCAACTCAATCATCAAGTTTGCAGACGACACTACAGTGGTAGGCTTGATTACCAACAACGACGAGACGGCCTACAGGGAGGAGGTGAAGGCCCTCGGAGCGTGGTGTCAGGAAAATAACATCACACTCAATGTAAAAAAAACAAAGGAGATGATCGTGGACTTCAGGAAACAGCAGAGGGAGCAGCCCCCTATCGACATTGATGGGACAGTAGTGGAGAGGGTGGAGAGTTTTAAGTTCCTCGGCGTACACATCATGGACAAACTGAAATAGTCCACCCACACAGACAGCGTGGTGAAGAAGGCGCAGCAGCGCCTCTTCAACCTCAGGAGGCTGAAGAAATTTGGCTTGTCACCAAAAACACTCACAAACATTTACAGATGCACAATCGAGAGCATCCTGTCGGGCTGTATCACCGCCTGGTATGGCAGCTGCTCCGCCCATAACCGGAAGGCTCTCCAGAGGGTAGTGAGGTCTGCACAACGCATCAACGGGTGCAAACTACCTGCCCTCCAGGACACCTACACCACCCGATGTCACAGGAAGGCCAAAAATATCATCAAGGACAACAACCACCCGAGCCACTGCCTGTTCACCCCGCTATCACCCAGAAGGCGAGGTCAGTACAGGTGCATCAAAACGGGGACCGAGACACTGAAAAACAGCTTCTATCTCAAGGCCATCAGACTGTTAAACAGCCATCACTAAGATTGAGTGGCTGCTGCCAACATACTGACTCAACTCCACCCACTTTAATAATGGAAAAATTGATGTAATCAATTTATCACTAGCCACTTTATATTATATAATGTTTACTTACCCTACATTACTCATCTCTTATGTATATACTGTAAGCTATACCATCTACTGCATCTTGCCATCTGATGTAATTAAATATATCACTAGCCACTTTAAACAATGCCACTTTATATAATGTTCTCATACCCTACATTGCTCATCTCATATGTATATACTGTACACTATTCCATCTACTGCATCTTGCCATCTTGATGTGATGTTTCACTAGCCACTTTAAACAATGTCACTTCATATAATGTTTTCATACCCTGCATTGCTCATCTCATATGTATATACTGTACTCTATACCAACTACTGCATCTTGCCTATGCCGTTCGGCCATCACTCATTTATATATTTTTATGTACATATTCGTATTCATTCCTTTACACTTGTGTGTATAAGGTAGTTGTTGTGAAATTGTAAGGTTATATTACTTGTTAGATATTACTGCATGGTCGGAACTAGAAGCACAAGCATTTCGCTACACTTGCATTAACACCTGCTAACCATGTGTATGTGACAAATACATTTGATTTGATTATTTGATCATATACACGATGGTCGCTGAACTCTCAACCTTTTGGCCCATAGCACTGCGAGTAATCAACTAAATAGAATTGGGCTGTGCCGTATAGTGCTAGGCTCCGGCAGAAGATTGCAGGATCGCCACCTACCGAGGACAAGCTCGCTCTCTTTACCTGTTTCATTACAATAATGCATTGAAAATCTTGCATATGGAAATTCTTAAAAGATAATTGATTTTATTTCACCTCATTACAATGGCATGGTTTTAATTCACCTGGCATCTTCAAAAAGCTCCACAATTGTTCAAGAGAGCGGAGAGGGTTTATTTGAAACAGGTGTTTATTTGCTGAAATGTGTGCCCTTGCCCTATTAAAAGGGACATGCGGCTATTTGAGACACGTTTAATTGAAGTTTTATGGTACAAATAGCATTATGGTTTTTGTTGCCAAGGAATAGCCACTTGGATCTGAGAGGAGGCAGAGCATGCTTTAAGTTTTCCTGAATAACTGGGCCTGCAGGGAGCATAGGCCTATGTGGCCAAATTATTATAGGACGACTTGGGAGAATGATGATCCGCAACAGACAGCGCATCTCAGTATTATAAGTAAAGAATAAATCAAATCAAAGTGTATTTGTCACGTGCTCCGAATACAACAGATGTAGACCTTACAGTGAAATGCTTACTTACAGGCTCTAACCAATAGTGCGAAAAAAAGGTATGTGTGTGTGTGTGTGTGTAGGTAAGTAAAGAAATAAAACAACAGTAAAAAGACATTTGAAAATAACAGTATCAAGACTATATACATACACCGGTTAGTCAGGCTTATTGAGGTAGTATGTTCATGTAGGTATGGTTAAAGTGACTATGCATATATGATGAACAGAGAGTAGCAGTAGCGTAAAAAGAGGGGTAGGCGGGTGGTGGGACACAATGCAGATAGCCCGGTTAGCCAATGTGCGGGAGCACTGGTTGGTCGGGCCAATTGAGGTAGTATGTACATGAATGTATAGTTAAAGTGACTATGCATATATGATAAACAGAGAGTCGCAGCAGCGTAAAAGAGTGGTTGGGGGGGGGGGGCGCACAATGCAAATAGTCCGGGTAACCATTTGGTTACCTGTTCAGGAGTCTTATGGCTTGGGGGTATAAACTGTTGAGAAGCTTTTTTGTCCTAGACTTGGCACTCTGCTATCGCTGCCATGCGGTAGTAGAGAGAACAGTCTTTGACTGGGGTGGCTGGGGTCTTTGACATTTTTTAGGGCCTTCTTCTGACACCGCTTGGTGTAGAGGACCTGGATGGCAGGCAGCTTTGCCCCAGTGATGTACTGGGCCGTACGCACTACCCTTTGAAGTGCCTTGCGGTCGGAGGCCGAGCAATTGCCGTACCAGGCAGTGACGCAAACGGTCAGGATGCTCTCGATGTTGCAGCTGTAGAACCTTTTGAGGATCTCAGGAACCATGCCAAATCTTTTTAGGTTCCTGAGGGGGAATAGGCTTTGTCGTGCCCTCTTCACGACTGTCTTGGTGTGTTTGGACCATTCGAGTTTGTTGTTGATGTGGACACTAAGGAACTTGAAGCTCTCAACCTGCTCCACTACAGCCCCGTCGAGGAGAATGGGGGCGTGCTCGGTGCTCCTTTTCCTGTAGTCCACAATCATTTCCTTAGTCTTGGTTACGTTGAGGGATAGGTTGTTATTCTGGCACCACCCGACCAGGTCTCTGACCTCCTCCCTATCAGGCCTACCAATGTTGTGTCATCTGCAAACTTAATGATGGTGTTGGAGTCGTGCCTGGCCATGCAGTCATGGGTGAACAGGGAGTACAGGAGGGGACTGAGCCGCACATTTTTTACATTTTACATTTTAGTCATTTAGCAGACGCTCTTATCCAGAGCGACTTACAAATTGGTGCATTCACCTATAATATCCAGTGGAACAACCACTTTACAATAGTGCATCTAAATCTTTTAAGGGGGGGGGGTTAGAAGGATTACCTTATCCTATCCCAGGTATTCCTTGAAGAGGTGGGGTTTCAGGTGTCTCCGGAAGGTGGTGATTGACTCCGCTGTCCTGGCGTCGTGAGGGAGCTTGTTCCACCATTGGGGTGCCAGAGCAGCGAACAGTTTTGACTGGGCTGAGCGGGAACTGTGCTTCCTCTGGGGAGCTCCAGTGTTGAGGATCAGCATGGCAGATGTGTTTCTACCTACCCTCACCACCTGGGGGCGGCCCGTCAGGAAGTCCAGGATCCAGTTGCAGAGGGAGGTCTTTAGTCCCAGGTTCCTTACCTTAGTGATGTGCTTTGAGGGTACTATGGTGTTGAACGCTGAGCTGTAGTCAATGAATAGCATTCTCACATAGGTGTTCCTTTTGTCCAGGTGGGAAAGGGCAGTGTGGAGTGCAATAGAGATTGCATCATTTGTGGATCTGTTTGGGCGGAATGCAAATTGGAGTGGGTCTAGGGTTTCTGGGATAATGGTGTTGATGTGAGCCATTACCAGTCTTTCAAAGCACTTCATGGCTACGGACGTGAGTGCTACGGGTCTGTAGTCATTTAGGCAGGTTGCCTTTGTGTTCTTGGGCACAGGGACTATGGTGGTCTGCTTGAAACATGTTGGTATTACAGACTCAATCAGGGACATGTTGGAAATGTCAGTGAAGACACCTGCCAATTGGTCAGCACATGCCCGCAGTCTTGTGTATGTTGACCTGTTTAAAGGTCTTACTCACGTCGGCTATGGAGAGCGTGATCACAGTCGCCCGGAACAGCTGATGCTCTCATGCATGCCTCAGTGTTGCTTTCCTCGAATCAAGCATTGAAGTGATTTAGCTCGTCTGGTAGGCTCGTGTCACTGGGCAGCTCGCGGCTGTGCTTCCCTTTGTAGTCTGTAATAGTTTGCAAGCCCTGCCACATCCGACGAGCGTCGGAGCCGGTGTAGTATGATTCAATCTTAGCCCTGTATTGACGCTTTGCCTGTTTGATGGTTCGTCGCAGGGCATAGCGGGATATTTTGTAAGCTTCCGGGTTAGAGTCCCGCACCTTGAAAGCGGCAGCTCTACCCTTTAGCTCAGTGTGAATGTTGCCTGTAATCCATGGCTTCTGGTTGGGGTATGTACGTACAGTCACTGTGGGGACGACGTCCTCGATGCACTTATTGATAAAGCCAGTGACTGATGTGGTGTATTCCTCAATGTCATCGGAAGAATCCCGGAACATGTTCCAGTCTGTGAAAGCAAAACAGTCCTGTAGTTTAGCATCTGCTTCGTCTGACCACTTTTTATAGACACTGATGCTTCCTGCTTTAATTTTTGCTTGTAAGCAGGAATCAGGAGGATAGATTTGTGGTCGGATTTACCAAATGGAGGGCGAAGGAGCGCTTTGTTCGCGTCTCTGTGTGTGGAGTACAGGTGATCTAGAATTTTTTTCCCTCTGGTTGCACATTTAACATGTTGATAGAGATTTGGTAGAACTGATTTAAGTTTCCCTGCATTAAAGTCTCCGCCCACTAGGAGCGCCGCCTCTGGGTGAGTGGTTTCCTGTTTGCTTTTTTCCTTATACAGCTGACTGAGTGCGGTCTTAGTGCCAGCATCTGTTTGTGGTGGTAAATAAACAGCCACGAAAAGGATAGCTGAGAACTCTCTAGGGAAGTAGTGTGGCCTGCAATTTACCACAATATACTCTACTTCAGGCGAGCAAAATCTAGAGACTTCCTTAGATTCCGTGCACCAGCTGTTGTTTACAAATATGCACAGACCACCCCCCTTGTCTTACCGGAGTGTGCTGTTCTATCCTGCCGGTGCAGCGTATATCCCACTAGCTGAATATCCATGTCGTCATTCAGCCACAATTCTGTGAAACATAGGATATTACAGTTGTTGATGTCCCGTTGGTAGGATATTCGTGATCGTACCTCGTCTAATTTATTGTCCAATGATTGCACGGCGAGTAGTATTGACGGTAACGGCAGCTTTCCTACTTGCTTTCTGCGGGTCCTGACGAGGCATCCGGCTCTTCGTCCTCTGTACCTGCGTCACTTCCTCTTGCGAATAACTGGGATGTCGGCCCTGCTAGGTGTTTGGAGAATATCATGTGAGTCTTGCTTGTTGTTGAAAAAATCTTTGTCTAATCCAAGGTGAGTGATTGCTGTCCTGATATCCAGTAGCTCTTTTTTTGCCGTAAGATATGGTTGCAGAAACATTATGTACAAAATAAGTTACAAATAACGTGAAAAAAACACATAATAGCACAATTGGTTGGGCGCCCGTAAAACTGCTGCCATTTCTTCCGGCGCCTTTCTATCTCCAAAACTGGCCTGCTTCTGTGCCTTTCTAGACCTTTCTAGATCTTATAAACTGTCGAGAGTAGACCCACAACTGATCCAAATGGAATGAAACATTCAAATCATAGAGTGTTTGGGCCTTTTGTTCAAATGACATTTTCACTGCAGTTTACAGCCAAGAGTAGAATTTTGTACTCACTTGAAAACAATGATGCAATTATTCATTACATTGTGGTGTTGTAGGCTAGGCTAGGTAGTATGATTGTATTGTCCCCAAACAAGACCCATAGGGGAGCTTTTTGAGCTGCATGTATTATGTCTTCACTGATCTTTCATGCGCAATGATGCACCAGGCATCTCCGCTGCCTATCCGCTATTCCTCTATGATCTTGTGGATTTATATAGATAATTGGTGCGAGCTTTGAAAGATTTTACGTCTGCTAGCATAGCTAGCTATCCCCCAGTTAGCTAGCAAGATTAAATAAATTCTTGCCAGCTAGTTAGCATAAGATAATGTCTGCTAGGGTTAGGGTTAGGGTTAGAATACTGGCCAGGGATAGGATTAGAATAGGGTTTAGGGTTAGGTTAGGCTCATAATAGGGGTTAGGGTTAGGGTTCAGTTCTCAACTGTTCATAAAACACCTTAAAAAATATATTTTCAGATGAGAGTTTACAAGAAAAGATATGATTGTGGTGGCTATGGTAAAGATGCACTTCGTTGTTCCCTGAATGCTATTGAAAATGGGCAGAATGCCCGTGCTTTTAATGTATCAAGCACAAGGCGAGACCCAGATGCAGACACAGGAGGCAGATGGTTGGAGTCTTACAATGTTTATTAATCCAAAAAAGGGTAGACAAGAGAATGGTCGTGTACAGGCGAAAGGACAAAACCAGTTCAGAGTCCAATAGGTACCGAAGGGCAGGCAGGATGATCAGGCAGGCGGGAAAGTAGTCCAGAGTCAGGCAGTGGTCAAAACCGGGAAGACCAGCAAAAGAGAATAGAAAATGGAGTACGGGGAAAAACACGCTGGTTGACTTGACTAAACATACAAGACGAACTGTGTGGCGGATTAATCAGAATTTGTTGGGTAACATAGATAATTAAGATGTTTTATTTGTATAATATGCTTATGTGAGATACTTGTCATTAGAATGTATCCATTTGGATAATGAATGTTGGCAGTTGCACTTTTCCCTTAGCTGGGGCTCAGTCACTTGGGGCCAGAGAGGGGAGAGGTCAGGCTTGTCTTATACATGTCCCTGGTGCTATGCAGAATATCAGAAAGGGAAGAGGACAGGATGGAACATTGTCTTCATATGTGTGTGTGTCTTACTGAGGACGGGCCTCTATGAGATAGCACTAACAGGGGAGATTTACGATGTCTTTGGGTAATAACACCTAAAGAGCATTCCAGAGGACATTAGCTAATGGTTCTGTTCTATACCGTACCAGGGAGAGACTGTTCCAGTTTGGAGTAGGAGGACCAGACACTGGTCTATACAATGAAACTTGTTGACACAGCAGTTGCTGTCTGCTATGTTTTATAGATATCTTTCATACAAAACTTATCATTGTGACCCATTCTATGTATCTGTGGTTCATCATGTACGTTGAGAGGGGTGTATCTTGGCTATAAAAGATCTTTGTACTTTTGTGTAATCACTTTTCAATGGTTCATTAGAGATAGCGCATCATTGAAAGTCAAAGGGCTTTTGCAAAGCTCTTAATTATTAACTTCTCTAGGGCCAGTGGGACGAAATCGTCCCACCTACGTAACAGCCAGTGGAATCCTGTGGCGCGTTATTCAAATACCTTATAAATGCTATTACTTCAATTTCTCAAACATATGACTATTTTACACCATTTTAACCTCTATGGGCTAGGTGGGACGCTAGCGTGCCACCCGTGGTGCACTCCATCAACAGCAGGTGCATTTCAAGAGCGGCAAATTTGAATCCAAATAAATGTCAAAATTCAAATTTTTCAAACATACAACTATTTTACACCCTTTGAAAGATAAACATCTCCTTAATCTAACCACGTTTTACGATTTCAAAAAGGTTTTACGGCGAAAGCATAAATTTAGAGTATGTTAGGACAGTACATTTACAAGAGTTGTGTGTAATGTTTTGTCAATTCAAAGACAGGGTCACCAAAACCATAAAACCAGCTTAAATGATGCACTAACCTTTTACAATCTCCATCAGATGACACTCCTAGGACATTATGTTAGACAATGCATGCATTTTTAGTTCTATCAAGTTCATATTTATATCCAAAAACAGCGTTTTACTATGGCATTGATGTTGAGGAAATCGTTTCCCTCCAATAACCGGCAGTCAAGTCAGCGTCACAAATTAAATAATTAAAATTAGAAAACATTGGTAAAATATTATATTGTCATTTAAAGAATTATAGATTTACATCTCTTGAACGCAATCAACTTGCCAGATTTAAAAATAACCTTACTGGGAAATCACACTTTGCAATAATCTGAGCACTGCGCCCAGAAAAATACGCGTTGCGATACAGACTAGACGTCATGTTGGGGAGATCTAAAATCGAAAATACTATGTAAATAATCCATTACCTTTGATTCTCTTCATCAGATGTCACTTCCAGGTATCACAGGTCCATAACGAATGTAGTTTTCTTCAAAAAAGCTCATCATTTATGTCCAAAAATCTCCGTCTTGTTAGCACATGATCTAAGCCAGCCGGACTTCTCGTCATGAACGAGGGGAAAAAATATATTTACGTTCGTTCAAACATGTCAAACGTTGTATAGCATAAATCATTAGGGCCTTTTTTAACCAGAACATGAATAATATTCAAGGTGGACGAATGCATACTCTTTTATAACGTATTGGAACGAGGGTACCCAACATGAACTCGCGCGCCAGGTGTCTAATGGGCCATCATCGTTCCATGGCTCTTGTTCGGTCAGATCTCCCTCCAGAAGACTCAAAACACTTTGTAAAGGCTGGTGACATCTAGTGGAAGCAATAGGAAGTGCCAAAATATTCCTCAGCCCCTGTGTTTTTCAATGGGATAGGTTTAAAGGTCAATACAACACATCAGGTATCCACTTCCTGTCAGAAAATGTCTCAGGGTTTTGCCTGCCAAATGAGTTCTGTTATACTCACAGACACCATTCAAACAGTTTTAGAAAATTTAGGGTGTTTTCTATCCATATGTAATAAGTATATGCATATTCTAGTTACTTGGTAGGAGTGGTAACCAGATTAAATCGGGTATGTTTTTTTATCCAGCCGTGTCAATACTGCCCCCTAGCCCTAACAGGTTAAAGACAAGACTCTCGTTAATCTAACCACACTGTCCGATTTCAAAAAGGCTTTACAACGAAAGCAAAACATTAGATTATGTCAGCAGAGTACCCAGCCAGAAATAATCAGACACCCATTTTTCAAGCTAGCATATAATGTCACATAAACCCAGAAGACAGCTAAATGCAGCACTAACCTTTGATGATCTTCATCAGATGACAATCTTAGGACATTATGTTATACAATACATGCATGTTTTGTTCAATCAAGTTCATATTTATATCAAAAACCAGCTTTTTACATTAGCATGTGACGTTCAGAACTAGCAAACTACCGGTGAATTTACTAAATTACTCACGATAAACGTTCACAAAAAACATAACAATTATTTTAAGAATTATAGATACAGAACTCCTCTATGCACTCGCTATGTCCGATTTTAAAATAGTTTTTCGGTGAAAGCACATTTTGCAATATTCTGAGTAGATAGCCCGGCATCACAGGGCTAGCTATTTAGACACCCACCAAGTTTATCCCTCACCAAAGTCAGATTTACTATAAGAAAAATGTTATTACCTTTGCTGTTCTTCGTCAGAATGCACTCCCAGGACTTCTACTTCAATAACAAATGTTGGTTTGGTTCAAAATAATCCATAGTTATGTTCAAATATCCTCCGTTTTGTTCGTGCGTTCAAGACACTATCCGAAGTGTAAAGAAGGGTGACGCGCACGACGCATTTCGTGACAAAATATTTCTAAATATTCCATTACTGTAACGATCGTCGTGCAGGAAGGAAGAAGTGGACCAAGGCGCAGCTGGGAGCGAACACATGTTATTTATTACAGATTGAAATAACACGGTCAAAACAGAGAATACACGTATCGCTACTGCTCCAACGAAAGAGACAACAACCCACAAACATCGTGGGGGGAAAAGGAACTTAAATATGATTCCCCAATCAGAGGCAACTAGCGACAGCT
The DNA here is from genome assembly GCF_965601325.2 of Salmo salar. NCBI lineage: Eukaryota > Metazoa > Chordata > Actinopteri > Salmoniformes > Salmonidae > Salmo > Salmo salar. The sequence goes on along the minus strand of NC_138292.1, from coordinate 52,606,952 downwards.
GTCTCTGATTGGGAATCTACAGAACCCAACATAGAAATACGCCCCAAAGCAAGGCTATACCAAAACATAGAAAATAAACTATAGAAATGCCACACCCTGACCAAAATAGAAGAGTTCACCTGGTCAGGGCGTGACAGTACCCCCCCTCCAACGGTGCGTACTCCCGGCGCACCAACCTAAAGTCTATTAGGGGGGGGACCCGGGTGGGCGCCTCACCCTCGGTGGAGGCTCTGGCCCCGGGCGTGTTCTCTCCCCCGCCTTCACCTTAACCCTACCCCTCTGGCCCGGACTGGACCACGGTGGAGCGGCATGCTCAGGCTCCGGAGCGGAGCCGCCGACCGGAACAGGACTGGTCACCGGTGGACCGGACACAGGCCGTGCCGGACTGTGGACACGCGCCGTGGGCCTGGTGCGGGGAACAGGGACGGGCCGGACAGGACCGGGGACACGCACCACCAACCTGGTGCGGGGAGCAGGGACGGGCCGGACTGGCCTGGGGACACGCACCACCAACCTGGTGCGGGGAGCCGGGATGGGCCGGACAGGACTGTGGACACGCACTACTAACCTGGTGCGGGGAGCAGGGACGGGCCGGACAGGACTGGGGACACGCACCACTAACCTGGTGCGGGGAGCAGGGACGGGCCGGACTGGACTGGGGACGCGCACCACTAACCTGGTGCGGGGAGCAGGGATGGGCCGGACAGGACTGGGGACGCGCACCACTAGCTTGGTGCGGGGAGCAGGAATGGGCCGGACAGGACTGGGGACACGCACCACTAACCTGGTGCGGGGAGCAGGGACGGGCCGGACTGGACTGGGGACGCGCACCACCAACCTGGTGCGGGGAGCAGGGATGGGCCGGACAGGACTGGGGACACGCACCACTAGCTTGGTGCGGGGAGCAGGAATGGGCCGGACAGGACTGGGGACACGCACCACTAACCTGGTGCGGGGAGCAGGGACGGGCCGGACTGGACTGTGGACACGCACCACTAACCTGGTGCGGGGAGCAGGGACGGGCCGGACTGGACTGGGGATGCGCACCACTAACCTGGTGCGGGGAGCAGGGATGGGCCGGACTGGACTGGGGACACGCACCACTAACCTGGTGCGGGGAGCAGGGATGGGCCGGACAGGACTGGGGACACGCACCACTTACCTGGTGCGGGGAGCAGGGACGGGCCGGACTGGACTGTGACCGCACACCGGCGACACAGTGCGCATAAGCGGCGCCGGATATCCTGGACCGAGGAGGCGCACTGGAGGTCTGGAGTGCACAGCTGACATCACCCGTTCTGGCTCAACACCCACCTTAGCCTGGCAAGTGTGGAGCGCTGGCACAGAACGCACTGGGCTGTGCAGCCGTACCGGAGACACAGTGCGCGTCCTCGGCGCAGGATACATCGGACCGAGAAGGGGCACCGGAGGCCAGGAGCGCTGAGCCGGCACAACACGTCCTCGCTGAACACTCCCCCTAGCCCGGCAAATGTGGGACGCTGGCACAGAGCGCACTGGGCTGTGCAGGCGCACTGGCGATACCGTGCGCACCTCTGCTACCCAAGGCTCTTCCTCCACGCTGTCCCCACATCTCTGCCTCCTCCTTCGCCGTTATCCCCCACGAGAGCAGTGGTCTGGGCTCTTCCTCTGCCCTTCCGGACCACCCCATTAGCCCCCCCAAAAAATTTTCTTGGGGGTGTCTTCCGGGCCTCCTCGACTGCCGCCTGCGACTCCTTCCACCGGCTGGCATCACCTCCTCGACCTGGGAATCCTTCCGCCAGGGTCCTTTCCCCGACATGATCTCCTCCCATGGCCAGAACTCCTTTCCCTCGCGAGCCCATCTCTCGCGCTCCTTTTCCTCCCGCTGCTTGGTCCTGGTTTGGTGGGTTGTTCTGTAACGATCGTCGTGCAGGAAGGAAGAAGTGGACCAAGGCGCAGCTGGGAGCGAACACATGTTATTTATTACAGATTGAAATAACACGGTCAAAACAGAGAATACACGTATCGCTACTGCTCCAACGAAAGAGACAACAACCCACAAACATCGTGGGGGGAAAAGGAACTTAAATATGATTCCCCAATCAGAGGCAACTAGCGACAGCTGTCTCTGATTGGGAATCTACAGAACCCAACATAGAAATACGCCCCAAAGCAAGGCTATACCAAAACATAGAAAATAAACTATAGAAATGCCACACCCTGACCAAAATAGAAGAGTTCACCTGGTCAGGGCGTGACAATTACCGTACTTCGAAGCATGTCAACCGCTGTTTAAAATCAATTTTTATGCAATTTTTCTCGTAAAAAAAGCGATAATATTCCGACCGGGAAAGCGTGTTTACGTTCAAAGGGAGAGAAAATAAAAACATGGGATCCCCTCGTGCACGAGCCTCAGTCTGATGGTCCTCTGATCGGCCACTTACCAAAGGCGATAATGTTTTTCAGTCAGGGGCTGGAATTACATCATTCAGCTTTTTCCCGGGTTCTGAGAGCCTATGGGAGCCGTAGGAAGTGTCACGTTACAGCAAAGATCCTCAGTTTTCAATAAACAGAGCCAAGAAGCTCAAGGAATGGTCAGAGACGGCACTTCCTGTACAGAATCTTCTCAGGTTTTTGCCTGCCATATGAGTTCTGTTATACTCACAGACACCATTTAAACAGTTTTAGAAACTTTAGGGTGTTTTCTATCCAAAGACAATAATTATATGCATATTCTAGTTTCTGGGCAGTAGTAATAACCAGATTAAATCGGGTACGTTTTTTATCCGGCCGTGTAAATACTGCCCCCTAGCCCTAACAGGTTAAAGATGTAGTTTAAGTATAACTCTGACTGGTGTGTGAAATTTGTAACTCTCCTCATTTGGTAATGCAGAAATTAGCCACCACAACTGGCACAGAGAGACAGGAAACACAGGGATAAATACACTGGGGAAAATAACCGACACCTGCAGGCGGTGGAGACAATCACAGGGACAGGTGAAACAGATCAGGGCGTGACATAATGTGCCACACAAAACCCTGAGGCGCCACCGAGACAAGCAGGTCAAAACCACAGGCCACAGCCATTTGGGTGGGTTACCAGTCTTCACTAGTTCTTTCGAATGTGACCTGGTGAGTCATATCCCAAAAATGTAAAGAGCCCTTTTTGGACATACATCATGTGATGTGAAAACTTGCCTTTGACCTAGCGGAGAGGATGGGAATCCAAAACACTTTCAATAAAGAAAGGCAGTTGGCAGGCATAGACTGGTTTTACAGTTTTTTGAATTACCCAGGGTAGCTGGGCAAAATGCCCCTTTCCTAAAAAATATTATTTGATTAAATAACAACATCTGTTAACTGTAGCCATTTGTTTCCCTTTATAGTTTGTTACCCTAAGCATCGCCATCATCCACCTTTGCGATTTTGTCAGCAATTAGACATTGATCTTAGGGGTGGGGCGTCTTACCCCATGTTACCCTGGGATTGCTAGTTAGACTATTGCAAAACTGGACAAATGATCCACTTACCACTATTGTCACTATGAATGGTAGATAGAGGGCAGGATAGACAGACTGGTATTAGTGCTGAGTGATTAGTGCTTTCTTAAGGTCCTTTTGGTGTCTGTTAAATTATTCAAAAATAATCATTTTTTTTATTACAATTTTTTAACATTAAATGCACTATGCATTATATGGGTTAAATGCTGTAACACAGAATAAAACAATTAATAAAAGTCCCATGATGTTAGTGACTGCCCGTAACAGCTTATCACTTATTAATTAACATGACTTTAATAAAATATTTGTTTTATTTGATTACTTTATTATTTCATTCCAAGTCATCATATCTCTTTAGAGCTGCTGCCTATGTTGTCTGACAAAATCACTATTTGAGTAGTGATTTCAAAGTAAATAAGGCATACTTTTATGACTGCTGAATACCAACTATCAGTCACTTAGATCATTTTCCGGCTCGCAAAGAAACCGCTTTTTATCCCTCGAAATCATGCCTAATCGATTGATTTTACCACAGGTGATCTCCAATCAACTTGTAGAAACATCTCAAGAATGATCAATGGAAACAGGTGAGCTCAATTTCGTGTCTCATAGCAAAGGGTCTGAATACTTATGTAAATGAGGTAATTCATTATTTTTTTTTATATATATATATACATTTGCAAACATTTCTAAAACCCTGTTTTCGCTTCATCATTAGGGGGTATTGTGTGTAGATTGATGATGCCATTTTTTTATGTGACCAATTTTATAATAAGGCTGTAACATAACAACAAAAAAGTCAAGGGGTCTGAATACTTTCCGAATGCACTGTAGCACAGACAGAAGTGGTAACCCAGACACATCACAGGGGCTATAAAGCAGAAGCATCCGTTTAGAATGTATGTTGGTGAGAGGAAGTCTATTCACGGGTAGTGTGAGAAGATGACACTAGGTGAAACTGGGCAGACAGTCTAACCAGTTAGAGGGCAGGACAGACAGAATTGTATACCACAGACAGAAGTGGTGACACAGACATGTCACAGGGGCTATAAAGCGGAAGCATTCGGGTATGTTTTCTCACTACCAAATATGGTAGTGACAGGAAGTCCAGTCAAATATCTTTGGGTATACACTCCCAAAAGCAGAACAAAAAGATTGACTATCAGTGCTATTGTGCAAGAGAGGGGGGGAGGGCCTCCAGAAATGAAAACATACACATTTACTGGAAACAGTGCTAATGACGCAAACCTTCACCACTCCACTCCTCTTATAAACCCTCCACCTCACAAAAGAAACATCTCTTTGGGTCTCACGTTCTCATTTGCTCGAGAATCATTGTCTATTTTTTAACACGAGGCTAAATAAGTAGCTATATTCGCTTGCCATGGATCAACCACCACCTTACCAGCCAGAGTTTGTCCCAATGAAAGGAAATAAGTACATGCGTCTTGAAGACACTCACGGAGCGCCCAAGTTCCAACATACCGTCGTCTTGGGTCAGCCACAGCCCGTTGTACCTCAGCCCAGGGATCACATTATCTGGTCACTTTGCAGCCTCTTGTACGGCAACCCATTCTGTCTCGGAATGTTAGCGGTGTATTTCTCCATAAAGGTGAGTTGGAATTCTCCTTATATAGCTTTTTATAGCAATGTCTGGTGTTGGTGCTTGTACTGTATGGATTTTCAAGTTGAGCAAGTTATTATATAGGCGACCAACTTTGAACTATGGAAGGAAGACAGCATAACAATTATCTACATTTGCGTTTCACTCTCATGTTATCACAGTGTTATAAAAATGTGTAGTCTATACTTCATCTATAGGCTCTATAGATCTTTACTCCAAAATAAGTGTTTTAAGGAGTATTAAACCACTAAGAGGGTAATACATGACTGAGATCATCCCATTAGTGTGAAATGTAATGTGTGCATGTTGTTAACTAATATGCATCGCTACATAAACACAATCAGCAACACATTAATGATTCTATAGTATAAATGATTCTACATTTTGTCTTCCAGTCCAGGGATAGGAAGATGGTTGGAGACTTGGAGGGAGCAAGAAAACACGGGAAGACTGCACGCTGCTTTAATACTGTGACCCTGACTTTGGCAATCCTTGGGCTGCTCTTCGTCTTCATCACCTTTGTTATCATCACCACATAAGTTTCTTCAGCACTGTGTACCAGATCTGATTTGCTCTTCTTTAGTTTTGTGTTTTAAGGATGCAAGATTATTCTTTTGAAGTTCCATTCAAATGTAATGTTTTATAAATAAATGAAACATTTTTGTAAATGCATTACATTTCAGTTTTTATAGCTGTTAATGGATGTTAACGACTCTGTGAGACTCGTCCCATATAGACATACACTCACTTAACAAAAAAACAATTCCCATGGCTTTGTATCCACTTGGCAGAGACGGCATAACAGAACTTGGCTCGGGTCAGCAATTGAATTGTTGACTGAATCTGAGAGGTCCATGAACATACATATCCTGACATGGCTTGTCTTTGTTGTCGCTCTCCAACAATGTTTAAGCCACAATCTTTACTATTTATGGTTGCTAAGATTACTTGTCCTTGTGTGATATAAAGATGTAGGAATGTGAGTATGTTGAACAACTTTATCAACCCCAAGAATGAACAGTATTATGTATTTTTGACAACATCAACATCTGTTTATAATTTGTAAAAGTGTAATTTCCAGCAGTGTAGAAAGTCCAGGCCTGGTTTCCGGAGACAAGCTATGTCACCAGGAATCCCTGGCTTGCTGTGTCACCGTACTCTTGAATAGCTTACTATCATCTATTTTCCCTCTGGAGAAATATGCTGTGTAGGTTTATTGGTAAAAAAAAAAAACACTATTCAATTCATGGCCGTGTTAAATAAAATACTTACATTTATCATTCAGCAGGGCTTGTAACAAGGATGCAATTTTATAGGGATTCACACAGGTTTACTCTTGTCAGTATAGTTCTCGAAGGAAAGCAGATCAGTAGAGTGAGTTGATCTAGATCAAATGATAGGGACAAAGCTAAAAATAAATAAAGTGGAAGCTGGGGGCCATTTTCAGGCTCCTTGCAAAGCTCGAGAGCCTGCAGAGTTCTGGGCCCTTTCAGGGCTAAAAGGAGGAGGAGATATGGCTTAATGTTTTTATGCCAAGAGTTTACCAAGCTGTCATCAAGGCAAAGGGTGGCTACTTTGAAGAATCTCAAATATAAAATATATTTAGAGTTGTTTAAAAGGATTTCTGCTTAAAATTATATACCCAAATCTAACTGCCTGTAGCTCAGGACCTGAAGCAAGGATATGCATATTCTTGATACTTTTATTTTATTTCGTACCATTTGAAAGAAAACAATTTCTAGCTGCCATATAAGTTTCCACTGTGCTATGATGTTTCAAAAACCTTTATATTCTCCGAGTATTATTATATGATTGATCGATTTACTTTTCCAATCAACCAGCAGTGCTATTTGCAGAGTTAGCTGCAAGTAAATTTTGCAATTTTTCAGCCTTTCCTCTACCTGCGACCAAAAACAAGCTACATATGGGCAGTACCACAACAAGTGATCTATCTCTTCGCAGCACAATGTGCAGAGCTGGCATGGTTGTACTCCCCATTTATAACATTCTATTGATTGCAAGAATTTTGTATAATCATTTCAATGGACAAACTCTACATTTTGAATCTGTCATCATTTTGTGTATCAGTTCATAAACTATGTGCCATGGAATCGGTACATCGAAAATCTCCCAACTATTTTGCAACCTTTATGGCGCAGCTGGGAATTTTTTGGTCCTTAAATTAAACTGGTATACTTTATTATTTATAAAAAAATGTATTTAGCCAATTTTGCTCTTTAATGCTGGGCCGACAAACAAATTCCTTACCTTCTCCAAGTTCCACTTGCCTCCTCCGTGTTTGCGGTAATGCTGCAAACAGTTGGTTGTCATTTTTGAAAGAACAGACATTTCCATTTATTTTTGTTAACTGCATGTGCCATTTTTTTTTCAAAAATGTATTTTTTTAATCAATTACTATATTTGAGTTAAACAATTAAAAAAAAGTGTATTCAACTGAAATTGCAACCAGCTTTCTAAGGCTTGTTTTAAAAATAGCGATATTTTGGAGTTGATTTCATTATCAAATAACCAAAAGTGATAGGTTGTAATCTAAATGAAGGGAAAAGGGCCATTCTTCAACATGGGGTGAGCTTGAAGCCTTTAGTGAGAGGTCCATTGCTTTAATATTCAATAAGTTCTGCCCTCCAAATTCATATTCATTATGTAAATAGGCCCCGTTTAATTTTGTCTGGCTTGCCCATTCCAAATAAAGTGTAATATGTTTTGCTCATATAATTTAAAAAAACATGTTAAGTGTAGGCAGGGGCCATAAGTAAATAGGTAAACTACGATATAACAAAATAATTAATCAGGATGATTTTCCCACAAAAAGACATGTCTTATCCTTTCCATAGTAGCATTTCTATAAAATGTAATGTAGTGAGAATTTCTTTCTGGATATGAATACTGAGTACAGTTGAAGTTCGGAAGTTTACATACACCTTAGCCAAATACATTTAAACTCAGTTTCACAATTCCTGACATTTAATCCTAGTAAAAATTCCCTGTCTTAGGCCATATTCGATTGCTATGTTGCGACTTATCACTGTGTTTCTGCGTTAGGTAGCATTCCGGCTCATATCACCTGTCTGAAGACAGGATTTGTTATATTTACATGAAATTGTGAACTTCTTTGTACCACAAAATGAGATGCCTTTAATTGATGCTAATGACAAAGCAAAAACAGGTTTTTAGAATGTTTTGCAAAAGTATAAAAAAACAACAACTGAAATATCACATTTACATAAGTATTCAGACCCTTTACTCAGTACTTTACTGAAGCACCTTTGGTAGCAATTACAGCCTCGAGTCTTCTTGGGTATGACGCTACAAGCTTGGCACACGTATTTGGGGAGTTTCTCCCATTCTTCTCTGCAGATCCTCTTAAGCTCTGTCAGGTTAGATGGGGAGTTTTGCTGCACAGCAATTTTCAGGTCTCTCCAGAGATGTTCTATCGGGTTCAAGTCCAGGCTCTGGCTGTGCCATTCAAGGACATTCAGAGACTTGTCCCGAAGGAAGAGTCTTGGTGGTTCCAAACGTCTTCCATTTAAGAATGATGGAGGCCACTGTGTTCTTAGGGACCTTCAATGCTGCAGACGTTTTTGGTACCCTTCCCCAGATCTGTGCCTCAACACAATCCTGTCTCGGAGTTCTACGGACAATTCCTTCAACCTCATGGCTTGGTTTTTGCTCTGACATGCACTGTCAACTTTGTGACCTTATATAGACAGGTGTGCCTTTCCAAACATCTCAAGGATGATCAATGTAAACAGGGTGCACCTGAGCTGAATTTGAAGTCCCATAGCAAGAGTCTGAATTCTTGTGTAAATAAGGTATTTTCTAAAAACCTGTTTTAGGTTTGTCATTATGGGGTATTGTGTGTAGATTGCTGAGGATTTTAAAAATGTAATCCATGTTAGAATAAGGCTGTAACGTAACAAAATGTGGGAAAAAGTCAAGGGGTCTGAATACTTTCTGAAGGCACTGTATCACAAACCACTGGTTACCAACATAATTAGAGCAGTAAAAATGCATGTTTTGTTACACCTGTGGTTTATGGTCTGATATACCACAGGTGTCAGCCAATCAGCATTCAGGGCTCGAACCACCCAGGTTACAATTAAGCAATAAGGCCCGAGGGGGTGTGGTATATGGCCAATATACTTTACCACAGCTTAGGGCTGTTCTTAAGGATGATACAACGCAGAGAGCCTGGATACAGCCCTTAGCCGTGGTATATTGGCAATATAGCACAAACCCCGGACGTGCCTTATTGCTATTATAAACTGGTTACCAATTAACATAATTAGAGCAGTAAACATATTAGTTTTGGTATACCCCTATACCACGGCTTTCAGCGAATCAGCATTCAGGGCTCAAACCACACAGTGTATAATATTTATTATATCAGAGGCCCCTGTCACATGTAGGAGATCTTTTGCATTTAGAAAATCTGACATTTATGTAGGTGATATATCATTTTAAAAACGTTTTAATTGCTTGATTTAATAAATCAAAATTCATAACCATCACCTTCATAACAATGTAAATCGACTCAGCCAATTAATGATAAATTAATTAGTTATTCATTCTTTCCATATACTTGTCCGCGATGGTCGCCGAACTCTCAACCTTTTGGCCTTCAGTTCTGCGCACTGTCATCTTAATAGAATTGGGCTGAGCTGTCAATAGAGTGCTAGGCTCCGGCAGAAGCTTGCGCTACCAACCACGGACAAAGCTCGCTCTCCCTACCTGTTTCATTACATTCTTGCAAACGGAAATGATTTAAAGGTCATTTATATGTATTTTATTTCACGTCATTACAATGGCATGTTTTTAATTCACCTGGCATCTTCGAAAAGTTCCACAATTGTTCAAGAGAGGGGCGAGGGCTTCCGGAAATCAAAACGTACACATTTACTGGAAACATTGTTAATAAAGGCATCTTCCCTCTCCTCTTTTATATACTCTATTTCACCAACTTTCCTCACAAAATAAATGTAATATTGATTACAACCACAAATAACAACTAGATGGTAACTTTACAAATAAAGTTGGTGGGGCTAGCTAAAGCTCTTTAAATGTTTGTTTGTGGTAGTGAAAGAAGTGTAAAAATGTCATTTTTAATTCCCATCGAAAGTGAGTAGATTTGGTCAGAAGTTGTGGTCGGTAGAAGTGGTCAGTAGTTATGTGGTTCAGCAGTTGTGGTCAAACGTTGTGTAGATATGGTCAGTAGTTAGATGTGTGGTCAGAAGTTGTGTGGTCAGAAGATGTGTGCTTGTGGTCACTAGATGTGGTAAGCAGTTGTGTGGTTGCGGTCAGACTTTATGTGGTTGAGGTATGTAATTGTGTGGTTGTGGTCAGTAGATGTGGTCAGAAGTCGTGCGGTTGAGGTCAGAAGTTGTGCGGTTGAGGTCAGAAGTTGTGGTCAGTAGTTATATGGTTCAGTAGTTGTGGTCAGTAGTTGTGTGGATATGGTCAGTAGTTAAATGTGTGGTCAGAAGATGTGTGATTCTGGAGTGTAATTGTGTGGTTGTTGTCAGAAGTTGTAAGGTCGTGGTATGTAATAGTGGTCAAAACGGAAGCTGTTTGGGAAAGTTTGAAAAACATGTCGTAATGCAGTTACAAAAACAGCTGTACCGTAATTTCCGTATTGAATATTTTGATTCTGCAAACAGCTATGAATAGCACAGAAGTAGATGAATATCCCTTACGCTCCAACTTTTTGTCTAACTTGTTGCGGTAGTGGTCAAAATGGATGTTGTTTGCAAAAATGTTACAGAAAATGTTGTTGATGCGGTTACTTAAACTGCTCAAACTTTGATTGGAATATAATTTTTTGTCCAAATGCCAGATTTGAGTAGCAGAGAAGTAGACGAAGTTGCTAAGCCTGAAACATTTTGTCAAAGTGGTTGCAAAATGGAATTATTAGCTGGTTTGTGTCAAAAGTTAAAGAGAATGTCAGTTGGAAGTGATGATGTCACAATGGGGTGCTTTAGAATCTTGAGAAATCCCATGAAAGCGACGATGACCCTGGTAATCCTCGGGCTGCTCTTCCGCTTCATTACCTATGGTATCATCATCTACCAAGTCGCACGCTTGTAGTGTAGTTCCAGTCTTTGCTTTGTTTTGTGTTTTAGAGATGCAAGATTATTCTGTTGAAGTTATATTCAAATGTTATTTTTATCAATAAATGTAAATGTTTTGTAAATGCATTCCATTTGAGTCTTTATAGCTGTTGATGGATGTTAACGTTTCTGTTTAACTCATCTCATATAGACATACACTCACTTAATGGGACATGGCTTGTCTTTCTACTTTGTTGTCACTTTCCAACAATGTTTAAGGTTGCTAAAATTACTTGTCCTTGTGTGATATAAACATGTAGGAATTAGAGTATGTTGAACAACTTTATCAACCCCAAAAGCGAACGGTATCAGGTATTTTTGACTTATTACTCTGATACAAATTGTAAACAGATGTTGATATAAAATTGGAATTTCCAGCAATGTCAAAAGTCCAGGCCTGGTCCCCAGAGACAAGCTATGTCACCCGGAATTGCTGGCTGGCTGTGTCACAGTAGTCTTGAATAGCTTCCAAGATGGATGACCGTTCAAAATTATTTTTTCACAGTCGGAGTTCGTTTTTGTTCGAGTTCCCAGTTTTCTTAAAGGCACTGAAGTCGGAGGTCAGAGATGTCCGAGTTCCAAGTTCAGCTTCCTCGTTCCCAGTTGGTTTGAACATATTCCAAGTACAAATGACAAATATCAGGCACAAATATAAGTTACACAAATGATCAGCAATCAACTTAAATGTGTCTACCGTGTCCAGTGTGTCCAGATTCCATTTTTCGGCACTATATTCAAATGACAGTATGCATTCTACAAATGGTGTAATAGGCAAAATATGATAACACAACAACAACTGATGGCAGTAGCTAACTACTGTAGCTAACTAGCCATCTAACCTCTGTAGCTTGCCAGCAAGCAACGCTAAAGGGATTGTATATGGGTTGGCATAACTCTAGCTGGCTAGCATTTATGAGGCTTGCAAACACGTTCCTCACATGCCAGGAACGTATTTCCTCCAACGTTATAATGAAAAAGTCCCTCTTGGTCCCAAAACACAAGTTTTCTGGAGATTTGTGGGAGAGGTGCTGATGACGTTGCCCACTGTATGCGCTTTCGGTAGCCTGATTTCATCCAGACTGAGGAGAAATATGTACACATTGCATTCCTGACCACTTCCTGAAGTGGGTAGCCAGCTCTGAAAACAATCAGACCACAAAGCCACTTTTGTGCATCCAGACCTGTCTTTTCAATGCAATTTTCATTCTGATAGCAGAAGTCGCATTTAAGTGTCAAGTGTAGACATGACCAGAGACACAGGTGACAGGACTCAAGTGGCCCAGTTATCAAGGTAACCAATCGCCCAACCTCTTCGGGATAGGGGGCAGTATTTTCACGGCCGGATGAAAAATGTACCCAAATTAAACTGCCTGCCTCTCGGGCCCAGAATGTAGGATATGTATATTAGTAGATTTGGATAGAAAACACTCTGTAGTTTCTAAAACTGTTTGAATGATGTCTGTGAGTATAACAGAACCCATATGGCAGGCAGAAACCTGAGAAAAATCCATCCAGGAAGTGGGAAATCTGAGGTTGTAGTTTTTTCAAGTGATTGCCTTTCCAGTATACAGTGACTTAGGGTTCATTTTGCACTTCCTAAAGCTTCCACTAGATGTCAACAGTCTTTAGAACCTTGTTTGTGGATTCTGTGGTGAATTTGATGGGAATAACAGCCCAAGGAAGTAGGTGTCCCATTATAAGGCATGGGCTCAGTCACGCGCAAGGACTTGGGAGCGAGCTGAGTTCATATTCACTCCTAAAGAGAACGGATAGGTCCGGTTGGACCTATCCGTGGAATGTATATGTTAAAAACAACCTAAAGATTGATTCTATACATCGTTTGACATGTTTCTACAAACTGTAGTATAACTTTTTTGACTTTTCGTCTGGGCTAAGTAAGCTCGCGCGTAGTGGATTTGGATAGTGAACCTAACGCGCAAACAAAATGGATGTATTTGGACATAAATATGAACTTTATCGAACATTTATTGTGGAGCTGGGGTTCCTGGGAGTGCCTTCTGATGAAGATAATCAAAGGTAAGTGAATATTTACAATGTAATTTCTTAGTTTTATTGACTCAAAGATGGCGGGTTTCTGTTTGCTTGTTGGCGTCTTCTGGGCTGTACTCAGATTATTGCAAATTGTGCTTTCGCCGTGAACCTTTTTTGAAATCTGACAAAGCGGTAGCATTTAGGAGAAGTCTATCTATAATTCTGTGCATAACACTTGTATATTGATCAAAGTTTATGATGAGTATTTCTGTAATATGTGTGCTCATTGTGCTCATTCACCGGATGTTTTGGAGGCGAAACATTTCTGAACATTACACGCCAATGTAAAATGGGTTTTTTGGATATAAATATGAACTTTATCGAGCAAAATATACATGTATTGTGTAACATGAAGTCCTATGAGTGCCATCTGATGAAGATCATCAAAGGTTAGTGAATATTTTAGCTGTACTTTTGGTTTTTGTGATGCATCTAGTTGCTTGGAAAATGTGTGGTTTTTCTTGTGAAGTTTATGTCCTAACATAATCTAATTTTATGCTTTCGCCGTAAAGCCTTTTTGAAATCGGACAATGTGGTTGGATTAACGAGAGTCTTATCTTTAAAATGGTGTAAAATAGTTGATTGTTTGAGAAAATGGAATTATGAGATTTTAGCTGTTTTGAATTTGGCGCTCTGATTTTCCACTGGCTGTTGTCAAAATCAATCCCGTTAACGGGATTAGAGCACGAAGGGGTCTCTAAGAGGATATTATTAACCGAAATATCAGAGACAAAATGTTCAGCTGCCCCTTTAATAATAGACTCAGGTCACAAAAAAGGAAATGAAATTGAGCAACATTTATTGTTTTAGAAACATTACAAAGCATGGTTATCTGTTTTTGGTGTGTTTTTTTTATGTGCAAAAAAATATTTTTGGCCGGTAAAAAATCTCAGTGGCCGGTATTTTTTATTTTTATCTACCTGCCACAGTGGCTGGTGGAACAAAAAGTACATTTTTTGCCCTGGTCTCAAGATTATATACTCATTCATCAAACTTTATTTATAGAGCACATTTCTTACAGGGGATGCATTGAATAGCTTCCCATCATCTCTTTTCCCTCTGGAGCAATACGCTGAAAAACACTATTCAAATCATGGCCCTGTTAAAATACTTAATTGTATCATTCCTTCTGTCCTTCTCCCTGCCTGAGCTGACAAAGTTGGATTGGTAGCTGGAGACTTTATTTATACACACTGATTACTTACTTCAAGATGGGAAGGAAGCAGTAGGGCTTGTAACAAGGCTGCATTTTGTCAGTATAGTTTGTAATGGAAAGCAGATGAGTAGCGTAAGATGATCGAGATTGGGTCTAAAAGGAGGATGAGACTATGGGTGAATGTTTATTTCCTAATCTTATTAGGTCTGCTGCATAATGTTTTCGACCAGAAATAGATCTGTATCAGAAAATGCCACATTAGACAACTATGTTCCGTTTGCAGTTTGCTAAAAGGCACGAAGCTTAAAAGGCAAATCTTTCTTCTGACTCTCAATCAGGGCATGAAATGAACACCCACAACCTGCGAGTAGATTTAGGTATTGGTGGGTAAAAATGTACATTTTACCAGCCATATTGGTGGGTGGTCAATTTGTAAGGCTCTACTATGCAAGCAATACATTAGTAAATAGTCAAAAGTCAAGCATGAGTACATGTGCGAGTTAGGGTAAGAAAAATGCTGCAGTAGCTGTTTTCAAAGTATTTCTGCTCTTTTGTTTCATAGCTGCTAATTGCACAAATAAATAGGAATTCTATGTCCCACCTCGCAGTAACACTGCCTGGCAGGGGAGCTATGCACACTGAGTGAAGTGCTGATATATACATTTTTGGAGGCGCTGCGCAAAGGCGAAAGTCTACAAAAAAGCTATGATCCCTTATTGATGTCACCTTCAATCGATGTAGATGAAGGGGAGGAGACAGGTTAAAGAAGGATTTTTAATGCTTGAAACCATTGAGACATGGATTGTATATGTGAGCCATTCTAAGGATGAATGGACAAGACAAAAGATGTGTCTTTGAACGGGGTTTGGTAGTTGGTGCCAAGCGCACCGGTTCAAGTGTCAAGAACTGCAACACTGCTAGGTTTTTCCACGCTCAACAATTTCCTATGTGTATCAAGAATAGTCCACTACCCAAAGGACATCCAGCTAACTTGACACATGGGCCAGCATCCCTGTGGAACGCTTTCGACACCTTGTAGAGTCCATACCCTGACAAATTGAGGCTGTTCTGAGGGCAAAAGGGGGTGCAACTCAATATTAGGAAGGTGTTCCCAATGTTTTGTACACTCAGTGTATATTCGAATACATACTTTTTGTATTGACATCACATGACTTCCAAACTACAATGTACTTTATGCACCAAAAGGGATTACACCCTAAATCCTCCATTACCTTTTTATTAAATCCGTAATGGACACCCCAAAATATGTTTTAATTCTTTAAAGGACAGAGTTAGTAAATTATGGTAAAAATCCACTCAGCGGTCCCCCAAAGCTGTTTCAGAAGCTTCTCGTCAATCCACAGCTGGCTGCAACGTTATCCTGAGTTATGTTCATTAGGCACAAAACCTAAGATAACAAACCTAGACTTGTCCATAAGAAATGTTAATTTTCCTTTTGCGTGCAGAACGTTTTAAAACAATTCCCTAATGAACACAACCCTACTCTTGGTGTTTGATTCATCCTGGTTGGAAATGGCTGCTATGTTTGGCTTTCAAAAGTCGTGCTATAAATTCTCAGACAACCTAAAGATTCCTTGTTGCCCTTCCAGACTCCCTCTGCCTACCCAAGGACGTCAGTGTAACGCCCTGGCCATAGAGAGGGGTTTTTTGTTCTTTATTTTGGTTAGGCCAGGGTGTTACATTGGGTGGGCGTTCTATGTTGTTTTCTAGGTTTTTTGTATTTCTTTGTTTTGGGCCGTGTGTGGCTCCCAATCAGGCACAGCTGAAGTTCGTTGTTGCTGATTGGGAGTCACACATAAGGAGCATGTTTTTCCTTTGGGTTTTGTGGGTAATTGTTTCTGTTAGTGTTTTGCACCTGACAGGACTGTTTGGCTGTCGGTTTTCTTATTTTTGTATAGTGTTCTTTCGTCTATTAAATATTCAATGATGAACACTAACTCCGCTGCACCTTGGTCTACTCTCTCTCACGACAGCCGTTACAGTCAGAGGACAAAAATCAGTTAACCACCTAACTGAGGAACTCAAATTAACCTTGTGCAATACCCTAGATGCAGTTGCACCCCTAAAAACTAAAAACATTTGTCATAAGAAACTAGCTCCCTGGTATACAGAAAATACCCGAGCTCTGAAGCAAGCTTCCAGAAAATTGGAACGGAAATGGCGCCACACCAAACTGGAAGTCTTCCGACTAGCTTGGAAAGACAGTACCGTGCAGTATCGAAGAGCCATCACTGCTGCTCAATCATCCTATTTTTCCAACTTAATTGAGGAAAATAAGAACAATCCGAAATTTCTTTTTGATACTGTCGCAAAGCTAACTAAAAAGCTGCATTCCCCAAGAGAGGATGGCTTTCACTTCAGCAGTAATAAATTCATGAATTTCTTTGAGGAAAAGATCATGATCATTAGAAAGCAAATTACGGACTCCTCTTTAAATCTGCGTATTCCTCCAAAGCTCAGTTGTCCTGAGTCTGCACAACTCTGCCAGGACCTAGGATCAAGGGAGACACTCAAGTGTTTTAGTATTATATCTCTTGACACAATGTTGAAAATAATCATGACCTCTAAAACTTCAAGCTGCATACTGGACCCTATTCCAACTAAACTACTGAAAGAGCTGCTTCCTGTGCTTGGCCCTCCTATGTTGAACATAATAAACGGCTCTCTATCCACCGGATGTGTACCAAACTCACTAAAAGTGGCAGTATTAAAGCCTCTCTTGAAAAAGCCAAACCTTGACCAAGAAAATATAAAAAACTATCGGCCTATATTGAATCTCCCATTCTTAAAAAAAAAATATGGAAAAAGCTGTTGCACAGCAACACACTGCCTTCCTGAAGACAAACAATGTATACGAAATGCTGGTTTTAGACCCCATCATAGCACTGAGACTCCACTTGTGAAGGTGGTAAATGACCTTTTAATGGTGTCAGACCGAGGCTCTGCATCTGTTCTCGTGCTCCTAGACCTTAGTGCTGCTTTTGATACCATCGATCACCACATTCTTTTGGAGAGATTGGAAACCCAAATTGGTCTACATGGACAAGTTCTGGCCTGGTTTAGATCTTATCTGTCGGAAAGATATCAGTTTGTCTCTGTGAATGGTTTGTCCTCTGACAAATCAACTGTAAACTTCGGTGTTCCTCAAGGTTCCGTTTTAGGACCACAACTGTTTTCACTATATATTTTACCTCTTGGGGATGTCATTCGAAAACATAATGTTAACTTTCACTGCTATGCGGATGACACACAGCTGTACATTTCAATGAAACATGGTGAAGCCCCAAAACTGCCCTCGCTGGAAGCCTGTGTTTCAGACATAAGGAAGTGGATGGCTGCAAACTTTCTACTTTTAAACTCGGACAAAACAGAGATGCTTGTTTTAGGTCCCAAGAAACAAAGAGATCTTCTGTTGAATCTGACAATTAATCTTGATGGTTGTACAGTCGTCTCAAATAAAACTGTGAAGGACCTCGGCGTTACTCTGGACCCTGATCTCTCTTTTGACGAACATATCAAGACTGTTTCAAGGACAGCTTTTTTCCATTTACGTAACATTGCAAAAATCTGTTATTTTCTGTCCACAAATGATGCAGAAAAATGAATCCATGCTTTTGTTACTTCTAGGTTAGACTACTGCAATGCTCTACTTTCCGGCTACCCGGATAAAGCACTAAATAAACTTCAGTTAGTGCTAAATATGGCTGCTAGAATCCTGACTAGAACCAAAAAATGTGATCATATTACTCCAGTGCTAGCCTCCCTACACTGGCTTCCTGTTAAGGCAAGGGCTGATTTCAAGGTTTTACTGCTAACCTACAAAGCATTACATGGGCTTGCTCCTACCTATCTTTCCGATTTGGTCCTGCCGTACATACCTACACGTACGCTACGGTCACAAGACGCAGGTCTCCTAATTGTCCCTAGAATTTCTAAGCAACGCTGGAGGCAGGGCTTTCTCCTATAGAGTTCCATTTTTATGGAATGGTCTGCCTACCCATGTGAGAGACGCAGACTCGGTCTCAACCTTTAAGTCTTTATTGAATACTCATCTCTTCAGTAGGTCCTATGATTGAGTGTAATCTGGCCCAGGAGTGTGAAGGGGAACGGAAAGGCACTGGAGCAATGAACCGCCCTTGCTGTCTCTGCCTGGCTGGTACCCCTCTCTCCACTGGGATTCTCTGCCTCTAACCCTATTACAGGGGCTGAGTCACTGGCTTACTGGTGCTCTTCCATGCCGTCCCTAGGGGGGGTGCGTCACTTGAGTGGGTTGAGTCACTGACGTGGTCTTCCTGTCTGGGTTGACGCCCCCCCCCCCCCTTGGGTTGTGCCGTGGCGGAGATCTTTGTGGGCTATACTCGGCCTTGTCTCAGGATGGTAAGTTGGTGGTTGAAGAAGTCCCTCTAGTGGTGTGGGGGCTGTGCTTTGGCAAAGTGGGTGGGGTTATATCCTGCCTGTTTGGCCCTGTCTGGGGGTATCATCGGATGGGGCTGCAGTGTCTCCTGACCCCTCCTGTCTCAGCCTCCAGTATTTATGCTGCAGTAGTTTATGTGTCGGGGGCTAGGGTCAGTCTGTTATATCTTGAGTATTTCTCCTGTCTTATCTGGTGTCCTGTGTGAATTTAAGTATGCTGTCTCTAATTCTCTCTCTCTTTCTCTCTTTCTTTCTTTCTTTCTTTCTTTCTTTCTTTTTCTCTCTCTCTCTCTCTCTCTCTCTCTCTCTCTCTCTCTCTCTCGGAGGACCTGAGGACTGGCCACCCCTCATAGCCTGGTTCCTCTTTAGGTTTCTTCCTAGGTTTTGGCCTTTCTAGGGAGTTTTTCCTAGCCACTGTGCTTCTACACCTGCATTGCTTGCTGTTTGGGGTTTTAGGCTGGGCACTTTGATATATCAGCTGATGTAAGAAGGGCTATATTTGATTTGATTTGCTGCCTAGGACACTGAAATGTTGACAGTCCTCTCAGCCCTACCCCATATGCGTCATTCTTGGATGTGGCAAGACAATTTAACTTAGGCACCATCCAGCTAACTTGACACAACTGTGGGAAGCATTCGTCAATATGGGTCAGCATCCCTGTGGAACGCTTTCAAAACCTTGTAGAGTCCATACCCTGATAGATTGTGGGTGTTCTGAGGGCAAAAGGGGGTGCAACTCAATATTAGGAAAGTGTTCCTAATGGTTTGTACACTCCGTGTACAGCTGTGTATAATCAGCGTAGCTGTGAAAATTAATACGATGCTTCCTAATAATGCTGCCAAGGGGTAACATGTATAAATTAAACAGTATACAGCCCAAAATTGATCCTTGAGGGACACCACATGAGATCTCTATTTTTCCTGAGGCATGGTCACCCAGGGCAATAAAATATTCTGTTGAGGAAATATTATTTCCTCATTCCGCCAAGGAGGTTTCCGTTTAGGGATGACCTTTTTTAATTTGATTGGTGCAACAGCATCAATGGTTACATTTAACTTGGTATAAAAATAACTTTCTAGATTATCAGAAGAGGTGTAACGGCTGTCGAAGAGATGAGACCAAGGCGCAGCGGGTACCTGAATACTTATACTTTAATATTATTATTTAAAGTGAGTAACGGGAAAAAACAAGAAACAGAACGACAGCTAACAGATTTGCAGGCTAAACATACAGCAGTGCAAATACAACTACCCACCAAAACCCAAACCAAACACACACCTATATATAGGACTCTCAATCAGAGGCAACTAGAAACACCTGCCTCCAATTGAGAGTTCAACACCCAAACCTAAACATAGAAAAACTAAACTAGACAGAACGTAGAAATACATACAAAACACAAACCTCTCTGCCACGTCCTGACCAAAACTAATACAATTACTCCCTCTGCTGGTCAGGACGTGACAAGAGGAGGGTAGAATATGCAGTGGCATATCATTTATATAACCTCTTAAATTCTTAGCTACTTCAGAGGTCAGACAAGGCTTTTTAACAATACTCTCTAACGTATTGCATTGTGGGAGTCCATGCAGTGAAAAATACACAGTATTGGTCAGACAAAGCTACATCAACAATAGAGGATATTTCAACATTGAGTCTGTGTGTACTCACTAGGTCCAAAGTATGGCCACGGTTGTGGGTCCATTGAATTCAAGACTCAAAAACATCATAGTATTGTTTTATCTACAGTGCATTTAGAAAGTATTCATACACCTTGACTTATTCCACATTTTGTTGTGTTACAGCCTGAATTCAAAATGATTAAATATAGTTTTTTTCGAACCCATCTACACATAATACCCCATAATGACAAAGTGAAAACATGTTTTTAGACATTTGAGCAAATTTACTGGAAATAAAATACTGAAATATCTCATTTACATGAATATTCACATCCCTGTATCAATACTTGTTAGAATCATCTTTGGCAGTCTTTCTGGGTAAATCTCTAAGAGCTTTGCACACCTGGATTGTACAATATTTGCCCATTATTCTTTTCAAAATTCTCCAATCTCTGTCAAATTGGTTGTTGATCATTGGCTAGACAACCATTTTCAAGTCTTGCCATAGATTTTCAAGCAGATTTGAGTCAAAACTAACTCGGTCACTCAGGAACATTCACTGTCTTCCTGTTAAGCAACTCCAGTGTAGACTTGATCTTGTGTTTTAGGTTGTTGTCCTGCTGAAAGATGAATTCATCTCCCAGTGTCTGTTGGAAAGCAGACTGAACCAGGTTTTCCTGTGGGATTTTTCCTGCGCTTAGCTCCATTCCGTTTATTTTTTATCCCGAAAAACACCCCAGTCCTTAACGATTACAAGAATACACATAACACGATGCAGTCACCACTATGCTTGAAAATATGAAGAGTGGTACTCAGTAATGTGTTGAAAATGATTTTTTTTGCAGTATTACTTTAGTGCCTTGTTGCAAACAGGATGCATGTTTTGGAATATTTGAATACTGTACAGATTTCCTTCTTTTCACTCTTTCAATTAGGTTACTATTGTGGAGTAACTACAATGTTGTTGATCCATCCTCAGTTGTAATCACAGCCATTAAACTCTAACTGTTTTAAAGTCACTATTGGCCTCGTGGTGAAATCACTGAGCGATTTCCTTCCTCTCCAGCAACAGAGTTAGGAAGGACGTCTGTATCTTTGTAGTGACTGAGGGTATTGATTAACCATGTTCAAAGGGATATTCAATGTATTTTAATATTTTTATTCACTGCTCGACTGAGGGACCTTACAATATAAATGTATGCGTGGGGTACAGATATGAGGTAGTCATTCAAAAATCATGTTAAACGCTATTATTGCACACAGAGTGAGTATATGCAACGTATTATGTGACTTGTAAAGCAAATTGTTGCTCCTGCATTTATTTAGGCTTGCCATAACAAATGGGTTAAAAAATTATTAAAAAGTAACACAATAAAGTAACAATAACGAGGCTATATACAGGGGTTACTGGTACCGAGTCAGTGTGCGGGGGTACAGGTTAGTTGAGGTCATTTGTACATGTAGGTAGGTGTGAAGTGACTATGCATAGATAATAAACAGCGAATAGCAGCAGTGTACAAAACAAATGGGGGGGGTCAATGTAAATAGTCCGGAGGCCATGTTATTAATTGTTCAGCAGTCTTATGGCTTGGGGGTAGAAGCTGTTAAGGAGCCTTTTGGTCCGAGACTTGGCGCTCCGGTACTGCTTGCTGTGCGGTAGCAGAGAAAACAGTCTATGACTTGGGTGACTGGAGTCTCTGACAATTTTATGGGCTTTCCTCTGACACCACCTATTATATAGGTCCTGGATGGCAGGAAGCTTAGCCCCAGTGATGTACTGGGCCATACGCACTACCCTCTGTAGCGCCTTACGGTCAGTTACCATACCAGGCAGTGATGCAACCGGTCAGGATGCTCTCAATGGTGAAGCTGTAGAAATTTTTGAGGATCTGGGGATCTATGCCAAATCTTTTCAGTCTCCTGAGGGGAGACTGTCTTGGTGTGTTTGGACCATGATAGTTCGTTGGTGATATGGACACCAAGGAACTTGAAATTCTCAACCCGCTCCAATACAGCCCCATCGATGTTAATGGGGTCCTGCTCGGCGCGCCTTTTCCTGTAGTCCACGATCAACTCCTTTGTCTTGCTCACGTTGAGGCTGTCTCATCGTTGTCGGTGATCAGGCCTACCACTGTTGTGTCGTCAGCAAACTCAATGATGGTGTTGGAGTCGTGTTTGGCCACGCAGTCGTGGGTGAACAGGGAGTACAGCAGGGGACTAAGTACACACCCCTGAGGGGCCCCAGTGTTGAGGATCAGCATGGCAGACGTATAATGCATTGCTGTGAATGAAGCATTTCTGAATATGAGGTCCTGTATGTGACATGTATACTATGAGGTCCTTATTTATTTTATTTTTTTAAGACAGAGTATGGAAACCCAAATCACTCTATAAGTCACAATGGCCCTGATAACACTCAGGGTGTACAACACATTTGACAAGGTTAGTTATAACAAAAATAAAACAATTGATGAGTTTGTCTGCACACCCTTTTTTTAAACAATCATGTCAAATTTGTTGTAAGCTACATCAGCTGTTCAACCTGAGCATGTACAGGGCAGATGTCTGCAAAATGTTACCTTGAATAAATAAGCATTCAGAATTTCAGTGTCTCCAACAGTCTATTGTACACACTAACTTTTGCTGCCCCCTCTTGGTTTGGAGTGGGACAACAGCATTACGTTCAATGAGTAGGGCAGGGGAATTCAACTCTTACCCTTCAAGATCCAGACCCTGAGGCTTTTCTGTTCTACTTGATAATTAATTGTACACACCGGTGTCCCAGGTCTAAATCAGTCCCTGATTAGAGGGGGACAATGAAAAAAAAGCAGGGGAACTGGCTTCGAGGTCCAGAGTTGAGTTTGAGGGGAATAGGCGATTTACTCCAAACCATGAAATCCAAATGTAACAATCAAAGCAACAAATAATGCAGTGGTGTGCTGCCTCATAACTATCAAGCTGAACAACCATTGCAAAAAAAGTTAGTTAACCTAGCAACTGGTTGCAACATGACACAATAAGTCATTTTTTAAATGTTTTATTTTACTGAGAAGCTAGAATCATTCACAGCAAATCCTTCTATACACAGAAACACATACTTCATAAAGTGTGTGTGTGGGGGGGGTCCCCTGTCATATTTTGCACAAATGCATTACAAAAGCCCTGATTTACGTTTGACATCGTAAACGTACCCCACTGGGCACAGATGTCAATTCAATGTCTATTACACGCTGGTTGAATGTCATTTCATATAAATGACGTGGAAACAATGTTGATTCAACCAGTGTGGTCCAGTGGGATGCTACTCAAAACAGTTTAAGCTGGTTTACCCAAAGGAAACACAAGACCCCTTTTAATCAATTGCAGATGAAGTTAAACTGCATTGGGGATTAATTCAGAATGTTTATGCTATATTGGAAGTTTGAATCAAGTTTAAAATCAACACCACAATGAGCTGTTTTCACAGACATTGTTCTATATTGATGCCGAACCACACCTACAACAGTGTTAACATTCTGAGAGAATCCACATTGTGGTGTCCCCATCTGTCATTGATTGAATTGGAGTCTTGATGTCAAGCATATTGGCACAGTATTCCAATGCATCTTAGTCAAAAGGCAGTGTCCATTTTAAAAACCCTCCCTTAAGAAAACAAAAATTGTTGTTAGGGTGCAGTAGAACTGCAGTATGCTGCAAATACTGCATCCAAAATAACACTGTTTATTTTTACTCTAGTAATTTTGCAGTACACTGCAGTTATTCAGCAATTACTTTGTCCAAAATACCAGTCGACTGCAGTTACTGCACTTTTACTGCAGTTTCAAAACTTCTATATTTTTTTGTAAGGGCTGCTGTCACTAAGGTGAATGGCCAGTGAAAAGGGAAGAAGCACCATTTTGTTTTGAAAACCAAAAAAACGAAGGCACCATGCACACGACTAAGGCCTCTCTTGTTGGAGGGATGTTACACATAAACGTTATGTACAATGGGATACTTATGTACAGTGCATTCAAAAGTATTCAGACCCCTTGACTTTCCCCACATTTTGTTCAATTACAGCCTCATTCTAAAATTGATAAAATAAAAAAAAAAATCATAAATCTACACACAATACCCCATGACAAAGCGAAAACAGATTTAAAAAATAAAAACAGAAATACCTTATTTACATAAGTATTCAGACCCTTTGCTATGAGATTCGACATTGAGCTCAGGTGCGTCCTGTTTCCATTGATCACCCTTGAGATGTTTCTACAACTTGATTGGAGTCCACCTGTGATAAATTCAATTGATTGGAAATTATGATTTGGGAAGGCACACACCTGTCTACTGTATATAAGGTCCCACAGTTAACATTGCATGTCAGAGCAAAAACCAAGCCATGAGGTCAAAGGAATTGTTTGTAGAGCGCCAAGACAGGATTGTGTCGAGGCACAGATCTGGGGAAGGGTACCAAATAAATGTCTGCAGCATTGAAGGACCCCAAGAACACAGTGGCCTCCATCATTCTTAAATGGAAGAAGTTTGGAACCACCAAGACTCTTCCTAGAGCTGGCTGGCCAGTCAAACTGAGCAAATCAGGGGAGAAGGGCCTTGGTCAGGGAGGTGACGAAGAACCCGATGGTCACTCTGACAAAGCTCCAGAGTTCCTCTGTGGAGATTGGAGAACCTTCCAGAAGGAAAACCATCTCTGGAGCACTCCACCAATCAGGCCTTTATGGTAGTCGCCAGACTGAAGCCACTCCTCAGTAAAAGGCACATGACTGCCCGCTTGGAGTTTGCCAAAAGGCACCTAAAGGACTCTCAGACCATGAGAAACAAGATTCTCTGGTCTGATGAAACCAAGATTGAACTGTTTGGCATGAATACCAAGCGTCACGTCTAAAGGAAACCTGGCACCAGACTGGTGCGAAGGTTCACCTTCCAACAGTACAACAACTCAAAACACACAGCCAAAGCAACGCAAGAGTGGCTTCAGGACAAGTCTCTGAATGTCCTTGAGTGGCCCAGCCAGAGTCTGGTCTTGAACTCGATCGAACATCTCTGGAGAAACTTATAAATAGCTGTGCAGCAACGCTCCCCATCCAACCTGACAGAGAAGAATTGGAGAAACTAACCCAAATACAGGTGTGCCAAGCTTGTAGCGTCATAAAGAAGACAAGGCTGTAATCGCTACCAAAGGTGCTTTAACAATGTACTGAGTAAAGGGTCTGAATACTTATGTAAATGTTATATTTTTACTTTACTTTTATAAATTTGCAATCATTTCTAAAAACCTGTGTTTACTTTGTCATCATGGGGTATTGTGTTTAGATTGAAAAGGGAATTAAAAATATAATAATAAGGCTAACATAACAAAATGTGGAAAAAGCTAAGGGGTCTGAATACTTTCTGAATGCACTGTACATGTGCCTTGTCTCAATGTACCATTTTATTAATAATTTCAAATTGAAAGATATTTATATGTATTTATTTATAAAATCACTGACTATAATAGTTTGGAAGACAACAGCTGTATCATAACACACAAATAGTTTATTCGAACAGTCCTATGACCTTAAGAGTTAAAGTAAAACAATAACACCTCTGTTCAAAACACTTCAATCCACTGCCTCAATGGAGGTTCAGGGTTAGGACAGAGACTGTATGTGTCCCCTCTTGTCTCATACACCAGTGGTGTCCCCATAGTCCTTGTTCCAGCGCACATACAGGTCCAGCGTTTGTGGTCCGACACTCCTCTTGATCTTCTTCAGTGACTCCACGAAATCAGAGAACCTGATATTCCTCACCTGCACAAAGGCACAGAACACTACAGTGATGAAGAGTGCAACAACAGCAGGGTGGTTCATTCATTCACAGCAAACGTAAGAAAACCGACTGAAACTGTGAGGGAACACCTGAACCTGTCCAATGAGAAGCGCTCGTTTTCATCTTCTGTAGAAAAAAGTTTTGCAATCATTAAGAGTTATTAAAAAGATGTAACTTTTATTTTACCAGGCTGTCGATTACGAACAAATTCTTATTTACAACGATGGCCTTGCAAGGGGCAAAAGGCCTCCTGTGGGGGAGGGTGCAGGGATAAAAAAAAAAAAAGTAAGACAAGATGGACAACACAGACAGCGGAAGACACTTAGTTGGGACGATATATAAACAGGCAGGGTTTTTCATTAAAAGTATATATTTCACTTTGTGAATGATGCACATTGTGAATGCTGCAAATACTTGAGCTTGCCTGTTGCAACACCACCGCCGCAGCAAGTTTAAGGAAGAAGGGGCCAACTTGAAGGAATGAGTCTGAAGAAGGACGGGACTAGGATCCATTATGTCAGACTCACTGTGCTGAGGCATCTAGAGGCTCAGAAAGAGTCATAGCTGCTGGAAGATTTGCTACAGACAGCATTATTGGTCCACCAATACAGGACTAGTAAAGGCCCAGTGCACTACTTTTGTGACACACACACACACACACACACATATATATACATATACATACACACACACACACATATATATATATATATACACACACACACACACACACACACACACACATATATATATATATATATATATATATATATATATACACACACATATATATACACACACACACACACACACACACACATATATACATATATATATATATACATACATATATATACATACATATATACATATATACACACATATACACACATATATATACATATACACACATATACACATATACACACATATACACACATATATATACATACACACACATATACATACATATATATATATATATATATATATATATATATATCAAGCAACAAATAGCAATTCTGACCAAAAAAATATTATATATATATATATATATATAGTTGGCAATACTGTTCATGCTACTAATAACCCATCCAGACCTGGGAAGAAAATAGTTATTATTTTAAAATACAAACTTTTCAAATACTTGAGGTAGTCAAATATAGTTTATATAGAGCAGTGGTCACCAACCACGATCTCCAAGGCATTTGTAGTCGATCACCAAATATTTCTGAAAAAAACAACAACGATAAAAACATTGCGTTCCTATTAATACTTTTTTCAGTTTAGCGCCGTTGGCGGTCGGTGGACTTGATTTAGCAGCCCTATCACCGGGAAGGCAAAGTGTTCCCATTCTGAACCATTTCAGGGTTTTGAACCACCTTATCGGCAGTTTCCTGGAGCCATAGGCTGTAAAAAAGAATCTTCAGCAAAGTTGATAGTGATATTTCTAAACTTTTAAAACCATGACAAGAATTGACTCAATGGATACAGTAAAGAGCTGCTGTTTTTATAAGTTAATGTGCAAGTTGTTATTCAGCACTTTGTCCAACACTTTCTTAAGCCATAAAATATGCATTATCCCTAGTGCCACTCATGCTACAACCAGCACTGCAGCTGCAATGAATGAGTATAGCAAAGGGTTTCGATAACTTTGTGTTATTATTAGCGGCTTGTGTCCTTTATAATATTGAGGAATATTTCATAGGAGTAACAACATAAATTGCTGCATGAGGCAGAAATAATGCAGCGGGAAAGCGGAGGGACGGTGAGTTGGGTGAGGCAGCCTCACCGCTGCTCTCTCCTCCTCAGACTGACCATCAGACGCAGGCCATCACAGTGCAGTAAAATAAGCTAATTATAATGCTCACAAGTAATACAACAAATGATCTATTACCAGTGTGATCATATACAGTGCCTTTGGAAAGTACTCAGACCCCTTGACTTTTTCCACATTTTGTTACGTTACAGCCGTATTCTAAAATGTATTATTATTTTTGTCCATCCTCAATCTA
This sequence comes from Salmo salar, assembly GCF_965601325.2. Taxonomy (NCBI): domain Eukaryota; kingdom Metazoa; phylum Chordata; class Actinopteri; order Salmoniformes; family Salmonidae; genus Salmo; species Salmo salar. Next base: position 52,578,633 of record NC_138292.1, on the reverse strand, counting down.
CACACAATACCTCATAACGACAAAGCAAAAACAGGTTGAGACATTTCTGCTAATTTATTCAAAATAAAAAACTGAAATATTACATTTACATAAGTATTCAGACCCTTTACTCAGTTCTTTGTTGAAGCACCTTTGGCAACGATTACAGCCTTGAGTCTTCTTGGGTATGAAGCTACAAGCTTGGCACACCTATTGTTGGGGAGATTATCCCATTCTTCTCTGCAGATCCTCTCAAGCTCTGTCAGGTTGGATGCACAGCTATTGGCTGTGTGCTTAGGGGCGTTGTCCTGTTAGAAGGTGAAACTTCACCCCAGTCTGAGGTCCCAAGCGCTCTGGAGCAGGTTTTCATTAAGGATCTCTCTGTACTTTCCTCTGTTAATCTTTTCCTTGATCCTGACTAGTCTGCCAGTCCCGGCTGCTGAAAAACATAACTCACAGCATGATGCTGCCGTCACCATGCTTCACCATAGGGATGGTGCCAGGTTTCCTCCAGACGTGACGCTTGGCATTCAGGCCAAAGAGTTCAAGCAGTGGTGAGGCTGCCTCTCCCTCCCTCCACTGAGAAAAGAGGACACTGTCTTCCAGCTGAATGCGAAACTCAAGTCACACTGCATTATTTCTGCATCATGCACCAATTAATGTTATTAATCCGGTGTCCAGATAAAGTGAAATATTACTTGATTAAAAAAAAAAAAAAAGAGACAAGTCGCTAATAACACCGCAAGCTTATCGAAACACTTTGCTATACTCATTCATTGCAGCTGCAGTGCTGGTTGTAGCTCATTTTATAGCTTATAAAAGTGTTGAACAACATGTTGACAGCGCTGAATAACAACAAACATGAACTTACTCATAAAAACATCAGCGTTTTGCTGTATTTGTTGAGTCATAAGATGCGCATTATCCCTACTTCCACTCATGCTTTTGGGCTCAACTATTTATAACTTTTACTTCACTACATTCCTAAAGAAAATAAAATGTACTTTTTACTCCATACATTTTCCCTGACACCCAAAAGTACTCATTACATTTTTAATGCTCAGCAGGACAGGAAAATGGTCAAATTCATGCACTTATCAAGAGAACCTCATTGGTCATCTCTACTGCCTCTGATCTGGCGGACTCACTAAAAAAACATGCTTTGTTTGTAAATGATGTCTGAGTGTTTGAGTGTGCCCCTGGCTCTCCGTTTCTTTTCTTTGGTGCTGTCTGGTTTGCTTAATATAAGGAATTTGAAATTATTAATACTTTTACTTTTGATACATAAATGTAATTGCTAAAATATACTTAAGTACTGTTTATTTAAAACCAAATACATTAAAAGTTTCATTCAAGTAGCATTTTACTGGGTGACAACTGGGTACTTTTTCCACCACTGAGTGCTAATGCGCAGGTGTTATCGGCTCTATAAAACAGATGGCAGCGACCACGAAACAGCATTTGCGAACGGGAGTAGATTACGTTGAAAACAACGGTCGGCCATCTTGGACGCTGTCTCCAGTTCAAATTGTATCCTGATGTCGACAGCAGATGAGTTATATTCATAATATAGCTAGCTAACATACATTTGAAGGACACAAGCTATAATTAACTGGCTCGCTAACTAGCGTTAGCAGTGTTTTCAATGATGGTAAGTGCAGCTAGCTAACCAGCTAGAAAACAACGGAACAAAAGTATAATTTCAGATTCTAAAACAAGTCCAACAGGCTCTGCATTTCAGGAATCACAATCGTAAGTACCCCTGGTGCACTGAAATAATTTAGCCATTTAAACAATTTATTTCAACAATTTATTTGTTGATGAAAACTCTGTTTTTGCAACGGCATTCATTGGCTTCCTTGCATTTCAAATGTGACCTGGTCGGACTGGATTCTGGTTAGTGATTGTTGCTATCCAACGGAGCGCTATGATTGGTTGCACAAATATTCTGTGGCGGGCTTAGCGAAGGGGCAATTCCCACCCCATCCCCTCATCTAATGACTTGAGGGAATTCCATCAAATGCTCATACCCTGCCTACACCGCTCGCATCGTGTGCGCGAGCGTTGCAAAATAAATTTAGAAATATATATTATTGAAATATTGCACCCACACTGCTCGCGTGCGCCAACGAGCGTCTGCATTGCCAAGGGCTAAGACGGAAAGACGAACGAGGTCAGTGGCGGTAATGCACCTAATTTATGAAAGTTGCCAATCGCAATATAAAGTCCAGAGAAGAAAAAGCCTGGAAGGAGGAGAGATGACTAGAAATTATTTGGTTGACTGTTTGATATGTGGATTAATTGTCAGAGTAGAGGACCTTCTGCATTTCAGGTAAAATAACAACTCAATGTTTATATCCCAGGACAAATTAGGACAAATTAGCTAGCAAGTGCAAGCTAGCTAGCTAAATTGCCATAAATGTTTAATGCTTTTTGACCTGTCCCCAAACTAATGTAATTGGTTCAGTTTGTTTTGATATTTTAACCTGCGTGTCGCGATCGCGTTTGGTGTGGGAGGACAAAATGAATTTATGCACGATGGCGCACGCGCACAGCCGGTTTGGGTTCCGTGTCAGTCTGCTCTGGTCGCGTCTGGTTTGCCAGGGACCTTAACAAAGTGTCAGCACACTCAACCCCAGCAATTATTAACTCAAACCCTGGTCCCTACGACTAATTCAAAAATGATTATATGAAAAGGTTAAGGTGATGTCTCTAGATGTTACATTAAGGTCGTTTAGTGTTTTTATAAGGGATTCACTTTTTTTTTGCATCACTTTTCAATAAAAGTTCATAAAAAACTTGTATGGCATTTTTTTTATGAGAATGTGACTATAATAAATAAGCACAAAAATAGCACAGTATGGAATTATAGGTGAGATAATATCAGATATTTGGAGTAGCATATCGTGGAATAGGTTTTCCCAAATATCGCCCACCCCAAATATGCCCTAATAAATAACACGCCAAGATTCATAGGTAGAACTTGCTGCCAAGGGAGCCAAGTTGGCACAGGATGACCACTCTGTAGACAGGCTGCCGAAGGGTAGTCAACAACTAGAGCGTTGGACTAGTAACCGGAAGGTTGCTAGATCGAATCCCCGAGCTGACAAGATAAAAATCTGTTGTTCTGCCCCTGAACAAGGCAGTTAACCCACTGTTCCTAGGCCGTCATTGTAAATAAGAATTTGTTCTTAACTGACTTGCCTTTTTAAATAAAGGTGCAACAAAAAAAACTAGCCATTGAATCTCAAACCGAACACTATCACTCAATATGCGCGTTCACGTGTCAATCTCAATTGCTAGTTGTCAAGTCTACGAGGGTTCCACTGAACCCGTTGGCAGCCTCTTTACTGAGTGGGCATACTGTGGCGACTCAGTGTCCTTGGCAGCAATTTTTATCCATGAATTGTATACCGTTACCTAGCAACAACATGGCCACTACTACTTTGCCCTCAAAATTGTCAGAATGAATCTAAGATGATCATTTGTTTTTAAGTTTTTGCCGAGGTCTTAGTCTTGCAATTTTATATCTAGCTAAGGTGTTTTGTGCTTGAAGGAGTAGTATTTTTTAAGTTTTAAAAAGTGCATGAAAACAAGTTAGTGCAGTATAGAGTCTGCTGCGCTCAGCTCACTGTTTAGAGAAAGATGCGGTTCTACAGACTGATTTATGAGAACACGTCTACAACTTTATCATCATGCTGTAATTGAAGGACAAGCTACACGCTGTTCATCAGTGCCAAAAATCACTAGCTTGTTAAGTTCCATCCTTGTGTTTGTCAGTGAAGCTAGCCGTTAGAACTAGCTAGCAGGCACTATGAGCAGGCAGGCTAAGTCAACTGGCGAGTTGCTTTGGTGCTATTTTGTGCTGCAGTAAAGAGATGACGTTTTGTTTCATAGCGCATCATGCTACAAAACAGGTCGCAGAAGGAGACAATGCTTGCAAATGGGTTTTGAATTTTGGAATATTGACAAGTGGCAGTTGGGATACAAGTGGTTGATTGGTCGAAGTGTTTGGTTTATTATTCAACCTTAGTGTGATGTATACAGTGAATAGTGTAAACGTACCTCGTTTGCGGCCATGTTCCTGACTTGTTCTGGACGCAACTCTGAGAATTGAAATAGATTGCATTAGGAAACAAATAGGCACATTTGTAAAGAGACCAATTGCTGTATCGATTCAAAGGTTTGAATGAATTGTGCCGCTTACCTCTGATGGGACCGAGGGACGCATCTTTGGCCAGAGAGGTCAGGTCACTGCCAGAATAGCCTTCTGTCATTCTGCAAGGATTACACATATTCCAAGTTTTTCGATTATACCACAATATTAAATTAAGTTTGGGCGGCAGATTGCCTAGTGGTTAGAGCGTTGGGCCAGTAACCGAAAGGTTGCGGGATCGAATCCACGAGCTGACAAGGTAAAAATCTGTCATTCTGCCCCTGAACTAGGCAGTTAACCCACTCTTCCCCGGTAAATAAGAATTTGTTCTTAACTGTCTTGCCTAGTTAAATAAAATAAAAATCTATCTCTTAGATCTCTATACAGTCAGGTCCAAAATTGTCACTCTTGATAAAGATTAGCAAAAACAACTAAAATAAATAATACAAATACTGAGCTATATTTGCGTGCTCCAGTTGTTATTTATATTATACTAATAAAATTGCTCAGATTGTTTAACAAGTTATTTATTTATTAATTTACTAGAGGTCAACCGAATAATCGGCATGGCCGATTAATTAGGGTCGATTTCAAGTTTTCATAATCGGTAATCGGCCTTTTTGGATGTCGATTACATTGCAATCCATGAGGAAACTGCGTGGCAGGCTAACCACCTGTTACACGAGTGCAGCGTCAAAAGGACCTTGTGACTGCAATGAGCCAAGGTAAGTTGCTAGCTAGCACGAAACTTATCTTATAAAAAACAATCAATCTTCACATAATCACTAGTTAACTACACACAGTTGATGATATTACTAGGTTAACTAGCTTGTCCTCCTAATCAATGTGGTGCCTGTTAATTTATCTTTGAATCACAGCCTACTTCAACTTTGCCAAATGGGTGATGATTTAACAAAAGCGCATTTGCGAAAACAGCACATTCGTTGCACAAATGTACCTAACCATAAACATCAATGCCTTTCTTAAAATCGATACACAGAAGTATATATTTTTTTAAACCTGCATATTTAGTTAAAATAAATGCATGTTAGCAGGCAATATTAACTATGGAAATTGTGTCACTTCTCTTGCATTCAGTGCAAGCAGAGTCAGGGTATGTGCAACCGTTTGGGACGCCTGGCTCGTTGCGAACTGTGTTTCTTCCTAACAAAGGCCGTAATTAATTTGCCAGAATTTTACATAATTATGACATAACATTGAAGGTTGTGCAATGTAACAGCAATATTTAGACATAGGGTTGCCACCTGTTCGATAAAATACGCAATGGTTCCGTATTTCACTGAAAGAATAAATGTTTTGTTTTCGAAATAATAGTTTCCGGATTTGACCATATTAATGACCAAAGGCTCGTATTTCTGTGTTTATTATAATTTCGTCTATGATTTGATAAAGCAGTCTGACTGAGCGGTGGTAGGCAGCAGCAGTCTCGTAAGCATTCATTCAAACAGCACTTTAATGCGTTTGCGAGCAACTCTTAGCAATGCTTGAAGCACATAGCTGTTTATGACTTTAAGCCCATCAACTTCCCGAGATTAGGCTGGCAATACTAAAGTGCTTATAAGAACATCCAATAGTCAAAGGTATATGAAATACAAATGGTAGAGAGAGATAGTCAATGCGTCATAATTCCTATAATAACTACAACCTAAAACTTCTTACCTGGGAATATTGAAGAACTGGGAATATTGAACCACCAGCTTTCATATGTTCTTATGTTCTGACCAAGGAACTTAAACGTTAGAATGAATGAAATAATCTTATTAAATACTTTTTTCTTTACATATTTGAATGTGCTGAGAACAAAATCACACAAAAATAATCAATGGAAATCCAATTTATCAACCCATGGAGGTCTGGATTTGGAGTCACACTCAAAATTAAAGTGGAAAACCACACTACAGGCTGATCCAACTTTGATGTAATGTCCTTAACACAAGTCAAAATGAGGCTCAGTAGTGTGTGTGGCCTCCACGTGCCTGTATGACCTCCCTACAACGCCTGGGCATGCTCCTGATGAGGTGACGGATGGTCTCCTGGGGGATCTCCTCCCAGACCTGGACTAAAGCATCCGCCAACTCCTGGACAGTCTGTGGTGCAACGTGGCGTTGGTGGATGGAGCGAGACATGATGTCCCAGGTGTGCTCAATTGGATTCAGGTCTGGGGAACGGGCGGGCCAGTCCATAGCATCAATGCCTTCCTCTTGCAGGATCTGCTGACACACTCCAGCCACATGAGGTCTAGCATTGTCTTGCATTAGGAGGAACCCAGGGCCAACCGCACCAGCATATGGTCTCACAAGGGGTCTGAGGATCTCATCTCGGTACCTAATGGCGTCAGGCTACCTCTGGCAAGGACATGGAGGGCTGTGCGGCCCCCCAAAGAAATGCCACCCCACACCATGACTGACCCATATATATATAGATATATATATCATTAATATTAATTTTATAAGACAGGTTGGTGTCAAAATGATTGGCAACCCTAAATATGTTTATCAAATCATACAAAATTCTATCTGCATTTACATTCTACTCTTAATTAATCTCATTTTAAGGAACTGTATTGTGGCCTTCCATGGCATCTTGGTTCAATGGGGTATAACAATGAGGTAACACGCATGTAAAAATATAACCAGGCGGCGAATCGCATCTCTGCATGTCTGTCAGACATATCAGTGTGGATGACGGATCACCACCTCAAGCTGAACCTCGGCAAGACGGAGCTGCTCTTCCTGCCGGGGAAGGACTGCCCGTTCCATGATCTCGCCATCACGGTTGACAACTCCCTTGTGTCCTCCTCCCAGAGTGCTAAGAACCTTGGCGTGATCCTGGACAACACCCTGTCGTTCTCCACTAACATCAAGGCGGTGACCCAATCCTGTAGGTTCATGCTCTACAACATTCGCAGAGTACGACCCTGCCTCACACAGGAAGCAGTGCAGGTCCTAATCCAGGCACTTGTCATCTCCCGTCTGGACTACTGCAACTCGCTGTTGGCTGGGCTCCCTGCCTGTGCCATTAAACCCCTACAACTCATCCAGAACGCCGCAGCCCATCTGGTGTTCAACCTTCCCAAGTTCTCTCACGTCACCCCGCTCCTCCGCTCTCTCCACTGGCTTCCAGTTGAAGCTCGCATCCGCTACAAGACCATGGTGATTGCCTACGGAGCTGTGAAGGGAACGGCACCTCCATACCTTCAGGCTCTGATCAGGCCCTACACCCAAACAAGGGCACTGCGTTCATCCACCTCTGGCCTGCTGGCCCCCCTACCTCTGAGGAAGCACAGTTCCTGCTCAGCCCAGTCAAAACTGTTCGCTGCTCTGGCACCCCAATGGTGGAACAAGCTCCCTCACGACGCCAGGACAGCGGAGTCAATCACCACCTTCCGGAGACACCTGAAACCCCACCTCTTTAAGGAATACCTGGGATAGGATAAAGTAATCCTTCTACCCCCCAAAAAATATATAGATGTACTATTGTAACGTGGTTGTTCCACTGGATATCATAAGGTGAATGCACCAATTTGTAAGTCGCTCTGGATAAGAGCGTCTGCTAAATGATGTAAATGTAATGACTTACATATATTTTTTACATTGTTTGCAAACTGATATGTGACACGTATTAATGCCAAAATAACATGCAAAACAGGCAAGCCCCCCCAAAAATATATTTCTAATATATATTTTCAAAACTGCTAAACATGTGGGGCTCAAATCAGCCCCACCTGCTCTGAATGAAGGGTCGCCACTGGTGTTCTTCAATCTCATAAAACATTTGAGAAAAAGGCTCAGTCCCATAGGGCGGCGCACAATTGGCCCAGCGTCGTCCAGGTTTGGCTGGGGTAGGCCGTCATTGTAAATAAGAATTTGTTCTTAACTGACTTGCCTAGTAAAATAAATAAAAAAATGTTTAAATAAAGTACCATTATCCTCGCAAGGGGAGGGTGCCGGAGTATTGAAAACTATCTTTTTTAGATTACTCGTTATAGAAAATCTTTCTCTGAGCAATTGTATTAGCATACAATAACATAGTTTTGCTCATCTTTATCGAGGTTGCCAATAATTGTAAACGTGAATGTATATCTGTATGTCATTCTGAAAGCATAGAGAGATAGCAAACCTTTCAAATATAACATTGTCTCTATTTTTCTCTATATATTAAATATATCTATTGGCATCTCTTTATTTATCCATCATTTTGAAAGGATTACAGAGAACAAAGCATTTTATATTATAAAGATAGAGCATTAGATATAGCCATAGATCATGATATCATCTATCAACTAACTATTGTACAAAGTTCATTCATACCATGGTAAAGGATATCTAAAAGCACAAAACATATTAGGTAGGTTTCCAAGTCAGTTTACCTGGCTAGCTGTGACAGTTCTTTCTGTGCGAGAGGATTCCCGTGCTTCTCCAAAAGGTTCTTGACCAGTTTTAGCCGTGTCTATACACAACACACAATTATATAGAATTTTGCAGGGAAATTGTATGGGGGAATGTGATTTGTTTACTGTATGGCTACAATTGTAAATGGAATTAATAGGTTTCTTAACATACCTCTTCTGTTGGTAAAGCCACGTACACCCGTTTTGCAAATCGCCTGTTAATAGAAACAGTTTGAGAACATGTTACCATTGGGTATGCCTTGAAGACTTAAATGACAATTCCACCACTTTATAACCAGTTATTATGCTGTTAGGATACACCGAGTGTACAAAACTTTAGGAACACCTGCTCTTTCCATGACAGACTGACCAGGTGAATCCAGATGAAAGCTTTGATCCCTTATTGATGTCACTTGTTAAATCCACTTCAATCAGTGTAGATTAAGGGAAGGATACAGGTTAAAGGATTTTTAAGCCTCGAGACAATTGAAACATGGATTGTGTATGAGTGCCATTCAGAGGGTGAATGGGAAATACAAAAGATTTAAGTACCTTTGTATGGGGTATGGTAGTAAGTGCCAGGCGCACAGGTTTGACCGTGTCAAGAACTGCAACGCTGCTGGGTTTTTCACACAACAGTTTCCCGTGTGTATTAAGAATGGTCCACCACCCAAAGGACATCAAGCCAACTTGACAACTGTGGGAAGCATTGGAGTCAACATGGGCCAGCATCCCTGTGGAACACTTGACACCTTGTAGAGTCCATGCCCGGACGAATTCAGGCTGTTCTGAGTGCAAAAGGGTGTTCAACTTAGACCAAAGAATGTTTGTACAAAACATAATTTGGTCTAAGTTGCACACAGTGTATATGAACTACTGTGGGATTTGATACACATTGATGTTTTATCATTTTTTGTTAGTCATACTGCCTGATTCCTCATTTTTGAAGCCTCTGCATTGCATTGCCCTCGTCTACAGTATAAATAAATCACATTTTATTTGTCACGTGCCGAATGCTTACTTAAACCAACAATGCATTAAAAAAATTTAAAGTAAGAATATATTAGCTAAAAAATTATAAAATAAACTTAAAGTACAAATAAAAAGTAAAAAATGTACTACTCTTTCCAGGGTGGATTTCACCTCCCACGATGCAATACTCTGCCTAGTCTGCAGTTAGCTTAGCTGGCTAGTAAACCCAGATGAAGCTTCTCATAAGTTAAGTGCATTTCACATTCCTTTTGGGTTGTAATAATATTATTATAATGCTTGCATGAATATAATTCTGAATATATGTTAATGTCATTGTCACCAATCACCTGCATTACAAAAGAAAATCTAACTTAGATGCTAACAAATGCTAACCATAAGTTACCGTATCTGATGGTTAACAAGTATGCTAGCTAGCCCAACTTCTACATCCAAAATAAGTTTTTCCAACAAGCACAGTCGAGTCAAACTTAACGACTGTCTTAAACAAATGTCCAAACAACATGTTAGAACATTTATTAAGACATTTACAGGCAAATCACTATGGAATCCTAGTCTCTCATGGCTAAGTAGCTAACCCTGCTGCATCTGAAATAGTGTTTAACAATAACAGCCAAATACAGCCTTAGCGACTGTCCAAGGAACCATCCAATAACACTGTAGGCCTATTAAAACGAATAAAAAGTATGAAATTTACAAGTAATCCACTGCAAAAATATAGGCTATTTGGAAAGGGCGCAATGGCCACTGGAGATGCAACTTCATCGGTGATGGCCAGAGTGGTTTTGCCAAATGGAATCATGGTAGTTCGAGCCTTGAACAACAGAAAAATATTGGAGTAAGCCAACTACAAAGATCATTCCATAGGTTTTTGAGCGTCACCTTGCGAGCAAAACATTTTAACGGCCTCCCTCATGACAGCGAAGAGAAATTTACGTTTTGAAGTTCATTTTTTGGAGGCAGAGAGAAGATTTTGCAATTTTGTAACTCACTTCATACAATTCTACACATTTTGCCATGAGACAGAGAGAAAAATGTGCAGTTTTACAGCTAATTTCCTGCAATTCTACACATTTTGCCATAGGGTGGAGGCAAATGTTTGCAGTTTTTAATATGATAACTGATGATCAAAGGGCCCCACCCGGGCGGTAATTTGACCATGCTTACTACAAGTTTAGATAGCTGGCCGCTAGACTAACTTACCAATCAAAAACGTTTAAGCTGACGTACTAATTTAGTGACAGCTGATGCACAACCAAATAAAACAATTATATTATTCTAACTCTCAACAGTAAGTTGAGACACCGACTGAGTTCCAAATAATATATTATTTATAGAAAATAAATATTGGTCCAATGGCCTACATTGGCTGTATTAGACCAAGACAAACAGAGCAACACATAGCAGGGAGTTCCAATAAGATCATGTTCCATAAATATATATATATTTTATTTAACCAGGCAAGTCAGTTAAGAACACTGGGCCAATTGTGCGCCGCCCTTTGGGACTCCCAATCACGGCCGGATGTGATTCAGCCTGGATACGAACTAGGGAATGTAGTGACGCCTCTTGCACTCTTGCAGTGCCTTAGACTGCTGTGCCATTCAGGAGCACCATAGATAGCTGAAAATGACTGTCTATATTGTCATCGCAGGGATCCTACTTGAAAAAAACAGAAGCAATTTCCAGTTTTGCTCATCACTAAACAGTCAATAGCCATGAAATCACAAAATTACACTCAAACTGTGTTTATGACATCACTAAATACTTCATAATAACAAACCAAATGTTAAATGTGGCGGAGTTGCCCTTTAACAGTGCTACCTTGTGGCAGAGAGACCTCACTGAAAAGTAAACCTGGGTTGTGTTCAGTAGGCACACAAAAACTTATGAAACGGGTAGGGAGGTACTACCTGAAAAATTAGCATGTTTTCCATTGCAATAACTTGTGTCCTACTGAATACAACCCTGGCTTACTAAAACAAACTGGGCATCCCCTGCCCCAGCCACACTGGCCTACAGTACCTAAGAACAGCCTCGTCCAGCTCCTGAGGTCTGTTGGTGGCTCCCATCACCAACACCCGCTCATCCCCACCAGATTGCACCTAAACACACACCCAAATAAATATTATTGGCAGCAACACAGTTAGACAATATATCCATCTCTTGGACAGATTTAATGTGGAAGAGGCAAAATCTTTATGCAGGATATGGACAAAAAAATCCAATCAAAGTTTATTGGTCGCGTACACAGTTTAGCAGATGTAATAGCAGGTGTAGCAAAATTCTTGTGTGACTAGCTCCTAAACAGACATGGCTGGTTGCAGGATGTGGCCAACAGACAGAATCCCTCCAGGGACAAACATTGCATACACATGTACATACGCTCATGAATTTATAAAACAAGTCACAAAATGAACACTGGAACACACATGCGTGTATACGCTGAAACACACACAGGGAGAGACCTTACCCCATCAAACTCAATCAAGAACTCGGTCTTGAGTCGTCTGCTGGCATCATGCTCTCCCTCTCTCCTCTCACAGAGTAGACTGTCAATCTCATCTGTGTGGGGTAAGTAACTGTAGTCATAATCTGAATGGAAGGGTCTCATTATCCTAGTTTTCTATGCATAGTCGCACTCTCCATTTCCATCAGTTATTAAATAGAAAAGTCTTGCCAACATGCTATAATTGCATACAATATCTGTGCTTATTATTAGATTGCAGGTAATGAAACATCATATGGTTATGTGCTTTCTTGACCAGTTTATTGCAGTTACGCATTCATCTTGGTTTATCTAACAAAGTCAAAGTTACCTATGAAGATGATCGAGGGTTGCAGTTCTCTGGCGACGGCAAACAGAGTTCGCACCAGCTTCTCTCCCTCCCCCATCTACAGGGAAAGACCAAAAGAATAGTGAGCTTACACTTTTTCTACAAGGGACTACTTGAAATGACTGATATATGGTTGATTTTCTACTAAACTCAGCTGAATGCACTGACTAAGTCGCACTGGATAAAAGCATCTGCTAAATAACTAACATGCAAAGAAATGTAAAATGTAACAAATGAAAGTGTAAAGAGATCTTTACGCTAATAATGTACTCACATATTTCGAGGTCAAGCTGGCTGCACTTATGTTGAAGAACGTGGCGTTGGACTCCATGGCCACTGCTTTAGCCTATCAGTAAAAAAAAAAAAAAGAGCTAAAATGTCAAATGCAGAACATTATACTTATTTTGAGATATTTTCAACGATATGCTCTATAATCCTTAAATTCATTTTTTTCTGTTCGCTTTGTTTAAAATTTGATAACATATCCAAATTCCTGCTCTATAGAATCACCATTTGTTGTAATGCAGGTCAGACACATTTTGTGAGATTGAGTACATACTAGAGTACATGAACGATGGCTAAACTACATTCATGATGGATAATGCAATTTTGTATGACAGAAAAACAAAATAAAAATTTCCACGGATTTAGCCTATCCTTACATCATTCTGTGCCATCGATCATAGTACTCTGTCAAAGTACCACCATGTAAAAAAACAAATATATAACAAATATAAAATGTACTTACAAACTTAGACCTAAACCAACTCTACTCTTGGACAAAGCATCTCGTAGTCAGAGGATGTCTCAACCAGCTAATCCAGTGAAAGGACTATATCCACTGTCTATATTCATTATATTAGTCTTGTATTATAAAGATTTTACAAATGTATAGTTTTGTGCGTTTTTCTATGACAATTGTTACGTTATATCATGATCACTTGTGATCTTTGGGAGCCTAACCAAGACCCACTCTACTAATAATTTCTCATTCGGTCTCTTGCCAATACCAAATGGTACTGCACCACACTCACCAGCATTGTCTTTCCGTTGCCAGGAGGACCGAAGAGCAGAAGGCCTCGTGCTGGAGCCCTCAAGCCTGTAAACAACTGGAAAAAACAACATCTACTCAGCACTTTTTTCATAGTCCTGAAGTTCAAAATTACAGAGCAATACATAGCCTATCAGCATCAATAAATTACTGATTTAACATTTACTGTATACATACAGTATAAAGTGGGTAAAACAGTACATAAACATGACTAAAGTTACCAGTGTTCAATGACTATGTACATAGGGCAGCAGTCTCTAATGTGCAGAGTAGAGTACCAGGTGGTAGCTAGCTAGTAACAGTGACTAAGGTTCAGGGCAGGGTACTGGGCAGAGGCCGGCTAGTGGTGACTGTTTAACAGTCTGATGGCCTGGAGATAAAAGCTGTTTTTCAGTCTCTCGGCCCCAGCATTGATACACCTGTACGGTCTCCTCTTTCTAGATGGTAACGGGGTGAACAGGCCGTGGCTCGGGTGGCTGAGTTCCTTGATTTTCTTGGCCTTTCTGTGACACCAGATGCCGTAGATGTCCTGGAGGGCAGGCAGTGTGCCCCCGGTGATGCGTTGGGCTCATCGCACCATCCTGGATGGCGCAATTGCCGTACCAGGCTGTGATACAGCCTGACAGGATGCTCTCAATGGTCCATCTGTAGAAGTTTGTGAGGATCCTAGGGGCCAAGCTGAATTTCTTCAGCCTCCTGAGGTTGAAGAGGCGCTGTCGTGCCTTCTTCACCACGCTGTCTGTGTGAAGGGACCATTTCAGGTTGTCAGTGAGGTGCATGCCGAGGAACTTGAAGCTTTTGACCTTCTCCACTGCGACCCCATCAACAACAAACAAAAAATATTCCTGGCACCACTCTGCCAGGGCTGTCACCTCTTCCCTGTAGGCTGTCTTATCATTGTTGGTAATCAGGCCTACCAACGTTGTCGTAACATGACTGAACAAGGCGTTATTGGCCCACGAATAGTTTTAGAATGGCTTGCGACATGGGTTATGAATGTAAAATGTGGCCCACCAATGGAGATGCATCCATCCATAGCGCCGGTAATATGGTGACAACTTTCGAACGGTTTGGGCTAGAGACAGGCGCTTTTCTTTGTAGTAATGGTGCAACCGAAGCGCTGCCTTTTTCCCCTCTATGGCACATGGAAACAAACAGTGGTACAACGAAGCCTAATCATTACAACAATTGTCAGCGGGCTGATTATTTTATTTTTTTTAGGTGCACTGGTGCTCCAAAATAAAAAATTCCCTCCAATAAAGCTTGAACACATTTTCTCGTATCCATGCTTCGCCCCCTTATTCATTATGATTGAAAAGGCAAAACCGATCCTAGATCAGCACTCATACTCTGAGACACCTTTGTAGGCCATCATTGTAAATAAGAATTTGTTCTTAACCGACTTCCCTAGTTAAATCAACAGAACAAAAAAATACAGACCATTATGTTAGGACTGCCCACATTAACGGTTGCTGCTCAACATTTTTACTGACGATGTTACCGAGAGGTGATACTTTGTAAGAGGCTGCCCATAACAGCCTGTGAAAAGACTACCATATACACTCCATGGTCCAGTGAATTGCTGTTCCTCTCCAATCTCACCTCTGGCCTCAGTGCAGGCAGGATGACTATTTCCTGTAGGGCCTGTTTAGCCAGCTCCTGGCCAGCAACGTCCTCGAACCTCACTGATGAGCCACTGGAAGGAAGGAAGGAAGGAAGGAAGGAAGGAAGGAAGGAAGGAAGGAAGGAAGGAAGGAAGGAAGGAAGGAAGGAAGGAAGGAAGGCACACACACACACACACACACACACACGAGAGTGGTCTGAGTGCTCATTCCCATACAGAAATATAGACATACTCAACTCTGCCTGGGTTGTATTAATTAGGCAGCAAAGACAGACAAACAGGCAGGCAGGACTTTTCAGTGCCAAAACATAATAAAAAGTGTTGCACCGGTGTGCCCTATTGAACACGACCCAGGTCAAGCAGTCAACGTCTATTGTGTTCCAAACTGAGACACCTTGCAAAGCACATGCTTTACGTCCAGTGAATAATACACTGCACAAAAAAATAAAGGGAACACTTAAACAACACAATGTAACTCCAAGTCAATCACACTTCTGTGAAATCAAACTGTCCACTTAGGAAGCAACACTGATTGACAATACATTTCACATGCTGTTGTGCAAATGGAATAGACAACAGGTGGAAATTATAGGCAATTAGCAAGTCACCCCCAATAAAGGAGTGGTTCTGCAGGTGGAGACCACAGACCACTTCTCAGTTCCTATGCATCCTGGCTGATGTTCTGGTCACTTTTGAACGCTGGCGGTGCTTTCACTCTAGTGGTAGCATGAGACGGAGTCTACAACCCACACAAGTGGCTCAGGTAGTGCAGCTCATCCAGGATGGCACATCAATGCGAGCTGTGGCAAGAAGGTTTGCTGTGTCTGTCAGCGTAGTGTCCAGAGCATGGAGGTGCTACCAGGAGACAGGCCAGTACATCAGGAGACGTGGAGGAGGCCGTAGGAGGGCAACAACCCAGCAGCAGGACCGCTACCTCCGCTTTTGTGCAAGGAGGAGCAGGAGGAGCACTGCCAGAGCCCTGCAAAATGACCTCCAGCAGGCCACAAATGTGCATGTGTCTGCTCAAACGGTCAGAAACAGACTCCATGAGGGTGGTATGAGGGCCCGACGTCCACAGGTGGGGGTTGTGCTTACAGCCCAACACCGTGCAGGACGTTTGGCATTTGCCAGAGAACACCAAGATTGGCAAATTCGCCACTGGCGCCCTGTGCTCTTCACAGTTGAAAGCAGGTTCACACTGAGCACGTGACAGACGTGACAGAGTCTGGAGACGCCGTGGAGAACGTTCTGCTGCCTGCAACATCCTCCAGCATGACCGGTTTGGCGGTGGGTCAGTCATGGTGTGGGGTGGCATTTCTTTGGGGGGCCGCACAGCCCTCCATGTGCTCGCCAGAGGTAGCCTGACTGCCATTAGGTACCGAGATGAGATCCTCAGACCCCTTGTGAGACCATATGCTGGTGCGGTTGGCCCTGGGTTCCCCCTAATGCAAGACAATGCTAGACCTCATGTGGCTGGAGTGTGTCAGCAGTTCCTGCAAGAGGAAGGCATTGATGCTACGGACTGGCCCGCCAGTTCCCCAGACCTGAATCCAATTGAGCACATCTGGGACATCATTTCTCGCTCCATCCACCAACGCCACGTTGCACCACAGACTGTCCAGGAGTTGGCGGATGCTTTAGTCCAGGTCTGGGAGGAGATCCCTCAGGAGACCATCCGCCACCTCATCAGGAGCATGCTCAGGCGTTGTAGGGAGGTCATACAGGCACGTGGAGGCCACACACACTACTGAGCCTCATTTTGACTTGTTTTAAGGACATTACATCAAAGTTGGATCAGCCTGTAGTGTGGTTTTCCACTTTTATTTTGAGTGTGACTCCAAATCCAGACCTCCATGGGTTGATAAATTGGATTTCCATTGATCATTTTTGTGTGATTTTGTTGTCAGCACATTCAACTATGTAAATAAAAAAGTAGTTAATAAGATTATTTCATTCATTCAGATCTAGGATGTGTTATTTTATTGTTCCCTTTATTTTTTTGAGCAGTGTACATAACACTCCAAATCATTGTCTTTCACCTGTCTATGATCTCGCTAAGGATGAGGTTGGCAAGCTTGCTGTCCACATTCTTCAAGTTCTTCATGTCCCTATTCTTCAGTGGGGACATGGATGTGGGAGTGGTGGTGGTGGGTTTACAGCCCGCTTTACCCTATAACAAAAGAACCACGAGTTCAGATTTGGTTATGATTTTAAACAAGCTAATCTCTTGTCATGATGATTGGAAATTCTCCTATTTTCTTAAGTTTGTCAATGTTGTCTTCCCTTCTTTAAAAATGGATATAGACTGGAGATGTTCTTTTAGTATTAGGTTTTTTTATTCCAGCTTTTTTTAGTCCGTGGCTGTAGTGCCAGTCTAGGATCAGTTATTCCTTTTAGAGCATAATTAATCAAATTTGCATTGACAGGGAGGAACTGGTCCTAGATCAGCATTCCTACTCTGAGACACTATCAATATGGACCCTGGATTCTTGGCTAGATGTGGAGTTAGTTGAGGAAAGGCAATCTGTGTCTCACCTTGTTGCTGTTGGACTGGGGGGCCGGTCTGTGCTGTGTGTGACTGCTGGAGGGCCCACTGAAGCTGGGGGAGCGCTGGTGGCCCCCGTGGCCTGCCGCCAAGGTTTTTTTTGCCGTTTGCTTTGGTCGTGGGAGAGAGTGACTGGAGTGAGTAGTCAGGGAGTCCCTCTTTTTGGGTACGGCTCCACTTACTGCCAAGAGCAAGGAGACTATTAGAACAATCGAGATAAATGATCGATGATTTATCAGCATGGTAGTTTTAGGACATTTAATTAAGCTGTGTGTGAGCTAATGTCCCTTCAGTAGAGGCATATGATTCTCCAGGCCTGATTTAGTCTTAGACTGTGAACCTGAACAGGTCCAACAGAATTCAAACTTCAAGTCCATGTAGTCACTGGACAAAGCTGGATAAACACCCGCCAGTGTTTCTATGGAAGAGAAATGTGACTGTAGTTTGAGGTAGCTATCAGTGTCAATGTGAAGAACATATTGACAAATACACAGACAAAGCAGCAGAAAGAGTCAAATAAATAAATCGGTAACACTTAACTTGAAGGGAGCTTACTGTACATAGACATTCAAAGATGAAATAGGAAAAAACAGGAAAAGTAGGTTTGGCGGTAGATCAATTTCAATGATGTATGAAGAGAATAAAGCCAGGAATTCCTGAATAATGAGGAACAATGACACCCCTGAAAACAACACTTTTAAGAAACCAGTCATGACAACTGAAAGCAGATTCCCGGTAAGCACCCACCTGAGCGTAGATGCCCGTTATGGTACAACTGGTTTGAGCTCTCTGTATAGATGTCTCTCTGAGCTGGCCCTGAACACAGCTTTGCTATACAACAGGAATGACAACAACAAAAACAAAACGAAATTGGGAAAGGGAAAAAGAGAAGGGAGGGAAAAAGGAGAAGAAAAGGAAATTATATTAAAATAACCAAATAAAATAAGGGGCATGATTCTTTAAATGGGGGACAAACAGCAATGTTTTGGGATGGTGCCTAAGTTAAGTTGTCATGCCACATCCAAAAAAAGAGGCATATGGGGCTGAGAGGATTGTCAGTGTCTTAGGCAGCAAAGCAAAACATAGCAGCCATATGGGCTCGAGTGGCGCAGCAGTCTAAGGCACTGCATCTCAGTGCAAGAGGCGTCACTACAGTCCCTGGTTCGAATCCAGGCTGTATCACATCTGGCCGTGATTGGGAGTCCCATAGGGCGGCGCACAATTGGCCCAGCGTCGTCCAGGTTTGGCCGGGGTAGGCCGTCATTGTAAATAAGAATTTGTTCTTAACTGATTCGCCTATCAAAATAAAAGGTTAAATAACAAATGAATTAATAAAAATTCCAAACAGGATGAATCAGGGTCCTGTTCATCGAGAAATGTTTTAAAACATTCTGCAAAGCAAAAGGAAAATTATAATTTCTTATTGGACAAGTCTAGGTTTGTCATCTTAGGTTTGGTGCCTGATTAACATGACTCAGGATAACGTTGCTGCCAGCTGTGGAATGACGAGAAGCTTCTGAAAAAGCTTTGGGGGACCACTGAGTGGATTTTTACCCTAATTTACTAATTCAGTAACTTAAAGGATTAAATCATGTTTTGGGGTGTCCATTACGGGTTTAATAAAAAGGTACTGGAGTATTTAGGGAGTAATCCCTTTTGATGCATAAAGTACATTGTAGTTTGGAAGTCATGTGATGTCAATACAAAAAGTATGTATGCGAATATACACCGAGTTGCACCCCCTTTTGCCCTCAGAACAGCCTCAATTCGTCAGGGCATGGACAACAAGGTGTCAAGCGTTCCACAAGGATGCTAGCCCATGTTGACTCCAATGCTTCCCGCAGTTGTGTCAAATTGGCTGGATGTCCCTTTGGTGTTGAACCATTCTTGATACACACAAGAATGTTGAGAGTGGAAAAACACAGCAATGTTGCAGTTCTTGTTGCAGGCCTACATGTTGTCGTCCCCCCCCCCCCCCCCAAGAGATACAAAGCTATAGAGCGATTTCATTTCAGTTTCAATGTGGTAAATATTGCATTCATTGTATTGTGTTTCAAGTTTACAAACTATAATTTAAAGTTGCTCAAAGTTTCATATATTAAACTTCTCAAATGCATTCAAATTCAGTTTTCAAATTCAGCTCTCTAAATTCAGATTCAAAACCAGAGACAACATCATGGTACTTAGCCAGCCAGGAAAGGTAGAGGAGAACAGATAGACAAAAAATTATCTGAAACAATCAAAACAAACCCCAAATGCATTCAACAAGTTTGTAGAGTCACAAGCTTGCTGTAGTCATTGTGTGCTATGAATATGGGAGCAAATACTTACATAAGTTAATTTGTCCCAATACTTTTGGTCCCCTTAAATGGGGGGACTATGTACAAAAAGCGATATCATTTCTAAACAGTTCACCCGTTATGGATGAAAATATCAAGAAATTAAAGCTGACAGTCTGCACTTTAACCTCTGTCACTATATAATTTCAAACCCAACATGCTGGAGTACAGAGCCCCCCCTTCCCTTCCCACCAAAAAGTATAAAGTCACTGTCCCAATCATTTTGGAGCTCACTGTACATTTTTTTTGGTGTTTCTCTACTCCGATGATTAATCCACAGACAAAATGGAGGTGGGCCTGACCACCAACAACGATGAGACAGCTTATAGGGAGGTCAGACACCTGGCAGTGTGTTGCTAGGACATCAACCTCTCCCTCAACATGGGCAAAACAAAGGACTTTATCGTGGACTACAGAAAAGAGGGACGAACCAGCCCCTATTCACATCGATGGGGCTGTAGGGGCTGTTGAGAGCTTAAAGTTTCTCGGTGTCCACATCGCTAAGGACCTATCATGAAGAGGGCACGACAATGCCTCTTCTCCCTCAGGAGGCTGAAAAGATTTGGCATGGGTCCTCAGATCCTCATATTACGGGCACCTTGATTGGCTGCATCGGCATCCGATGGCAAGGCGCTACAGAAGGTAGTGCGTACGGCCCAGTACATCACTGGAGTCGAACTCCCTGCTATCCAGGACCTCTATACCAGGTGGTTTCAAATGAAGGCCCTAAAAACTGTCAGACTCCAGCCACCCAAGTCATAGACTGTTCTCTCTGTTACCACACGTCAAACGGTACCAGAGTGCTAAATCTGGGACCAAAAGGCTCCTGAAGAGCTTCTACCCCCAAGCCATAAGACTGCTAAATAGTTAACCAGACTATCTGCATTGACCCTTTTTGCACTAACTCTTTTTGACTCTATGCACAGACATTTGACTCTAACCACAAACTCGCACGTACAGTACGGACACTGACACTCCAACACACACGTACACACAGGCACACATTCGCCACATACATCACATACGCTGCTGCTACTGTCTATTATCTATCCTGTTGCCTAGTCACTTTACCCTTATCTATATATACATACAGTATCTACCTCAATTTCCTAGTACCCCTGCACATCCACTTGGTACTAGTACCCCATGTATATAGCCAAGCTATATGTTCATTGTGTCGGCATTCCTCCTTGAACTTTTTTTTCTCTTCCTATTATTCTTCAATTCATTGTCGGGAAGGGCCCGTAAGTAAGCATTTCACTGTTAGTCTACACCTGTTTATGAAGCATGTGACAATTACAATTTGATTTGATTTAAAATATTGAATTTGAATATTAAAACTGAATGCAATATTCATTCAATTCAGTTTCAAATCTGGAAATTCAAGTTCAATTTATGATTTCAAATATTTAATTTGTGCATTACAAATTCAAAAGTATTTCATTCAAATTCAATATCCTTAAACAAATTCAAAATTATGGAATTCAAATGTTGGCACTGAAATCGGTCCATACAAAGCTAACAGTATCTAAGCTAGCATGTAAAGCAACAAATGTCACACAATCAACATGCCGTTCAGAAGGTGCCATGCGGTATCAATGTGGACACGGAAGGCAAGACCTTCAAATGTGTCCAAATGCTTGATTCTCACCTAAAAGCTCCAGGCGATCCTTTGCCATGATCAGATTGGTGATCATCTTGGCCTGTAGACGTTTATCACGTTCATATTTCTCACCTGGAAGAGAAGAGAGATTAAAAACAAATCTATTAGTAAAATAGCAGTTTTCATCCTTGTTTTCCACTACTGATTTTTTTGTTTGTTGCTATAGCAGAGGTCTCCAACTCCGCTCCTAGAGCTACTGGGTATGCAGTTTTTTGTTCCAGCCCAGCAGCCACACACTAGGTGCTTACAATAATCAGCTGAGCATGGTCTTCAATCAGGAGAGCGACTAGCTGAACCATGTGTGTTAATGCTAGGTTGAAACAAAACCCTGCTTATCACTAAGCTCTCCAGGACCAGAGTTGTTCAGGAAATCTGCACTATAGGTCCTAGGGAATACAAAATACAGCAAAAGTATGCACAGTCAACTCACCGTTTACAGCTACCTCGATCGCGATGCCCCTCTCGAGCTCTGCGATTCCGCGTTTGTACCACTGGACTGCCTGTTCCTTGTGCACTAGTAACACACAAACCACAAGTCGGGACAGTCAGACAGGCACAGAAAAAAAGCAATTTGAGGTCAGAGTACATACAAAGAAATTGCTCACAGTCAAATTTGATCCGACAAAAGTCAATGTAAAAGGATGAGATGAACGCAACTTGCAGTAGGCTAAGCATCCTTTAGTGTACAATACATATTTGCCATGCATTAGGGTACATATTTTAGGCTACATATTTTACATGCTTTATGTGTTGCCTAAAGGTATAGCATCTCAAGAGGCATTGGAAGAGTAGTAAAAAAAATATATATATATGCATGACAGACAGTCAATCATGACCTCAAACAAGGGTACAGAGACTCATGGATCAATCAGTGCGTAAACCATAATGAAGTGAACTATAATGAATCATTTCACATGACTGACCCGGTCACTTAAACCCCTCTGGCCTGGAGCAGTGTTAAGTCATGGGACTGATTGTCATAGCTGTGGGAATATACAGCATATCCACTCCTTATGAGTGATTCTGAGTATTATTGAGACAGGGGCTCCATAATCCCCATGGCAGGCAGACAGACCCTAACATTCTACTGGGTTCAGCCGAGTTGCGTTCATTAGGCACTAAACTGAAAAACTGCCTGAAACAGTGAGGAATTGTCATAAGAATTGCTGATTTTAGTTTTTCCATTGCAAAACTTTTTTTTATTTTTATTACGTTGCATGCTCTGATCTATGTATTGCTTCTATTAGGATCTTAGCAATATGAGAAATGTCATTGTATCCTCTCTAGCCATTTAAGGACAATGATAGCTGCCACTCCGGCCCTCCCCATTTCAATATATAAATAAATAAGGTGGATTTGACTTTCACTTCAAACCACCACTCATCTCTACCAGTTTAGATTACTTAGGGGCATCATATAGGCCAGAGCCTTTAATTGCAAATAAATAGAGGGATGTGATATAGGCTTAGCCTTCATTGAAAAGGTCATGACTTATAAGATAAACAATTCCAGATCTAATTCCATATATAAGCTAATGTCCAACCATGATAAAAACAAAGTAGGACATTTAGACCAAAACAGGGACTGGGAATGCCACATCTTTCAGTGAGACAAACCTAGATTTCGATAACCCAGTCGTTTTTTCAAAAGATGTGGGACAACAGTGCGGCATACTGGGGGATTCCTGTTCAAAGTGATGGCATTCTCCACACTCCCAGAGGGAGAGCAAAGCGTACAAAAGAGTCCAAGGCCCTCAACCAGGCCCTTTGTTCCATGATGCCAAAACCATTTTCTCTCCCCATCCCATCACAATGGTGCCACACAGGGAAACGGGATGTCTGATATGGGAGGGGCCTGGTTGAAAAAGAGCACAAGGCTGTCTACACTACAGTATAGGCCTACTTGAAAAAACTGTGGTGGAAATATACTCTGCATAATGGCGCCGGAGGAGATGGCTGCGGTTTTACGATCTCCTAACCTATTGTGTGTGTGTTTTTTCACGTTATTTTAAACTTATTTTGTACATAATGTTTCTGCCACTGTGTGTTATGATCAAAAATAGCTTCTAGATATCAGGACAGCGATTACTCACCCCGTACTGGAGGAATACTTTTTCTTCAATGAGTCAGACGGGAAGAATTTACTTCAGAAGCCCGACAAGGCCCTCATCCCTGTCATTCACAGGAGAAAGAGACGGAGCTATAGGGGACGAAGATCTGGGTGCCTTTTAAGGATCCGACGCCAAGCGGGTAATCTCCCTTTACCATCGGTCCTATTAGCCAATGTACAATCAATGGTAAATAAAATAGACGAACTATGATCACGTACAGTTGAAGATGGAAGTTTACATACATTTAGGTTGGAGTCATTAAAACTCGTTTTTCAACCACCACAAATTTCTTATAAGTTGGTTAGGACAACTACCTTGTGCAAGACACAAGTAATTTTTCCAACAATTGTTTACAGACAGATTATTTCACTTATAATTCAATGTATCACAATTCCAGTGAGTCAGAAGTTTACATACACTAAGTTGACTGTGCATTTAAACAGCTTGGAAAATTCCAGAAAATTATGTCATGGCTTTAGAAGCTTTTGATAGGCTAATTGAAATCATTTGAGTCAATTGGAGGTGTACCTGTGGATGTATTTCAAGGCCTACCTTCAAACTCAGTGCCTCTTTGCTTGACATTGTGGAAAAATCAAAATAAATCAGCCAAAACCACAGACCTCCACAAGTCTGGTTCATCCTTGTGTGCAAATTCCAAATGCCTGAAGGTACCACGTTTATCGGTATAAACAATAGTACGCAAGTATAAACACCATGGTACCATGCAGCAGTCATACCGCTCAGGAAGGAGACGTGTTCTGACTCCTTGAGATTAACGTACTTTGTTGGGAAAAGTGCAAATCAATCCCAGAACAACAGCAAAGGACCTTGTGAAGATGCTGGAGGAAACAGGTACAAAAGTATCTATATCCACAGACATGGGTCCGCGCGTCACCGTTCGGATAGGGACCTGAACGCACGGACAAAACAGAGGATATTTGAACATAACTATCGATTATTTTGAACCAAAACAACATTTGTGGTTGAAGTAGAAGCCCTGGGAGTGCATTCTGATGAAGAACAGCAAAGGTAATACAATTTTTCTTCTAGTAATTCGGAGTTTAGTGAAGGCCAAACTTGGTGGGTGTCAAATTAGCTAGCCCGTGATGGCGAGCTATCTACTCAGAATATTGCAAAATGTGCTTTTGCCGAAAAGCTATTTTAAAATTTGACACCGCGATTGCATAAAGGAGTTCTGTATCTATAATTCTTAAAATAATTATGTTTTTTGTGAACGTTTATCGTGAGTAATTTAGTAAATTCACCGGAAGTTTTCGGTATGTTTGCTAGTTCTGAACATCACATGCTAATGTAAAAAGCTGGTTTTTGATATAAATATGAACTTGATTGAACAAAACATGCATGTATTGTATAACATAATGTCCTAGGAGTGTCATCTGATGAAGATCAAAGGTTAGTGCTGCATTTAGCTGTGGTTTGGGTTTTGGTGACATTATATGCTGGCTTGAAAAATGGGTGTCTGATTATTTCTGGCTGGGTACTCTCCTGACATAATCTAATGTTTCGCTTTCGTTGTAAAGCCTTTTTGAAATCGGACAATATGGTTAGATTAACGAGAGTCTTGTCTTTAAAATGGTGTAAAATAGTCATATGTTTGAGAAATTGAAGTTATAGCATTTTTAAGGTTTTTGAATTTCGCGCCACTCGATTCCACTGGCTGTTGACTAGGTGGGACGATTTCGTCCCACATACCCGAGAGAGGTTAACATGAGTCTTCAATATTCCCAGGTAAGAAGTTTTAGGTTGTAGTTATTATAGGACTATTTCTCTCTATACCATTTGTATTTCATATACCTTTGACTATTGGATGTTCTTATAGGCACTTTAGTATTATTGCCAGTGTAACAGTATAGCTTCAGTCCCTCTCCTCGCCCCTACCTGGGCTCGAACCAGGAACACATGGACAACAGCCACCCTCGAAGCATCGTTACCCATCGCTCCACAAAAGCCGCGGTCGTTGCAGAGCAAGGGGAACAACAACTTCAAGGTCTCAGAGCGAGTGACGTCACCGATCGAAACGCTATTAGCGCGCACCCTGCTAACTAGCTAGCCATTTCACATCGGTTACACCAGTCTAATCTCAGGAGTTGATAGGTTTGAAGTCATAAACAGCTCAATGCTTGAAGCGCAGCGAAGAGCTGCTGGAAAACGCACGAAAGTGCTATTTTAATGAATGCTTATGAGCCTGCTGCTGCCTACCACCGCTCAGTCAGACTGCTCTATCAAATATCAAATCATAGACTTAATTATAACATAACACACAGAAATACAAGCCTTAGGTCATTAATATGGTCAAATCCGTAAACTATAATTTCGAAAACAAAACGTTTATTCTTTCAGTGAAATACAGAACCGTTCCGTATTTTATCTAACGGGTGGCATCCCTAAGTCTAAATATTGCTGTTACATTGCACAACCTTCAATGTTATGTCATAATTATGTACAATTCTGGCAAATTAATTACGGTCTTTGTTAGGAATAAATGGTCTTCACACAGTTCGCAACGAGCCAGGCGGCCCAAACTGCTGCATATACCCTGACTGCTTGCACGGAACGCAAGACAAGTGACACAATTTCCCTAGTTAAAAGAAATTAATGTTAGCAGGCAATATTAACTAAATATGCAAGTTTAAAAATACGTACTTGTGTATTGATTTTAAAGAAAGGCATTGATGTTTATGGTCAGGTACACATTGGTGCAACGACAGTGCTTTTTCCGTGAATGCGCTTGTTAAATCATCACCCGTTTGGCGAAGTAGGCTGTGATTCGATGAGAAATTAATAGGCACCACATTGATTATATGCAACGCAGGACAAGCTAGATAAACTAGTAATATCATCAACCGTGTGTAGTTAACTAGTGATTATGTTAAGATTGATTGTTTTTTATAAGATAAGTTTAATGCTAGCTAGCAACTTACCTTGGCTTCTTGCTGCACTCGTGTAAGAGGTAGTCAGCCTGCCATGCAGTCTCCTCGTGGAGTGCAATGTAATCGGTCACAATCGGTGTCCAAAAATGCAGATTACTGATTATCAAGTTTTCATAACATCGGCCCTAATTAAAAATCGGCCATTCCGATTAATCGGTCGACCTCTATACTGGAGTGGCCATCACAAAGCCCTGACCTCAATCCTATAGAAATTTGTGGGCAGAACTGAAAAAGTGTGTGCGAGCAAGGAGGCCTACAAACCTGACTCAGTTACACCATCTCTGTCAGGAGGAATGGGCCGAAATTCACCCAACTTATTGTGGGAAGCTTGTGGAAAGTTACACAAAACTTTTGACCCAAGTTATACAATTTAAAGGCAATGCTACCAAATACTAATTAGAGTGCATGTAAACTTCTGACCCATGTGATGAAAAAAATAAAAGCTGAAATAAATCACTGTACTATTATTCTGACATTTCACAATCTTAAAATAAAGTGGTGATCCTAACTGACCTAAGACAGGGGATTTTTTACAAGGATTACATGTCAGGAATAGTGAAAAACTGAGTTTAAATGTATTTGGCTAAGGTGTATGTAAACTTCCGACTTCAACTGTATGCGAGAATACTATTCATTGACTACAGCTCAGCGTTCAACACCATAGTGCCCTCAAAGCTCATCACTGACCTGGGACTAAACACCTCCCTCTGCAATTGGATCCTGGACTTCCTGACGGGCCGCCCCCAGGTGATAAGGGTAGGTAACAACACATCCGCCACGCGGATCCTCAACACAGGGGCCCCTCAGGGGTGCGTGCTCAGTCCCCTCCTGTACTCCCTGTTCACTCATGACTGCATGGCCAGGCACGACTCCAACACCATAATCAAGTTTGCCGATGACACAACAGTGGTAGGCCTGATCACCGACAAGACAGCCTATAGGGACAGGCCTATAGACAGCCTCATGGTCCAAACATGTCCAAACACACCAAGACAGTCGTGAAGAGGGCACGACAAAACATACTCCCCCCTCAGGAGACTGAAAAGATTTGGCATTGGTCCTCAAAAGGTTCTACAGCTGCACCATCGAGAGCATCCTGACTGGTTGCATCACTGCCTGGTATGGCAACTGCTCGGCCTCCGACCGCAAGGCACTAGAGGGTAGTGTTTACGGCCCAGTACATCACTGGGGCCAAGCTTCCTGCCATCAAGGATCTCTATACCAGGCGGTCGGAGGTAGGCCCTAAAAATTGTCAGACTCCAGCCACCTTAGAACAGTCTATGACTCTCTGTTACCATACAGCAAGCGGTACCGGAGCGCCAAGTCTAAGTCCAAAAGGCTTCTACCCCCCCCCTCTACCCCCCCCCCCCCCCCCCCCCCCCGGCGCATGTGACAAATACGATTTGATATACAATATCCAGTCAACCCCTGAATGTCTGAAATTGTATGGGACTGCTGTGACTGTGTGCACTAGGCTAAACCTTTTTTTTCACCTTTATTTAACTAGGTAGGCTAGTTGAGAACAAGTTCTCATTTGCAACTGCGACCTGGCCAAGATAAAGTATAGCAATTCGACACTTACAACAACACAGAGTTACACATGGAATAAACAAAACATAAAGTCAATAATACAGTAGAAAAAAAAAGGGCAAAAAAGTCTATATACAGTGAGTGCAAATGAGGTAAGTTAAGGCAATAAATAGGCCATGGTGGCGAAGTAATTACAATATAGCAATTAAACACTGGAATGCTAGATGTGCAGAAGATGAATGTGCAAGTAGAGATACTGGGGTGCAAAGGAGCAAGATAAATAAATAAATACAGTAAGGGGATGAGGTAGATAGATGGGCTGTTTACAGATGGGCTATGTACAGGTGCAGTACAGTGTACCTGAGCAAGTACAGTATAGTGGTAGAGTACAGTAAGCCCCTTGGCACGTTGCTCCAGCCAGTTCAGTAGGTCAATCGAACATTGGCAGAGAAGACGAGGATGCAGATGTGTGTGTTTCCAGGGCTGGAAGATTAGGCTGGATTCCAGTATCTCTGCTTTACTCCAACTACTATGCTAAAGGGGTTTTAAAATTCTGCCTTCAGCAAAGTAAGGGTTTGGCTTATCTATAATCTGACTCTCAAGACACCACTGTGCAAAATAGCTTGGGGACGAGGTTAGCTTATGACAGACCTAGGAGTCTGGGAGAAACATAATCAATACATTTTGGGTGTTTGCATTGAAAACACGGGTCTAACTAACCAAACTCACCAACATGATGAAAGTATAGCCTTTCAAAACATAGCACTGACTTTAGACTGTTTTCCTATGTGCTCCGGCCCCTGTGTATTGAGGGGAGGCGTTTCTTAAACGCAAGCAAGCGGAACGAAGCGGGGAGGGACTTACCTGAATTTGTCCAATAGAAACTTTTGTTTTAGTTGCAAAACCTTCCTTTTTCCAACTGTTTGGACTAATGATACACCCCAGTTACAGTACATTGAAACATTGTAAATAGTCAGGGAGGAACTCGATTAATTCAGTTTGCGCATGCATGATGACACGGCCAACTCGGAGAGGAGAGAGAATCGTATGGCATTTTCCACCCTGCTGACGATACCAATTAATGTCGGCTCACATCATCCAAGCACATGTCTATTGATCCCCTGGGATCACAGATTGGAGAAAGGCACATGCAGATAGGCAGTAGCTCTGCTGTTGTACTGTATAGGCTTGTGTGTGTGTGGACAGTATATTGGGAATATAAACTGTCCTGGTTTCAAAAACATGGTGGCACAAAGGACGACTACGCATATATATATATATATAATATATATATATATATATTTGCTTTTGTTTGCATATCCATACAGTATTGCCTATCTTTGTTATTTTCATTTTGTTAAACATTCATTGGCACCTTAATTTATGCAGGCTAGTTATACTAGTTGGTGTCCCCCGCACTCAGCCACTAATATATTGCCCCTGGGCATACCATATGGCTGACCACATTCAGCCTGTCTGAAACCTAGGTTGAGTCGGCAGGCACATTCTCCTAGCCATATTGAACAGTCTGCATAACACTGTCAACCGGCTCAACATTAAGCCATTGTAGTAATAGTGTGGTGGTATAATGGACAGATATGCATCTGCAGTTCAATAAACTAATATCTTTATGTGATTGCATACTGAATGTCATTGAGAGAACAACTGTTCTCTCTTTGTCTGCATGATGACATTATAAAAACTGTGGATCTCTCTTTACTTCCTGGTTTGTATTTAGAACATAATATTTGTACACGCTCCATTGCTTTGCTGTTTGGGTAAAGAGCCTGCGTGTGAATCAATAAGCCTAGTTAAATTGAACCAGTTTTGTTTCAATTTGTATTGACAGTAGTATCTTAGTTTGCATTATCCACACATCGGTGTATGACAGTTGATAGCTTGACGACAGTTGATAGCTTGATAACTGCTGTTTAAGCCCAGCTAGCCAACAGTCAGTGGTGCTGCTGCAAATAGCACTCACACTACACTGAAAAAAATACCTTTGTCATCCTCGTCAATTCTCAGAGCCACTGAGATGTACTCGAATGCTTGTTTGTGGCTGTTTCGGATCTGCTCGCCGCTGTCTTGCTTGCACACCTTGTTCGCATGTCCGTCTGCTGCCCGTTGTTTGGGTCTCGCAACCATAGCGCGAGACATCCGCTCGCACAGCCAGGCGAAGAGTACGCCGAAATTCAAGACTAGGACACGGAGCACTGCAAACAACGCCAGCAGTGGGTAGAAAAAGTAGTACACATTTCGTTTATGTAGTGACACCTGGTCGCAGATGTCCCCTCCGTCGGGCGGGGACCCTGCAGGGCCTCGCTTATTTCTGCTGCCTCTTCCTCCCGGAGAACTCATTCACCCGACGACTTGCTATCGTATCCATTACATAACGGTTTTTCCTTTTGCTTGGGTTGCCTCAACTTTAGCAGGGTCTACAGTTGGCACATATTCTCCGACATGGTGGTCCAAATGTTGATACAATTGGACGGGGCGGTTACCAAACGAACAAAAGGGTAAGAGAGGAGGGGCACGCGCCCTCTTGTCCTATCATAGAAAGTACGTAACTGCAAACAAGAGTTTACGTAGAGACCACCGACATTGCGTAAATACTAACAACAAACATGGCGGACGGTAAGTGAAATGTTCGTTTATCGGCACTTTTGTGAGTTATATTATAATTGTAGTCAATTTTATCGATACATTTAGCTTGAAATATTTATTATACCCAAACAATTGGTTTCATCCAATCTGATCTCTCGGTAACAGTCCTTGGTTCACGATGGAAGGTCGTTGCTAACATGATAACGTTAGCCAGCCAACGAGCTAAAGTAACGTTACTTTACCCGCCTCTTGAATTCATTTAACATTACTGTAGCTATCCCGCCTGTAGGGTACATTCTTTGGCTTTTAAGAATGGATGGTAATGCTATGTTACTAGTCATCTACCTGAACTTAGTCTGGAGTAAGTGTGTGTATCTTACGTTATAGATAAACGATGACAGAACCACCGTCCTTGCGGTTGTTGACATTTTGATATTGTTTCTGATCGGTCTCCGAATGATTCTGAAGACATTTACGTTAACTGACTGACTGTCCTCTTCGGGTGCGTTCGTAAATTCACTCTGGAGTGCCAGTATGCGCTCTCGGTGTTCGTAAATTCAGAGCGTTTCGCAGGGCGTTTAGAGCGCACGCTGGACGCTCTGGCCGAGGAGTTTTTTATTTGTTTAATTTCCCCTTTATTTAATCAGGCAGGCCAGTTGAGAACAAGTTCTAATTTACAACTGAGACCTGGCCAAGATAAAGCAAAGCAGTGCGACAAAAACAACACAGTTACACATGGGATAAACAAACGTACAGTCAACTAACACAATAGAAAAATCTATGTACAGTGTGTGCAAATGTAGTAAGATTGGGGAGGTAAGGCAATAAATAGGCCATAGAGGTGAAATAGTGATAGATATGCAGATGATGTGCAAGTGGAGATACTGGGGTACAAAATAATATGGGGATGAGGTAGTTGGGTGTGCTATTTACAGAATGGCTGTGTAGGAGTAAGGTTGATCCGACCTCACAACGGCAGTCAATCACCCAAGCTAACTGGCTAAAGTTAGCTAGCTTGCTAGCTACTTCCAGACATAAATGAGAGAACACCTCACTCTGGCCATTTTACTTGCCCTAGCAGAGCTAGTTAGGCTATTTTCATGTTATCCAGAGCGTTGGTGACTGCAACTGTGCTGCTGGCAACAATTTAATTAAGCTTTTTTGCCTATTTTTACTGACACTGGCCATATTCAACAGGTGTTGAGCGTTCGTAAATTCATCAGTTATTCTGCTGTCTGAAATCGGAGTAGATAGCCAGAGTGAATTGCCTAGAATGTAGTAATGTTAGCTGACATTAATGTATGTTTCTCTCAGATCACACAGATGCAGACCAATCTATGGAGGGGAACACTCCAGTAAGTCTAATACAGATGTAGTTAGGGATTTTAAGTGGTTCTCTTCATTTAAATGTCGTGTTTTATAGTTTAGACAAATTTCTGCTCCTTTTTAGATTGCTGAAAATCCCCATTCTGAATATGGACTGACAGAAAACATCCAGGTATGACCATCAATATGATTATTGTGCCTTTCAGAAAATTATGTCCATGCAAAGGGGTCCATTTCAAAGACTCAAACTATCACACTGCATTGTGGTAACCTTGATTGTCTACTGAACAAGCAATGTATGCACAGCTCTCTAACATAGCAGGCACTAATGTGTGACGCCTATGCTTTTTGGTAGAAATTGGTTAGGCTACATTGCAATTCTGAGTACACTTTTTAAGACGCTTTCATACATGGATAGTGGTGAGAGTAGCAGTAACTGGTGACATTTCTGTATCTCTGCTTCCTCTTTCACCACCTCATTGTGTAGAGAATAGTGGAAAACGAGAAAGCCAACACAGAGAAGGTCTCCAAACAGAAGGTGGATCTGCAGTCGCTCCCCACCAGGGCATATTTGGATCAGACAGTGGTGCCCATTCTTCTTCAAGGCTTATCTGTGCTGGCCAAGGAAAGGTATGTTGAAAATGTCTGTGCAGGGGCTCACTTTTTTCCATTCACATTTCTGTGTGACATGCTTGGAAATGCATTTGTAAAAAATGCATTGAACAGGCAGTACTATGAAAAGGGAAGAGCATTTGAGTAACAAGTAATTGTCAAGCTAATAGGCACATCTTTAAAGTCTTTCTCCATTTTGTCTTCTCTTTCAGACCTACAAATCCTATTGAATTCTTAGCAGCCTTCCTTCTCAAGAACAAATCACAGTTTGAAAATCGAAATTAATCCCAAGACGGATGGAAATGTGCACTTTGAGGCCATATGTTTAAAATCAAGAAAATTGTTGTTTCTGTCAATGGTTGTTTGCTAATGATAGTGTATGTAGTTTTTTAAACCAGAATAAAGATGGTGCTGCAGGGAAATATGGTACTCTTCTTTTGGGGTAAATGTCAGAGGTAAACTAATATCTACGAAACAGACACACACCAGTGTAACCTTAAGTTCCCTTGCATCATGGTCCCATTCAGGGCAAACTATTCTAAATTCAAATTCAGTCCATTTACCAAAATGCCTACAAGAGGAAACATTGCTTTTTAATTAACCTGTTAGGGCTAGGGGGCAGTATTGACACGGCTGGATAAAAAACATACCCGATTTAATCTGGTTACCACTCCTACCCAGTAACTAGAATATGCATATACTTATTACATATGGATAGAAAACACCCTACATTTTCTAAAACTGTTTGAATGGTGTCTGTGAGTATAACAGAACTCAAATGGCAGGTCAAAACCTGAGAGATTCCTTTACAGGAAGTGGCCTGTCTGACCATTTCTTGAACTTCTTTTCCATCTCTATCATTTACTAAGGATCTCTGCTCTAACGTGACACTTCCCACGTCGTCCATAGGCGCTCAGAGCCCGGGAAAAAACAGAATGTCGTCATTCCAGCCCCAGGCTGAAACACATTATCGCCTTTCTCAAGTGGCCGATCAAGGGACACTGGGCTTATGCGCGTGACCCGACCGCCCCCGCCTTTGGGATTTTTTCCTCTGTTTGCCGAAAAGGAGATTCCCTGTCGGAATATTATCGCTTTTCTACGAGAAAAATGGCGTAAAAATTGATTTTAAACAGCGGTTGACATGCTTCGAAGTACGGTAATGGAATATTTAGAATTTTATTGTCACGAATTGCACCATGCGCGCGACACTTCTTTACTATTTCGGATAGTGTCTGGAACGCACCAACAAAACGCCGCTATTCGGATATAACGATGGATTATTTTGGACCAAACCAACATTTGTTATTGAAGTAGCAGTCCTGGGTGTGCATTCTGACGAAGACAACAAAAGGTAATCAAACTTTTATAATAGTAAATATGATTATGGTGAGTGCTAAACTTGCCGGGTGTCTAAATAGCGAGCCCGTGATGCCTGGGCTATGTACTTAGAATATTGCAAAATGTGCTTTCACCAAAAATCTATTTTAAAATCGGACATATCGAGTGCATAGAGGAGGTCTGTATCTATAATTCTTAAAATAATTGTTATGCTTTTTGTGAACGTTTATCGTGAGTAATTTAGTAAAATGTTAGCGAATTCCCCGGAAGTTTGCGGGGGGTATGCTAGTTCTGAACGTCACATGCTAATGTAAAAAGCTGGTTTTTGATATAAATATGAACTTGATTGAACAAAACATGCATGTATTGTATAACATAATGTCCTAGGGTTGTCATCTGATGAAGATCAAAGGTGAGTGCTGCATTTAGCTGTCTTCTGGGTTTTGGTGACATTATATGCTGGCTTGAAAAATGGGTGTCTGATTATTTCTGGCTTGGTACTCTGCTGACATAATCTAATGTTTTGCTTTCGTTGTAAAGCCTTTTTGAAATCGGACAGTGTGGTTAGATTAACGAGAGTCTTGTCTTTAAATAGCTGTAAAATAGTCATATGTTTGAGAAATTGAAGTAATAGGATTTTTAAGGTTTTGAAAATCGCGCCACAGGCTGCCAGTGGCTGTTACATAGGTGGGACGCTTGCCCATAGAGGTTAACAATATCCTCTTTTGTGATGTAACATTGAGAACTAGTCCAGTCCATGTTTACATATTGCCAAATTACACATGTAATATTCCAGTGCCTTGTTTTATTTTACCACTAGTTGAGCTATAGAGCTGGTGATGAATCCCTTTGATAAAAGGGTCAAAATCTCAGATGTCCCAACCTCCATTCTATTAATCATAAACTAATTTTAGAATCACCCTTTCATCCGTTGTTAGATTTGTGCTCTTGGAATTAATTTAGCAGAAGTACCACTTTATTGCACAACAAAATAAAATCCATCAAACTTCATTTAAGTGTATTAATATAAATAATGTTACAGCATTACATTCTATAAAATATATATCTTCAATATAAAGACTACACACTCTCGTTGCATGTAAAAGCACTCCATTCAAACAGCATACCAGTATTTTAGCTTTACGCTACTGGCAAGTTTTGGTCTTCAGTGAGCAATTAGAACCTAGACTGCAATACAAACTGATGAACAGAAATCAGTTTGGATTTCAGGCTAGTTAGGACCATCATGCTTCATGTTTAGTTTCTGTTTTCGGGCTCTCCGGGATGTATCCCCTAGGTACAGATCTAGCATCAGCCTCTCCCCCAATCCTACACCTTTTGGCTCCCTCCTTCACCATACGTGGCAACTCAGCAGCAATTATCAAAATAGAGAGAGTATGATTTGACTTCCATTTGGTATGACGCCAACTATTAGAAAATGTCAAGTTAAATAATTTCCTACGAGTCATACACGATTTAATCAATTGTTGACGAATAGAGTGCCTCAAACAACTTGTTTGAATCTATGCTTGATTGTCTTATTTCATTCAGTTTATTTACAAAAGGGCAATGGGGGTTAGAAGTGAAGCCATAAAATAGACTTTCTGCTTTCAAGACATTAAAGCTCCCAAGCAGTCTTTCATTTTAAAATCAGTGTATTTCATGTAAATAACACCAAATACACTCTGACCTCGATGCCTGCTTTATATAGCAAGCCCCAGCCAGACAGATTTACTGTCTGTAGGAGCTAACCATTTTTGTGAACGGGTTATTGGTCAGAATAATCACATCGGATTGTGATGTCATGCTGTGGGCCAAAAACTACATCCCACCTGAACAGGCAAATTCCAGGAGTAAAAAAATAAATAAACCTCACACTAAAAGGGCATTATCATTTTACCAATTTCAGAGTTATTGACCTTGTGTGAAAATATCATTAAATCAAGTTTTGGAATGCACTGCCCCTTTAAAAACCAGTAGCCTTGAGCAGAGATTTGACTTGAATGGAATACTGCAGCATGTCTTGACTGTTCAAGTTACCACTTCACTTCAACCATTGAAGTGGGAGTGCCAAGTTCTCAAAATAACCCAAAGTTGGTTGAGTGGGACATAAATACCTAATTAAAATGGTTGTGCATTCCATTGACCCCCCAGAGGGGAAGTCAGATGTAGAACTGATGGGCAGCGAGGTTGTCCATAAAGGGGCGGACCAGGTTATCTGTAGAGAAGTAGAAGACCAGGCCGAAGGTGATGGAGATGGGGAGAGCTGGGAGGGCCTTCTTGAATATGGCCAGCAGCAGAAGAGTGAGGCAGAGTCCCTGTGAGACACAGAAGGGGTCATTAAAATAACATTTCAAATCCCCAAAAAAATAAATAATAATAATTCGGCCACATTTGGTGCTTAATCACAGTTGTTAGGGCCATTTCAGCTTAGCAACCACACTAAATAGGCTAGCAATCAACACCTGTTCCAAAGTTTCTGCAGAAACGACCTTTCTAATTTACTATGGGTCTGCTTATCATGAACATTAGTTCAGACTTGTAACTGAACAGTTAATCATACATAAATGCAATTGGAAAAAAACAAAGTTTTCACTATAATTGTAGACTAACTTTGTAAGCCACCCTGCACAATCAATGAACCAACAACATCACCTAGGCCTATTCGTTCACTTCCAGACTCATGGATAGAATGTTTGGAGTGTAGAATAAGGTAACCAGTCCATCCGGTATGCATAATAATACAGTACACATTCAAAGGCGATTACAAAAATTTCAGATTAGACCAATTATGTACCAAAGAAACTTAAAAAAATAAAAACTGTTTCTGTCGTGCATAATATGCAGAAGGCTATGTATTGTATAACGGCACAATCATTATTTTATGGAAGCGGGAATTGGGCTCATATATAGGCCTATGCATAAACTGTAATATGCTTATGGGTGTTTTGAATTAATCATCACCTTAGAAAGCACTGTCCACTTTGAAAGAACATCCAAAGACCATGTTTTCCACTCAGTTTAAACCAGTTGTTGAACTTCAGTGAGGTGAGTTTTAAAAGCACAATAATGTTGATGATAAGGGTGATTTTGCATTGATGTCAGAGTGGTTAGAGGGACAATAGAGCCCTGAGTACCAGGCCATTAGCAACCCGTTGGTCGTTAGCGAGTTGAATACCACCAACGCATGTCAAGAGTGATAAAAGGAGATTACTCAATGGTCACGTGGAATTTTTACTGCGGTCATGACTCGTGACTGCCGGTGTGGCAGTAATACAGCCACCGCAACAGCCCTAGGTCTGGCTGTAACACTCACTATGAGAATGGACACAAAGCAGGCCAGCGTGGTGTTCCAGTCTCCTCCAGTGGCAGCAGCCTTCCCCACCAGCACACTGTAGAAGATGAAGTCCCCCAGTCCCAGCTTGACTCCTCCTGCAGATTATACCACACCACAGCATGTCCATTTGGATTAGTTTCACACCACATTTATTACAACATTATTTTTATTTTTTTAAGTGCTGTGGGAGATGTTTGTCCAATCCCCAATCAACTCCTAGAACCCTACCCCCTATGCATTTGTGGAGATCTGAAAGGATAGGCTAGAAATGCCAAATGGCTACATTTTGATAGGCTTGGTGTAATGTTCACCACCATTGCTTACACCTATCCTATCAGATCCTTCAGATGTGCCTAAGGGGTAGAGGCTAGCGGTTGATTTAGGATTCAGAAAGTACTTACGGTCTTCCTCGTCTAGGTCATCCTCAGTTGAGTAGGACCTATTCATCCCTGAGGACACTTGGGTGCCCTCACTCTGATGTGCCTCCTCGTCTGAGGAACCAAAAATTGCAAAAGTGTATTCATGCTTTCAAATCTACAGTGCACTTGAACTCTTATCACCACATATGTTCTTCTGCTATTTTTCACAACAGTATTTCTACTTGCACATCCTCATCTGCACATATCACTCCAGTGTAAATTGCTAAATTGCAATTACTTTGCCACTATTGGTCTATTTATTGCCTTACTTCATTTGCACACACTGTATACAGATTTTTCTATTGTGTTATTGACTGTACGTTTGTTTATCCCATGTAACTCTGTTGTTTTTGACGCACTGCTCTGCTTTATCTTGGCCAGGTCGCAGTTGTAAGTGACAACTTGTTCTCAACTGGCCTACCTGGTTAAATAAAAGGTGGAAAATATATATATACACTGCTCAAAAAAATAAAGGGAACACTTAAACAACACATCCTAGATCTGAATGAAAGAAATAATCTTATTAAATACTTTTTTCTTTACATAGTTGAATGTGCTGACAACAAAATCACACAAAAATAATCAATGGAAATCCAATTTATCAACCCATGGAGATCTGGAGTCACACTCAAAATTAAAGAGGAAAACCACCCTACAGGCTGATCCAACTTTGATGTAATGTCCTTAAAACAGGTCAAAATGAGGCTCAGTAGTGTGTGTGGCCTCCACGTGCCTGTATGACCTCCCTACAATGCCTGGGCATGCTCCTGATGAGGTGGCGGATGGTCTCCTGAGGGATCTTCTCCCAGACCTGGACTAAAGCATCCGCCAACTCCTGGACAGTCTGTGGTGCAACGTGGCGTTGGTGGATGGAGCGAGACATGATGTCCCAGATGTGCTCAATTGGATTCAGGTCTGGGGAACGGGCGGGCCAGTCCATAGCATCAATGCCTTCCTCTTGCAGGAACTGCTGACACACTCCAGCCACATGAGGTCTAGTATTGTCTTGCATTAGGAGGAACCCAGGGCCAACCGCACCAGCATATGGTCTCACAAGGGGTCTGAGGATCTCATCTCGGTACCTAATGGCAGTCAGGCTACCTCTGGCGAGCACATGGAGGGCTGTGCGGCCCCCCAAAGAAATGCCACCCCACACCATGACTGACCCACCACCAAACCAGTCATGCTGGAGGATGTTGCAGGCAGCAGAACGTTCTCCACGGCGTCTCCAGACTCTGTCACGTGCTCAGTGTGAACCTGCTTTCATCTGTGAAGAGCACAGGGCGCCAGTGGCGAATTTGCCAATCTTGGTGTTCTCTGGCAAATGCCAAACGTCCTGCACGGTGTTGGGCTGTAAGCACAACCCCCACCTGTGGACGTCGGGTCCTCATACCACCCTCATGGAGTCTGTTTCTGACCGTTTGAGCAGACACATGCACATTTGTGGCCTGCTTGAGGTCATTTTGCAGGGCTCTGGCAGTGCTTCTCCTGCTCTTCCTTGCACAAAGGCGGAGGTAGCGGTCCTGCTGCTGGGTTGTTGCCCTCCTACGGCCTCCTCCACATCTCCTGATGTACTGGCCTGTCTCCTGGTAGCGCCTCCCTGCTCTGGACACTACGCTGACAGACACAGCAAACCTTCTTTCCACAGCTCGCATTGATGTGCCATCCTGGATGAGCTGCACTACCTGAGCCACTTGTGTGGGTTGTAGACTCCATCTCATGCTACCACTAGAGTGAAAGCACCGCCAGCATTCAAAAGTGACCAAAACATCAGCCAGGAAGCATAGGAACTGAGAAGTGGTCTGTGGTCCCCACCTGCAGAACCACTCCTTTATTGGGGGTGTCTTGCTAATTGCCTATAATTTCCATCTGTTGTCTATTCCATTTGCACAACAGCATGTGAAATTTATTGTCAATCAGTGTTGCTTCCTAAGTGGACAGTTTGATTTCACAGAAGTGTGATTGACTTGGAGTTACATTGTGTTGTTTAAGTGTTCCATTTATTTTTTTGAGCTATACTATACGTTTTGGGATTTTATATATATATATACACACACACACTTATACTAGTGTATATATATAAAAATAAAATCCCAAAACGTTACAATGTTAAACCATAGACAATATAACTATATCTATGGTTGAGACTAGGAACAAACTGAGCATTGTTAAAGCCAAAGGATTATAAACAGAAATTATACGACACGTACCTGTATCTTGATTTGTGGGCTCTGCATTTCTTGCTGGGTTGGCCATCCCAACCGTCCATATCATGGCAGCTGAAAAGAAATGAAAGTCTTATTAGGAAACTGGTGCAATTCTGCAAGACTCATAATCTTGGTTGTAAGGCATCCTTATGGAAGGAAACTACAAACCATACAACAACAAAAAAACGAACAAACATTTGTCAAATCTGAATTTAACTAAAACAAACACACATAAAGGGCCCCGTGCACCAAGACAAGGAGCCACTGCTTTGTATGATGCCTATTCCCTCAGAGTTGGGTAGTGTTTATTATGTGCCCTTAAGCAAAGCGCGTAACCCTATATTTTTCCAGATGATAACAGCAGAACATGGTAGTGACCTGACTCTGCGAGGGTGCCTCAGGGGGAAATTGGGAGATGAAGAACAAAATCTAAAAGTAGGATAAATATATCAAATTTCATTTGTCACATGTGCCAAATACAGGGAAATACTTACAAGCCCTTAACCAACAATGTAGTTAAGAAAAATAAGGAAGTAAAACATTTAAATAACAAAGATTTAAAGCGCAGCAGTAAAATAACAGTAGCGAGGCTGTATACAGGGGGTACCGGTACAGAGTCAATGTGCTGG
Organism: Salmo salar; assembly: GCF_965601325.2. NCBI lineage: Eukaryota > Metazoa > Chordata > Actinopteri > Salmoniformes > Salmonidae > Salmo > Salmo salar. Next base: position 52,537,975 of record NC_138292.1, on the reverse strand, counting down.
GGCACAGGTTAGTCGAGGTAATATGTACATGTAGGTAGAGTTAAAGTCTCTATGCATAAATAATAAACAGAGAGTAGCAGCAGCATAAAAGACGGGGTGGGGAGGACAATGCAAATAGTCTGGGTACCCATTTGATTAACTGTTCAGGAGTCTTATGGTTTTGGGGTAGAAGCTGTTTAGAAGCCTTTTGGACCTAGACTTGGCACTCCGGTACCGTCTGCCGTGTGGGAGCAGAGAGAACAGTCTATGACTAGGGTGGCTGGAGTCTTTGACAATTTTTAGGGCCGTCCTCTGACACCGCCTGGTAATGAGGTCCTCGATAGAGATGCAACGGAAGGACAACAAATTGTCAGACAGGGCACTTCCTGTATGGAATCTTCTCAGGTTTTGGCCTGCCATATGAGTTCTGTTATACTCACAGACACCATTCAAACAGTTTTAGAAACGTTAGTGTTTCCTATCCAAATCTACTAATTATATGCATATTCTCGTTTCTGGGCAAGAGTAGTAACCAGTTTAAATCGGGTACGTTTTTTTATCCGGCCGTGCAAACACTGCCCCCTAGCCCCAACAGGTTAAACAAGTTCAGGGGTGTGTATTCTCTTGAAACCGAACTAAGATACCTACCTGAATTTGTCCAATAAACTCAAATTTTTGTTGCAAAATGTTTTGCTACAAATGGGTACCCAGACTACAGCATCTCTGCTGTAACGTGACATTTTCTAAGGCTTCCATTGACTCTCAGAAGGCACCAGAAAGTGGAATGACGTGTCTCTGGGCGAAGAACAGCAGGATAATTTGTGAGTGGTCAGGCTGGGAACAGCGACACTGGAGATGCGCGTTCATGAGAATTCTCCATTTTTTTTCTTTCAGCCTTTGAATGAATACAACATCGCCCGGTTGGAATATTATCGCTATTTTACGAGAAAAATAGCATAAAAATTGATTTTAAACAGCGCTTGACATGCTTCGAAGTACGGTAATGGAATATTTTGACATTTTTTGTCACGAAATTAAAATCTTGCAAAAAAAGAAATGTACAAATAAAATATAAAACGGATGTATGTTACTGACTTTCAACTGCTCATCATTGGTTTAAACCTTCGGATAGTGACTTGAACGCACGAACAAAACGGAGCTATTTGGATATAACTATGGATTATTTGGAACCAAAACAACATTTGTTGTTTAAGTAGAAGTCCTGGGAGTGCATTCTGACGAAGAACAGCAAAGGTAATCCAATTTTTCTTATAGTAAATCTGAGTTTGGTCAGGGCCAAACTTGGTGGGTGTCAAATTATCTAGCCGTGATGGCCGGGCTATGTACTCAGAATATTGCAAAATGTGCTTTCGCCGAAAAGCTATTTTAAAATCTGACACCACGATTGCATAAAGGAGTTCTGTATCTATAATTCTTAAAATAATTGTTATTTGTGAACGTTAATCATGAGTAACTTAGTAAATTCACCGGAAGTTTGCGGTGGGTATGCTAGTTCTGAACATCACATGCTAATGTAAAAAGCTGGTTTTTGATATAAATATGAACTTGATTGAACAAAACATACATGTATTGTATAACATAATGTCCTAGGAGTGTCATCTGATGAAGATCATCAAAGGTTAGTGCTGCATTTAGCTGTGGTTTTGGTGACATATATGCTTGCTTTGAAAATGGCTGTGTGATTATTTTTGGCAGGGTACTCTCCTGACATAATCTAATGTGTTTCTTTCGCTGTAAAGCCTTTTTGAAATCGGACAATGTGGTTAGATTAAAGAGAGTCTTGTCTTTAAAATGGTGTAAAATAGTCATATGTTTGAGAAATTGAAGTTATAGCATTTGAGGCATTTGTATTTCGCGCCACGCGATTCCACTGGCTGTTGACTTGGTGGGACGCAAGCGTCCCACCTAGCCCAGGGAAGTTAACAAGATACACTTTCTGTTGCAAAACATTTTACTACGATGTGCCCCAATGAACAAAATCTTGTACTTACATGAATATATGAGTGCAGGGAAGATGGGCTCATTACGCTCCTGTGCTGTCTCCACAAGCATCCTTAGAGGACCTTTGGGGCATAAGACTGCAACCAAATCTGCAAACAAAGGACAACAGCATGACACAGGAATTTCTGAATGAGCAAAAAAGTACTGAACTACTGCAAGAATGATTGGAACATTTATACATGATGAAATCACACACTTTTTGATAGGTGGTGCTCAGCTAATAGTCGAGGTCTGTATAGCAGCATGATAACTGGTCTACCATTAACACCTATGTCATTAAATCAAAGGGCACGTCCAGAAACAACCTGTAGCCTCTACCCATCTTGGCTATTCACTAAGATCTAAAAGGATTAGATCGGTATACGTAATAAGAAGGTAGATTCACCTTGCAATGGGATAGGCAAGGTGGATTGTTATTTTTACCCCTTTTTCATGGTATTCCGGACAATGTTAGACAGTAGAAACCAACAGCAATATGTACTCTGAGCCCTCTTACTCACCATAGACAGAGATGGCTCCCAGGATGACCCAGGCAGACCACTCGGGCAGGTACTTGATGAACACCAGGGCCATGAGGGCCGAGATGGCAATGAGGTAGGCCTGCTGCAGCTGCAGGGGCCCCTTCCAGTGTATGCAAATCATTCCCACTGCCCCAAAGTTCCAGATGATCATGGCTACTGTGGGGTAATCCATGGCCATGTTGTAGGTTTTAAATACCTCCCTGGAATTGGAAGAGAGAGAAATGTCAAATCAAACTTCATGTAAAGTGCATTCAAACCGCTTTACAGACAAGGGATGTATCTCAATGGTCACTAGTTGCTTCCTTTCCTATCCTTCATCCATAGTGATCCGAGGACCAATGAATACCCTTCCTTTCATCTGTCCTGTCTGTTAGGATGAGGAATTCACATTAAAACTGTTGAGATATTCCTCAGTTCAAACTCTGAATGGGAGTTAGAATGCTGCCTTTGATGTACAGTGCTAGTCAAAAGTTGACAAACCTACTCATTCAAGGGTTTTCCTTCATTTTTACTATTTTCTACATTGTAGAATAATAGTGAAGACATCAAAAACTAATGAAATAACACATATGGAATCATGTAGTAACCAAAAAAAAAAAAAAAGTGATTTGATTTGTTTAAGTAGCCACCCTTCGCGTTCTCTCAACCAGCTTCATGAGGAATGCTTTTCCAACAGTCTTGAAGGAGTTCCCACATATGCTGAGCACTTGTTGGCTGCTTTTCCTTCACTCCGCGGTCCAACTCATCCCAAACCATCTCAATTGGGTTGAGGTCAGGTGATTGTGGAGGCCAGGTTATCTGATGCAGCACTCCATCACTCTTCTTCTTGGTCAAATAGCCCTTTACAGCCTGGAGGTGTGTTGGGCCATTGTCCTGTTGAAAAACAAATGATAGTGGGACTAAGCACAAACCAGATGGGATGGCGTATCGCTTCAGAAAGCTGTGGTAGCCATGCTGGTTAAGTGTGTCTTGAATTCTAAATAAATCACCAACAGTGTCACCAGCAAAGCAACCCCACAACTTCCTCCATGCTTCACGGTGCGAACCACATGCAGAGATCATCCGTTCACCTACTCTGCGTCTCACAAAGACACAGCAGTAGGAACAAAAAATATCAAATTTGGACACATCAGTCCAAAGGACAGATTTCCACCAGTCTAATGTCCATTGCTGGTGTTTCTTGGCCCAAGCAAGTCTCTTCTTATTGGTGTCCTTTAGTAGTGGTTTCTTTGCAGCAATTTGGCCATGAAGGCCTGATTCACGCAGTCTCCTCTGAACAGTTGATGTTGAGATGTGTTTGTTACTTGAACTCTGAAGTATTTATTTGGACTGAGATTTCTGAGGATGGTAACTCTAATGAACTTATCCTCTGCAGCAGAGGTAACTCTGGGTCTTTCTTTCCTGTGGCGATCCTCATGAGAGCCAGTTTCATCATAGCGCTTGATGGTTTTTGCGACTGCACCTGAAGAAACGTTCAAAGTTCTTGAAATTTTCCGGATTGACGGACCTTCATGTCTTATAGTAACAATGGACTGTCGTTTCTCTATGCTTGTTCAAGCTGTTCTTGCCATAATATAGACTTGGTCTTTTACCAAATAGGGCCATCTTCTGTATACCACCCCTACACCTTGTCACAACACAACTGATTGGCTCAAATGCATTAAGGAGGAAAGAAATTCCACAACTTTTAACAAGGCACACCTGTTAATTGAAATACAATCCAGGTGACTACCTCATGAAGCTGTTTGAGAGAATGCCAAGAGTGTGCAAAGCTGTCATCAAGGCAAAGGGTGGCTACTCTGAAGAATCTGAAATATATTTTGATTTGTTTAACACTTTTTTGGTTACTACAAGATTCCATGTGTTCTTTCATAGTTTTGATGTATTCACTATTATTCTACAATGTAGAAAAAGAAAAACCCTGGAATGAGTAGGTGTGTCCAAACTTTGGACTGGTACTATAAGTGAAGACAGTGGGGTTCTGTTTAAGTTAAATCTCTGGCCCAGGGACTAAGGTGATCTTTCAGATCTGTCAGACAGTTCTTTAAATAAAAAATGCTGAGGGGGGAGAAGTTTGAGCCAACAAAGTTAGTTAATACACTAGTGTGGTGGAAATTGCTTTAAGGCGTAAAACAAGTGACATCCTATTCCCTATATATAGTGCACTACCTTTGACCAGAGCCATGAACTAAGCCCATATATTATTTGAGACAGCCTTCCTGTCCCGCTCTCTCCTTAACCTGTTATGGATAGGGGGCAGTATTTTCACAGCCGGATAAAAAAAACGTACCCGATTTAATCTGATTATTACTCCTGCCCAGAAACGAGAATATGCATATAATTATTAGCTGTGGATAGAAAACACTCCAAAGTTTGGTTAAACTGTTTGAATGGTGTCTGTGAGTATAACAGAACTCATTTGGCAGGCCAAAACCTGAGAAGATTCTGTACAGGAAGTACCCTGTCTGACCATTTCTTGGCCTTCTTTGCCATCTCTATCCATTACAAAGGATCTCTGCTGTTACGTGACACTTCCTACGGCTCACATGGGCTCTCAGAAGGCGGCAAAAAGCTGAATCGTGGCTTTGCAGGCTCTGGTTGAAACAAAGTAGCGCGTTTGGATAGTGGCTGGTTACAGTACTGTGAGACTCAGGCGCGTGCCCGCGTCGACAGAATGCTTTCTTTTCTTTCCTCTGTTTACCTAAACGCAGATTCCCGGTCGGAATATTATCGCTTTTTTATGAGAAAAATGGCATAAAAATTGATTTTAAACAGCGGTTGACATGCTTCGAAGTACGGTAATGGAATATTTAGAAATCTTTTGTCACGAATTGCGCCATGCTCGTAACCCTTATTTACACTTCGGATAGTGTCTAGAACGCACGAACAAAACGCCGCTATTTGGATATAACGATGGATTATTTTGGACCAAACCAACATTTGTTATTGAAGTAGCAGTCCTGGGAGTGCATTCTGACGAAGACAACAAAGGTAATCAAACGTTTGTAATAGTAAATCGGAGTTTGGTCAGGGCTAAACTTGGTCGGTGTCTAAATAGCTAGCCGTGATGCTGGGCTATCTACTGAGAATATTGCAAAATGTGCTTTCACCGAAAAGCTATTTTAAAATCGGACATATCGAGTGCATAGAGGAGTTCTGTATCTATAATTCTTTAAATAATTGTTGTGTTTTTTGTGAACGTTTATCGTGAGTAATTTAGTAAATTCACCGGATGTTTGCGGGGGGTATGCTAGTTCTGAACGTCACATGCTAATGTAAAAAAAGCTGGTTTTTGATATAAATATGAACTTGATTGAACAAAACATGCATGCATTGTATAACATAATGTCCTAGGGTTGTCATCTGATGAAGATCAAAGGTTAGCGCTGCATTTAGCTGTGGTTTTGTTTTTTGTGACATTATATGCTAGCTTGAAAAATGGGTGTCTGATTATTTCTGGCTGGGTACTCTGCTGACATAATGTAATGTTTTGCTTTCGCTGTAAAGCCTTTTTGAAATCGGACAGTGTGGTTAGATTAACGAGAGTCTTGTCTTTAAAATGCTGTAAAATAGTAATATGTTTGAAAAATGGAAGTTTTGGGATTTTGGAGGAGTTTGTATTTCGCGCCACGCCCATCATTGGAACGTCTAGATGTAAGAGGTTAAACAACCACAACAGTCAGGCAACATGATACCATACAGCTGACTACAAACAATTGCAGGGATGGACACTCACCCCAGGTACATGAAGCTGAACCAGAAGAGCAGCATCAGCGAGGACAGGATGAGCCATCCGTGAATGAACTACGACAAAATGAACCATGACACAGAGCACTAGAATATAGCACTCCAAGCTTGGGGCCTGTTCAGGATGTAACGTTACAGAACATTTAGATAGAAATGTACGGTGTAAAACATATGATTACATGTCAGATAGAATACCAGGGAATCGTGTCCGCTCTATTCATTCTATTTCTATCTGCAACATTCAGAATGTTTAACATCCTGAATACACCTTAAGTCTGTCTCACCTTGTAGCAACGGTACTTGTAGAGCACGACCAAGAAGATGGTCATGACCACGATGACGCTGATCATGATGATGGTGTTGAGCACAGAGTTGAGCAGCCGCTCGCCCACTGTGTCTGTGTCCTCTGTGAAAGGCGTGTAGATCCTAACAGGGCCGGAGTCAAATCAACAATCATGAAAATCGGCCTGACACTAATACTATGCTCCGTGATGTAGTTTCCCCCTAGGCACAGATCTAGGATCAGCTCCCCCTCCCTCAATCCTAACCATAACTATTAGTGGGGAAAATGCAGAACTGACCCTGGATCAGCATCTAGGGGCAACTTCACTCTAAACCTAATATCATCTACACCTAATCTTTATCTCAGGAGGAGTGGCCAACCATCCTTCTCAGATTACTAGCTAGCTACCCTCCTGCAGGATTTTGCTCCAGCCCTACTCGAACACACCTTATTCTACAAAATCAGGTTCCGGGTTTCAGGCTGTTATAGTAGGGCTGGAGCAAAAGCCTGCACACCCAGTAGCTCCCCATGTCCAGAGGGAGGGTTGCCCACCCCTAATTTAGCCTTAGTTCCAGCGAGATAGATATGAACTTAGCTTGTACTAAAGTGTGGGAAAACCAGTCACATACTGAAGTAATAAAGACATTAGTGTCTACTAAGTTTAAGCATGTCAGTGTCAAATCACAGGAAAGGTTCCCTTAAGGATCTGTCATAATGATATGCAAGAACCACTTCTTCTCATAATGTCCTGCATAGAAGCAGCTCATCTCGTATTGTCACGCAAAGAAGCATCTCTTCTCATATTACGCTGGGTCGTGTTCATTAGGGCACAAAAGAAAACACTGAAACAGAACACGAAAATTTGCATTTCTTATTGGAAAGGTCCAGATAGCAGCCCCTCCCCGCTTCTGTCCGTTTGATGCCTCATGAACATAACCCAAGGTAGGCTGCTAAACGGAAGGAAAAAAAACACTTACAGCTGCTGCCCGTTCTTCTCAGTGTAGAAGCTGACCGACTTTATGGTGGCTACGACGACCACCATGCAAAGGGTGACGGGGACGAACAGCATGATGACATGCTTGGCGCCGTACTTGAGTGTGAGCTCCTCGTCTTCTTCCAGGTCTACGTGCTCCTGCTCTGCAGCACTCCTGTTTAGGCTGGGGGGTTCAGCTGCAGGCTCTGGGGCCACCAGGCGCCGCTGCAAAGTAATGGAGCATTTTCTAGCATTGCTTATCACATGGAAATAGTACATGGTGTGAATAAGTGTTATTATTGTACTATGAAGAAGTCAATAGAAAATAGCAAGTAGTGGCTGTGATACCCACAGTCTAAGAGCTACGGACCCTTGATTCAAAGGCCCTTTCTCAAGTCATCCTAAATTCCTCAAAATGCGTTGGGGAGGGTCCAGGGAGCGACCTTGGACCTTCTCCTCCAATACATTTGCAAAGGAGGTGAGGAGATAGGATACAAGGAATCGCAAAGACCAATTGCGATAGAGCCATTGAAATGATCCAAGGTGTCCCAGCTGTGGGAAAGGGCACTTGCCAAACAGTGCAGAGGACACCTACCCTGGGCTCCATGTCTGCAGGCTGGGTTTGGTCGGGGTCTTGTTGGTAAGATGGCACAGACGGTAACTCGGATGCAACCAGAGCTGTCCTCTCATTGTAGGTGTCCTCTTCACTGTCTGAAGTACTCATGGATAGAATGTTAGCGACGGCAGAGGAGAGGGACACAGCTGCAAAATTCTTTGAGTCAAGACAAAATTGCTTCGTTACTGACAAAAAAAAAACCCGGAGAAACTGCAACTTTACTGACGTTCAATCATTATAGTACCACAGGCTTTTTTTGACTTACTTGATTATCGAGTATGTTGATATCGAAAAACGTAGCCTAAAACTGCATACATCATTTCAGGATACTCTAACGTTACTGTTGCTAGCTGAAAGGAGGATTACCCCCAATGGATTGACTTAGCCACTACAGTCCGGTATTTAGAACAGATTGTGAGAAGTGCAAGTTACCTTGCCGGTTAGCTAGCTAGCTAAGAAAAAAAAAAGCTGTACGTACTATATTAAAGTGAGTTTTTAAACGTATCAAAGTACCTCCTTAATCCACAATTTGACATCAACAAGCCCAAGGAAACCGCGTCCGTTCTTGGATGAAAGAAAGCGCTTCTGCAATTCCTCTTATCTCCGACGACAAGCAGAATGGCAACAAGGAAGTCATCAGCTGATGCCTGGGGGCCCACGTGATCCGTGCTTCTGAAACGTCACTAGACAACTTGTGACTTCAAATAATTTTGCTGTGTAAAAAAAATGAGAACGTTAAAAGTAAAAAATATATATAAAAAATATGTTTATGAAACTTTCAAATACAACCCCCTCATCTTACAGTGTCAACAGAAATTCTAAACACCCTTTCAAATGTTTTGTTGCCTTATAGCCTGGAATTAAAACGCATGAAAATATCCCCCCCCCCCCCCCAATTGATCTACACCAGTGGCGGTCGGTGCCGTTTAAGATTAGGTAGGACGATAAAAACATGTATGAGCATGGCCTTATTTCTATTACAGCATTTTGCATGACTGTCATTCATATTCCATTCACACAGCTCAATGTAACATCCATAGGCTTAGCCTACTACATGATATTTGAGCATTGTATTTGGTACAAATCATTCCCTAAACTCTAGACCTCAGCTGGATCTGGTAATGAATTACTTGGTGTTACCTTGGATTGTAAACTGTCATGGTCAAAACGTGTAGATTCAATGGTTGTGAAGATGGGGAGAGGTCTGTCCATAGTAAAGAGATGCTCTGCTTTTTTTGACGCCACACTAAAAAAAGCAACTCCTGCCGGCTCTAGTTTTGTTGATTATCGTGATTATTGTCCAGTCATGTGGTCAAGTGCTGCAAAGAAAGACCTAGTTAAGCTGCAGCTGGCCCAGAACATAGCGGCACATCTTGCTTTTCATTGTAATCAGGGCTAATATAAATACTAGGGCTAATATAAATACTATGCATGCCAGTCTCTCTTGGCTAAGAGTTGAGGAGAGACTGACTGCATCACTTATTTTTTATAAGAAACATTAATGTGCTGAAAATTCCAAATTGTTTACATAGTCAACTGACACACAGCTCTGACACACTTAACCCACCAGACATGCCACCGGGGGTCTTTTCACAGTCCCCAAATCCAGAACAAATTGAAGCGTACAGTATTATATAAAGACATTATTGCATGGAACTCCCTTCCATCTCATATTGCCCAAATGAACAGCAAACCTGGTTTTAAAAAACCAGATAAAGCAACACCTTACAGCACAACGCCTCTACCCTATTTGACCTAGATATTTTGCTTGTACGTAATGATATGTAGACCGTTTTATTATTTACAGTTGAAGTCGGAAGTTTACATACACCTTAGCCAAATACATTTAAACTCAGATTTTCACAATTCCTGACAATTAATCCTTGTAAAAATTCCCTGTCTTCGGTCAGTTAGGATCACCAGTTTATTTTAAGAATGTGAAATGTCAGAATAATAGTAGAGAGAATGATTTATTTCAGCTTTTATTTCTTTCATCACATTCCCAGTGGGTCAGAAGTTTACATACACTAAATTAGTATTTGGTAGCATTGGCTTTAAATTGTTTAACTTGGGTCAACATTTTCGGGTAGCCTTCCACAAGCTTCCTACAATAAGTTGGGTGAATTTCGGCCCATTCCTCCTGACAGAGCTGGTGTAACTGAGTCAGGTTTGTAGGCCTCCTTGCTCGCACACGCTTTTTCAGTTCTGCCCACAAATTTTCTATAGGATTGAGGTCAGGGCTTTGTGATGGCCACTCCAATACCTTGACTTTGTTGTCCTTAAGCCATTTTGCTACAACTATGGAAGTATGCTTGGGGTCATTGTCCATTTGGAAGACCCATTTGCGACCAAGCTTTAACTTCCTGACTGATGTCTTGAGGTGTTGCTTCAATATATCCACATCATTTTCTTTCCTCATGATGCCATCTATTTTGTGAAGTGCACCAGTCCCTCCTGCAGCAAAGCACCCCCACAACATGATGCTGCCACCCCCGTGCTTCACGGTTGGGATGTTGTTCTTCTTGAAATAATTATACTTTTACTTTTGATACTTAAGTATATTTAAAACAAAATACTTTAAGGCTTTTACTCAAGTAGTATTTTACTGGGTGACTGACTTTTACTGAGTCATTTTCTATTAATGTATCTTAACTTTTACTCAAGTATGACAATTGCATACTTCTCCCACCACAGCTAATGAAATACCAAACACTCAAATTTTCCCTATACCCATCACGAGGTTGCTACAACCTAGCCTACGAATAAAAGGTTTTAGTAATTAAGGTGACAGACAGTGACACAATCAATATCGCCTTGCACACTCTTGCCTGCATCTTGCTGATCTAGGGTGTAATCATCAAATCAAATCACATGTTATTTGTCAGAACAAGGGTAGACTACTGTGAAATGCTTATTTATAAGCCCTTAACAAACAATGCAGTTCAAGAGAGAGTTAAGAAAATAGTTACTAAATAAACAAAAGTACAAATACTTAAAGAAAAAGAAAAAGTAACACAATAAAAATAACGAGGTTATATACAGGGGGTACCGGTACCGACTCAATGTGCGGGGGTACAGGTTAGTTGAGTTATTTTATACATGTAGGTAGGGGTAAAATGACTATGCATAGATAATAAACAGCGAGTAGCAGCAGAGTAAAAAAAAAAGGGGGGGGGGGGGGGGGGGGGTCGTCAATGTAAATAGTCCAGGTGGCCATTTGATTAATTGCTCAGCAGTCCTATGGCTTGGGGGTAGAAGCGTTCCGTTACCACTTGCCGTGCAGTAGCAGGAAGAACAGTCTATGATTTGGGTGACTGGAGTCTTTGAAAAAAATGTGGCCTTCCTCTGACACTGCCTAGTATATAGGTCCTCGATGGTAGGAAGAGTGGCCCGAGTGATGTACTGGGTCGTACACACTACCCACTGTAGCGCCTTATGGTCAGATGCCGAGCAGTTGCCATACCAGGCGGCGATGGAACCGATCAGGATGCTCTCGATGGTGCAGCTGTATAACTTTTTGAGGATCTGGCCAAATACCGTCTCCTGAGGGGGAAAAGGTTGTTCCCTCTTCACGACTGTCTTGGTGTGTTTGGACCATGATAGTGCATTGGTAATGTGGACACCAAGGAACTTGAAACTCTCGACCTGCTCCACTACAGCCCCGTTGATGTTAATGTGGGCCTGTTCGGCCCGCCTTTTCCTGTAGTCCACAATCAGCTTCTTTGACTTGCTCACATTTAGGGAGAGGTTGTTGTCCTGGCACCACACTGCAGGTCTCTGGCCTACTCCCTATAGGCTGTCTCATCGTTGTCGGTGATCAGGCCTACCACTGCTGTGTTGTCAGCAAACTTAATGATGGTGTTGGAGTCGTGTTTGGCCACGCAGTCGTGGGTGAACAGGGAGTACTAGAGAGGACTAAGCACGTACCCTGAGGGGCCCCAGTGTTGAGGATCAGCATGGCAGATGTGTTGTTGCCTACCCTTACCACCTGGGGGTGGTCCGTCAGGAAGTCCAGGATCCAGTTGCAGAAGGAGGTGTTTAGTCCCAGGGTCCTTAGCTTAGTGATGAGCTTTGTGGGCACTATGGTGTTGAAAGCTGAGCTGTAGTCAATGAACAGCATTCTCACATTGGTGTTCCTTTTGTCCAGGTGGGAAAGGGCAGTGTGGAGTGCGATTGAGATTGCGTAATTTGTGGATCTGTTGGGGTGGTATGCGAATTGGAGTGGATCTGGGAAGGATGCTGTTGATGTGAGCCATGACCTGCCCTTCAAAGCACTTCATGGCTACCGACATGATTGCTACGGGCAGTAATCATTTAGGCAGGTTTACCTTCACTTCCTTGGGCACAGGGACTATTGTGGTCTGCTTGAAACATGTAGGTATTACAGACTCGGTCTGCTGCAAGAGCTCTGATAGGTTGGAGGACGTCCTCCGTAAGTTGTCATAATTACTGTGTAAGTATATGGAAGGGGGTGAGAACCATGAGCCTCCTAGGTTTTGTATTGAAGTCAATATACCACTGTTCCCTCTAAGCTACACGCGTGCGCACAGCTCCCCTGGGACTGCAGCGCAGAAAAAATATCAGCCATGCGCAGAGATTGCACGAGATAGAAAGTTGAGTGAAGTTCAATCAACGATTCCCTTTACGGTGGGAATTGTGATTGAATCAATGTAATATTAGCTACTTTCAATGCAACATGCTAAAACAAAACGAACTATGAAAGAAATGTTGTTGTAGGCAGAATGCATCCGAGTAGGATTCTGTTACATTGACACACATGACTCAGCCCGTACTCTACATAGACTGTTGCGGCATAACCAATCAGAGCTGCAGTAGGCCTATATGCAAATAGACCACTGCCATATATGGATCTGTGCCATTCACTTTGAACTGGACTGTGTTTACAGCATGAGTGGTTGTGAGTAGATGCGCTTGTTTTGAGATCAAAGTGAGAGCTGTATGTAGCCACGTGTGCACATTTGTTCATATGCATAATTTGCCTGATTCTCTGTAATAATGGTATGGGAATAATAATGCATTTTATTTTGTTTCTTGCATCAAACAACACAAAAACATTTTCAGTCACCTCCTTGTCTGAACAAAAAGTTGATACACAGGTTAATGTCAAGCCCTGCATGTCTTTTTCAAAAGTGTCATAGAATATAGGCCTACTGTACATTGAACACCACACATTGACTGCTACTGTAGGCTGAATGAAAGAACAGCTGTTTCCATGATAAAATGTTATGGGATGCATTTTCTCCATTGTTTTTTATGGTAGATCGCTCTGGTAGGTCTACATTATGATCACATAGCCACAGTAGCCTACTTAACCACTGTCTGAAACTGTAACTTAAAGCGGGTACAGCCTCAGTGTTCACAGTAAACAGCAGAGGTGGGACCAAGTCATTGTTTTACAAGTCACAAGTAAGTCTCAAGTCTTAGCACTCAAGTCCCAAGTCAAGTCCAAGGTCAAGACAGGCAAGTCCGAGTCAAGTCTCAAGTCAAGACCGTCAAGTATCAATTCAAGTCTCAAGTCTTTAACTTTGAGTTTCGAGTCCTAAACAAGTCATAATGTGCTCTTCACCAAATGTAATATCATTTCATATTTTTAACAAGAGTAATAGTTAGTATATTACATTTACGCAAATCATGAATACTTTAAAAAATATCTATATATTTATTACTTTCCAAATAAACGTTATATTTCCATGGAAATACATGGGTAGCCATGAGAAAGGACCCCCCCCCCCCCCCCCCCCCAATAGTGATCGACCATCTTGGGTGCAATGATCCCATTTCCGCACTGACTGACTGTGTGGAGGCTCATTGATTTAACGTTACGCTAGCCTACATGATACACCAGTAAAGTAATAAAATATATAGCTGTTGGCTATATTAGCCACGACTTACCGTTCTTTGTGCAGCTTCAGATGTCGAACAAAGTTGGAAATTGTTGCGTCTGTTATTTTCTTCCTGCATGTTTTGCAAATTGCAATCTGTTTTTTGTTAATATAGCGTCGTCTTTATATCTGAAAATAATAATAATTATGGGTATCATCTTTCCAAGGGCTCCATCTGAATTCACCCGCCAGCGTTCCTCTGCACTGCCACGCACAACTTTTTCTCAGCTGGCACAATTTGATTGGCTGCTGTCCGATTGAAACTGTAATCTGTTAAATGAAGAGTTGATGCACTGCACACTTTTTTAAATAGCATCATTTTTAATATTCGGGCTTGGGGAGGATATCAAGTCAGGTCGAGTCATAAGGCTCAAGTCCAAGTCAAGTCACGAGTCATTGGTGTTAAAGTCAAAGTCGATTTGCAAGTCATTATATTTGTGACTCGAGTCTCACTCGAGTCCAAGTCATGTGACTCGAGTTCACACCTCTGGTAAACACACGCTGGAAGTTGCACAGAATTTTCACAACGTTCAAGTTTGCGCTCAGCAGACCTGAAATTTGCTCAGTGCCTACATTTTTTGGAGGGAACATTGCAATATACCCAGAGGAGGACGGAAACTAGCTATCCTCTGGCTACACCATGGTGCTACCCCAGAGAATGCTGTTGAGGCTACTGTAGACCTTCATTGCAAAACAATGTGTTTTAATCAATTATTTCGTGACGTGAATATATTTAGTATAGTTTTATCTAAAAATAATAACTTTTAATGTTTCACTATTTAATTTTTTTTCGAAATTCACTGAGGAGGATGGTACTCCCCTACCTCCTCTTAGGAGCCTCCACTGATCTACAGATCCTACCCCACAACTTCCAACTGAAGAAAAATATTCCGATTTTGGGGGGGAATCTATAAAAAATTCTAACTGAAATAGCTTGGTTGGATAAGTGTCAAACCCCCTTGTAATAGCAATCCTAAATTAGCTCAGGTGTAACCAGTCACCTTCAAAATCACACACCAAGTTAATTTGCCTCCATCTGTGTTAAATTGTAGTGATTCACATGATTTCAGGATAAATTCAGCAGTTCCTGTGTAGTGAATTGCAAAGCAAACACTCAACCATGAGAACCAAGGTGTCACGCCTACTCCCGCTCCTCCCCTCCGGTGTTCGACATCAGCGGTTTACTAACCACCGGTCCTGGCAACTATTATTACGCGCACCTGCACTTCATCATGAGGCACACCTGGACTCCATTACCTCATCATTACCTCACCTTTACCTCACCTCACCATTACCTCACCTTTACCCAGGCAGTATTGTTTCTGTTTCATGTCAAGACGCTACTCCTATGTTGTATCGTTCTTTGTTTTAGTAAACTTACAACCGGCTTATTGACTCCCAGCATCTAGGTTACAGAATACTGCCTGTACAAATGGAACCAGAAAGAAATCAGAACATCTCCCAGATGGTCGACGAACAGGGATACTAACTGCGTCAATACCACGACCAGCTGGCGCAAGAGGTTCTTCGCAGTGTTCAACATCTAGGAACATACCCGAGAGGTGTTGATTTCAACAAGCGGAGGATACTCTACCACCAGTCAACCCAGCAAGCCATCACACCAACCCATTCAGCAACCTGCCCAGGTCAGCAAATCCCGTTTGTCCCTCCCTGATAAATATGACGGCATCCCATCTAAATGCCGTGGCTTCCTACTACAGTGCTCCCTTTACTTAGCGCACCAGATGGGAGCCCTAACCACCGAGAGGTCCAAGGTTGCCACGGTTATTTCTCTGCTGACTGGGCAGGCATTGGAATGGGCCACAGTCGTCTGGGAGAGAGGAGAGAAGGAGCTGGATTCATATGAGGGGTTCATGGCTCTGTTCAGAGTTATCTTCGATCATCCACCGGAGGGCAGAGAGGGGGGTGAGCGCCTACTCCAACTACGGCAGGAGGACCAAACTGCTGCTGAGTACGCGCTCACCTTCCGAAGCCGGCGCTTCGTAGCCTATTCAAATGTTTTTTGGGGTTTGCCAACTTCTACCGCCATTTCATCAGGAACTTTAGCTCCATCGCCTCACCTCTCTCCTCAAGGGTGGTCCCCGTAGGTTGGTGTGGAGTCCAGCAGCTGACGAGGCCTTCCGCCCACTGAAGGGACGTTTCACCTCATTGCTCAAACACCCACATCCCACTATACCCTTTGTTATGGAGGTTGACGCTTCAGAGGTGGGGGCAGTTCTGTCTCAACGACAAGGTAATCCACAAAAATTGTATCCGTGTGCACATTACTCAAAGAAACTGTCCCCTGCAGAGAGGAATTACAACGTCGGCGATCGAGAGCTCCTGGCGGTGAAATTGGCATTAGAGAAGTGGTTGACACTGGCTGGAGGGCGCCAAGGACCCATTCATCATCCTTACTGACCATCAGAACCTGGAGTACATAGGGACAGCGAGGAGGTTGAATCCACGCCAAGCAAGATGGAAGTTCTTTTTTTAAAGTTTCTTTTTTCATTTTTTCCACAAACAAACAAAATAAAACATTGTACAGCATAAAAACATCAAGACATATCCTCCAACAGCACACATATACACAGTCAAATAGTATGTCGCAATTTACAATACAGACCTAAATGGGTTCACAAGCATAAGTAATCACCTCCCAGTCTTAGAAACATGACAAATAAATCTCGTCCAACTTCTAGGACTGTTGTTTCTACCAGTGATCTTAGCAAGCATTTGTTCATAAGATGCTACCTCCAACATTGATTCTATCCACTGTTTCAGAGTAGGAGTGGCATGACCCTTCCCTCTGGCCGGCTTCGACCTGCGGCTGGAGCCATGCGTGGGGCTCAAAACCTTGCCGGTTTACTAACCACCGGTCTTGGCAGCTATTATTACCCGCACCTGCGCTTCATCATGAGGTACACCTGGACTCAATTACCTCCCCTTTATCTGGCACTCCCTTAGGTTAATTCCCCAGGCAGTATGGTTTCTGTGTTTCATGTCAAGACGCTACTCCTATGTTGTATCGTTCAATGTTCTTTGTTTTATTAAACTTACCACCTGCACCTGCTTCTCGACTCCCAGCATCTACGTTACACAAGGAGCTTTCAAAAGAACTCCGGGACAAAGTTAGGGAAAGGCACAGATCAGGGGATGGCTATAAAAAGATTTCAAAGGCCTTGAATATCCCTTGGAGCACAGTCAAGATGATTATTAAGAAGTGGATGGTATATGGCAAGACCCTGCCTAGATCAGGCCATCCCTCAAAACTGGATGACTGAGCAAGTAGGAGACTGATCAAAGAGGCTACCAAGAGTCCAATGGCAACTTTGAAAGAGCAACAGGCTTTTATGGCCAAGACTGGTCAAAGTGTGCATGTGACAACAATAACCCAAGCACTCCACAAGAGTGGAGGCTGGTGGGAGGAGCTATAGAAGGACAGGCTCATTGTAATGGCTAGAAAGGAATAAATGTAACGGTATCAAACATGTGGTACTCAGTTTCCATTTATGCCTTTCCGGCCATTACAATGAGCATGTCCTCCTATAGCTTCTCCTTCCAGCCTCCTCTGCTCCACAAATTTGGCATGTATGATAGGATGGCAAGAAGGAAGCCATTACTCAAGATTTCCCATCCCACCTTCAATCCCTTTTGAAGTATGCAAAAAAATTAAACGGAGATTGTGTAGCCATGTGGCCAAAGTTTTGTGGTCTGACGAAACTAAAACATAACTTTTTGGCCTAAATGCGCAAATCCAACATGGCACATCACCTAAACAATACCGTCCCTACTGTGAAGCATGGCGGTGGCAGCGTCATGTTATGGGGATGTTTCTCATAGTCAGGGACTGTGGCACTCATCAGGGGCCTCATTTATAAACGTTGTGTAAGCACAAAACATGCGTGCGCCAGTTTTCATGCAAAAGTTGGCATTTATAGAAACTAAACTTGACGTGAGGAAGTTCTTATCCTCCCACAAACTTTAGACTATGCGTAGGCTACGCACAGTTTCTAGTGTAATATTGCATTGCAGGAAGGCAAGAGTAGCCTTATAACATACAGTAGAATTTAACAGGTGAACAGACAGTTGATATTTTGCATGGAAGTGCGCAGGCTATCACTGTAAGTAGGCCAACTGTATAGAAGAAACAAAATCAGAGAAGACAATGTTTCAGAATTCGCGGGCAGTGCACCATATTTTGGTTCGAGAAAAAGTCAATGCAAAACATTATTGAATTCAAACGATCGGTTTACAGGTCCACAACAATTTGCTATTGTTTTTGTCTTTCAGATACAGCAAATGTCACTGCAATGGAAAATATTATTTAGACACCGCGAAAGACATTTGATCAAGTTCGCAATTGCTATTTACTTTAGATACTGTGTTTACCTAATTCCAATACTTCCAAAGTATAAAGCAAATAATGGCGTTATTGTCACCATAAAAGGTGAATGGTTGTCATTATTCAGACGGAGTCATAATGCTCGTTCACGCACGCAGTTTTAGGTCTGAGTTATAATGGAAACATGCGTATGTATGGCGTGCGCCAGGTTTATAAATCTCAATGTTTTTGTGAGTGCACAGTCTTTTCAGAAATTTATATTTAATTACTTTAAAATGGACACAATCTTTATAAATAAGACCCCAGGATAGAAGGGAAAATAAATGGAGCAATGTACAGAAAAGTCTTTGAGGAAAACCTTCTGCAAGAAAGCTGATCTTGGGAAGGAAGTTCACCTATCAGCATGACAACGACCTGAAGTACACAGCCAAAGCTACAGTGGCGTGGCTAAGGAATAAAAAGGTAAATGTTCTTGAGTAGCCCAGTCAGAGTCCCGACATAAATCCAATCAACGCTCCGCAAGGAACTTGACAGAGCTTGAACAGTTTTGTAAAGAAGAATGGTCAAATATTGCCAAATCTAGGTGTGAAAAGTTGGTGGAGACCTATCCCAACAGACTCGAAGCTGTAATTTCTGCCAAAGGTGCTTCTACCAAGTATTAACTCAGGGGGGTGGAGACTTATCCAATTATGATATTTTAGTTTTCTAGTTTTTATGTATAATTTTTTCACAAAAACAAATTCTCCTTAAAAGTGTGGAGTATGGTGTGTAGATAAGTGGGGGGGAAATGCATGGAACTCTGGGGCACCAACACAACAAAATGTGAAAAAAGTTCAAGTGACTTTGAAAGATTTAAATCATTCAAAACAGGTAAGAAATGTGGAACGCCTTAAAATATTAAAGTCAAAACAATCATGTTTAAATATTAGGATAAGCAAGTTGTATATGTACATTGGTATGTTTGAATGTGACTTTTCCAGGGTTGGGCAGATTACTTGAAAAATGCAATCAGCTACTAACTACAGATAACATGACAATAAAAGTAATTAGTAACAAAATCTATTGGATTACTCAAAAATAGTGGATTACTTAAATGGTTAGACAGCACTTGCCTCCTCAGTTTATGCTGCAGACGATCAGTTTCCTCTCTAACTCTGCTCCCCCAACTCCCCAGCATCTGGGCAAGTACTGGCTTAACTGTCTGCTGCATCTTCTTGATTAAATAGCATCATGGCTGAAAGGTCAACTTCACTGTCAAGTTCCAGGAAAAGCATTCCCAACACTCATTATTTGATTGTGCAATTATAGGCCGTTTACACCGAGCTGCCAAGTAAATTGTGGCCAGTAAAAGAGGAAATTATCATTTGAATGTCTGACCCACCCTAACATAACAGTCTGGAATGATAAAGACTTCAATAACATAAGATGCAATGGATCCAAGAGATATCTGATTATTTCATGATTTGGATGATCAATTGTGCAAATAAAATTGCAAAAACACGTGTATATTGGTCTGCAAAGACAGGTAGGTTTTAGTGTACACATTTTCATGGAAACTAGAGATTTAGCAGAGTAAGCTAAGTCGAGAGTTTCAAGTTCCTTGGTGTCCACATCAACCAACGAACTACCATGGTCTAAACACACCAAGACAATCGTGAAGAGGGCACGACAACACCTTTTCCCCCTCAGGAGAATGAAAAGATTTGGCATGGGTCCCCAGATCCTCAAAAAGTTATACAGCTGCACCATCGAGATCATCCTGACCGGTTGCGTCACTGCATGGTATGGCAACTGCTCAGCATCTGACCGTAAGACGCTACAGAGGGTAGTGCATACAGCCCTATACATCACTTGGGCCAAGCTTCTTGACATCCAGGACCTATATACTAGGCGGTGTCAGAGGAAGGCCCAAAAAACGGTCAAAACTCCAGTCACCCAAGTCATAGACTGTTCTCTCTGCTACCGCACGGCAAGCGGTACCGGAGCGCCAAGTCTAGGACCAAAAGGCTCCTTAACAGCTTCTACCCCCAAGCCATAAGACTGCTGAACAATTAATTAAATGGCCACCTGGACTATTTACATTGACACCCCCCCACTCACCCCTCCTCCATTTGTTTTTACACTGCTGCTACGCGCTGTCTATTATCTATGAATAGTCACTTTACCCATACCTAAATGTACAAATTACCTCAACTAAACTGTACCTCCACACATTTACTCGGTACCGGTACCCCCAGTATATAGCCTCGTTATTGTTATTGTATTGTGTTACTTTAAAAAATAATGTTTACTTTAGTTTATTTTCTAACTATTTTCTTAACTCTTTCTTGAACTGCATTGTTGGTTAAGGGCTTGTAAGTAAGCATTTCACTGTAAGGTCTACACCAGTTGTATTCGGCACATGTGACAATACAATTTGATTTGTCATGTGTGTCATCCCAGTGCATGAGAAGTGAACTGGATGGAGCTGTGTTGACTACTGTCCTTTTGTCACAAAGATCATGATGAAAGGTGGGATGATTCAGTTCTCCATAAGTGGGGATCTGACGTTTTTGTTTTAAAAATAGTTTCTGTGCATAGCAACCAAGGAGAGCAAATTTGGCCGTTTTTTTAGGTTTCAAATAGATTAGAACAGCAGAAAAAATATCAAATTCCCAGGCTGTGTGGCTTAGCGCAGCTTTCAGAAAACCTGCCATTTTAGTGTGTTTGAGACAAAACACTTACATCTTGATATTAGATTAAGTAATCTAAAATGTAATCAGCTGTTTTTAAGAATGTAACTGTAATCCGATTAAACATTTCCCATTTCTTTAAAGGAATTTTGTCCAATTAGTAGCTTTATTTTTTGATCTGATTATGTAATCCCTGTTATGTGTTAGTACCAAACCCTGCTCTTCTCTCACAGTACAATGTCACTGACAGTGGAAGACTGCCAAGCTCCTTTTTAAACAATTTACACCTTTCTAGACAGAGTGCCTTATGGCAAACTTTATACATTCTTGAGGAGATTGAATGGCCAAGGGCCAACTCTGATCACTCATAATTTTCACATGTTTAGAAAAACATCAGTATAGTGGTACATGTGGTAGGCAAAAACTGGAGGGCAATGTTGTTCATGATTTTGTCTAGGTCTATTCGTTCTGATTTGTAAGTGGAAGTTAACCTTTACTTTAAAAAAAAATGACTACTAAAAATGACGTAATCACTCATTCATTAATTTTTTTTAAAACTTCATCTTAGTGATATTTCACACATAAATTATAGTACTGTAGATACATTACATACAAACTGCTTACATAAAGCACGCATACTTAACCAGCAATATTATGATCCTTCTCAGATTTCAAAGGTGCCTGAAACATGTGAGACTCTGGTTGTTTTAAAGGGGAGGAGTTGGGAGTAGTAAGTGTGCCTCTCCCATTCACACACGTCTCACACCAGCATATACAGATGGAGGCTACTCGGTCTTGACAAAGCGTGGAGACCGTGGAAGCTTTGCTGGACCCAAGGACCTGAAGAAAGAGAAGGAGAAGAAAGGAGAAAAGGAGAGGGGGATAATAATGGAGTGTAAGGAGAATGTGATCCACTACCTCAGCTGGGGGTTCATCGTCAGTGGGGTGGCGTATCTCTTTTGGCAGACCAGGTTCCAGACCCCATACGGACGCTACGTGACCTCGGATGGGACCCCAGGGAGGACCTGCCCTGCCAAGCTGGCCTGGTTCCTCCAGGAACTGCCTTCTTTCCTGGTGCCCATGCTCCTTCTGCTCTCCACTGACACACAGCCCAGCCTGGGCAAAGACCTGCTTCTCTGGACCTTCTGTCTGCACTACTTCCAAAGGTATGTGTCCACATTAGCCTGGTCCCCAATCTGTTAGTATTGTCTAGCCACCTGGCTAGACAGCAGAATTAGATCTGTGATGGTGGGACGAGACTATGTCCACATACCAACTTTCAATGGCGTCTGGGATCTTTTAACTCATAAATCAACTGAAAAACATGGACAACTGTTTTTTGGGCAACAGCAGTTATTTCACTTAAAAGGTGTTGAACATACATCTTTGCCTCCTACACAGTTGATCTGCGTGTATGCAATACCAATGCAGGCCATTCAACGAAGAGTCCCCTATTCACTATTTTGAGTGAAGACTAGAGGGACATTCGGTAAAAGAGTGAGGTTTAGACTCAGATTTTTCTCTTTAAAATGTATGATGTAAAAACAGAAAAAAAACATAAATCTGTTACCATCCTTTGCACTGTACTTCAAGTAAATGTTTTTGCACAATTGTCAGTGGAAATTGTAAAAAGTACTCCTTGTGCATATAGTTGTATGGTTTATTTAACTTTGCAATACTTTTTGGGGGTTGGACATACGTTTTAAAGTGAAAAAGTCTTATCATCACTCTGCATGGACACTAAAGAAGTCATCCATCATGGTTTCCCAATAATGGGATGAATCACATTAAAGAGAACATTAGTCATTTGGTTGGTAAAGACTACTGATATGGTCTAATGTGTGGTGCACATTTTTAGAATGGTGTTTTCCCACAAATTGCATTTTGGAACATTTGCGCGTAGGCCTACTGCCGTGTGCACAATGCTGCGCTTAAAATGTGTAGAAATAATAGTTTATCAACATGTTGATCCAAACATTCTGATCTGTTCTACGAGCCATACTAATTGCTATGGCGTATGCCTCCGCTACACTACACTTTGATAAGCATAGTGATAAAAAGTGAGTACACGTAAGGGATAAACGCCGACGTTCTGTACATTATATTGGAAATAATGGATGGCGGGACTAGGCGTAGCCGAGTAGCTTTCTGTAACTTTGTAGCAAGTATTGTCTACATGTCTAGGCGCACATTACGTATTTTGTTTCTAGCAAGAGAAGGAATTGTCTCCTACTGTGATAAGTACCTATCGGCAGTCTGTAGGGTAACGGTGTAACTAGCCCGACCTAAGAACAATGTCTAAATGCTGACACAAGACAAGAAACGTTTGGGAAAAAATTGGTATGTGGATAAAGGTCATGGTTAGGCGAATAAACTATGAAGGTAAATAGATGGCTATAGTTTACTTTTTTAGTTATTTCATGAAATAGGCATAGTGTTTCACGCAAGTGTGTTAAAATCCATTTAATCAGTTTTATTTAGAAATTATTTAGTAATAGTTAAAAGCTAAGTCTAGTTGTCTTATTTGAATTATTTTAATAAAATATATGGGATTGCACATCACTCACTTTTAATATCTGCACTATGAGGAGATTTGATGTAAAGACCCTCTTTTTAACTCACCTGCACATACATTTTCTTTGTTCTTTCTTTGTTGTTCCTTTTCCATACAATCCATTATGTACAATTTCACTAAATATTATTGGAATAATGCACAAATTTACATCCCTGCAGTCTTGAAATGACATTCAGGAGCAAAAGATTTTCAATAGGTGTTTTTAATTCATAAAATAAATATATTCATTCGAATATAAGATTGGAATGGAATATAACTAAAAACATTAAATAACATTGGAATATAACATTTAATAACAATAACTCATTACTTTACTAATTCAGTGTAACATTGACGTTGCATCTCTTTTGTTCTGCTATTGCACAATTATAATTTGTACATAGGTCACAAATGAAGCTATCCACCAACTCCTTATCACCTTATCACTATGCGTATCACTATGCATATCACTGCTCACACCTAATCCAGTCCCCACCTGTGACTGAAAACACCTCACAGAAAAGGCACTCTGCATCCTCTTCTTTGGTGGCTGATTTGTCTTGTTGTGTTGCAACAACCTTGAGACAAACTTTTTTTGAAAAACCTGCTTTGTTTTCTTACTCTCTCTCTTTTCTTCTTGTTGATGTTTCTGTCGAGCCTTTTCCTCCAGCAACCTTTTGTAAATTGAGGCTGTCAGTACAGCCACAGACTGCCTTCCTCGGCCTCGCCTCCTGGAGCATCTGGGACAACTCCAATAAACTGCTGCAGGTGTTGGTTTAAGCAAAAATAAACAAACAATAACACATGAGTATTGGTAAAATAAACACTTATAATCACAATATGCAAATATATAATCCCTAAAATGAGTGCTGACTTTTTTTTTATACCAACATTTGGAGCAAGGGCAGGCTTCAGGGTGGAGGTTGTGGTTGAGAAAGATGTGGTGGAGGTAGAGGTTTTGGCGTTAGAGCTGGTGGCGTTGGAGGTAGAGCTAGTGATGGTGGTGGTAGAGCTGGTGGCCGTATCGGTAGAGGTGGCAGCGGCGGCGGTAGAGCACTGTGGTTGAATGGATTCTTTGCATTGAAAATATATGAGAAAAACAATACATCGGTGTTAGTACAATAAGCACTTTCTACCAAGTACATGCTGCTTCTGCTACTTTTCATTAATTTAGATTACTTTTTCTTTCTGGCAATGGGCTCAGGCTCCTCTATAACCTCAGGCTCCTCTATAACCCATCGAGGATGAGGATGTGGGGTTGCTCAGGGGTGCAACCAACACTGTGGGCGAAGTGGCGAAGCCAGTCAACAAAGATGGAACTGTTGACCCAGCCTGAGTCACTCACCCTTCCAACCAGCAGTTGTTTGTTCATCCTCTTCCGGGGGAAGATGAAGAGGGGCGGTACATACTGCCTTGCTGCACTGATAGCACAAATTACTGTGAAGCCCCTCTCTGCGCTGGTCATCCGTGCAACCTGTTTGGCTCCCTTCGTGGCCACCACAGGCAACGGTTTCTGGACGTTTTGTATTCCTGTCTCATCCATGTTCCAAATCTTTGTTGGCCCCGACCTCCCTGACGCTGTTTAAAACGTCCGCGTAGGCTTAGATAACTGGTCAACCTTAAGCTTATTAAACCTGTTTGGGACAGGGGGCAGTATTTTCACGTTCGTATGAAAAGTGTGCCCAGAGTAAACTGCCTGCTACTCGGGCCCAGAGTAAAATATTTGCATATTATTAGTAGATTTGGATAGGAAACACTCTGAAGTTTCTAAAACGGTTTGAATGATGTCTGTGAGTTTAACAGAACTAATATGGCAGGCAAAAACCTGAGAAAAATCCAACCAGGAAGTGGGAAATCTGAGGTTTGTGTGATTGCCTATCCAAACTACAGTGTCTGTGGGGTCATTTTGCACTTCCTAAGGCTTCCACTAGATGTCAACAGTCTTTAGAACCTTGTTTCATGCTTCTACTGTGACTGGGGAGAGAATAAGAGCTGACTCAACAAGTGGACTGCCTGAGGCCAATGAGTTGTTTACTGCACGGTCACGCAGGTGCGCCGTTCCTTCTTTTTCCTCTGTAATGAATACGTTATTGTCCGGTTGGAATATTATCAAAGATTTATGATAAAAAGACCCAAAGGATTGATTGTAAACATCGTTTGACATGTTTCTACGAACGGTAATGGAACTTTTTGACTTTTCGTCTAGGGTTTTGCGCTCGCGCATTGTGCCTTTGGAATAGTGATCTGAACGCACAAACAAAACGGAGGTATTTGGACATAAATATGGAGTTTATCGAACAAAACAAACATTTCTTGTGGGAGTCCTGGGAGTGCATTCCGACGAAGATCAGCAAAGGTAAGTGAAGATTTATAATACTATTTCTGAGTTTTGTTGACTCCAGAACTTGGCGGGTAACTGTATAGCTTGCTTTGATGGCTGAGCTCTGTACTCAGAATATTGAACAATGTGCTTTCGAATATTGAACAATGTGTTAAAGCTGTTTTGAAATCTGACACAGCGGTGGCATTAAGGAGAAGTGTATCTATAATTCTTTCAATAACTGTTGTAAATTTTATCACCGTTTATGATGAGTATTTTTGTAAATTGATGTGCTCATTCACCGGATGTTTTGGAGGCAAAACATTTTCTGAACATCACGCGCCAATGTAAAATGGGGTTTTTGGATATAAATATGAACTTTATCGAACAAAACATACATGTATTGTGCAACATTGAGTCCTGGGAGTGTCATCTGATGAAGATTGTCAAAGGTTAGTGATTTATTTTAGCTGTATTTCTGGTTTTTGTGACGCCTCTCCTTGCTTGGAAAATGGCTGTGTGGTTTTTCTTGTCAAGGTGATGTCCTACCATAATCTAATGCTATGCTTTCACCGTAAAGCCTTTTTGAAATCGGACAATGTGGTTGGATTAACGAGAAGTTTATCTTTAAAATGGTGTAAAATAGTTGATTGTTTGAGAAATTTGAATTATGAGATTTTTGTTGTTTTGTATTTCGCGCCCTGCTATTCCATTGGGTGTTGGCGAGGGGTCCGCTAGCGGAATGTCTGTCCTCAATTAAAGCCCATGGCCCTCGCAAGACTGGTTGCTTGCGATACTTGAACTGACAGTTTAGAGTTGCGCTTCATGAAGCCACTGAACCAATCCACCCCTGCATACCCCTTTCCTTTGTTGAACCTGTGCTTGATTCCCATCCTTTCTGCCAGATTGAAGGTGAGTCTTCTCACGTCCCATGATGTTATGCCAAATAGGGCTCTTTCCATTTGTTGAATGTGGTTGACAAGGTCACTTTCATACAGTTGAAATCGGAAGTTTACATACACCTTAGCCAAATACATTTAAACTCAGATTTTCACAATTCCTGACATTTAATCCTTGTAAAAATCCCCTGTCTTAGATCAGTTAGGATTACCACTTTATTTTATGAATGTGAAATGTCAGAATAATAGTACAGAGAATGATTTATTTCGCATGATTTACACACTCATCCAACATTACTAATTTACTAAAAAATTCTCAATTTTTCTCTCTAAATAGGTGGATTATTTTTCTTAAGGGTTTCCTACTTGTATATAAAGAATACATCTATAGATCTAACTTTATTGAAACATAGCTACAACTTTAAAAATGTATCAATTTACCACAAAATTGTTTTGTTAACATATCTCCAAAAGTTATGTGGAGAGGACATTTTTGGTTGAGCAAAAGCAATGGCAGCCAGTGAATGTTTGCAGAAATAATTTGGTGACATCTTGTGGTCTTAATGTGAATTACAGGGGGGGGGACTAGTTACCCCCTAGTACCCTACAGCGATGGAAATATCTGTTGCTAATATGACTAGGATAATGCATTTGGCTGCTAGACAATGAAAGTTGCTTTGAAAACAGAACAGGAGGGAGCATGAGGAAATTGGACAGTGCAGTTAGATTAACAAGAATGTAAGCATTCTGCCCATATCAGATATGTCTATGTCCTGGGAAATGTTTTTGTTACTTACAACCTCATGCTAATCACATTAGCCTACGTTAGCTCAACCGTCCCGTGGGGGGGGACACTGATCCCGTAGAGGTTTTAAGAAACACGGCCCTGCATGGCTTCCAGGTACTCACACTGTTTGTACACAGCAGCGCTATATTGACCCACCTTTGACTTGATTTCTTTAGACATTTACATTTACGTCATTTAGCAGACGCTCTTATCCAGAGCGACTTACAAATTGGTGCATTCACCTTATGATATCCAGTGGAACAACCACTTTACAATAGTACATCTATATCTTTTTTTTGGGGGGGGGGGTTAGAAGGATTACTATATCCTATCCCAGGTATTTAGTCAATATTTTTCTATTTTTTTGCAAGAACATTCATCTACTCCTTGCTGACCAAAGGCCGCCCTTCCCCTCTCTACATTGTCTTCTCTGCGGTAGTCTTCTGCTCTGTCAACGGTTTTCTCCAAGGCCACTACATGCTCCACTGTGCCACGTACGATGATGCGTGGCAGACCGACATTCGTCTGTACACCGGTGAGTGAGATCTGAGATACCAGCGGAAATGATTTCGCAGTCTTTTCCCAGCCCTTATTCTGAATATTACAGTGCCTGCATGATGTTCACATAAATTTAACAGTCATTTGGTATCCTATGTTGAAGCCTTAAATAAATGCTATAGATTTATTTCCAAAGTAATGTAATTTCACCCTTTAAAGGGTAACATTTGATAACTGCTAGAGCTACTGTAGATGAAGTCCGAGATCAAAAACATTTTTTAAAAATTGGTTAGGAAAACACACAACAGGAAAACCAGTCGTGCAGTCTGGGAGACTAATCTGGCCAGAGAACTTTGAGGTTTTTGGCCTGGAACTGTGAGAAAACAAGTTGGCATTCGCTTCCTCCTTGCAAATGTTCTGTGTTTATTGGTCAGTTAATGAGGCTAGATTCTTCAAAACATGAATTTTTTGGTCTCAGCAGGATATGGGACGATACGTATCACAGTATCCTTCCACAAGAATAGAAATAATGATTTGTTGACAAAGTCTGAGTTTGGGGTTGCATTGTACAAGCTTCTGCCAGCATGAACGATTTTAACAGATCATACATTAGTTTTTTTATAGAACTAGAATGTGGTTTGCATTAAGCGCCTGTACTGTTTTTTTCAGGTTTGCTGATGTTTTTCCTGGGAATGGCCATCAACATTCACAGCGACCACATTCTTCTAAATTTAAGAAAACCCGGAGAAGTTGTTTACAAGATTCCCAAAGGTACCAGATGGAATTCTGGTTAACAGATGTCAGGCAGTGTTTCAGGCAACTGTTCCAGTCTTGTGAAACAATAGCAAAAATGTGAATCTTCAGCCAAATAACTAACCATGTTCTGTACTGTTTAGTTAGTCACTGTCTGCACAGCCATGTGATGATAAACAGAACAAGCAGAGCATATTCAGAATATTCTGGTGTCAATGTGACCTTTTGCTTTTATCTCTACTTACTTTTACTTTGTAAGGGCTATGCCTGTGCTGATCGAAAGATATTTAAAGGCCCAGTGCAGTCAAAATTCAGTTTTCCCTGTGTTTTATATCATACTGTTCAACAGCTGATGAAACTAACACTGTAAAAGTGTGAGGAAAAAAACTATTTCCTGATAATTGCTGGTTGAAAATACAATCTACACAGGACCTTCTATTCAGCAGGTTTGCATGGGCATGAGTTTTGGCTTTCCATGGTGACATCAGCATGTGGTAAATTGGTTAATAGACAAATAACAGTTAGTTCCAAACCTCTCTGCCAATAACAGCTAGTTTTTAGTTTCTCCCTCCCCACTCAGACTATTCACAGACAGTCCTGGCTAAATTATTGCTTGAGAAAGATTTTTTGTTGTTGCTAAAAAGCTATTTTTGCCTATTTTAATAGAAATCTATTACAGTAAGGTACTTAATTGTTACCCAGTAAAAATGTGATATTGATATAAACACTTCTGCATTGGGCCTAACTTCTTATGGCTGGAATCCCGTTACCGGGATCGATATGGCAGCAGCCAGTGAAAGTGCAGGGCGCCAAATTCAAAACAACAAAAATCTCATAATTAAAGTTCCTCAAACATACAAGTATTATACACCATTTGAAAGCTTTATTTGTTGTTAATCCAGTTAATCCAGCCACAAAAAAAACACAGCCATTTTCCAGCCAAAGAGAGGAGTCACAAAAAGCAGAAAGAGAAAATGAATCACTAACCTTTCATGATCTTCATCAGATGACACTCATAGGACTTCATGTTACACAATACATGTATGTTTTGTTCGACAAAGTTCATATTTATATCCAAAAATCTCAGTTTACATTGGCGCGTTATGTTCAGTAATGTTTTGCCTCCAAAACAACCGGTGATTTTGCAGAGAGCCACATCAATTTACAGAAATACTCATCATAAATGTAGATGAAAATACAAGTGTTATGCATGGAACTTTAGATAAACTTCTCCTTAATGCAACCGCTGTGTCAAATTTCAAAAAAGCTTTACCGAAAAAGCACACCATGCAGTAATCGGAGTACGGCGCTCAGACACAAAAACATGCCATACAATATATCCACCATGTTGGAGTCAACAATAGTCAGAAATAGCATTATAAATATTCACTTACCTTTGATGATCTTCATCAGAATGCACTCCCAGGAATCCCAGTTCCACAATAAAGGTTTGTTTTGTTCGATAAAGTCCATCCTTTATGTCTAAATACCTCCTTTTTGTTCGCGCCTTCAGTTCACAAATCCAAATTCACGACGCGCAGGTAAGACGAAAACTCAAAAAATTCCATCACAGTTCATAGAAACATGTCAAACGATGTATTGAATCAATCTTTAGGATGTTTTATCATAAATCTGCAATAAAGTTTCAACCGGAGAAATCCTTTGTCTTCAGAAATGCAATGGAACGGAGCTACCTCTCACATGAGTGTGCATGGCTGAGGCTCATGCCCTGCTGGAAGTCCTCTCACCCAATGAGCTCTTATTCTCCCCCACTTCACAGTAGAAGCCTCAAACAAGGTTCTAAAGACTGTTGACATCTAGTAGAAGCCGTAGGAATTGCAAAATTACCCCATAGACACTGTAGTTTGGATAGGCAATCACTTGAAAAACTACAAACCACTTCCTGGTTGGATTTTTTCTCAGGTTTTTGCCTGCCTATGAGTTCTGTGAAACTTACAGACATCATTCAAACAGTTTTAGAAACTTCAGAGTGTTTTCTATCCAAATCTACTAATATGAGTAGCAGGCAGTTTACTCTGGGCACGTCACTCATCCAAGCTACTCAATACTGCCACCCTCCATAAGAAGTTAAGTGCTAATGTAATCACCAGGGTCATAGAAGATTATGAGCAACGTACACACGGCATTCAGTTTCGCCAAGAAACACAGGAAGCAAACATTCCAGCTTTCTGGGCCATTACCTCACGGAAAAGAACATCTTGTAACCATTATCCGAACCATGCGACACAGCAGATTTGTCTTCACTCACCTTTGGGTGAATTAACAATCTAATCCCTTGACATGGGGTCCAAAAAAGGTAGTAGATATGAAGTAGGGTCTGAAAGTTCAGGGATTGAATTGTTGTGAACTACTCTCAAGGTATGAGTGTACAGACCCTACTTCATTACTACTGAATTAACTGTCTGACACTTTTTATTACAGGGGGAATGTTTGAGTACGTCTCCGGAGCAAACTTCTTTGGAGAGATTCTGGAGTGGTGCGGGTATGCCCTAGCAACGTGGTCCCTGCCGACGTTCTCCTTTGCTCTTTTCACTATGTGCTCGATTGGACCGCGGGCCTTCCACCACCACAGGTACTGACAGGTCCAACCTCAAGAGCCTTCTGTAATCTCTTCATGCTCATACTCACATTGATACAACTATAGGTCTTTCAGCGAAGCAATAAGCATGGACTGTCTTGCTTTTCCATTGTAAAATGTCAACACATGGTAGTAGTATTCCTTCAATATGACATTCTCATCTCTTTCAGGTACTACCAAGAGAAGTTTGAAGACTACCCCCAGTCGAGGAAAGCTGTGATACCTTTCATATTATAAGAAGAACAGCAAACCAGAGAAGCCTTAATGGACTGACCTAGCTAAAATCATTAGTCATAGCCATGATTTTGGCATTTACTGAACTCTGAAATGAAATGCTTGTCCAATATTGCTCTTTTCTGTAGAGCCCATTTGACCAGGCTTTAGCTTTCATTAACTAGACATATTCCTATCATCTCATTGTATTCAGAGCTAAATCATATTCCACACCTGCAGCAACAGATCTGTAATACCATACTCCCAAATGCTTGGTCAGCATGGTCAAAGCTCAATGAAGGATAAATAATTCAGGGTGAAGAGAAAGGGGGTGGTGGGTAGGTCTTGAAAGAATAAAGGAAAAAAAAAATTCATTCGAAAGGGATGACTGACTGCCTTTTCTTCGTTGTGCAAAAAGTGATTTCTTGGACAGATTAACTACTTCACTTTTGGAAAGGCTCATTAAACCTCTGCTTATTTACCTTGGGTCTGAAAAAAAAAAACCTTGGTCTGTTTTTATTATGCAGTTTATCAAATATTATGTGATTAATAACTGCTGCATATGTTATTGCACTTTTTAATGTCATGCTTGCTTGGTTGATTACATAAGTCCAAAGGCAAAGTCATCCTTCGTTAGGTGGGACAAAGCCTCAGCTTACTGGAAATCATGTAAATGCAATATATGGCTAAGCAGTGACATTCATCAATCAATTATCAATCATTCATCAATCAATCAATCATCAACCAGAGAGATGCCACCCTCGGGAACTAGAGTCGAGCTAGTGCATCACTGAGGTTCGTGACAGACAAGCATCACAGTACGTGTTATGACATGACAGTAGTTGTAATCCTCCAATTCCAGCCCTAGAGGGTAGTATAAGCGTTTTCATAAGGGTATCATGTTTTAGAGAGCGCAACAACATAGTCCACTAAAAGCAGACATAGGCCACATCAATATTTCAATTTAAGGTGGTTTTCTAATTTCCTTCATTGGCACTGATCTGGAGAAAGAACAGTGCTGATGATGGAAAGATTAAACTCTTTCCACATTACTGAGCCAGCTGAGCTGTATTGCACTGGCCTGGCTACGCATTCACCATAGTTGCAGGAACCATGCTGGAAAGGAGCATGTACAAATAAAATCCCTGAACCAGCATAGTACGGTTTGGGTCACCACAGTAGTGTGAAACGGGCCATAGAGATGTTAGGGATGGTACATGTTAGGAATGGAGGTCCCAATATTGCACTCAATTGTGATGGTACTTAAGCCCACTCTTTGGCCTAATTTAATATAATCTCAAGTTTTGTTTGCGTTTCATGGCTGACATTTTAAATGTAATTGATTATGTGATGTCTGTAAAGTGTCTTGAAATGCAGCCCTGGTCTTCCCTGGGTGAAATATGTTCATACTCCGCACACCTGTAAGCAAGTTACTCTGCAGTTTGACTTATTGTGAAATTCATAGTTTTATTTGATCTCTAACAGAGGAATAACATTTACAGCTTATCAAGCACAGGTAATTACACCATTATCTTGAGTTCAGAATGCAATTCCATTTACTTCACACGTGAATCGTTAAACAGATAGTAGTCCACTGGCAAAATGCCTCCCCACTAGTCACTCCTGGGAATCCTTCTCTTTCAGTGCCATCTCAGAGCGAGCGACGCTTCTCATAGCCCTCTGCATGAGCCAGGTGGTTAAATGGATGCCAAGGAAGGACCCCCCCCAGCCACCCACAGCCAGTTCTTCCTCAACCAGCTCTGGGGCTTCATAGTCTCAGTCCACTATAGAGCCTAGTCGGTGTTGTCCTTTCTGAAGGATGTGTACGTCACTGGAACAAAACAGAGAACAATTAGGATCCAAGATACTCGTGGTTCCCTACCATGGCAACTCAGAATGAAGGTGATCTACACAACTGGAGGATGTGTCACTTTACAGTTACATTAAATGATTTGGCTACAATAAGACCTTGACATGCCTTAGATTAGAGTGCAGAGAGAAAATGTCACATAATACATCAAGATTGATAGGATGATAATCATGATTCATGACATTACAAAAATAAAGAGCTCCAACATGCTTACCTCACTCTCCTTCACCAGCTACTTTGCCTTCGCAGGGGCTTGAGGTGGCGAAACATACGCCACAATGCCTGGTTCGGGCATATAGTCCTGTTTATTCTTGTGTAGCGCAGGGTGCGACTTGACGTTGTACCAACCCCAGTGTATGAGTCCAAGGCTCGTGCCCATAACAATCAAGACTTTGTAATTATTCCAGATAGTCCGCAATCCCATGATTGAAAGGCACTTGGCTCAACTATAACCACAAACATAAAGAGAAAAAAAATGTATGTCAAGAAGCATTGACTTAATGCATTATAACCTGCTATTCAGTCAAACTGTAGACTTTTTTTTAGAAAGGGTGTCATGTCCCATGCATTTATTTTTTCTTTACAGTTTTAAATTGTTCAACTGGTCAGTCATCAAATTGCAATACAGCACGAATAACTGTCTTGCTTGGGTTAGATTTGCCATTTGAGTCATTTGAGCACAAGGCTATTCTCTGCCCTAGCACAGCTTTTCAATACAGCTTTTGCTAGTGAAACAGCTGACTTTATGATACATTCAGAGATCATTCATTCATAATGCTTCATACATACAATGACACACATTTTTCACGTTGTGACCTTCAGTAATGTCGTCTTTCACCAAATGTAAAAGCTGGCAGGCTAACGGAATGTTTGTTAACGTGTGCCTAGGTTTAGCTAGCTACTCACCTTCAAGAGTCAGCTCTTTCTCGTACGTCCACCATTTATGGGTCCTCGCAGTATTGTCGACTTGAAGATGCCTAAACATGAGCTAATTGTGTAATGTTGATCATATCAGCAAAGAGAATCAACCTCTCTTTTATAAATATTAGAAAATTAGATGTTTTCAGTGAAAACACATTTTCCACTTAATATTTTAAACAAACGTTTTTAAATACTACATAATAATATTTATGCAGGCAATATTTAGCCACCTAGTGGTTAAGAGCGTTGGTCCCATAGAGAATGATAAAGGCCTCTAGTGGCCAAAAGGCTATTTTTGCATGGGCAATACCACTGCGGGCTGCCATTATTTTAATCAAGTCAACTGGGTGGGACATCCAACTTCATTGGCTAATCCCTCCTGGTAGCCTTGTTGGAGTCATGTGCAACTGGGTCATCAGGAGGAATCAGCCAATCGTGAAGAAGAAAATATACTACTTCAAAATGGAGTTAGCCTTAATGGCGCTGCTCATGCTGTTACAGACGCCATAATGGCACGGATACAATGATGAGGCCTCTTTCCATCTCTATGGTTGGGACAGTTACTGAAAGGTCACTGGTTTATGTGAAAAATCTGTCGATGTGCCCTTGAGTAAGGCACTTTATCCTATTTGCGCCTGTAAGTCGCTCTGGATAAGAGAATCTGCTAAATTACTTCCGTTTTTATTTAGACAACATTTGTTTGCAACTTTGCCAGGACGAGAAATTGTGTTCCTGCGTTTGCACAATGTCATGTTGAAGTGGTAAGGAGAAGCTATGTGCGTATGAAGCTATATTAATGTTCATTTGGCTGGTTAAATGTTGACAATTCGTCGTTGTTAAACGTTAACATTTCTCTCTAAAATTGATTAGAGGTTTGGGCCAGCAGAGGGAGCTGTCTGCCTATGTAATTCTTACCAGATTAATCTCTCTCTCTCTCTCTCTCTCTCTCGTTTCCTTTTGTGTCTCTCAACCCAAATTCCAGGAAAAAAAGTTAAATATTATAAAAACATTTGTGGAAGCATGCATGTCAAATATGGTTAATTGGCCTACTCAACAATGTCAACAGACTACACACTGTGGAAACCAAAAAAAGAGTGGAATCCAGAACCAGTTTTCTGTCTACTACTATCCAGTCTGGCCAAAATGGACAAGTACTGAACACAAAATGTGGTGTAAAGAGAAGAGGTGTAGCTATACAGAAGATACTGTATATAGAGCTGCATTGTGGTCAGCCATCATTGGACAGGAACGTAGAAGGTTCAAGGCCTGGAAGGTGATGAGGAGCAGCGTCATGGCCTGTCTGTGCAGCACAACAGTTGGACAGTAATACTCTTGGGACACGGGCTAGAAAGATAAGGTTCGGTGGTGGCATGAACTGCAGATGATGCAGACCAGATACTGACAGAGGATTAGTGTGGAATGAATGACGAGGCATCTGCTATAGCCTGAACTTGGCCGAGGATGAGTGAAGAGGAGAAGGAGTCACTTGAAGTGGACGACTCCCTCATTCTTTTTGGATCAGATTCAAGATTACAGACTCACAGAATTGTTTCGATTATTTCAATATTCTTTTTGGGTGCAAAGCACAATTTATGTCTTCAAAGCATTATATATGATCACATAATAATGCATTAGCCTATACAGTACCTGTTGGCCTTATTTTAAGTGTTACCAAATAATCTATTCAGTTAGGCCTGAAGCTAACAATATGTGAAAAAAGCAGAGTATGTACTAAATCAGAGATGGGCAGCTCCAGTCCTCGGGGGCTTGACTGGTGTCACACTTTTACCCCAGCCCCAGCTAACACATCTGACTCCAATAATCAACTAATCATGATCTTTAGTTTAGAATGTAATTAGTTTCATCAGCTGTTTTGATTAGGTATGTGTAAAAAGTGTGACACCATTCCCGCCCCCGAGGACTGAAGTTGCCCATACCTGTGCTAAATGCAAACTTTATTTTTAATCAGAAAAATGTCACCTAGGAACACTTTGCATCAAGTGGAGTTGTGGTTAGTTACAATGTGGTTGGGAACAAAAGGTGCAGCAGTACAATGAAGAAGTTGGGCTTAAGTGGCCAGTGATAGCTGAGCCTCTATCAGTCATAATAGTCCCAAATCCCTGCGCCCCACAGTATACATCACTTCTTATGAGAACCAGGAACTAAAGCCACGTTGGCCCATTTTTAAAGGCTGTGAGAAATGGGAGCTTCTTTCAAAACCGTCCATTTCAGATGTCTTGGGTGGGACACACTGACGTGTTCTCTCTATTGATGGAGAAGCTTATCTAGATCTATCTTCCCTGTGGGGCAAGCTGCCAACAGTTTTCTAAAGCCATGAAAATATACTTTACTGAATAGCAAGCAACCTCAGTGTGTGAAGAAAATCAAAGTTGTGACAATGCATTTCAAGTTGGCCTCAATAAATGGACTATCATGAACAAATGTCTTTTGTTTAAACAAACAATGACCAAATTTAAAGCCACAAGTACATAAAAATCTAAAATCTTTGTAAACAAGAGGTGTGGACTAACAGTGAAATGCTTACTTACGGGCCCTTCCCAACAATGCAGAGACAAAGAAAGTACAGGGCCTTGGTCCAGTAACATCTGTTTGGTTTGGTCTTGTTCTAGGCTGTGATGAGTCAGGTTATGACTGATTAAACTTGATATAGCGAATCCCAGACTTCATTTATGGAATACCTATGTTGCCCAATGCAGCTGTGGCTACTCAAATAGTTCCTATGGGTGTAGGGAAAAGGGGGGCTGTTCTGGACTTGCCAGACTCTAGCAGTCACATCAGTCTGGCCATTATCAATGTATGTGTGTGTGAGAGAGAGAGAAAGAGAAGGGGTTTTAGTGGTTTCATCTGTGCAATGTCAGCCCTTACGCCAGAGGAGTCTGGTGGGAGGAGCTATAGGAGGACGTGCTCATTGTAATGACTGGAATGGAGTCAAACATGTGGTTTCCATATCTTTGATGTGTTTACCGTTCCATTTATTCCATTCCAGCCATTACAATGAGCCCATCCTCCTCTGCTCCTCCCACCAGCCTCCTCTGCCGTACACCCCTCTGGGTCACCAATGCGTTTGTCACGAGACGACTATCACACTACACACACCCACACGTACACACTTTGACACTCCCCAATTCACCAAATAGCCCCAATCTCTCTCTCACTCTCTCACACACACACACACACACACACACACACACACACACACACACACAACCGACTTAGAAATCAAGGAATGTCTTGGGTTCATCATGTCTTGGTACTTTGTAATTTTTTGTAATTTTTATTAGGATCCCCATTAGCTAATGCCATAACGCTAGCTAATCTTCCTGAGGTCCAACACCAAT
Source organism: Salmo salar (assembly GCF_965601325.2). Taxonomy (NCBI): domain Eukaryota; kingdom Metazoa; phylum Chordata; class Actinopteri; order Salmoniformes; family Salmonidae; genus Salmo; species Salmo salar. Next base: position 52,500,141 of record NC_138292.1, on the reverse strand, counting down.
TAACAAGACATTACAAACAACCACAATCAAGACTTCAAACATTCAACAAGTAGACAGTACAGATAATTAAAATACTGACAGGAAACACATTTAACATTCAGTTGATACTTTCTATTTGCTGTCCAGTCATATGGTCTATTACATTAGATGTTCTTATATTTTGTTCTTGAAGGTGCCTGAGAAATATGGATTGGTAAAAAATTCCATTCAGCTATAGCTCTATATAAAGTTGTTTTCGCTGCCCTGAATTTGCCTGTCTGGTTTGGTGGTTATGCGTGTTGCTATTATGTACTAATTGGACTGAAAAATACTGTGTTTTTAAAAAAAATATATAACATTCCTAAAGAAAATCAGACGACTAGATAGTAATTTGTTATTAACGTGAAGCCATGAGAGATTCTGATGCATTTTAATAATATTCATTCGGTTAGAGCAATGAAGAGATAATCTGGCAGTCCTGTTTTGAGCCATTTGGAGCTTTTTTATATCTTTCTTTGCTGCAGATGGCCATATAACTGGACAGTACTCTAAGTGTGATAGGACCAGGGATTGACCATATAACCGGACAGTACTCTAAGTGTGATAGGACCAGGGATTGAATCACCAGATTCAGAGTGCTAGATGTTACATACGCTGAACATTTTCTTGTAACAGCAATTCCCTTACCCATCTTAATAACAATATTATCTATGTGTTCTGACCATGATAAAGCTGCGTTCTACATGACGTTTTAGTAGTTTCATTTTTTTCACTTGCTCTACATGCGTTCTATTCATTGACAAATTCAATTGGGGGTCATCAGCAAGCATATATCTTGAACCAAATACAATACATTTAGTTTTAGAAATGCTCAGTACATCTGTTAGCTCATTACATTCTGATGCTGCACTATACATTGTAAAGTCAACAGCATACATGACCACTCTTGCTTTGTTCATTAATGATGGTAAATCATTAGTAAAGATACATTCGAGTTGTGGGCCTAGGCAGCTTCCTTGAGGAACACCACAATGTATATCTTTACTATTTGAAAAGCTACCATTAAAGAACACTTTTTGCCTTCTCCTGGATAGATAGCTTTCCATCCAGGACAGAGCTGCATCCTTAAGACCATAACATTTGCGTTTTCCTAGTAACAGTTCATGATCAATTACATCAAAAGCAGCACTGAAATCCAGCAACACTGCACCAACTAACTTCCTATCATCCATACTCTTTAACCAATCATCTGTCATTTGTGCTAAGGCCGTACTCGTAGAATGCCCTTAGAACCAGACCATTACATTAGAAATAATCCTTGAATTGTACAGATACAATTTTTTTCCAATAATTTACTTAACACAGGCAGCAAGCTTATAGGACGACTATTAGGACCAGTGAATGCAGATTTTTTATCCTAAGGTAGTGGAATAACCTTTGACTCTTTCCAGACTTCTGGCACTCCCCATACGTCAAGCACTTATTACAAATATGAGCGATTGTTGTAGATATTTGGTTAGCCGTAACTCTAAGCAATTTGGCATCTAGATTATCTGTACCAGGTGACTTGTCATCCGAAAGAGACAACAGCATCCTTTCTACCTCTTCCCTTTCTACTTGATGAAATTTGAACCTGCATTGCCTCTCCTTCATGATACATATATGAATGAGAAACATCATAAAGAGTGGGAAGAGGGATGGCTGAAAATAACCATTCACTTAGGGCCATGCTACATTGTAAGCCTAATGGTGTTTTAAGGGCCACTGACTTCTCCAATACTAACCACTCGCATTTAATCGTTCCAAAATGTTTTTGGGTGGTTCAAACGGAACCATGATGAGCCTGGTCCCAGATCTGTTTGTGTCTTGCCAACTCCTATGGTCATTGTCACATGCAGATCTGGGACCAGTTTTGGATGACAGTGCAATATCAAGAAATGGCATTGGATTTTTCCCCTGAAAGGGACAAAGGGGCAAAACAACCTATTACATGGCACCGTTTGTGCGCGAAGCGTGGAGTCAGTCAGTTAGTGCTGATATGTATGGTTAGTGTGCAAATAGGTCACTCCACGATCTTACCGAGAGTAATTTGAGAAAAGGGAGATATTCCAAGCATGGCTTGCAACCTGGATCCCGGCCAAAGGCGAAGCAATGCGGTTTCTTCAACTCCCCACTTATTTTGCTCCAACCCGCATTACACATAGTAATGGAGGGAGGCATTTCAGCAACATTCCCGTTGCGTTCCAGTTCTAATATTAGTATTCATTTCAAGAACGCAGGGCATGGCGATTGGATACTAATAGTGTCACTAGTTGTTTATTAGAAATGTATTAATTGCTTAGGCTATTCATGGTTTGAAATGTAACACCAGGATTCCCTGTGGCTCAGTTGGTAGAGCATGGTGTTTGCAACGCCAGCATGGTGTTTGCAACGCCAGCATGGTGTGTGCAACGCCAGCATGGTGTGTGCAACGCCAGCATGGTGTGTGCAACGCCAGCATGGTGTGTGCAACGCCAGGGTTGTGGGTTCGATTCTCACGGGGGACCAGTACAAAAAAAAAAAAAAAATGCATGGTATGAAATGTATGCATTCACTACTGTAAGTCGCTCTGGATAAGAGTGTCTGCTAAATGACTAAAATGTAAAAATGTAATGTGCTGTAATTACATTCTGAAACCACAGCTACTACTCCTGAACCACCACTGATTTCTGGCCAACACCATTGACCAGAAATAAAAATAGAGGTATCTCTGTTCTATAGAACTAACTGTACCATCATTCATTCCAATGAGCAAGAGAACAGAGGCATAGAATTTTTTTCCCCAACATCAACTTGTTGATTTACCACCCAGCTGTATGGCCAAATAGCTCTTATATCCATGACCCACCCATGAAATTCTGTGTCTAACAAGGTTCGCTACGTATCGCATTACATAGACAGTTCATTTTTTCGATGCAATTCCAGTGGAATATTTTTTATGAAACCACTTACTCAACATTGCATCAGGGGGCTTTTCGGAGAGGGGCTTGACCTTGTTCTGGCTTGTCCTAAGGAAAATGAACGTGGTTAAGAAGTTTCAAGACAAGACAGTGTGTGTGTGTGTGTCGTCTTGCAGGCGTGACTTGGTTTTCCACAAGATGGCGCTGTTCCTTTCATTGGCATGTGACAAGACAGTTCAGGGGCTCTCTTTGCAACTTTGTTTGTAGGAGGTAGACAAATTAGCCAAACTTGGTGCAAACTGCCCCTAAATTGTAGTATTTCGCCATTTCATTGTTGTGAAGACTTGGAAGCACACATAGTATTAACCAGTGGAGTCTGCTGAGGGGAGGACGGCTCATAATAAGGACTGTAACGGAGCAAATGGAATAGGTTCCATGTGTTTGATGCCATGTGTTTGATGTATTTGATACCATTCCACAAATTCCACTCCAGCCATTACCACAAGCCCGTCCTCCCCAGTTAAGGTGCCACCAAACTCATATGGTCTTAACTGTGCCTTTTAGCCTGTGAAAAGTGTCTTGACAAGTGTCTTTCTTGTGGAAATCTGCCTACTCTCACATTTGTTCCCACGGTGGATTCTAGTCTAAAATACAGTCATCATTCATACTAACCAGCCAAATGTCAAGGGCTTAACTACAAGGCTTGGCCTCACCAAGAAAGTCTTCCACCAATGACAATGCCCTCATAATTTAGAATAGATCAATCTTTAATCTAATAGGTTGTTTTGCCACAGCTACACCTATTCTCGAAAAGACAAAAACCCAAGAGAGCCATTGCCATTGGTGAATCATCAGAAAATCAGCTATTATCATTTTACCATTAAGCAAATTTTCCAAGAGATATTATATTTTGCGGTGAGAAGTCTGCAGAGAGTGGGCGGCAACTATTCATCCCTGAAAGAGAAGACAAATCACCTGATCCCATCTCCTTTCTTAATTTCTTTCTTACTTTTTGCCTTTTTAATGGCGTGAAGTGAAAATGTCGGTTTTGAGGAGGGGTTTCTTGTAGGGCTGGGAATTGCCAGGAACATCACGATACGATATTATCACGATACTCAGGTGCCGATACGATATGTATTGCAATTCTAACGATTCTCTATGTATTGCAATTCGATACTGCGAGTTTCTTGCAATTTGATGTTCCAAACATATTGCTCCCTATATGCCTGCTGCAGAGACAAGAAAGAGCCATAATAAAACGAGTTATGGCGCAGGTTCAGCCAACTAGCGTTAGCTAACGCTACCTAGAAGAAGAAAAAAATGTATTGTCCAAAATAATATTGAGATATGTAACTGTATAGATTTTTTTTTCTTCCCCCCCATCACAACAACACTTCCCTCAAAAACTATACAATCTGTAAGTATTATACATTTTCATGTTGGCCTTTGTCTTACCCGGCAACTGAATTATTTTGAAGTCAAGTGACCCATACTTTAGCTACATGGAATGATGGAGTATTTTACTGACTGGGAAAGGAGAGGGACATAGAGAAAGTGTAACTATGGAAGATGGATGGACAGGTTGTGCGATAAAGATTATGAAAGATTGAGCGAGATGGGGGGGAAGGCAACAGAGCGATTCAAAGAGCAAAACAGAGAGAAAGAGGGACAGAGAGAGAGGATAAAAGTGAAATGAATAGAGACAGAGTGCGTAAACTATATACAAAGTGGTAATTGAAGAGTATCACAGCCCTGCCTGCTTAGTGGTAGGAAATAATCTCGCTCCTATCATTTACTTCTCGCTCTCCTATCCTTGCCACTTATCTCTGTGTGGTGTGTCTTTGTTGTCTGCGGGGGTCGTGTGCGTTGCTAACCCGTGGCAGGTCACCCCTCATTGTCTGACAGTGTGGGAACCCTGTAAGCTGGTGCTTCTTCAGGTTCCACCCCCAGGGGAATAGGCTAAAGACACCAGCTGGTTATCTGAATGGAGTTAGGTAGGAAGATACCATCGCCTGGATGGGGGGAGGAGAGTTACTAACTGCTTGAAAGTTTTCTATTTTCTCCAAGGTGAGAATCTATGAATGTGATAGACTTTGATGTTGAGTTTCATATGTGTGTTCATTCTGCATTTTTAAATTCCTTTGCCTTTATCATTATGTAGCAAATCCATTGTATTGATTGGCTATTGTTTGAATCAGGGTCTGGGTCAATTCCATCTCAAGTACGTCGTATTCTTATGGAGAAATTCCATGTCAAAATCCACAGACAGGAATTGAACTGGAATTAACTCTGGGTGTCATAACTATCAGGATTTGATTCCCCCCGACTTGCTCAGACAGAGCAGACAACAGACAGACAGCTTCGAGAGAGAGGTAATGTCTGTGCAGGTATCCACATAGTGACAAGATCATTTTTGTTCCAGTCCAGCACTAACACACCTCATTTAGCCAAGGGCTGGATGATCACCTAGTTGAATCATCTAGTTGTATTAGTGCTGGGCTGGGAAAAAAATGTGTGGTCCTGGCTATACACCCCCAGGACTGTCTGGAGTTGAGAAACACAGTCTGGCACTGACCCATTCAAAGAAAGAGATAACGGGAGACCAGACAGAAGAATTGGCTGGAGTCTCATTAGTAAGTCTAGGTCATCGTTTAACACGACCCCCGTTGTGATAAGTACTCATAAGTAGAGAGAGGAACAGGAAGCGAGGTTCCATTGTCATTAGCATCATTTTGTTTTTGGATTACAGGACACAAGACCTAATTCCCGTCCAATCAAAAAGCCACTTTGTTGCAGTCTCGCAGTAGAGACACATGACAGTTTCACTTAGCAGCCTTGAGGCTGTAGTGTGTGTGTGTGTGTGTGTGTGCCTTTTCAGAGATTGTCATTTAAGCCCCATTTCCTGTTATCAGTGATGAAATCAGCAAGGGGCAGAGCTGAGGTTGAAGAAACTTTACACTGTGTGTGTGTGTGTGTGTGTGTGTATGTACATGCTTGTGTGTGTATGTCTGTGCGTGCATGAGTGCAAGCACACACACATTAGAAAGGGAAATGTGAGAGAAAGAAAGTAGGGAGGGAGGGAAATAGGGTTAAAGCATTTTATTGATGGCCTGGGGGCAGCTTGCTGGTGTTGAGTTCTTGTCTACTGTTGGCATGAATAGCATTACACAGAGCGAGACCGGACAACAGAGGCAGACAGCAAAAGATGACTCAGTCAAACACTTAGGACTGGTTTCCCAGACACAGATTGAGCCTAGTCCTGGACTAAAAGGCATGTTCAATGGAAAATCTCCTTTAAGCATTATTTTTAATCCAGGACTAGGTTTAATCTGTGTCACCAACAATCGACAAGTGTCCTAGTCCGATTCATATGTATTATGTGTATTCTGATCGGCATGCATGTTACCTCAATGTGATTTGACCAAAGGCTACAGTTGCCATTTTGCGTTTAAAGTTAGTAAATAGTGTGAGTTAGAGTTCAAACCCCAACCCTCAGAGTTGTAGCATCGATGCCTAGGCTACATTAGCTATTTCCCGCCACATTTTGTACAACCGCCCTGAATATATCGTAGGCATTATGAATGTTGTAACAGTTTGCTGTATCTTATAATAGGAAGCTCAATCTACAACATGGGTTGGGGAACCCTGTGGGCTCACGCGGATGTATGGGCCAATGTTTTGACTGGTCTTTTCACAAGTGTCCGCTGTTTGTTTAAACACTGTGCAAATGATACAGTGATGGGGTGAATGAATTCCATAGAGGGAGACTGAGCTCTGTGTGGTTGATGCTGGTGATTATAGTATAGCGGGCAGCTCACGTGCACATGCAACATACACACACGCACAAACAGGCATGAACCACACACATTCTCTCTCTCAATTCAATTAGCTTTTTGCTTTATTGGCATGACGTAACAATGTACATATTGCCAAAGCTTATTTTGGATATTTACAAAAAAATGTTGAATCATAATTGTCAACGGGACAACAGTAACAACAATAACCAAGGGTCAAAATAACCATACATTGATCAATAACAATAAGCATACAGTAGAGTACATGTGCAGGTTGATTGGTCTGTCAGACACTGTCCCTCAACTTATGGCAGGCAGCAATGTAGTGCGCTGCCAACCCACAGCTCTCTGCGTCCTCCCCCAACAGGACGGGTAGCTTACTCTCATCAGAGAGGTCTTTGAAACCTTTAATAAGGGTTTCACATTTGGGGAAATGACACTCTCTAATTGTTTTATATTTTTTACATTTTGTCAGGAAATGCAGCTCCGTCTCAGGTTCTGCTGTTGTGCAGTGGTTACACAGCCTTTCCTCTACAGGGAGCCAGGTTTTCCTGTGTCTACCCTTCTCAATGGCAAGGCTGTGCTCACTGAGCCTGTACTTTGTCAAGGTTTTTCTAAGGTTTTGTTCAGTATCCATGGTCAAATAGTTAGCCACGGTGTACTGTCAATTTAGGGCCATGCATTTTGCTTTGTGTTTGTGCTTGTGTTTCCCAATAAGCAATGTAGTTTTGTTTAGACTGTGTTGTAATTTGGTTTATTCTGATTTATTGGATGTTCTGGTCCTGAGGCTTCAGTGTGTTAGTAGAACAGGTTTGTGAACTCAGCCCCAGGACCATCTGGATGAGGGGACTCTTTTCTTTGCTCAGCTCTTGGCATTGCAGTGCTTGGTAATGATATGAGAGGGGGTCACTGTATTTTAGATGTTTCCAAAACTTAATTGCTATTTTTTGAGTTTTTATTATTAGTGGATATTGGCCTAATTCTGCCCTGCATGCATTGTTTGTAGTTTTCCTCTGGACATGTAGGAGAATCTTATAGAACTCTGCATGCAGGGTTTCAATGGGGTGTTTGCAGGGGCGAAAATCTGATATCAACTTTGGAGGGGACAATTACATTACATTTTCTCAAGAGCAATTCCTGAGGGGACACCAAAAGTAGTGCTGTAACACATAGCCTACATTGTAATATGGTAAATGTATATTGAGGAACCAAAGAAATAAGGTGTTTGCCGTACTCCTAACTACCGGTACCCAAAACTACACAACTAATCACAACAGCAATACCATTGCCTTTAACAAATCTTAGTTCAGTCACCAGTTTAAGTTGAGAGTGGGGCTATCCATGGCATTTTCCAATTATGTTCCTATTTTACAAGTAAAAAAAATTGAGAACCTTTCATAATGTTGCCAAACAAAGACTCAACAAACTTACCTGAGACTCCCTGTCTCTGCCAGTCTGTCCCTGCATATCTGTCCCCAACTCTGCTGTCTGTGTGCCATCTGTTGCCTGCTCTGCCTAATGTCATCATTGTGAAACATTTCCATTAGAATTTCATTTCTTTCTTATGAACATTTTATCAACTAGTATTTGAGATATTAGGCTACTAGGGTTCTTACTATGAATTTTGGTGTATTGAAAAATACTCTGATGTCCGTCTTTTATTTTTCTGCGATTTTTCTACCTGGCTGGCTGGCTGGCTACACACACACACAGTGTGTAGGTTATTTACAGTAGGAGATGGGCTTCTATCATCTTCTATCATTCTATTTGGGCTTCGATCTAAAAGGTAGCTAGCAAATGTGAAACGGATTAAAATGACAAGAGTTGACAGCTGTATGAGTTCACCATTTACACAACATATGCTGCAACCTTTTGTAATTTTAATAGTTTGTTTCATATTGGCTGGCTTTCAACAATAGCTGAATTTGCAAAGCTAGCAAGCACCAATTCAGTTTCAGTGGTGTTTGCTATAATCGTTGCTACCTGGGTTAAATAAAGGTGAAATAAAATAAATAAATAAAAGTTCCCTTGCGACAATTTAGCTTTTGCAACGAGACCATTAAATATATTTAAGACAATGGTAGAAGAGAGTGTAGTTCTGTTCAGTTTGGATTTCAGTTTATCGCTAACCTTATCACAGGGACTTTGAAGCACTAACTTACATCATCTGCATGCTGATCTTGGAATAAATTGACGATAGCAAAGATTCCATCTTTGATGACGCCACATCAATGGAATAGGTACTAGCTAGCTTAATAGTTCATATTTGCGCACTAGCTCTGCATATACAGCTAGTGTGTGTGCGCGATTGACTGGATTAACCTCACGTCAGTTACGTGCATTGAGTGCCTTTCAGACAGTAGACACGACCCCTCTGTTACCTTGCCAACTAAGGAACTGGCAGTGGATCAAACCATTGTGACCCCCCCACCCTTTGCCTCAATCTTTTGAAACTTAAAAACGCGCTATTAAGTGTCTATAATCAGCACAATTGCTTTCATTGCGTATTATTAATATTATTTAAATTACATAGTTATGTTTCAGTGATATATTGGGGGGGACGAATCATATTTTTCCCAGGATGGGGGGGTCGTGTTTCCGCCCCTGGGTGTTTGTCCCAGTTGATGAGATCTTGTTTCCCAAGTGGACCCCACACCTCGCTGCCATAAAGTGCAATTGGTTCAATTACATATTTAATTAGTTTTAGCCAAATTTGAATAGGTATTTCAATTTGAATTTGCTTTTTAATGGCGTAGAATGCCCTGCGTGCTTTCTCTCTCAGTTCATTCACTGCCTCATTAAGGTGTCCAGTTGAGCTTATTTTTAAACCTAAGTAAATGTTGTGTGTGCAGTACTCTATATATTTTGTACCAATTGAGAACTTTGGTCTAATTCCCTGAGATCTGTATCTTCTCTGGAAAATCATTATTTTAGTCTTTTGGGGGTTTACTGCCAGGGCCCAGCAGAGTTGCATTTTAATTGCTTTTATTGCATGTTTTGCAGAAGGAAGTCACTCTGGATCCAATACTTTTAATTCATATTTTATCAGCAGAGAAAATCCGGCTGGGCCACAGAGAAAGGTGAAAACACGGCATCCATATTAGGAAGTTGTCAGAGTTTTGTCTGACCACTACCTAATACACATTACGTGCATAATTATGGCCAGAGGTGACTGACTTTGTGTTGATATCATGGACATCAATTTGATACCCTAAAGAGGCAAAAATAAAAAGTACTGACCAGAAAGCCAGAGATGTGTCTGTCCAATCCATGTTGATGGACTCACTGACTCCCTAAAACTCCCAGAGACTGTGTAAAAGTTTTCCTCTGGTATGTAAACGTCCCATGGATTTAGATAAGTGAGCAGAAGCTCAATGACCTTAGTGCACCTGCAGCACATGCATACGTTTCCACTCACATCAATTATTTTCACGTCTTATCTATATGGGAAGCAAACCTTTCAGGGCCTAAAGAGCTTGGATGTCGTCAATTCCATTTAAACTGAGTAATACAGCAAATTAATAAAAAGGTAAATAGGTTTGAACTGAGAAAAAAATCTTATTGTGAGGAAAAAAAATCTTATTGTTAAGCTTAAATCTTATTCTTGAAGTTATGGGCAATTTCCAATTAGTGTATTAATGTCTTGCATTAAATGGGTTGAAATGGATCTCACTCAACCCTGGCCAAGAGAGAGAATGAGGATAAGAAAAGGTGAGGAGGGTAAGAGTGAGATAGATAGGGTAAGAGTGAGATAGGGTAAGGGTAGATGATTAGATGGCCAGAAACTCCGGGCTTGACTTCAGCCCTGACCAGAGAGCTACGCCCACCCCTTGCCTGATAGGCTGATCAAATCAAATCAAATTTATTTATATAGCCCTTCGTACATCAGCTGATATCTCAAAGTGCTGTACAGAAACCCAGCCTAAAACCCCAAACAGCAAGCAATGCATGTGAAAGAAGCACGGTGGCTAGGAAAAACTCCCTAGGAAAACTCCCTAGAAAGGCCAAAAACCTAGGAAGAAACCTAGAGAGGAACCAGGCTATGAGGGGTTGCCAGTCCTCTTCTGGCTGTGCAGGGTGGATATTATAACAGAACATGGTCAGGATGTTAAAATGTTCATAAATGACCAGCATGGTCAAATAATAATAATCAGAGTAGTTGTCGAGGGTGCAACAAGCACGTCCGGTGAACAGGTCAGGGTTCCATAGCCGCAGGCAGAACAGTTGAGACTGGAGCAGCAGCACGGCCAGGTGGACTGGGGACAGCAAGGAGTCATCATACCAGGTAGTCCTGAGGCATGGTCCTAGGGCTCAGGTCCTCCGAGAGAAAGACAGAAAGAGAGAATTAGCGAGAGCATATTTAAATTCACACAGGACACCGGATAAGACAAGAGAAATACTCCAGATGTAATAGACTGACCCTAGCCCCCCGACACATAAACTACTGCAGCACAAATACTGGAGGCTGAGACAGGAGGGATCAGAAGACACTGTGGCCCCATCCGATGATACCCCCGGACAGGACCAAACAGGCAGGATATAACCCCACCCACTTTGCCAAAGCACAGCCCCCACACCACTAGAGGGATGTCTCCAACCACCAACTTACCGTCCTAAGACAAGGCCGAGTATAGCCCACAACGATCTCCGCCACGGCACAACCCAAGGGGGGGCGCCAACCCAGACAGGAAGACCACGTCAGTGACTCAACCCACTCAAGTGACGCACCCCTCCCATGGACGGCATGGAAGAACACCAGTAAGCCAGTGACTCAGCCCCTGTAAAAGGGTTAGAGGCAGAGAATCCCAGTGGAAAGAGGGGAACCGGCAAGGCAGAGACAGCAAGGGCGGTTCGTTGCTCCAGCCTTTCCATTCACCTTCACACTCCTGGGCCAGACTATACTTAATCATAGGACCTACTGAAGAGATAAGTCTTCAGTAAAGACTTAAAGGTTGAGACTGAGTCTGCGTCTCTCACATTGGTAGGCAGACCATTCCATAAAAATGGAGCTCTATAGGAGAAAGCCCTACCTCCAGCCGTTTGCTGGAGTTGAATGAAAAAAGTTGAGTGAGGAAAAAGTAAAACTATACGGTAATGAAAAAGTAAAAACCGTCAGGTAGCAAAATAAGATCGGCAACAAAACGCACAGCAGCGTAAACAAGTCTGCAAGTTGTGACCGGAAACAGGAAACCGGAAATGATGTGCAGATGGACCCAGCGCTCAGAATGGACCCAGCGCTGATCCACTGAGTCCTTTACTGGCAATCACTCACCATGCTTGAAGGGACACGTTTTTCAAGCCCTTTCGCCCGGTGGGCGGTGCTATACGTCACGGTGGGCGTGGGTTTTAAAGTGCAATGACTGCCACGTTCTACCACGAACCCTCCGTCTGAGACCTCATTCGTGAATTAAGCAATGGTGGGTTTATACTTTATAGTTTACAATTGCACTTTCACATTAGTTCATAATTTTGCTTTATTTGAACTAACAATAGCTAGCTACCAACTGGCTGGATCAGTTTCCCCAACCAACAACGTCAATGGCGCTATCAAGCCAATCTACTAAATTGAACTGAATAAAATATATGAAACTGATCATGACTAGATTTAATCTAATTAGCTACCAACTGGCTGGATCAGTTTCCCCAACCAACAACGTCAATGGCGCTATCAAGCCAATCTACTAAATTGAACTGAATAAAATATATGAAACTGATCATGACTACATTTAATCTAATTTCAATGCTATTGGTTAGTCAACATGCAATAATACCTGTATACTGTCAATCAGTGAGATTAATTATTTGTGTTGCTGGCTTCATTAAAAACTTAATCTGATCGATTTTGGATATCCTGGTCTTATTTATTTGTTCGAGGGCCTATACATGAGGCTAACTTTACCGTATTATCCTAGAGGCATACTTACACACTCAGTTTCAATACTTTGCGTGAATGATATCTCTGAACTCTACACAATGCGAAATTCTAATACAAAATAATTTGGTATAGATTATTTCTATTCTGTGACTGCATGAAATAGCAAACATAATGTAAATTCAACGATTCCATTTATTTACTTCATGTTTGTGGCTCCCTGATGAAACAGTAACATCCATTACTGTAGTTAGGTTTAGCCAACCTGTACTCTATGGGTTAGCGGTTGTGTGCTTGACTCGTTCTCAGCGCTTTGTGTACCCGTATGCATGCTGAAATCTATACCCACTGTAACGTATAGCACCGCCTTCAGGGCGAAATGCTGTGAAAAGAGTGTGTCCCCATGTTTGAAAGGACAAAAGTAGCAAAAAAACTAAAGGGAGCAATCGGCTGAAACAGGGAGGGACCTAGCTAAATTTGTCCAATAAGAAATTATTGTCTTGATTTTATTGCAAACTGTTTTGCTACCGTGCAAACTCATGAATACAACCCTGGTGAGCTACTTGGCCAACTCCCTGGCAACAAAAAAACTTTAGAGCAAGACCAGATAGCAACAACTGACCTAACCTTCCTTTACAGGGATTGATCATCTGACTGACCAGAGCCTGAGGCTTGGGACTAGTCACCAGGTGCAAATGGGGGGGTCACTTCTTGGGTCTGGGAAGTGGAACACCTGCCAGGGCCCTCGGCTGGTCCCTGATAGAGGCACAACTTGCAGCCACTTTCCCAGGCTCCTGGATGAATGGTCACTAATATCCGTGGGAGACGGCTTTTCCCTCAGAGCAGCCCCAGTATTCAGCACACCGCGCTGTGGCACTGCTGACTCCCGGCTTGGCAGTCTTGTGAGGGCTTAAGCCATTCCCTTGGCTGTAACCCCTGGTGGAAAATAACAAGCGGTCCTCGATAGGTTTACAATAGACAGAGCGAAAGAGAGAGAGAGGTTTGCAGAGTTGAATTTAAGGGTTAAAGAAATTAAAATGAGAAAGTGTTTATAGTATTAAAGTGAAATAGGTGATAAAATAACTTAAGAAGTACATAAGTACCAGGAATTTCAATGCCCTCTTATATACGCACTTTCTTTTTAAAATATATTTTTTTTATCTAAGCCTCATATCGAAAGCCCTGCATATCAATTGCAAACATGGCTCTTGAGCCCCAGTACAACAACAACATGAGCGAGCTCATTTTCTTTGTTCGAAAAGAAAGCAAAACACACAAAACGAGCTAATGACATTCAAGTATGCACCCCCAACCCCCCCCCGAATAAATTCTTCCCTCAATTCAAATCAGATGAAGATATTAGTCTCACATAGTTGGAACACTAACATTCCGTAAAAATCTTAGTACATTTTCCAATTAGGATCTTTTGATATCGACAGGCTCCTAAGTCCAGTTAGGTCTCGCTAGAGGTTTAGATTTCAAAATGCGGAGAGGGAGAGAGCGGAGCGTGGAAATCAAGGAAAGAGTAACTCCACTGTGACATTACTGGTTCTGCTGCTAATGGTAAAAAATATTGGCTTTAAATCACTTTACCCTCCTCCTCCTCTACCGTGGTTCCCCAAGGTCAAAGGTGTGTGTGTGTGTGTGTGTGTTAATGTTACTCTCATTTAACTCATTTCCACAACGCCCAGCATTGGGGCTCACCCCAGCCTCACAACCCGGAGCTGTTTGGATAGAGTCGTGTTTACAAAATGCCACCAGACACACACACAAGTGTTTACTTTGCACCCACACACACACACACACACACACACACACACACACACACACACACACACACACACACACACACACACACACACACACACCACCCCCACTTCCAGAAATAATCATTCCCTGTAGCAGGGTGATCTACAGTAGCATAACTGTTGGGGTGGTCAGAGAAGGGAAATGGATACCTCCTATTCAAGTTCTTTTGACATCATGTTCAGAGACAGCAAATCTGTACCATACTTTACCACACAATACTTCAGACCATATCATGTCATGTCACATACATTATACAAGTTTACCATGTTGATTTGTAGAATGAGTAGTCCTGTGTGGCTCAGTTGGTAGAGCATGGCACTTGCAGTGCTAAGGATTGTGGGTCTGATTCTCGCTGGAGCCACCATACAAAAATGTATGCACACATGACTAGACGTCACTTTGGATAAAAGAGTCTGTATAGTATAGGCTGTTTTGCGAAGGAAAATGAAAAGCATACAACTCCTAGTCTTCATTAAAGCAGCTTAATTTACCATATCCCTCCCACAGCTAAACTCAGTACCTCAAATCAAATCAAAGTTTATTTGTCACGTGAGACTTAGCTCCAAGTTTAGTGGTCCCGAGGCCCTGGGCAAACGACCACGGAAGCGACCGCTGGTGTCACCCCATACTGTTTACATACAACCAGATTCTACCAGAGCAGAGAAAGTGCAGTAGAAAGCTGTAGTTTTGAGTCGTTTTCACTTAGCAGCAGCACCTAGTCAGGCAGGCTGGCAAGCAGATACACACACACACGGATAGACCGACTGACTATGCACGCACACACAAACACAACAGTCAGGCAGCCACACACATGAACTTGTATGAACCTGGTTTTGGTGACTCAGCTGGCGCAAGGTTGGTGCCTTTCATTTTAGAGTGACGGACCACACAACTGGACGGGTCCAAAGTACAGCGAGAGACATATGGTAGTTGTTAGGAGTGGAATCTTGACTTGGGAAATTGGGATAAAGACAAGGACTGTTACTTGAATTTATGTGAAAATCTCCTGCTGGCATAAGTGCATGAATCCAGCTAATGTTGGGACTTTGCATTTGTAATTCAAGTTCTTTCACTGGAGATTACCCATTGAGCACCCTTTTTAGTCTAGGACTAAATCAAATCAAGCTTTGTTTATACAGCACATTTCAGACATGGAATGCAAAATAATGTGCTTCAGAGGAAAAAAAACTGAATAAAAACAATGAAAATAAAAACTGAAATATTTACTACACAACAAACGAAGATAAAAAAAAAACGAAAGAATAACAATAAAAACTGAATGACTAAAAAGCACGCTAAGGAAAAGCAAAGCCAAAAAGGTGTCTTTTTAAGATCTCTTTTAAAAATGTCCACAGTTTCTGCCCCCCCAGGTTCTCTGGCAGGCTTAATCTGTGTCTGGGAAACCAGCCCACAGTGTTATATGTTATATCTGCTACAGTAAAGTTGTTCATACATGCTTATGACAAGTGTTATGATGCATTATGATTGTATAATTGTGAATTATGCCTGTTGGGGTTAGATACAATAAATTAATCTTCAATTATTCTGTGCATTTTATATTTCTAGCTACCACCCAGAGAAATGTTACTCCGATCGGTTCCCAGTTTGTCTGCTCACACAGGTTACACCCATAGACTTGTACTGGCAGGTAAAGCTTTATACTAACAGCTGTGCCATGACGGATACATGGGAAATGGTGTGTGTGTGTCTCGAAGTGTGTGCGTGCACTTGCATGTTTGTCTAGTTGTGTGTGTCTGTGTGTTTCCAACTAAGTGATTTTCTAGGTGTGTGTAGGTGGGTGTCTGAGATTTCAGACGTGGTTGGGTGTGTCAGTGTGTGTGATCTTCTTCCAGTGAAGCCCCAGTAGCTCCTTAAATGGAAATGATAGATGCAGATGATGACATCCCGAATCCTGCCACACCTGACGGGGGGTGTTCACGGAAGAAAATGACTCTGAATGACTTGGGAATGATTCAACCAAAGTCATTATTTAGGATTCTCAGAGACTTTTGATTTGTCGTTTTAATTGTGAGATAAATCAGACTCAGTGGCCAGTTTATTAAGTACACCACCCCGTTCACAAATGGTTCACTCTTACAGACTGTGAGTCACGTGGCCATGGCTTGCTATATACTGTAAAACAGGCATCGAGGCATTCAGTTACTGTTCGATTGAACGTTAGAATGGGCAAAACGAGTGACATAAGCGACTTTGAGTGTGGTATGATCGTAAGTGCCAGATGCCGGTTCCAGTATCTCAGAAATGGCCAGCCTCCTGTATTTTCCACGCAAGACAGTGTCTAGGGTTTACCGAGAATGGTGAGTCCAAAAAAAAGAAAATCCAGTCAGCGGCAGTCCTGTGGGGGAAAACAGAGCTTTGATGAGAGAGGTCGAAGGACAATGGCAAGAATCGTGCAAGCTGACAGGCAAATAACAGCGCAGTGCAACAGTGGTGTGCAGAACGGCATCTTGGAACACACAGCTCAACGGTCCTTGTCACGGATGTGCTATTGCAGCAGATGACCACCGGGTTCCACTCCTATCAGCTAAAAACAAGAAGCGTCTCCATTGGGCATGCGATCACCAACACTGGACAATTGAGGAGTGGAAAAACATTGCCTGGTCCGAATCCCGGTTCCTATTGCGTCATGCTGATGGCAGAGTCAGGACTTGGGCCCACCCTGCCTGGTGTCAACGGTGCAGGCTGGTGGCGGTGGTGTAATGGTGTGGGGAATGTTTTCCTGGCACACGTTAGGTCCCTTGATACCAATTGAGCAACGTTTAAATGCCAAACCTTGTAGAATCCATGCCCAGAATAATTCCTGCTGTTCTGGAGGCAAAGGGGGTCCGAACCGGTACTAGATGGGTGTACATAATAAACTTACATAACTTATTGAGGATAAAACACAATAAAGCACAAAGACTTATTTCCGTTGTGGTCTTCTTAGTCCATGTTCATTTTAAATACCTCCACCCATTCTCGAGGTTACGTTCATTCAACGCATTGCTAACGTTACTAATACACTCCTCTAACGTTGCTTAGAATCTTCCTCCTGCATGTCCCTGCATGCACGCACAGTCAATGTATCGTACGGTACATTTTCACCTTGAATAGGGCGCGGTCTCAAAATCTGTGTACCAGGATTTACTGTGAGTTAGCAACCTGTGTGGTTAGGCTTCATTAGATAGGGGTTATGAGAAAAAGTGTTCCATCAAGTTCCGTGTCAGGATGTTTACATAATAAGTTTAATTATGAGATGGTCATCAGACCTTATAAGGGGGTCATACATCTTCATGGCAATTATATCTATGCATTATAACGCAGCATAACACATTTTCCCTACAGGCTTTAAAAGGATTGTTCTCTCAAACTATATTTGAGTGTTTTGTTCATTAATCCACTGTTAATACAATCCCCAAAAAGTCTACATGGCATCAGTCAAAACCTGTGATGATGCCTTTTACTTAAATGATCCTTTTAAGTTAAGTGTTACAGGAACATTAACAGGTTTCTAAACACTGTTATAAGACGTTACAAATGCTCATAGTTTTAACAAGTTATGAAGCATTATACCTGCAGGCTTTAAGTAAAGTGTTACTGAAAGGTTGATGGCTTAACGGATTTAGATAGCCTGGGCACCACCACAGTCTTTCTATGCTGAGGGTCTGCATGCTGCCAGAGCAAGATTTAACAAAAAGACACGTAACAATACGAGCAAAGCAATTAGCCTTGGCGTCACAACTGCAAACTGTGCAGCATTTTTCTAGGTATGAACAGCAGTGGATGCCTCGACTTGCGCTGCTGTTGATCGTTTGCTTTCTGCTTGAGTCCTCTCTTTCTTCCCTCTCTTTGTTTTCCCGAATTCTGTGTCTTCCATTGCTGTAAGAAACATTCTCATTTAAACTAACAGGAGTTATAGGATTAGTTTTAGTAAGAACTCCTAAGTACTTACTAGAACAGTTTTGGATCTTCACTTTGGGATTGACCCAGGGAGGAAAGTTGACAATATTACTCAGCTAATTAGTAATAAAACAATGAATTGCTAACGTACAAAATCTCAAAGAGCTATGCAACTCCATTATAGCAAGCACATAGCACAAATGCACCTGTCTGAAAGCTGCAACTTGATATTAGTCTGTCTATAGTGACATCATACCCGTCAATAGATGGGGTAAAAAGATGAATGGAAAGCAGGCTGTGGGAGATAGAAAAGGGTAATTGGCGCCCATCTAAAAAGCATACTATATACAGGGTCATTTCCAGTACCATATCATAATGTGCAGGGATACTGGGTCTATAGAGGTAGATATGTATAGGGGTAAGCATACTATATATATCTATCTAACAAAGTGGATATTCGTCAAATCGGTCATATTAGTGTTCTAACAGGGCCACAACATGGTTACTAAAATCCAATTGGATATATTTGGCTGTTTCGCTACATTATATTTAGAAGTTGTCCTTTTTGGGTTTAGCAAAAATGTTTGATAAATGCTAACTCCCGTTCGTGTAATGAGGAGATTCTGGATCTATACCCCACGGGGACACGTGAGTGGTGTTTCCATTGTTTTGGTCGAGTTAGATTGATCTCTTTAGCGCATCCATTACATCAATAACGCCCATCTGACGGAAGACAATGATCAATTACAGCCTAAGAACTAAACTCAGCAAAAAAAGAAAAGTCCCTTTTTCAGGACCCTTTTTTTTCAAAGATAATTTGTAAAAATCCAAGTAACTTCACAGATCTTCATTGTAAATGGTTTAAACACTGTTTCCCATGCTTGTTCAATGAACCATAAACAATTAATGAACATGCACCTGCGGAACGTTCGTTAAGACACTAACAGCTTACAGACGGTAGGCAATTAAGGTCACAGTTATGAAAACTTAGGACACTAAACAGGCCTTTCTACTGACTCTGAAAAACACCAAAAGAAAGATGCCCAGGGTCCCTGCTCATCTGCGTAAACGTGCCTTAGGCATGCTGCAAGGAGGCATGAGGACTGCAAATGTGGCCAGGGAAATAAATTGCAATGTCCGTACTGTGAGACGCCTAAGACAGCGCAACAGGGAGACAGGACGGACAGCTGATCACCCTCGCAGTGGCAGAAAACGTGTAACAACACCTGCACAGTATCGGTGCATCCGAACATCACACCTGCGGGACAGGTACAGGATGGCAACAACAACTGCCCGAGTTACACCAGGAACGCGCAATCTTCCATCAGTGCTCAGACTGTCCGTAATAGGCTGAGAGAGGCTGGACTAAGGGCTTGTAGGCCTATTGTAAGGCAGGTCCTCACCAGACATCACCGGCAACAGTGTCGCCTATGGGCACAAACCCACCGTTGCTGGACCAGACAGGACTGCCAAAAAGTGCTCATCACTGACGAGTCGTGGTTTTGTCTCACCAGGGGTGATGGTCGGAGTCGCGTTTATCATCGAAGGAATGAGCGTTACACCGAGGCCTGTACTCTGGAGCGGGATCGATTTGGCGGTGGAGGGTTCGTCATGGTCTGGGGCGGTGTGTCACAGCATCATCAAACTGAGCTTGTTGTCATTGCAGGCAATCTCAATGCTGTGCGTTACAGAGAAGACATCCTACTCCCTCATGTGGTACCCTTCCTGCAGGTTCATCCTGACATGACCCTCCAGCATGACAATAACCCTCCAGCATACTGCTTCTGCGTTCTGTGCATGATTTCCTGCAAGACAGGAATGTCAGTGTTCTGCCATGGCCAGCGAAGAGCCCGGATCTCAATCCCATTGAGCATGTCTGGGACCTGTTGGATCAGAGGGTGAGGGCTAGGGCCATTCCCCCCAGAAATGTCTGGGAACTTGCAGGTGCCTTGGTGGAAGAGTGGGGTAACATTTCACAGCAAGAACTGGCAAATCTGGTGCAGTCCATGAGGAGGAGATGCACTGCAGTACTTAATGCAGCTGGTGGCCACACCAGATACTGACTGTTACTTTTGATTTTGACCCCCCCTCTTTGTTGAGGGACACATTATTCCATTTCTGTTAGTCACATGTCTGTGGAACTTGTTCAGTTTATGGCCCAGTTGTTGAATCTTATGTTCATACAAATATTTCCACATGTTCAGTTTGCTGAAAATAAACGCAGTTGACAGTGAGAGGACGTTTCTTTTTATATATATTTCTATTCAACAAGGGGGGGTCAATAGGGCTTTAAATTACTGAAATGTTTTCTAAATATAGCAACAATAACATTATAAACAACTTACTATAAGATTTCACCTTTATAACTGTAATCTAAATATGATCATACTAAATTACAATACAGTACTGTCACTATTTCATTTAACTGATGACAGAGAATTTTCTCCTAAACGTCCACTGAATGGTGCAGAGACACCATTCAAATGTGTCCAGACTCGTTACAACTTCAGCTTTAAGCACAAAGTGATTTCATCTGTCTGTGACCAAGAGAAAGTGGTCTTGTTTCAATTCTATAAAATTATTTCGTATTTTTTCATGTTGAGAGCTCTAAATCCGGCTGAGAATATCACAGCAAGATTAAACCACTATTGTTGCATGCATCTGCTGGACTCTCCCGTTTCATACACACTATTGCAAGGACAGCTGTGAGTTTCACAGGCATGGGAAATAGTTCCTTTGACACGTCACACCCTATGCAAATGTTTGTCTGAAACCTGACACTTCAAGTCATATCCGCTGAGAGAATGAGAGTGGAGAGCAGAGAGATGGGGCTTTTTTGGCACTATAAGGCACTGCACCCTACAACATTCACAGAGCGCCAAAATGTCAGTCGGAACCGGTCCAGAACCTCTCAAAGTCTCCCAAATAAAGGACTTAATATCTAAGAGAAAAACACAATCAATGACCAAAGACAAGACTTAACTTATCCATCTATGGCAGGTATGTAGTCGCCAAAGACACCAATAACGGGTTATTATCCCACGTGTTGCTGATATTGAACTCCACAAATGCGTTAATGACAAACAACAACAGGCCTCACACAGCTATAGAAAGCTATAGGAATCACAAATAAGACATTTAAGTAATTTAGATAGTAATTTAGTTAGTTCCTGACTATTTAAGTGTCAAGCACATTTCAAGGTAGAGTCAGTGATATGACGTAGATGCAGAAGGTAAACAGCATAGTTGGTCAATTTCCACAACAACTAGGAGCGTTAAAGCGCGAGGCTCAACTTCTCTGCTGTTTTGGTCCCGTGGTGTAAATTACTTAAGTAAAAATATTTTAAAGTACTACTTAAAGACACACTCACTTAAGCACAACAAATTCGCACACATTTGATTTGTAAAATATCACACTAATTGCAAAATTCGTATGATATGTCATACGTATTGGAAAATTCATATGATATCATACAAATTGCAAAATTCCTAACATATCACGAAATGGATGATGTAGTACACAATTGGATGACATAGTACACAAAAAATGGGGACCAGTTTTGGCTTGTGAACACCACTTTCAAAACTATTGGCTGAAATTATACAAAAGTTCAGGAGTGCATCTTTAAGTTGTTTTTTTGGGGGTATCTGTACTTTACTATTTTATTTATTTATATTTTACTTCAGTCATTTTCTATTAAGTTATCTTGAGTACTTTTTCCACCACTGCCCGTGTGGCTACCACATTGTAAAAGTGTAAAGAGAACCCGTGCACATGTGCAGATACTGTGTGTAACTGTGTGGGAGCAAAGATGCATGTGGGAGCGAAGTCTTGCATCTTGCTCATCGCAATATCTGCTGGTTTCCTGGACACAGATTAACACAAATACTGGTCTAGAAAGCAGTGGAGATTCTCCTTTGAAAGTCCAGGACTAAACTCTGTATACTGTAAATCTGAGCATAGACCTTATTGTCACTGGCCCCCCTAGCTGTATAATACTTTAAAAACAAATATTTCTGATTTTCTCGGAAGTCTGTAGCTTTGATGTCGCGTGTAGATCTCCGTAACCAAAGATCCCATTTTCACTTGAAAGAGACTTTATGAGCCATGACTGCCTGATGTATTTTCGCCTTCTTTCTGTTGATTTAGCTGTAATACTTTCTATGGTGAAGACATATATTATTTTATAGTTTTTTTGTTGTTGTAAATGTCCTTTGATTTCACATCCAGTAGAAAATGAAACTTTTAGAACAGGTTTTATAATCTGAATCATACAACTGAATCATATTAAAATGGTCACATGAAAATAGGTTTATTTAAGCAATAAGACCAGAGGGGGTGTGGTATATGGCCAATATAATCTAATCAATTCAAATCAAACTTTATTTGTCACATGCACCGAATACAACAAGTGTAGACCTTACCGTGAAATGCTTCCTTACAAGCCCTTAACCAACAGTGCAGTTCAAGAAGAGTTAAGAAAATATTTACCAAATACTTTTTATTTTTTATTTTTTACTTTAGTGTAACACAATAACATAACAATAACGAGGCTATATACAGGGGCTATATACTGGTACTGAGATAGGTTAGAGGTCATTTGTACATGTAGGCAGGGGTGAAGTGACTATGCATAGATAGTAAACAGCGAGTAGCAGCAGTGTACAAAACAAATGGGGGGTTCGTCAATGTAATACTCCGGTGGCCATTTGATTAATGGTTCAGCAGTCTTATGGTTTGGGTGTAGAAGCTGTTAAGGAGCCTTTTGGTCCTAGACTTGGCGCTCCGGTACTGCTTGCCGTGCGGTAGTAGAGAAAACAGTCTATGACTTGGGTGACTGGAGACTCCTGACAATTTTATGGGCTTTCCTCTGACACCGCCTATTATATAGGTCCTGGATTGCAGGAAGCTTGGCTCAAGTGATGTACTGGGTCGTACACACTACCCTCTGTAGCACCTTACGTTCAGATGCCGAGCAGTTGCCATACCAGGCGGTGATGGAACCAGTCAGGATTCTCTCGGGTGCAGCTGTAGAACTTTTTGAAAATCTGGGGACCCATGCCAAATATTTTCAGTCTCCTGAGGGGGAAAAGGTTTTGTCGTGCCCTCTTCACGACTGTCTTGGTGTGTTTGGACCATGACTGGTTGTTGGTGATGTGGACACCAAGGAACTTGAAACTCTCGACCCACTCCACTACAGCCCCGTCGATGATAATGGGGGCCTGTTCGGCTAGCCTTTTCCTGTAGTCCACGATCAGCTCCTTTGTCTTGCTCACATTGAGGGAGAGGTTGTTGTCCTGGCACCACACTGCCAGTTCTCTGACCTCTGCCCTATAGGCTGTCTCATCATTGTCGTTGATCAGGCCTACCACTGTTGTGTCGTCAGTAAACTTAATGATGGTGTTGGAGTCACTTTGGCCACGCAGTCATGGGTGAACAGGGAGTACAGGAGGGGACTAAGTACACACCCCTGAGGGGCACCAGTGTTGAGGACCAGCGTGGCAGACATGTTGTTGCCTACCCTTACCACCTGGGGGCAGCCCATCAGGAAGTCCAGGATCCAGTTTCAGAGGGAGGTGTTTAGTCCCAGGGTCCTTAGCTTAGTGATGAGCTTCGTGGGCACTATGGTGTTGAACGCTGAGCTGTAGTCAATGAACAGCATTCTCACATAGGTGTTCCTTTTGTCCAGGTGGGAAAGGGCAGTGTGGAGTGTGATTGAGATCGTGTCATCTGTGGATCTGTTGGGGCGGTATGCGAATTGGAGTGGGTCTAGGGTATCCGGGAGGATGCTGTTGATGTGAGCCATGACCATCCTTTCAAAGCACTTCATGGCTACCAACATGAGTGCTACGGGGCAGTTATAATTTAGGCAGGTTACCTTCACTTCCTTGGGCACAGGGACTATGGTGGTCTGCTTGAAACATGTAGGTATAACAGACTCAGTCAGGGAGAGGTTGAAAATGTGCTACTACACCAGCTCTGACGCGCATCGGATGTGGCAGGGCTTATTACGGACTACAAAGGGAAACCCAGATGCGAGCTGCCCAGTGACGCAAGCCTACCAGACGAGCTAAATGCTTTTATGCTCGCTTCGAGGCAAGCAACACTTAAGCATGCACAAGAGCACCAGCTGTTCTGGATGACAGTGTGATAATGCTCTCGGTAGCCGATGTGATTAAGACCTTTAAACAGGTTAACATTCACAAAGCCGCGCCAGATGGATTACCAGGACGCTTCTGGGTGAGCATTTTCTTGTTTGCTTATGGCCTTATAGAGTTAGTTAAGTGCGCTCTTAATGCCAGCATCGGTCTGTGGTGGTAAATAGACGGCTCTGAATAATATAGATGAGAACCCTCTTGGTAGATAGTGTGGTTTACAGCTTATCATAAGGTACTCTACCTCAGGCGAGCAATACCTTGAGACTTCTACATGAAAGAGGTTTATTTAAGCAATAAGACCCGAGGGTGTGTGGTATATGGCCAATATACCACGACTAAGGGCTGTTCTTACGCACGACGCGGAGTGCCTGGACACAGCCCTTAGTCGTGGTATATTGGCCATATATCACAAACCCCAGAGGTACCTTATTGCTATTATAAACTGGTTACCAACGTAATTAGAAAATGTAAAATAAATGTTTTGTCATACCCATGGTATACGTTCTGATATACCACGGCTGTCAGCCAATCAGCATTCAGGGCTCAAACCACCCAGTTTATAATTATTTATCTTAATTACAACACTGTGGGGCGATATTCAGGAGGTGTTTTGCTGAAATACCCTTTGTTTTGATACTGTTTTGGATACCATTGCAGGTTTTAAATTGTTACTAAATTGTTACTACTGATTAGTTTAGCAAGCTTTAATTACATTTCAGTAATCAATTTCAGAAATATTTGTACCTCACTGTGAGATACAGTCCAGTAATACCAAACTTCGAAATGTAGGTCAGTCAAGCCATCATAACATATAACAAAACCATAACACCACAACATCCAAGCTTCATTCATCCAACAAAGAATAGAGATGTTCGCTTACAAAAATATATGGGGAGCTTGTTTGTGAAACCCTGTGAAATCACATTTATCTGATTGTTGGGAAAAAATGCTAAGTGGAAGACAGAAGCTTTGAAAGCAGTCGTTGGCACCGAGGATGGTCATTGTCTGTTATTTATGACTCCCTCCCTCTCTTTCTCTCTCCTCTCTTTGTACTTCCCTCTCTTTCTGGGTGAGTTCCAGCCAGAGGGAGCTTGGTCATCATGCGTCTCTCCTGTCTCTGACTCCTGCAGTTCCCACACACTCTGTCCCAGACTGTCATACAGTATGTACTGCCACACACGCACAAGCGCGCACACATACTTGCGCACATGAATCCATGCACACAACTGTGTTTTCATAACACAGACTGCTCTATGAGGGGTGTGGTTGCTGTGCGTGTATCTTTCTGAGTAGGCATTTTCCTTCAACAACTTTAAGCACACTCTTTTCTCAGCCAAAGTATTGCTAAGAAGTGACTTAGTTTGATGTCCTGATCAAAATGTAAGGAGCTAATTTATCATCAAGCCAGCCATGACGAGCATCTTTACATCTTTGCTCATGTAACTGAATATACCAGAATCAGGTTTCTGTGACGGATTAAAGTAATGTAATGTCAGCCTGGTCTCATAGACTAGACTTAACATAGTAAAAGCAAATCCGGGACACTTAAATTAGTATGATATGTTAGGTATGGTTACATAAGACAAAAACGAAAGTAGGGTGGTTGGTCGGGGTTGAAGGTTAGGCGTATAACCAAACGTTTGTGAGTTCGAAGCTCATCAAGGACAACTTCAGCATTTTAGCAACTTTTCAACTACTTACTACTTTTTTGCAATTTACATGTTCGCTAACCCATCCCTAACCTTAAGCCTTTTTGCTAACCCTTCCCCTAACCTAAACCCTTTAACCTACAGTGGGGGGAAAAAGTATTTGATCCCCTGCTGATTTTGTACGTTTGCCCACTGACAAAGAAATTATCAGTCTATCATTTTAATGGTAGGTTTATTTGAACAGTGAGGGACAGAATAACAACAAAAATATCCAGAAAAACGCATGTCAAAAATGTTATAAATTAATTGATTTGCATTTTAAGGAGGGAAATAAGTATTTGACCCCCTCTCAATCAGAAAGATTTCTGGCTCCCAGGTGTCTTTTATACAGGTAACAAGCTGAGATTAGGAGCACACTCTTAAAGGGAGTGCTCCTAACCGCAGCTTGTTACCTGTAAAAAAGACACCTGTCCACAGAAGCAATCAATCAATCAGATTCCAAACTCTCCACCATGGCCAAGCCCAAAGAGCTCTCCAAGGATGTCAGGGACAAGATTGTAGACCTACACAAGGCTGGAATGGGCTACAAGACCATCGCCAAGCAGCTTGGTGAGAAGGTGACAACAGTTGGTGCGATTATTCGCAAATGGAAGAAACACAAAAGAACTGTCAACATCCCTTGGCCTGGGGCTCCTTGCAAGATCTCACCTCGTGGAGTTGCAATGATCATGAGAATGGTGAGGAATCAGCCCAGAACTACACGGGAGGATCTTGTCAATGATCTCAAGGCAGCTGGGACCATAGTCACCAAGAAAATAATTGGTAACACACTACGCTGTGAAGGACTGAAATCCTGCAGCGCCCGCAAGGTCCCCCTGCTCAAGAATACATATACATGCCCGTCTGAAGTTTGCCAATGAACATCTGAATGACTCAGAGGACAACTGGTGAAAGTGTTGTGGTCAGATGAGACCAAAATGGAGCTCTTTGACATCAACTCAACTCGCCGTGTTTGGAGGAGGAGGAATGCTGCCTATGACCCCAAGAACACCATCTCCACCGTCAAACATGGAGGTGGAAACATTATGCTTTGGGGGTGTTTTTCTGCTAAGTGGACAGGACAACTTCACCACATCAAAGGGACGATGGACGGGGCCATGTACCGTCGAATCTTGGGTGAGGACCTCCTTCCCTCAGCCAGGGCATTGAAAATGGGTCGTGGATGGGTATTCCAGCATGACAATGACCCAAAACACACGGCCAAGGCAACAAAGGAGTGGCTCAAGAAGAAGCACATTAAGGATCTGGAGTGGCCTTGCCAGTCTCCAGACCTTAATCCCATAGAAAATCTGTGGAGGGAGCTGAAGGTTCGAGTTGCCAAACGTCAGCCTCGAAACCTTAATGACTTGGAGAAGATCTGCAAAGAGGAGTGGGACAAAATCCCTCCTGAGATGTGTGCAAACCTGGTTGCCAACTACAAGAAACGTCTGACCTCTGTGATTGCCAACAAGGGTTTTGCCACCAAGTACTAACTCATGTTTTGCAGAGGGGTCAAATACTTATTTCCCTCATTAAAATGCAAATCATTTTCTAACATTTTTTACATGCGTTTTTCTGGATTTTTTTGTTGTTATTCTGTCTCTCACTGTTCAAATAAACCTACTATTAAAATTATAGACTGATCATTTCTTTGTAAGTGGTCAAACGTACAAAATCAGCAGGGGATCAAATACTTTTTCCACCCACTGTAGGTTAAAGGGTTTAGGTTAAAGGTTGAGACCGAGTCGGTAGACCATTCTTTAAAAATGGAACTCTATAGGAGAAAGCCCTGCCTCCAGCTGTTTGCTTAGAAATTCTAGGGACAGTTAGGAGGCCTGTGTCTTGTGACCGTAGCGTACGTGTAGGTATGTACGGCAGGACCACATCGGAAAGATAGGTAGGAGCAAGCCCATGTAATGCTTTGTAGGTTAGCAGTAAAACCTTAATCAGCCCTTGCCTTAACAGGAAGCCAGTGTAGGGAGGCTAGCACTGGAGTAATATGATACAATTTTGGGGTTCTAGTCAAGATTCTAGCAGCCGTGTTTAGCACTAACTGAAGTTTATTTAGTGCTTTATCCGGAAAGTAGAACATTGTAGTAGTCTAACCTTTTATTTCTGCTTCATTGTTGGACAGAAAGTTTCTCATTTTTGCAATGCTACGTAGATGGAAAAAAGCTGTCCTTGAAACAGTCTTGGTATGTTCGTCAAAAGAGAGATCAGGGTCCAGAGTAACGCCGAGGTCCTTCACAGTTTTATTTGAGACAACTGTACAACCATCAAGATTAATTGTCAGATTCAACAGGAGATCTCTTTGTTTCTTGGGACCTAGAACAAGCATCTCTGCTTTGTCCGAGTTTAAAAGTAGAACATTTGCAGCCATCCACTTCCTAATGTCTGAAACACAGGCTTCCAGCGAGGGCAATTTTGGGGCTTCACCATGTTTCATCGAAATGTACAGCTGTGTGTCATCCGCATAGCAGTGAAAGTTAACATTATGTTTCTGGATGACATCACCAAGAGGTAAAATATATAGTGAAAACAATAGTGGTTCTAAAACGGAATCTTAAGGAACACTGCAATTTACAGTTGATTTGTCAGAGGACAAACCATCCACAGAGACAAACTGATATCTTTCCGACAGAAAAGATCTAAACCAGGGCAGAACTTGAACGTGTAGACCAATTTGGGTTTCCAATCTCTCCAAAAGAATGTGGTGATCGATGTTATCAAAAGCAGCACTAAGGTCTAGGAGCACGAGGACAGATGCAGAGCCTCGGTCTGACACCATTAAAACGCCATTTACCACCTTCACAAGTGCAGTCTCAGTGCTATGATGGGGTCTACAACCAAAGCAGGAAGTACCAGTGACTTGCTCAATATGGAAGTGGTCAGATGAAGCAGATGCTAAGCTAAAGGACTGTTTTTCTAGCACAGACTGGAATAGGTTCCGGGACGCATCCGATGGCATTGAGGAGTATACCACATCAGTTGCCGGCTCATCAGTAGGTGCCATAATGACGTTGTCCCCCACAGTGACTGTACGTACATACCACAACCAGAAACCATGGATTATAGGCAACATCATCACTGAGCTAAAAGGTAGAGCTGCCGCTTTCAAGGAGCGGGACTCTAACCCGGATGCTTATAAGAAATCCCGCTATGCCCTCCGACGAACCATAAAACAGGCAAAGCGTAAATACAGGACTAAGATTGAATCCTACTACACTGGCTCCGACGCTCGTCGGATGTGGCAGGGCTTGCAAACTACTACGGACTACAAAGGGAAGCCCAGCAGCGAGCTGCCGAATGACAACCAGACATGCTAAATTACTTCTATGCGCGCTTCGAGGCAAGCAACACTGAAGCATGCATGAGAGCACCAGCTGTTCAGGACGACTGTGGGATAATGTGAGTAAGTCCTTTAAACAGGTCAACATTCACAAGGCTACAGGGCCAGACGGATTACCAGGACTTGCACTCCGAGCATGCGCTGACCAACAGGCAAGTGTCTCCACTGACATTTTCAACCTCTCCCTGGCCGAGTCTGTAATACCTACATGTTTCAAGCAGACCACCATAGTCCCTGTGCCCAAGAATACCAAGGTAACCTGCCTAAATGACTACAGACCCATAGCACTCACGTCTGTAGCCATGAAGTGCTTTGAAAGGCTGGTCATGGCTCACATTAACACCATCAATCCCATAAACTTTAGACCCACTCCAATTTGCATACCGCCCAAACAGATCTACAGATTACGCAATCTCTGTTGCACTCAACACTGCCCATTCCCACCTGGACAAAATGAACACCTACACGAGTATGCTGTTCATTAACTAAACCTCAGCGTTCAACACCATAGTGCTCTCAAAGCCCATCACTAAGCTAAGGACCCTGGGACTAAACACCTCCCTCTGAAACTGGATTCTGGACTTCCTGACGGTCCGCCCCCAGGTGGTAAGGGTAGGCAACAACACATCTGCCACGCTGATCCTCAACACGGGGGCCCCCCAGGGGTATGTGCTTAGTCCCCTCCTGTACTCCCTGTTAACCCATGACTGCGTGGCCAAGCACGACTCTAACACCCTCATTAAGTTTGCTGACGACACAACGGTGGTAGGTCTGATCACCGACAATGATGAGACAACCTATAGGGAGGAGGTCAGAGACCTGTAAGTGTGGTGTCAGGACAACAACCTCTCCCTCAACGTGATCAAATGAGATGATCGTGGACTACAGGAAAAGGAGGGACAAGCATGATTCCTCCATTCTCATCGACGGGGCTGTAGTTGTGCAGGTTGAGACCTTGAAGTTCCTTGGTGTCCACATCACCAACAAACTATCATGATCCAAACACACCAAGACAGTCGTGAAGAGGGCATGACAACCCCTATTCCCCCCTCAGGAGACTGAAAAGATTTGGCATGGGTCTTCAGATCCTCAAAAAGTTCTACAGCTGAACCGTCGAGAGCATCCTGACTGGTTGCATCACTGCCTATTATGGTGACTGCAAGGCGGTACAGAGGCTAGTGCGCACGGCCCAGCTTGGGGCCAAGCTTCCTGCCATCCAGGACCTCTATACCAGGCGGTGTCAGAGGAAGGCCCTAAACATTGTCAAAGACTCCAGCCACCAGTCATTTATGTTCTCTCTGCTACTGCACGGCAAGTGGTACTGGAGCGCAAAATCTAGGTTCAAAAGGCTTCTGAACAGCTTCTACCACCAAGCCATAAGACTGCTGAACAGCTAAGCGGACTATTTGCATTGACGCCCCTCCACCTTTTTTACGCTGCTGCCACACGCTGTTTATTATCTATTATCTATGCATAATCCCTTTACCCCAACCTACATGTACATATTACCTCAATTACCTCGACTAACCTGTGCCCCCGCACATTGACTCAGTGGTACCCCCTGTATATAGCCTCGTTATTATTTTATTTTTGCTCTTATTTTTTACTTGAGTTTATTTAATAAAAAATAAAAAAAACTCTCATTTTCGTTAACTGTATTGTTGGTTAAGGACTTGTAAGTAAGCACTTCACGTTAAGGTCTACATCTGTTGTATTCAGCACATGTGACAAATACAATTTGATTTGATTCAAGGGCCTTTATAGCAATTGCACTTTTACCCCAGTCAATAAATAAATATATAACACATTTGTCCGTGAAAGATCCTTCATAGTAATCAGAGAGGAATGAAAATAGTTGTCAACTTTTAAATAGGCTAATGGCGAATGTCTGTTGAATGTCTGATATAAAACCTACTTGACCTTGGTAAATGCAGGGTGTTTCATTTTGCCACGGAGGACGCATTCAGTCTTCAGTGAGGTCCGGAGGGCTGCATTGAAAATTGGTTATATTTCCTTGTCGAAATCAATCCATATTTATTTTCGATTATACCTGACTGTCTAGCTTTCATTTCGGTGATTATTAGTGAGCTGGACATAGACAAAAAAAATATGAATATAGGTCCATTATCATTTATACACAGTTTCGATTAGATTTTTTGATTTCATTCAAAAGTATATTGAGTTCGCCCCCCGGTGTCACCTAATGTAGCAAGCATAAAAAGACACCTGAGCGGAGTCCCCACATAGTCCCCACATAGTATTTTCAACCTAGCTTTGAAACTGGAAGCATCCGCTTTCTCCCGACCTCGCGGAAAGTGTACAAGTGCTATGTTACAGATCATAACTATGATGTTAGCTTGATTTTCTAAAGTGGCTTTGAAATGGTTATAGCCGAGGGGCTTTGATTTCATGACCTAGTAGCCATGAAACGGTTTCCCAATGTCGCTATCATACATGGGATCAATTGGGTTGTCTCGGTTTTTATACAGGACTACAGGGACTGAGGACAAGGCTGGGTAGGGTGTGTCATGAATGTTTTGATAGAGCTCCCGTTCATAAATGCATAAAGACACAAACATGCATACGCATAAACAAAGACACGCCTAACCACCCACAAACCTCATCTCCCTTAAAGTGAGACCGGGGCAATAAATGCATATTTTGCTGAGAAACCAGGAAGAGAGGAATTGGCATTCATTGGCTGGGAGTCAGCTGAGAGCTCACAGTGGTGGAGAGTGTGTCCAAAACGGTACCCTGTTCCTTATAAAGCGCACTACTTAAGTAGACTGAGGCAATAAACACTTTAGTGCACTATATAAGGAATAGGGTGCCATTTGGGACATAACTTGAGAGTTGGGAATGATGAAGTCTGAATTTTTGCATCCCAAAATAATAAAAACAGTGGAGGCCGCAATCCCAAAAAGACGACTAAACTCCCACATCCTCTGCTTATACCCCAAATAATCACTAGATCCTGAAGACTTTCACTACTTATCAGACTCCATTTTGCATGAGAAGTAGGCTATCCTCCCATTGACAAAGTTTGTGTAATTTGTATATTTGTATTTCAATACACGGAGGTTTGTGCCCTTGATGCCGATTGGCCGACAGCTGTGGTATATCAGACCGTATACCACGGGTATGACAAAACATTTTTTATATTAGTAATAAAGCAACTCGGGGGTTTTTGGTATATGGCCAATGGCTGTACCCAGGCACTCCGCGTTGTGCATATGAACAGCCCTCTGCCGTGGTATATTGGCCATATACCACACCCCCTCGTGCTAAAACACACAAATGCTACTTTCCCATTTTTCAACCGCAGCGTAATAAGTAGGGACAAATCAAGTTGAATATAAATGAAAAAAAATCTCAAAGTCAGGTCAAGCAGGAGGAAAAAGATTGCTTGTTTTTTCCATTTGGAGTGATTCCTCTATAAATGCATTTGCAAGTGTCTCATTCTGACTATTTTGGTGAAAGACAGGCTTGTTCCCACGCAGGTTAGGGCTGTGTACAAACCTTTTAAACTCTCTCACGTGTCTGCTGAGACTGTTAGTTCATGTGTGAGAGAGGACAGGGACAGTCGAGGCTCAGACAAAGGCTCATCATTGTTCAACACTCAACAGCAAATGCGGCTCATCCGCCATGTCATCAAGTCTACACCTACCGACTTACGGCACCAGACAGACCATTTGCAATGGAATACAAAGACTAAGCTCTTTTTGTACAAAATATTTTAATAAATATTACTTTCCAAAAAACAAAACAAAGACTTGCCAGGAACAACCCCGCCCCCCCCCAAAAAATACTTTAATTCTCAAGTTCTTAACACACTAAAGTGAAATGTACACATACTTTCTCTTATATCATGATATTCAGGGCAAACAAAAAAATAAATTAAAAAAAGTTTACAGCCTGGTGGTCTCCATCCAATCCAGAAAGGCTGTGTCACATGACAGTTCTACAGTGTTCTTATTGAATCTCCTCTCTTCAAGTATCTCAATGGTCGAGTTTGTTTTGCATGGCCTGGTGACCCGAGTTTGCTCATTGTAGACCATTCCATTGGTCCTTAAGTGAAACCTCCACCCACCTGGGGCACCGGGCCATGCAAAACAAATTCCACCATTTATTAGAGTTCATTACAATATATGGAAATAAGATGCAAAGTAATCGCATACATCGAAACAGTTACATTTTCTACAAAGATTCTAAGGACATTTTCTCCTGTTCTTGACACTTGTTATGCTGTACATGCAAACATCAGGCTATCAACAAAAAAAAGCTCCCTTAAAAGTATTTAATTGGCAAGCAATGTGTCTGCCACATTGAGTTGTTTCAAATGACCCTCCATGTTATTTTGTCCTTTCCCCTGCCATCCCATTTACATTTAAGTACTTACAAAAGAGTCCTGGCAAATATACCATAGAAATGGTTTCAAAACAGACAAACTTTTTTTTTTTTTTTTTGGGTGGACACAAATGCCCATCTAAATTGTTCAAAAATAAACTATTCTTTCAAGAACACGTTTGGCATTTATGAAACAAAGTGAGGTTCAAAAGTATTTGGACAGCGAAACATTTTGTTGTTTTGGTTCTGTACTCCAGCACTTTAGATTTGAAATTATAGAATGACTGAAGTTAAATTGCTGACTGTCAGCTTTAATTTGAGGGTATTTTCATTGATTCATGTGGATGTTACCATGATTACAGAAAGTCATGAATGATGAAAAATGATATCTCTCACTCCCTCCCTCCACAAAATATGCTATTCTCATGTTATTGGTAATGGTGAGAGGTTAGCATGTCTTGGGGTATGATCTTTGTGCCTCCAACTTTCTCACTCATCATTATTCATGATTATCTGTAATCATGGTAGCATCCACATTAATGTAGAAGTGTTCAGAAACATTCTATTCATATTTACAATAAGTGACTCCAAAATGACATTAACATTTAGTTCATTTAGCAGACGCTCTTAAAATCAGAGCATACA
Organism: Salmo salar; assembly: GCF_965601325.2. Lineage (NCBI taxonomy): Eukaryota > Metazoa > Chordata > Actinopteri > Salmoniformes > Salmonidae > Salmo > Salmo salar. The sequence goes on along the minus strand of NC_138292.1, from coordinate 52,465,660 downwards.
TTTTGTGTACTAGTTCATACTGGTCCCCCTGTGGGAATCGAAACCACAACCCTGGCGTTGCAAGTGCCATACACATGAGACATTATTTACCATTCAATTCTATTGGGCACCAAATAATCTGAAACAAACAGAAACTGCATCCAACAAGTTTGTAGAGTCACAAGCTTGATGTAGTTGTTGCGTGCTAGGAATATGGGACTAAATACTAAACTTTTAACTACTTTAATACACAGTGAATTTGTCCGATGCTTTTGGTTCCTTGAAATGGGTAGACCATGTAGAAAAAGGTCTTTTTTTTTTTTTTAAGTTAACACGATATGGATGAAAATACCCTCAAAATAAAGCTGACCGTCTGCACTTTAACCTCAGTCATTGTATCATTTCACATCCAAATTACTGTAGTACAGAGCCAAAACAACAACAAAAAATTGTCAATGTCTGTATATATTGGACCTGACTGTATATATTGAAACAATATTTTCAACAATAAGGAAGTTGTACGCTTACAAAGCTGTCAAACCTTCAAATCTAAACAATGCATATAAATAAAAGGAATGATATTAAGGCTCTTGATTATTAAGTTAATAAATCAAATATACACAATGATTAATAAAAAAAAAATATTTACAGATCTATACATCATTCTACATTGACACAAATTCTTCATATCGGCAGCAACTGCTGACAGACTCAACCTGCCCCAAGCAAAAATAAATAATATGTTTTGATAGTTGCTGTGGTATGGTGATGCGGAAGCGCGTACAAATACAAAACCAGTTAGAGGCTAAACCCACATTAATATTAAATTGTACACTTCGTATGACTACCGGGTGAAAGCCTGTAAAAAGCCTTCAACAGCAGCTTACCGAACAACGTAGAGATGTTCTTACACGTACATCAATCTCCATTTACAGAAGTGCCGCCTCGAAGTTAACTGGTTTTTCTTAAAAAAATTAAAAAATAATTTAAAAAACGCAAACGCAGCACCCGGAAATCCAGCCAAACCACAGCCAACCGTTATTGGCAGTGTAAGCCAGCTTGTCGAAACATAAATTAAACACATGGAAATTTGTCTTCTTTGTGAAGGGTAAATCACAACTTTTTGATTCAAAAATATGACAACAGTATCAACAACTTTGGAGCGCCCCTCAGTTGACCTTCCAACGATGAGAAACCGGTTGAAGTGGTCAGGCCAAGGTCACCAAGCTGTGCGCTATACAATGAATTCCATTCGGTTTAAGCTCTGCGCCGACTCCAAGTCTCTGTTGTCCTGTTTGTTAATCCAGTTGGGGTGTTTGCCGGCCGTGCTGAGCGGCTGTGGGCTCCGCTCCTCCCGGTCCACTAGCGTATACGGTGTCTGCCTTGGGAACCTAGCCTTTTGAAACCTCTTCTCAGACTCCTCGTCATCCGAATGGTGGCTACCCACGTCTGAGTTGTTTGTTCTAATTTTGGCGTTGAGAAGAGAGTTCTTGTCCTCGTAGTGATAGTGGTGGTGGTTGGGGTGTTCTTTAACTGGGGGTAGGCCATTGGCCAGACTGTGTTTATCGATGGGGTTCTTGATCTGGTTGAGCTGCTCGCGTACGTTGTTGACTGCGTTGTTTGTGTCTTCGGCTGTCGTCGCAGGGGACGACGACTGGGTGTTGACACCCGTGTGGGTGCTGGGCTTTCGGCGCCGCTTGAGGCACCAGATAAAAGCAGAAGCCACAGCCAGGAGCCAGATGATGATGACTACGGACACCAGCAGGGGGACCAGGTAGTCTGCTGGAAGGAGAAAGGGAGGGAAGGCATTAGTTATCAAAGACTATAACAAAGGAGGGAGACTCAGATATCAAAAACTATAGTTTAAGCAGAAGTTGACAGCAGCAGAAATGTGATCTTCTCCCTCTTCCAATTAACAATTTTGAACTGCAAAATTCCCCAAATCCTTCAACCAGGATTTCTGGAAAACATGGGAAATGTTCAGGAATTTTTCAAACCTGGGTACATAAAACCATCCCACTACTAGTGAAAGTCAATGTCCTTGCAGAAACAAAAAAAATGGCTGCCTGTGCCCTCACCATTGGGGTTGTGGCTCTGCCTCCTCTGGACGCGGACCTCGATGATGGCTGTGATGATAGTGCTGTTGCCGTTTCGCTTGCTGACCAGGTCTATGAACTTGTCTGTGATCTCCTTGATAGGGGCCTTGCCTCTTCTGGGGTCCTCCGTCGACTAAAAAAATAAGAAGCAATTTAGTTAAGTCTTTGTACAAGAAACTTGTAACTTCCATATATCGCATTTGAAAGAATATTGAGTATACTGTGAGAAACAGGACAAATTAATCCTTATGCGAATGTAGTCATTCTTAGGATAAGACTGTCTGCTAAATGACTAATGTATGTTTCAAAATGATCATTTGCTTTTTCTTGACAATCATGGAATTGAGGGCAAAATTTTTGCCAAGCGGTACTTACGATGGCTACATGGATCTCGTTGTTGGCTGTGGCCGATGGCTCGCATGTCATGGACACCGAGTACTCCGACGAGAGGTTCCTCACCACATACAGACTCCTTAGCTCGCTGCAGATGTTCTCAACAGTCAAGCCCTGCCACACACAGAGAGATCAAAAAGGTTCAATGTATAAGTTCAAGTATTAAAGTATCGGCATCACAGTTAATCAAAAACTGCATACTGCTCCTAGTCTTACAAAGGAATATGAAATTGCTGCCAAACTGGATGTGACAATGGTTAAATTGACTTCCTAGTTTAAGTTTGAATGTTTTTATGATGTGGCTTGTGCCAACTCACCTGTGGCATGGTGTCCTTGTTGAAGGTGAAGGTGACGTTGGCACAGTTGCTCTCGGGGTGGCACTTTGCGTGGGGCTTGGGACTGTGGGAGGCCGACCAGCACTCGCCCTGGCTGGGGCATGGCTTGACAAAACAGCACTCGTCCCGGACGGGCACACACACCTGACCGACCGGGCACTCGCCACCGCTGTGGCTTTTACTGTGGACCCGGCAGGATTTGGGACCGCACCAGATCTTGAGGGGGACAAGAATGTGGTCAACTGTGGTGATAATTTGTGGTCATTCACTGCATAGCTAGCTCACATTACTATGGGGATTGAATATGGTACAAACAAAACAAAAAGACAGCTTGTCGTAAAACCTGTGGTTTCGTACCATTGTACAGGTGACCTTCCCATTGTGGCACTGGCAGGTGTTGCAATCGTCGTCCCATTTGGTCCCGTCCACGGCCACCAGACCGTTGACAACACAGGGTCTCCCAGTAACTGCAAAGCAGGAGGCGGCGATTTTAGTCTCATCAAGATTGAACATTAAAAACATTTGCTATAGAAGCCCAAAATCCTAGATGTACCGTGTTTCAGGTTGACCGTGTTTCAGGTTGACTGTTTACACCTACATTGACTCTTGTTAAGACTTAGGTTCTTGTGATGTTAATAAAGCTATTGTACCGTGCGCTTATACATTGTTAATCTGATGTCCTGTTTATAGTTAGGTAAACACCACCTAGAGTTATAGCACAAGGAACAAAAATTCAGACTAAGTTTTCAACTAAAATACAGTCCATTGTCATGGCAAAATCCAACAGGGATGATCATGATGGAAAATGTATTTATTGAAGCCAGTGTGAGCCGCTAAAGGAACACACGGAGGGTATAGGTCTTACCTTCTTGGCATCTGGGGCCGGCCCTCCCTGGTGGACACAGGCAGCGGTAGCCGTTGATCTCGTCGACGCAGGTGGAGCCGAACGCGCAAGGCGACGACTGGCACTCGTTGATGTCTGAGGGGACCAGATTGGCAACTGTTAGGGTACTACTCCATTTCTGTCACTTCATCTGTTCATCAATCTATATGCATCAGTCCATCTAGCCTACTGACTAACAGACTGAGTGACTACAAATCAGACTTCCAAATGAAACCCGATACGTCTTGGAACCATTTTCCTTAGACTGATTGTTCCCAGAGCCACAGACCAAACTGTGCTAATTACAAAGTAGTATAACGTCATAACAAAAAAAAAAAAAAACATTTGAAGATCAAATACTTTCAAACTCTACCCTAGTTTCATTCCTAGTTAACAGTTGGACTAACTCTGGGTGGTCAAGTTATCATTGGGAATGAGTGCAGGTGATCAACTTCTCCACCTGAGCTCTTTAACTGGATCAAAGGGCTAACCGCAGCGTGAACTTTTCTAGCCAACTCATAAGCTCCATCCTCCATTGTGTTGTCCTACAAGCACCACCAAATCCAAAAGACAAACCTGATTTAGCCCTGACTTAACTGACTTTTGTCACAGCTTAAGAATAGTAAAGGGGGTGAGGGAAGAGGAACGCAAAGGGTTAACACTCACTAATCCTGCAGTCTGGTCCTGCGAATCCTGCGGCACACTCACACCGGTACCAGTTATCTCCGTCCACACAGGTTCCACTGTTATAGCTGCAGAGAAAAGGATTGAGACAGAGGTCAGGGTTCATAGCTCTTAACCAATAAGAATTTACTAAACGGGTAGGAAATATAATTCCATGTCTTAGAAAGTATCTAAATAAGCATCACTCAGAATTCCCTCTGCATTAAATGATTTCACCACAAAAATAGTTTAACAGATACATTTATATTATTCTTAAAATGGCATTGGGTAGAAGAGGAAGTGGAACAAGGTACAATGTCTGATTGTGAAGACTTGAGCAAACAGGGTTACGTGAGTTGTTTGTGGAGGTGAGTGTATACGCGAGCGTGTGTGTGTGTGTGTGTGTTATAGCAACAGGACATTCCTGAGGGCAGATAAGTTTACTGGGTCTAATTTGGCTTGGGATTGACTTACCAAGGGTGGGGATTGCAGTCGTTGGAATCTGTAAAATGAGAAATACAAGAAAGTTGGGTTAGACACATAGGGACGATTTCAAGTTCATATATCAAAATCGGTAATCGTCCTTTTTGGACGATTACATTGCAATCCACGAGGAGACTGCGTGGCAGGCTGACCACCTGTTATGCGAGTGCCGCATCAAACTTATCTTAGAAAAAAAGCAATCAATCTTCACATAATCACCAGTTAACTACACATGGTTGATGATATTACTAGGTTACCTAGCTTGTTTTGCGGTGCCTGTTAATTTATCATCGAATCACAGCCTACTTCAACTTCGCCAAACGGGTGGTGATTTAACAAAAGCGCATTCGTGGAAAAAGCAAAATCGTTGCACTCATGTACCTAACCATAAACATCAATGCCTTTCTTAAAATCAATACACAAGTATATATTGTTTTTACCTGTATATGTAGTTAAAAGAAATTCATGTTAGCAGGCAATATTAACTAGGGAAATTGTGTCACTTCTCTTGCGTTCAGTGCAAGCAGAGTCAGGGTATATGCAGCAGTTTGGGCTGTTAATGACCATATTAATTACCAGTGTTGACCATATTAATGACCAAAGGCTCGTATTTCTGTGGGTTTATTATATTATAATTAAGTATATGATTTGATAGAACAGTCTGAGTGGTGGTAGGCAGCAGCAGGCTCGTAAGCATTCATTCAAACAGCGCTTTACTGCGTTTGCCAGCAGCTGTTAGCAATGCTTGAGGCACAGCGCTGTTTACGACTTCAGGCCTATCAAGTCCCGAGATTAGGCTGGCAATACTAAAGTGCCTATAGGAACATCCAGTAGTCAAAGGTATAGGAAATACAAATGTTATAGAGAGAAATAGTCCTATAATAACTACAACCTAAAACTTCTGAACTGGGAATATTGAAGACTCATGTTAAAAGGAACCACCAGCTTTCATATGTTCTCATGTTCTGAGCAAGGAACTTAAACGTTAGCTTTTTTACATGGCACATATTGCACTTTTACTTTCTTCTCCAACACTGTGTTTTTGCATTATTTAAACCAAATTGAACATGTTTCAATATTTATTTGAGACTAAATTAATTTTATTTATGTAATATATGAAGTTAAAATAAGTGATCATTGTTCATTCAATATTGTTTATTACAAATATATTAAAATATATATAAATAAAATCGTCCGATTTAATCGATATCGTCTTTTAAAAAAAATTGGTCGACCTCTAACACAGAGTGAATGTTTGAATACTAACTCAAGACGAGTGTGTGGCTAGCTGAGAGGCCACATACCATTAATCTAAGAAATAAAATAAGTATATATAAAGTTTCCCATTAAGATTTAGCTAGATACATTCTTTACATAATGGACGAAGGCCAAACTGTACTCATCTACTGCGGCAGGTTAAAATGTAGCGCAACTGAATATTACACTATCAAGTTGTTATGAACAACTAATAGCGCAAAAAAACTACAATTCTCTACTAAAGATGTATTACCTACCCCAGTCACTGGGACAAGGGAGGACACACTCTGGGATCACTCACTTTGGTTGCAGGTCAGGCCCTCCCAGCCCTCTTTGCAGACACAGGTGAAAGAGTCTCCACTGACCACACAGGTGCCTCCGTTCTCACAAGGGCTAGGCAGACAGCTGCTGTTCTTAGCTGGAGAAGCAAACACAACCTTTAGCCAACATGCTAGCTAGCTGGAAAATGCTACAGAGCTAGCTGCAATAATTTAGCACGGCTGGCTATACTACATACCTATATTACAGGTGGCACCCTCCCATCCGGCGGCACACATGCATTTGAAGGTGTCCCCTTCATCGTAGCACGTTCCGCCATTGTTGCATGTAGCCTCGTCACACTGGCTCTCCCCTGGAAGCAAAACAAGACTACACGTTAGCAACTGTTCATAGTCAATGTCAGGAAACCATTAGGCCTTAACACATACAGGTTTAATTTATGCACATAAACACACGCTTTCGAACACGTACAAGCATGCACACATGCTTACATCCAAACCACACGCATACTTCCCACCACAACACACTTCACATGGCCGCCCCAGGGCGAAAAAATAAAAAAATAGAAAAAAAGTGTGCGATTCTGTTGTAAGGGGGGCTTACTTGAGTGACATGTCTTGCCCTTCCATCCGTTCTTACACTCACAGTAGAAGTCGTTCACCAGGTCCCGGCACGTGCCGCGGTTGCGACAGGGGTTGGTGTTGCAGTCGTCAATGTCTGAGAAGACAAGACAGAGACAAACATGCCTGTTTGGCATCTTCACGGAGAAAGAAAAACACGCAGAGATTTTTCTGCCATTTTAATCCTTGTCGGGCTGCCTAAACGCTGTTTTTTTTTTTCAGATCGCATAAGTCAAATTTTCAGAATGGAAAAACACTAAGTGTAAAATTCAATGACTACATCTGGTTTTAAAGTATGTATAAAAGATAATGGAACTATATCTTTTTTTCATAACGTGATCTTTGTTAGTTCTCAAATCACCAAAATAAAAGCTAGACAGTCAGGGAGAATAGAACATTCTTTTGGGAATTAACTTAGCAGTATTCATTTTGTTATTATGTTTGAGCAAAAGAAAACCGCATTATCCATGGCAAAATGCATAGAATTGCTGAAAACTAGCTTTAAAACAAACATTCTCAACTGTATGGCAAAAATGTTATAATTCCAAGAAATTAGCTTTAAAACTGCAAAAAAAGAATCTCAGCTCCATGGAGAAATGTGTAGAATTGCAGCAAATTGGCTTAAATTCGAAAATGCCTCTATAATTTTCTCTAAAATGTAGCCGCGCCGACAGCCGACTGCGCTCATTGCCACCCCAAACACCTAAGCCTTTTTTTGAACCAGAAAAGTTTCAATATGGGCCTAATGATCATTCATATCCCCCGTCACTTGAAGGTTTGAAACAAGCGGGATTATTTGGTAGCACTTTGTGTGTTGCCTATGCATTAGGAATGCAATATGGAAGTGTTATGTTTAGCCTACCAGGTGTTATAATATTGAAGACTTGTTATCAGCATTAAGAAGCAAGACAGATGAAGAAGTCAATGCACTGTTCCACCTGCATGTAATGCATAAGCACATGTATAGACTTGTGTACCACTGTATGAATACTTTTGTAATAACACAAACAAAAAGAACCATGAGCTTTTTTGAACACTTGTACTACGTTGTGGGGTGATTGTAGGCAACTTGTATATAACTTCAATAACCATGTATTATCCACCGGTGGGTCAAAGAAAGTGAAATCCATTATTCATATAAACAAATACGACTACATAACAGTATTGTGTGGCGAGAAGAAAATTAACTTACTGTTGTCGCAGTTGGGTCCCTCCCAACCCTCGGCACAGATGCACTGGTACAGGCTGACTTTGTCAATACACGTTCCCCCGTTCTGACACGGGCCGCTTTCACAGTCATTTATATCTGAGTGTGAAAGAGGAGAAAAATAAGCAAAAGCCTGAGGAATATGCACAATATCAAGCCATGCAATCAAGGCGTGCACCATGAAATCCCTTCAAGGACTTATTTACCATTTCCAATTTTCTACAGTTTCTTAGAACAAGTGAACAACTCACATTGTTTCCACATTACACATCCAACGGCGGCCTTGCAGTTTCCCTAGTGCCCCATTTATTTTGGCTGTCGTCTCCGGTCAAGTAACCTCCCACCAAAAGCCCTTCCCAAAACTCCCTCTTCTGTCACCCAAAACCACAACAGAGAGCTTGGTGTTGGGTGTGTGAGTGCGTGGGAGAGACAAGGCCAGGCAGACTTCCTGGCTTAAGAAAGTGAGAGTTAAGGGTGGGGAGGCATGGAACCCCCCTCATTTAACAACTTCCCCACCCCCTGACAGGCTAGTGAAGGCTGGACAGGGTCATTAATCAAGACCTGTGTCTGAGAGACAGCATAGGCCTCGCCTGGGGCCTCCAGTCCTCCATTAGAGCTGATAACCCAGTGACTGGCAGGGCCAGGTCTAGCCCGCCTGACCTCTCTGGGCTAGGGAGCCGGCAGCTAAAACAGCCATCCATCAAACAGGGAGCTAATAATTATCGTCAGTGGGGGGGGGGGGGGGGGGTCACCACTCTCCCCTGAAAGAAGTGTTGGTGAGAACAAAGTCGCCAGGTTTGGAGGGAGCGAGAGAGAGCACGCTTTGAACCCAAGGATGCGTGTGTAGTGACAGAGAGAGTTCTTGTCAAGCGCCAGGAACAATCATTATAACGGGGAGGGAGATTCTTGTGGTGTACTTGTGGTCGGAACGGAGCAGGGCTTTTAAAGAAGATCTGCTTCTCAAGAAGGGCCCATCCTGTCCTCTACCACCCCTGCAATACCATTCTCCCTCCATGCTCTGCCCTATCCACCTCATAATTCTGCCACATCTCATCTATCCATGCCTCCATCACACCCCCACATTGATCCCTTAATTCACACATTAGCCATCCACCATCTAGCCAAGGCTCCATCCATCCACCTCCCTAGCCATCCTCCAGTCAGCCATTCATCCACCGTTCTTCACCCCTTGGAACTGGGGGAGTCACTTACTCTCATGGCAGTATGTCCCAGTGAAGCCCTCCTGGCACTCACAGCTGAACTGGCCCCCAGCCTGGCTCCGGCAGCGCCCGTGGGGCCCGCACACATTGGACGAAATCAGACGCATGCCCCCAGGGGTGCTGTTGGATGCCACGGCAACCGTGCAGCTGTCAATCACTGAGGGAGAGAGGGCAAGGTCAGGACAGTGTTCATATATGGCAAATCACAAATGTTGATCTGTAATGCACAGAACTGACATTACCACACACGTCATATAAACCTTCACAAGCGCTTTGGGTGCTAAAGCTTCTAATAAATAAATATTCAAACAGATGCAACACATGCCAAAGTCCTCCTAATTTCTTCAATCTGTGGTGTGTGTGTGTTTAGATAAAAGTAGTCCAACTAAATACAAGCGTATTAACCCTTATCAGGGTTACTATCAAAAATGCACGCGAGCACACACACACACACACACACACACAGAGAGGAGAGAGAGAAAATGAAGGGGGTCTATCATATTTTTAGCAGGAAGAACACAGCATTTCAATTTGCCAGATTTTTCTGGGGTGTTTTGGAGAGACAAAACACAGTCTAAAAGGGAGGAGAGGAAAAATTTAAGAAGCAGAGGCAATTTGTCAGAAGGAGGAGTAGGGCGGGGGGTTCTTAAAGGGAGTGTCTTGTCAAAGAAGTAGTCTGGCAGCAGTAGCGGCTCGAAAACATGAAACCAAATCTTAACTCTTCCCATGGTAACGAGGCCCTGGGGGACCGGCGGAGAACGGGTTTGTGCCGCGCGGGCTTGCTAACCTTAGGTCTTCACACACACACACAGGTGGGACACACACCCAGCACAATGGCCTCAAATTAGCAGATTAGATTACAGGCTCTGCAGGTTAAAAAGCCCCCCCTCTCAGATTTACAGTAAAAAAAAAAGCAAAGGGAGATGAGTGACCTACATTTTTTCGGGGTTAGCCTTCATTAGCATTAGCCAAGCTAGCCGAAACTGGCTAGGCTAACACTGAAAACCAACAGACTTTTACAGCAACGTAAAGACTGCACAAGGCTGAACCAAAAAGAAAATATGAACCTTTGCAGGGTGTGGTACGACAGTGGTCCTTCAAATGGGAACAGTTCTTGCCCTCGTAGTCTTCGGGACATTTGCAGAAGTAGTTGGTAGCCAGGTTGAAACACTGGGCCCCGTTTTGACATGGGTTCGGCATGCAGTAGTCGATATCCAGCTGAGAAGGCGAGAACAAAAACAGAGAACGGTTTAGACATATACCATGTAAAGTAATACCTGCCATTTTACCTTTTTCATAACCCATTGTAGACTTCACCACGGAAACCTGCTAAAGACCCATAAACAAACACTTAGCGGTGGGGAGTTGGAGGAGGCGGGAAAAGAGAAGACAGAATAGCCCAGACGGAAGGGTCGGAAGGTTCACAAGTGTTAACAAGCACGACAAAGCTCCGGTTTTGAGTTGCAAAGAGAAACGATCGCAGAGAGAAACGCAGGTGCAACTACAGTGGGGTGGGATGGAAAGGTGGCAATTTTTTATTTTTTTTAACTATTGAAGAGGCTATCAATGAAAACAGATCATGGTGTGAAGATTCACACAGGAGAGAGGAAAGTTGGCCCTAACCACCGATATAGGACCATCTCCAATCCTATCCTTAACCATTAAAGGTATGGGGAAATACGGTATCTGACCGTGGATCAGTGGTTTGAGGTGACTGCAACTTACTCTGGATTTATTCAAGATAAGTTGGCCCTAACCACAGATCTAGGATCAGCTTATACTACCTCCAATCCTAACCATAAACCATTACAAGGATGCAGCAATATCTGCTCCTGGATCAGTGTTATGGTTTGAGGTGACTTGGACCAACTCTGGGTAGGCTCTGGGCACAGTGAGGGGGTGTGGTGCCAATCTCTGCTCACCTGACAGAAGTTGCCAGAGAAACCGGGCAGGCACAGGCACTGGAAGCCATTGACGTCGTCCTTGCAACGGCCGTCATTCAGGCACGGGCCACTGGCACACTCATCTACGTCCTTCTCGCAGTGCTCGCCGCCGAAGCCTGACGGACAAACGCAGCGGTACCCGTTCACCATGTCCTAGGGAGGGGAGGAAAAGGGGGGGGGGGGGGGGAGAGAAGAGAGAACAGGGTGTTGGGGGTGAGTGTGGGAGGTACAGAACGGGGTGGTGAGGAAAACAAGCCATTGTTAAATTAAAGGGTTGGAAAATAATTAAGACATTTATTTTTCCTGGCAGGGGACGAGAATGTTTATGGTAATCTGATCTATTGTAGTCATGAAGACCTTCCACCTACTCCCTCCCATTCTCCCCTCCGCCACAAGCATTCATGTCTTCTGCCCCGCTCTTTGTTAGCATTGCCCGAGCAACTCTGTCATGTCTGTGTTCTGAAAGCATGTCTCAGCAGTTTGCTATTTTTAAACCTGCCATAAAGGGGAAAAAAGGGGGAGAAAGAGGGGGAGAGAAAGCAGCCAAAAACAACTCCAATATGCCAGGAAGTATCTGAAGTATGTCAATCCACCAGGACCGGTACATTCCAGAAAAATAACACATCTATGTCCCAAATGGCACCCTATTCCCCATGATAGGGTTCTGGTCAAAAGTAGTGCACGATATAGGGAATAGGATGCCATTTGGGAGAAACCCAATAAACCTACCTTGCAGGTTCCCCCATTTTGACACTGGTCCTGGCAGTCATTAATATCTGCGGAAACAATTTGTAACAATCAAATAAAAATAAACAAACGTATACAATTTGAGCTCCGCCGAGGAGAGGCCTTGATAAGGCTTCCTTGTCAAGATTTCCCACAAGCTTTCCTCAAGATAAGCCTTGTTCGAGAATGGGTGGAAAAATAAAAAAATAGAAAAAAAAAAGGGGCCTCGGTGCACTGGGGCTTCACGCGATTGCTTGAGCGCCCATGTTATTTGGATGTTATCGTCTGCCCGGCTGTGCAAGCAGACAATGGCTCGAGAAAAATGTGCATTATTATTATTATTAGTAGTAGTAGTAGTAGTATTTGTTTTTTTCCTCTCGTTCAATTTCAGACGGACCACTCCAGAACTATTAGTCCAGGACCAAATAAATACAAAAATAAAAACACTGAGCCAGCCTCAGTCCTAGCCGTCATTGTCATAAACTCACTTCCAAAACTGACCCTAGAACAGTTGTTTAAAGTTGCTACTGGCACTTGACGTGCCATTGCTTCATTTTAGAACAGGGGTGTGCAACTTTTGACTCTGGAGATTGAATGGCAGGGTGAGCAGGCTTTTGTTCTACCCTAGCACGAACACACTTCAACTAATCATACTTTCAATTGCCAACCATGATTAGTTGAATTACCCATGTTAGTGCTGGGCTGGAACAAAAGCCTGTTTCCCCTGCTGCTCCCTGGAACCAGAAAATAAAAAAAACTCACTGGTGTCGCAGTTCTGGCCCATCCAACCGGGGAGGCACTCGCAGAAGTACCCTCCAATCAGGTTGCGGCAGGAGTTGGCATTCAGGCAGGGGTCGCCTTCGCACTCATTGGCGTCTGAAACCCACAAAACATTTCATTCCTTCATTGGGCATGCAACTGCGAGGTGTCGGCAGCCATAGGAATAGAATTTAGAATCGTTTCCCCCGTCATCCACCCATTGACTTGGGGATGCCTATTCTAGGAATTTTATTTCTATGGTCTTTTCTGGTGGTCTGCTGCGGTTCGCATTCAAACCGCGTCAGAGCCAGTCCCCATGGCGAAAGGCAATTGGGGACAAACAAACACAAAATGTGCCAGGAGGGGTGAAGGGTAGTGGATCAAGGCAGCAGTGAAGAGTTATCCTCTTGCTCCTCACACTAAGGGGTGAGGAAGGGGTGACAGACACATACGGGTGAGAAGGAGTGTGGGGGGGGTAGTTGTTAGTGGAGGGTGAGAAGGAGTGGGAGGGGATAGCTGTTAGTGGATTAAGACAGAAGTGAAGCGTTAGAGGCACCCATCCTCTCACTCCTCATTCGAAGCACTTTAAAACACACTGCCATTCCTCAAAAGGATGATCCCCCGGCTTAGGAAACCCCACATTATCCCTGCCCCCAGAGGATTCCCAAAAGCAGCCATGGAATGGAATGCCGAAGGAACCATGCCCGTTTCCAAATCCTCACACTAGAGCGCCACCAAAAGACAAGGGTGGTATGACGAATATGCACTTAGAAGCTTATCTAATGTCAGTTTGTAGATTTCCCCCCCCCCCTAATGGTTAAGGTTCAGATTTGGAGAGTGTAAGCTGTTCCTAGATCTGTGCCCTAAGGAAATCCTCTAATTGTAGCAAGGTGGTTAGAAGTTGCCCTCAGTTTCCTAGATCGGTGGTTATCTTCAACCATTAGTGAGAGAAGAGATATTTGATCCTGTATCAGTGGGCCAAATAAAGTATATAATTTACCAACTCCGTAGTGGGCATAGAGATCAATACTCTCTCAATGGTAGTAGGATATAGAGATGGTAGTGGAATAGAGAAGGACTAGGTTGTTGTTGTGAGATAGAAGGTGGAGGTTTGTAGGATATAAGAGTACTCAGTTGTTTCTGTGATAGAGGGGATATAGTAGAGGAGTTGCATGGGGTTTGTGGGATATAGGAGGTAAAAAAAAAAAAAAAAATGGATAGAGGATGAATGAGAGCTCAGTGGTCGTATGATAGGGTTCAAACTAGATGGCCAAGATGCAAAGTTAAACTTTGCAACTTGGCCAAATAGTGACGACCGTATGATAGAGGAGGTGCAGGGTGTTGGGATAGAGGACTGACTGACCGATGAGGCAGGTCTTGCCGCTCCACTGGAAGGGACAGGTGCACTTGAAGCCGTTGACCTGGTCCTGGCAGGTGCCCCCATGGCCACAGGGGTTGGGGAAACACTCGTCCACATCTGGGGGGGTGGGGGGGGGGGGGGGGTGGAGGACAAGTGTGTTACGACTACATGTGGAATGTCAAATCAACACAAAATACATTTACGTTTTTAAAGTCATGTCCCCGCCGTCCTTGCCTATTCCTAAATAAGTCTATATAACACACTGGTTGTTCAACTCTTAACCCCTATTAATATCACAAACATAACTGGAGTTATAACCTGTTTTAGGAGGGCATGTCATTCATCTATTCAATTTACAATCTCAAAACGGTAGTGGAGAAATGTCAACAGGGACAATTTCTTCACATCTGTCATTGGCGAACAAGTTGCTTGCAAAGAAAACAAGCCTGGTTGGCACCATGAACAAAGCGAGAATGGTGCTCGCTCCCTCTGTGCAAAATAAGGCACCTGCACATCAGCAGTACTCTACAACGGTGCTGAAGAATGAGTGTTGTCACACTTTACCAATGCAAGGCAAGAAATAACGTTTGTATCATGAGCACCAGCGACAAAGAGAAAACTATTATGAACTAATACCTATCAAAGCTATTTCAACATACTTACTTTACACCACTGGATGCGTATTAAGTAAAACTACTTTGAAGTACTACTTAAATATTTTGGGGTTACCACTGCATTCCTAAAGAAAATATGTACTTTTTAACTCCCATACATTTTGATTGCTTAGCAGGACAGCAACATTGTCTAACTCACGCATTTATCAAGAGAACATGTGGTCTTCCCTACTGCCTCCGATCTGGCGGTCTCACTAAACACAAATGCTTCGTTTGTGAATGATGTCTGAGTGTTGGATTGTTCCCCGTGCTACCTCCCCAAAAAATTATATCATCCCGTCTCGTTTGCTTAATATAAAAGGAATTTTAAAGGATTTATAGCATTTACTTTTGATACTTAAGTATATTAAATATACTTTGAAACCTTAATAGAAAATGACTCAAGTATGACAAGTGGAATTCTTTCCACCGCTGTACGCGTTGCCATATTTAGATCAACTTATACAATGCGTTTTTCCTATGAGAAAAATGATCCTATTGTTTTCTATAGGTTGTGGATTTTTGGGGGGATCAGATGGCACAGCTGCACAGTGAAAGGAGAAACTCGCCGCTGGCCTGTCACTGTGTTCTACAACATGCTTGACTTGGCTGCCATCAACACACGTGTTGTTTAAGCTGTGCATGAACCCCATGAGCAGGAGAGACTTCATGGGTCTAGCACACGGGCTACGTGAGAGACATACGAGGACCAAGGCAGCAGCAAAGATTCCACACGAGCAATTGCGCAAGCCAAGTAGAAACTGCCAGGTGGGCAGATCCACTCGCTACAAAACACAAAACCTGTTTCAGCTGCAAGCGACTTGTTTGTGCGAAGTGTTGCAAGCGACAAACATTTGTGTTGACTGTTAGAACAAGGGACAACACCTAAATAAAGAGCCAACTGCTGCCATTACGTGAAGATGCACAACATCCCAAGCACAAGCAGGGCCACAATTAATGTGTTTAATAACTGATAATAAATGGGCTATTTTTGACTGCGGTCATAAAATTGACACATTCATTATAATGCCATTATTTCTTTTGTGCTGATTTTCACTATTTATCATCAAGCACAAATGGTGCCAATACTGATGTTTATGCAACTGAGATTTTCTTCAATTGACCACGCGTCTTGCTGACAGACCATGTGTCTTGTTGGTTTGGTTACTTGTATTTGTGTTGTCGTTGTAAAAAGAAGCGGTTACTGTGTTCCAACGCACATGCTTTTTGTTTCAGTTTTAATGAAGGCACTCCACAAATAAAATAGATTTTACACTTGAAATTCTACGTTTAGTGATTTTTCAATTTTTTTTTTTTTACATACAGTACCATAAACTAATGAAAATATTATGTTCTTTCCCCCTCAAAATATTTTATTTTAAATGTTGCCTACGACCTTCATAAAACACAACCAGATAATTATTTTTACGATAGTCAAATATATTTCATATATGCTGTTAGAATGTTGATGTCCAAAAGACGCGTCATCGGCACGAACAAGGCCAGTATAATATTGAATTTAAAATGACCTAAACCTCAGGTATTACATACTATAATGTATTACTTACTGATGCTGCAGGAGGGGCCACTCCAGCCGGGGCCACACTGGCACTCGAAGCCCTGACTGGTCTCCACACAGCTCCCTCCGTTAAAACAGGGCTCCGACAGACAGGCATGCTCTGCTATGGACCGAGAGACAGAGCAAGAGGTAGATTGAGCGGGTAAAAGGGAGAGGGATGGGAGTGAGAAGGGAGAGAAAGAAAGGGGAGAGAGGGGAAAGGTGGAGAACAGATGGAGAGTTAAACTCCTAAACTCAGTTAGTTCTCACACTGCATGAGGGTGAGGTGGGTTTTTCCCCTCGCTGCTGTCGGTTCCCAGCAGCTTTCTCTGGCCCAGCATGGCTACAGCCAGTGGAGTGGAAAGCCCCTTTGACCTCTCACTAACCAGCTCTGGACCACACCGCAAGACGAGGAGCGAGAGGGGGAAGGAAAGAGAGAGGAAAAGATAAAGAGTGCTGAGTGCAAGAGAAATAAACAGAACAAGAGAAAGAAAGAACAACATTTCTCACTGAGAAAGACACAGAAAGAAAGCGAGACAGAAAGAGGGTCCGTTCCCCCACTAGGCCTACGTCGTAAAAAAAACAAACAAAAAACATCCCCTCTCCCATTTCACTCTCACTAGCCCCCCAGGGCCCTAGCCCTATAGCCTTAGCGTTTACTCTAGCCAGCTAGCAGGAAATCGTCTGTCACGGCATGCTGACCCGCCAAGCGACGCACCGTGACTTCCACCCAAGCGTAAATCATTGTCCATCCCTTCGCGGGAGGACGAGAGAAGACAGGAGAGAAGAGAATAGCAAACTCAAGTCACGACGGATTCCTCCGCTCAAATCAATTAATGCTGCATTCTTTGGCTGGCAGATCGAGGTAGCATCCCAAATGGCACCCTATTCTCTATATAATGCACTACACCTCTGGTCAAAAGTAGTGCACTGAATAGGGTGCCATTTGGGACTCCCACGAGGGGGGAGGCCCTGAGGGGGAGATGACTGTTGATTGGTGTCAGCGGGCTAGGGGCAGGGGAGGAAGAGAGGGGGATATAGGGAGGGAGAGAAGGAGCACAGGAGGGGGGTTTAATGTTGTTGGGTATGGCTGGGAGAGAAAAAGAAAAGGAGAATTCAGGCTTGGCTGGAATCCCCCTCTTCTTTCCCTCGTTCTCTCCCTCCACTCCCTCGCTCTCAAGATGACCGGTGATAGTTTTCAAACCCTCGCTACAAACAGAGGTGGCAACTGTCCCAGACAAACACAGAGCGGGCGTGTTTGACTGCCAACGCCTACAGGGAGCTTTCCCCTCAATTAGCTGAGTCATGCCTCCATTGACCCCCATACAAAACAAGGGCCATCTACTTATCCTAATGATCAAATTCAACCCAACTTCATTGAAATGTTCTCAACTCAAAAAAACTAAAGAAATGACATATACAACTCTATGACATCCCTATGATCAAAACTCAAACTTTATAGAAACCAACCTTGATTCAAACAATTGACACAAGGTTAGCTCCGTTACTGCGTCTCCTTCCGTTCCCCTTGACGATACCTTAATGAGGTCGTCACCTCCTGGCCGGAGTGACGCGGGAGACCGCCCCACGAACGGAACCTCCCTGGATGGGGTTAAGCACGGGGCTGACCCCCCCTAACCCCTGAACCATGACCCCTCGACTTCCCACCCCGTCGCACCACATGACTCAGATCTCACCGACCAGTCTTGAGAAAACAAATACCTTGTTCTCTTAATCGTCACCAGAAAATGAAAAAAGTTGAGTGGGAGACAGGAGAGAGATTCTCCAACGTAGTAGATTAGCTGCGCTTGAGCGTCCAAGACTAATTTCCCTCTGGGACAATAAAGTTAATCTTGTTTTCTACTCCAATTTCACTCTCATAAGGAATAAACATTGAGTGGAACCAGACCCCAGACACTACAAGCGACTTACCTATTTACACACACACGTCAGGCGACTCACCTTTCTCGCAGTTGATACCAGAGTAGCCGTCAGGACAGGCACAGTGGTACTTGTCAGGTCCAGTGTTGCTGCAGGTCCCCATGTTCTGACAGGGCTGGAACGTACCACATGTGTTCAGGTCTGGAAGACAGGGAGGGAAAAGTACGAGTGTGTTGGTACTTCACAGCAAATGGACGAGTGTGTTTGTGAGGGCACCAGTTATCAGCTGTATATCTATCTACAGAGCAGAGGGGTATACCACAAAGCAGGATCAACGAGTTAGCCAGCTAACTTGCCTAAATATTCATTAAAAAAAATAATATATCTCTCTCTCACACACACACACACAAATTGACTCAACAACCAAAAGCATCTAAGTTTAGCTAGAACCAGAAAATCAGTAGGCCTATTTATGGTTGTTATCAAAGTTAGCTGGCCAACTCAATGACCATGCTTTGTAGTATACCTCTCTGGTGTGTATTTGCATGTGTGTATTTGCATGCGTGCATGTGTATGCTTACCTTTGTCGCAGAGCTGGCCGCCAAAGTTTGTGTCACAGAGGCACTGCCACGGTTCCACGCAGCTTCCGTGCACACAGCCCGGGTGAGGGATGCACTTATCACAGTACTCGCCCTGCCAGCCGTACAGACACCTGCAGGACACACACACACACACGATAAGTATTCAATGCACGGGACAACTGATCTTAACAAAAATACACATTCAGTGCTTGACACTATCCCGCTTAAACACACAAACACAATGTAACACACAAATGGGTTGGGCTGGGCTAAGGCTGCTCCTTGAGTAAGTAAAAGTGCTTGTCTGGACAGGCCACTAGCAGGGGTAAACTTCTCACTGAGCCATTAGGATAACAGAGCGAATCGTATACACACACACCACTTATCATTCATTCCTGGTATCCATGCCCAGCCCACCTTTGCTTCATGCAATGGATAACTATCCCAGATACCCAATATATACACCTCCTACCGAATACATAATTTGCTACTGAAAGGCTTGAATGAGAGCTGCAAAATCTATCAAAATGGAGGAAATGTGAAAGCATCAAAAGTACCCATTTCACTGCAGCCTCCCGTCAGAATCAGATGCGCGTTTGAGTTCAGAAGAAGCTATAGAAGCTTCTCCGGAATCGCCACAACATGCTAACTTCTCCTACCGCCACTTCCGATTGTTTCTTGGCTGTGAGACTAAAGGGGCTAAATCAAAGCGTAGCGCTGAAGGGAGGTGAAAGAGGATGGGGTTGGGGGTGGGGAAACAGACAGGTGAAAGAAAGAAAAAAAATCCTTTGAATTTGAGAGCGGTCTTTGAGACCAGATTCCACTGCCGCCAACATTAAGCTCTCACCACTCTGGGGGCCCCTGGCAGACGTGTGCAAAGGGTGGTCGCGATAATGTCCAACCACCCCACATAAACTCCCTTCCCAAAACATGCAAAGGTTCGGGCCCTTCACAGCTCTGGATGATGGGAGGGGGATTCATTGGGTTGTGCTTATTAGGGCACGCAATGTAAAACTTTAAAACAGTCACTTCCTGCTTCAGTCTGTATTCTTCTGTTTGGTGCCTAACGAACACATCACGTTCTAGGGTTGTGAGTTTGATTGCCACGTATAGTAACGTATACAGTGTTATCTAAGACACTGCCAAAACTGACTACGTCTCCATCGAGTCTTGTGCCAATCCAAAGTGGACAGAACACATGGTATTGGGAATTCCCCCTGCCAATGGTGTCATTTCCATGTTGAACAAGGGTATTGCTGAGTGACAACAAGTCGCAGTGAGATTTTGAGTCTGGCTCTTTTCAGGGAGCTTTTTACTAACTTAGGTTAGATGAAAATGGTTGTGTTGGGAAAAGGGGTGCTTACTTGCAATCTCCGGGCAATTTACAGGAACCATGTTCAGTGCTGCAGCCTTGCCTGCAAATAGCTGAGAGTGAGAGAGAAAGAGAATGAGGTAGGAAGTAAAGGAGAAAGCAAGAGGGAGAGAAAGAAAGTCAAGTCAAGTGTGGTGACGGTGAGAGACAGCAAGAAATTCACAGGGGGGGAAAAGTAAGAGTGACAAGAGAGAAAAAACACAGAGTCAGCATGATGATGTCAGACAGCTCCCCCTCCCCCATCTCATCTCCAAACTCGTGGGAATGTCCTAAGCTCCAACCGGGGCAGTAATCCTACAAAATCCAAGACTTATCCCGGAGCCCTGCCATCGCTCCCCGCTAGGATACTAAGGCCTAGGGGTGCGCTGGTGCGTTGCAAACAGCCCAAATTCCAAACGGCAACGCTAACCATTTGTAAAAGCCTGCCGGGCCAGTCGTGGCCAAAATCTGCTGCGTTAAGACAATATGCCCTCGTGTCAATGGGTGAAGAAGCCAGCTTGACCCCCACCCCTAAATTATATGATTTAGCCTAGTGTTCATTCTCTCTCTCTGGTCGGTATTCACCTCAACGCAATTGCTGTCAATTGTGGGCCATTGTTACTTTCAATAGTTTTGGACTTGCCATAATGACAGCATGCTAACAAAAGTCGCTAAAGCACAAGTTGCCCTTAAAAGGCCCACTTATTTATATAATTTAAATTATATATTCCAATTGATTGTTGATGAATGTCACTTGATGAATGCCTTTTGAACTTTGTTCAAATGTCTAACCTCATGTAAAGAAAGTTACTTCTTTAGCTTTTGACTTCACGTTGCTGTAAAATTACAGACAACTACTTCGGTTAAATCCCTCCCTCTTACCAGTGCTGCATTCTGGTCCAGACCACCCTTCGAGGCAGGTCTTGTTGCCGTTGTGGTCGCAGTTGTAGTGGCCAAAAAAGTCGTTGCGCGGACGGCAGAACTTGTTGCAGCCGAAACCGTAGTAGTGCTCATCGCAGCTGACCCGGATCTGGTACTCGAACTGGCCCACCGGCCCGTTGTGCTTCAGGCTCTGCCACTGGCGGCTGGGGTTTATCATGCCCGACTGAACAGCCTTCTCGATCCTCTCGCCTCCCACGCCTGACGGAGGGAAATGGATTGCGGAGAGAGAGAGAGAGGAGTCAGAGGGACTGGTAGGAAACACATGGGCATAAGGTGGAGGGGGAGGCAAAGACAAATGCAGTCATACAGACAGACACAATACATACACAGAAGAAGTCAACACACGATGTGAATGCCCATTCAGCAAGACCAAGCATCTTGCTTTGGGTCATTTTAATGCCACTTCTCAGTCTTTACTAGTACAGAGTCTCCAAATATCAGTGGGTAAATGCCCAAACATGAATTGCCATCCAAGTCTACTGCTGCCAACAGACATAAGAGGTGATGCTCCCTTCTGTCCCTGCCCCCTTCGCCACCCTCTGCTACCCCTGCACCCAAACAAAACTCGACCTCGCCGGGGTCAGCACTCGAGGGAAAGAGGACGGCATCACTACCATGCCAGCGCTGCCATGTCACTATGTTAGGGCAGTGACTGCCCTAATCCCATTTTCCATGAAGAAGTCCTCTGGTAGTCAAGAAATACAGAAAGGCAGTAATGCAAACAACGCATATTATTATTTTTTTAACTGTTTCAAACAGTCTGCCCACTTAAATTCTGTTCAGCCTCTGCGAGCTTTGACAAGGGGGCGCGAAAAATAACAAAAACTTAAGCGTCGAGTTTGTTTACTCTTTTCTTGGAGGGAAAGCTGCTTTGTTACGGCAGTGCTAGTTGTAGTGGCGGGCCGTAGTAGTAATATTTCATGCCGTTCTAGAACCCTGTGCATGGTATTTCGCCAGTGGAGTGCAAAGTGTGGTCGGGGTGAGGTGACGCCCTCTCACTACCTGAGGCCCGGAATAGTTTGACGGCGAGGGGGTTGTGGTTTGGCAAAATGGACAAAATTAACCCAGGGTCCTCGAACCCCAAAAAATAAAAGACCTGGAAGCAAACTGTGACCCACCATATCAAACAGGAAAACCCTGGGACGGTTGACGGTGCGAGAAATAGCCAACCTCAAGAAACTGTACTGTCCTGGTGATTTGACCAAACATTTAAACCTCCCAGTCCTGTGGTGAATACCGCTCGGGGGAACGAGTCGAGTCGGCACCAACATGATAGTTACCTCGGTAACTTGTAATTTAAGCTTATGTAAGCACAATTTAGAGAGACGCTAACTCTAGACTAAGGTTAGCCGTAGCAGTGTATCTGGATAGCATTAGCAGCACAACTGTGATAGGCTTTTAATGAGTCTGCTTATTGGAGGCTAACTGGCCACGTGCCAAGGGCACTTAGCTTGTTGACGCTAAGTGAGACAGTCAATATTTGGCCTGTCCTCGTTTGGCCCTCTTCCTTGGCAGACGTTTTCATTGATCTAGCTGGCTTGTTGTGTGTGCTTGTCGGCGGGAGGGCTTTCGAAAAATAAAGTCTTCAACCTCACACTAACCTTTTTGCATTTGGGCTTTATTGGCCCGAATGCGATGATTAGTTTCATGCTCGATGTAGACTTGGCTGTGGTGGAACTACTGCCCTGCCCTCCTTCTGGGCCAAAGCACACCTGGACAGGGGTCAGCGTACCCTGGGGCCGATTTAACACTGGAACTATAATGGTTCCCTGAGGAATGCCAAATGCAACACAGCCTTAACTCCCACTGACTGCCTAACAGTCGGGCTGAAAACAAACAACGCACAAATCTGTAGTGTGATCTCCATCTCCTCCTCACTCTCTCCCTTACCAGTCTATACTACCGTCACTGTTTTCTGAATGAGAATATTGTGTAAAATGACAGTTGAGAGCTAAATCGATGGTAGGGGAGTACGAGAGCCAGAGGGAACGACTCAAGGTTCTTTATGCTTGATAGTTTTCTGCCCAATGTTGGTCAGTAATACCAACCAATGGCTTTTCAAATGGGGGAGGGGGGGGTGAATGTGAGTATCATAAAGGCCAATGTGTGAGTGTGTACCCCACACACAGAATGGTGGCATGACCATGACCTGCCATCAGTCAAAGCCTATAAAAACATTTTTATAAGCACAAGTAACATTTCCCTGCCTCCCACCCCCCCTTACCAAGAAATGAAGCCCCCCCCCACACACCTCTGCCCCTTTACACAAATGTGACCGCTTTACAGGTTCCTTATTTTTGTCCTGGGATCACCACTTCCAGGTCACGGGGTCATGTGGCTTTTGTAATGTGAAACCAAATGGAATAAATAAATAAATATATATACCTATACACACACACACACAACGAGGTAACATAATGGTGGGGGATAATACTCACTGCCCGTTGAAGAGTCGTTGTTGAAGTCCAAGGCCTCCACGATCAACGTATAGGACCTCTGGAGAGAGAGAAGATTGATAAGACAGAGAGAGGTGTCAGGTAAAATAAGTCACAGCTGCGTTAATCCTTTCACCCCTGGCTGATACAGGTTTACTTTTAGATTCCTTTCTGCATAGTTCCTGCTAACAGAGTTGGCTATAGGTTACTTCTTATTTAGCCTACTGTTTGAATGGACATAACATATTGGCAGAAATCTAAAGATGGGGAAGAGAAAGTCCCATTTGAGGTAATAACTGTTCTTAGATCTGGTATAACATCAATGCAGTGTGTACCTTTATCAATAAAACAAAACATTTCTTTATAGGCACACATTCACAGGGAATAGTGTAAATACAGCCAAACTCCTTCCCATTCGTGAGCACACACACACACACACACACACACACACACACACACACGAGCCGCAAGCGAGTGGGTATGGTGGCGTTTAACGCCGTGTCTGTCCATATGTTGCAGATTAGAGAGAGCGCGGCTATACCCCCCCGAGGCGCCAGCAGCCCTCTGATCCGGGCGGGCTAAGCCACTCTCCCTTCCAGCAACCCACCCCAAAACTAAACCACTGCTTTCTCCTCCCCGGATAGAGCGAGATCAAGGGTGGCGATAGAGCAAACCGCTGGCATTGTTTAAAAACATCCTGGGTTCCTTTCCTTTATTTTTCCCTTCCAGTGCACTGTGAGTAGTTAAGCGTGGAGCGACTTGAGGGCGCTGTAATAGGTAGAATAGAATGGTTGAGGTAGTGGGTATGCATCTCTGCTGTGTGTGCATGCGCGCGTGTGTGTAAAAGGCCATTTCAGTGTGTGTATACTTGTGTGTGCGTCGTGGTGACGGGGATCCATTATTTCGGCACCTCTTTGAAACTCTGTCTCTCTTAAGGCCCCCATCGCTCTCACCGGTATCGGATAACAGACAGCGGAGAGCCGTGGAGGGCTGGGCTGAGGGGAGGAGTGTGTGTGCCAGAATGTGTGTATGCGGGCCTTCATTCATTTGAGACTGTTGTGTACAATATCATGAGTTTATCTGGGTGCATCATATATCGGTTTGTGTGTGCATGTGTGCGCAAATAAGCGTACGTGCATGCCTGAATTCAAGTGTGTGTGTGGGTCCATACTTGGCTCCAGTCAGAGGGCCTCTCTCCACTCGCGACACTCACTTGCCAACAGTCACATGAGCACTCCTTGTAGCACTTGTCAATGAAGCTCCAAAAATATGAGGGGGGGGGGGGGGGGGGGGGCGGAGGAAAGAAGGGTGTGTGGTGGTGGAAACAGGGGGCGATGAGGGGGTTGGGGTGGTCGGGGCAGACAGCACTCGCTCGTTCTTTCCCTCCCTCTCCCTTGGAGGCATGCCCGGCCTCTTGTGTGGGGTTTATGGCCTTGCCACTTTGTCCCATTTAAACAAACACAACGCTGGTTCGCTGGCACACATAGCCCTGCACAGCATAGCAGCGGCTGCAGCTAGCTACATTGTTCCATTGAGTCACTGATCGTTATCTTATATGGATGTCAGTCTAATTACTGGTTATTACTCCCAGGAAATCCAGATGATGTCAAGATTTGAGGGAAACCACACAGCAGCACCAACTGTGTGTGCAGCCATTTTGCATAACATGATAAGTGATCATAACCATTGAAATGGAGAGACAAGCTAAACTGTGGTAGCCAAGTCAACTCAACTTTCTTATACTATCCAAAGCTTGCGAATTTCACTTGGCTAGCTTCACAATTTAAAAAGCACTGTCCTCAAATAAACTCCAGTAAAAACTGTTCTTTCCTCACAAATATAAAAAAAATATTTCAAAACATTTCCCCCTCCCAAACCCATTCGGTTAGTACATGCCACCATTCGACTGTGCCAAAGTAATGTTTACCAAAACAGTAAATAGTAGCCAGGTAAGAAACCAAAGCACACCATCCCCTCTTTCCCCAGACTAGTGGTGCCTCGCCCACTTTCTCCCCTACGTCACGCCCTCCTTGCTGCAATATGATTGAGTATTTTTGAAACGGTGCCTAACTACATGCTTCGTACACAGTTTTGGTTGAGGACAGAGGCACGGCTGGGCGCTTTCGCTAGGCTGAGATAAGTGTGGGAAAAAGCAAGTGAAATGAGCAGACAAGCCTGGGCACGTCCAGGAAGGGAGTCGGCTGGGTGAGTAAGTGCCTGTGTTTTGCAGAGCAGTAGGAGCAGGGCTCACGCTATGGTGGCCTGAAGGGGAACTTTTGGGGGAAAAAAGGATAAAGTCATCGTTGCCCACATGCTTTATTCACCACCGGAAGCCCTTTATCAAAGGTCAACTGATATGGGGCCAGTTTCACAGACACAGATGTTAGGGTTGAACTGGCTATTTGTTTGCATAACTTATATAATATACTGGGGAAGCTATGCTAAGTACATAAACTACGAGTAAATCATCTGTTGAAGACAAGAACTACAACCGGCAACAGGAAGTGCGTCACGACGCTGGGATCAGACTACACGCCGACGACAGGAGGAGCAAGTTTTAACCACGCTCCTCCTCCCTCGGACAGGCCAGCATTGAGCAGGAAATATCTCTGAGTATAAAAGAGAGAACAATAGGATGTGTCGTTCTCTTCTTCTCTGTTTTGCCCTGCGAGGTACAAGCTTTCAATGCTTCTCGAACATAAAATGTCCAGTATACGTGTTGGGTCAAAATGTCCAGTTTGACATGAACACTAAAACGAAACTTCTATCTGGACGTGTTGTGCTGAAGATACAAGCAGGCTGTTCGGATTACCCTCACCTCACAAGTCACTGTGTGCTTTCCAGTTTTGTACTGTCGGACCTCTCCCTCTATTAGGCATTCCCCCTGCCTCTCCTGAACACACACACTAGGCCAGATGCAGGTAGTTGAGGCTTTTACAACAATAAGGGAGATGGAGAGAGGGATGGAGAGAAACAGAAAAAGATATGGGGAAACAGAGGCAGACAGATGGATTGGAGAGAGAAAAGAGAACGAGAGATGAGCGAGACTAATAGAATAATCCTTGCTGAGAAGTGAGAGCGAAAAAAAAACCAAACGAACAGAAAAAAAAAAAAACAAGCATCAATGTTGTCACTCTGGCTGAACTCCAGCCCGCTGGTTGACCGTGGGTGGTGGGGGGGGTCTATCCTCATTGGTCTCTATCCTTCTCTAGGCTTTGGCTCTGGGGGCTGCTGGCTGGTGGAATAATAGGCCTACCGGCATTACGCGAGTAAGGCAACCGATGGGCCATAGGGGCCGAACTTCAAAATAATGGCAACTTCAGCACAACGGTTTAGTCTGGGAGCCGCCGAACGAACCGCGACACTGCTGAGTCTACTGCTGCATCCTGTTGCTTACCCCCAGCCACATTATTCCCATCCTGGCCTCCCATTATCTCCCATAATCCTCGCTGCCAGCCCGAGGCTATTGTTCAGCCCCCCCCGTTAATATAAGCTGTCACTGCTTCTGTCTGGCTCGGGCCGTCAAGCCAGGGGCTGAGAGAGAGAAGAGAAAGAGAGAGTAGAGCTCTCCAAGCTCTAAAAAAGAATGAGAGGAGAACAGTGGCCTGTGTCACATGTGAGAGTTCAAAAAGGAGAGAGGGAAAAGAGGGGGAATGAAAGTTCAACCACAAGTAAGATGTTGTTGGCGATACTTTTGGCCATGGCAAGAGGCTGCCATTTGAGAGCCCAATAAACAGACTGACGCACAGAGTGAGGTTGTCTTGGGTCGCCCGTGCCAATTTGGGGTCGGGGTTGTGGACATATAAAACAGACCCAGGGCCACTCTAGCCTAGCCCAAAACGTCTAGCCAAGCCTGGGGTGTATTTTTCATTAGGAACCAACAGAAGCAAACGGACCAAAGTGGGGAGGGACGTACCTAAAGTCATTCAATAAGAAACTCATTTTTGTTGCAAAATGTTTTCCAACGGTGTGCACTAATGAATACGCCCCTGCTTCTTCGAAGTAAGGGGACGGTGACTGCTTCATTTAACACACCAGTTACTATAGGGTGGCAGGGTTAAAAAGATGGAATGTCTTGGGACCAGTCAAGCGCAACCGCCCAGGTTGACAAAGGGCGGTGGGGGAACAAGAGGCCTTTATACTGCCTGTGTTAAGGTCAGGGGCGAGGGTACACGCCCAGACCTTTGTGACTTAGGCAATGTCGACTGCCCCTATACAGTACTGGCATCGTGACCAAAACGCTGAATGACTGTTCAGTTTATGAAATATTTGGGAATATTCCATACTCAGGAATCTCAAGTGTCCACACCTGCGCTAAACAGAACAAAACATTGGCATAGTTCCAAAAGCCCCTATTTCTAGGAATATCCTCTTTACAATCGACCTAGAATTAAAAACATTTTTTAATCCAGATCCTAATTCTATACGAAAATCACTATAAATCCAACATTGCCCTTCCACAACACACATCATTCTTCACCCATTAGGTCTAGCCATGGAGAACACTGTAAGCAAAGGGTTTGGAGGGGGGAAAAAGCTGTCTCCATTAACCATGCCCCCCTTGCAGATGCTCTCCTCCCTCTCTTGCTCCCAGTTCCATTTCTCCCAGTGGGAGGCCTCGTTACCTAGCAACTCCCTCAAACATCCAATCCCTTCATCCCATTGATGACCTGGCACCTCTTCATTGAATGCTGATGAGGCACAAATTTACAATTCATACAAAACAGGGGTTATTGTATGACCACTAATGTAAGTGTGAAAAAAAGCCAATTCCCCATTCAATATTTCATTCAGTTTTCCCCTGAGCTTGTCTTTGTTGTATTTCTGGGCGAACAATCTTGAGTAATTAACCATGTTTCCAAATTGCTAGGTAGAAATTGGATGGAAAAGAAAGTATGCAATAGAACAAAGGCTCCTTAGCTAGGTCTTTTCATAGTGATATTGGAGCATGTCTAGAAAACTATTTGGGGGCCACATCATTGTGTGTCCAAAACATATTTTGATGCTGCCAGGGCAACTTATCTTTATTGAAATATCATCAGTCCACTTTGGTTGTCATGTTCTTTGGTCAACTATGGCCTAATCCTTAAATAATTGCTGGGTTCAACTAGCCTACCTCATTCAAGATTTTTCCTCTCAATTCTCAAAAATGACAGTATAATCTCAGAGAGACAGAAAAAAAAATGAGCTCAAAATATGGATGGCTCATGTCATGAAAATTGTGGCATGGTAAAAAAAAAAAAACGTACACGAGAACAGTCAACCAGAGGAATGTGTATAGTTAATCGAGTGAAGTCTCCGCTTCCTAGGAGCGCACTGTGTGTAAACGCCGTGGCTAGATAACCCAGCTGTTTTATTGCCTATTCTTGCACAAGCCATTGTTTGAGGCTCGGCTACTGGTCGCGCTCTTTGGGAAAAGACAGTGGGGAATGAATCCCGTTTAGGCAGCGCGTCACCAGCAGATTGATGCGACGCTACAGCTCTTCGTAAACGATTAAACCTCTTCGGAATTGCCCAGATTTTTGGTTGAACATTTCAGCCTATTCCCAATTAACTATCGCATAAACACTAGTGATGAGCATTCAGACAGCGCAAGCTTATGGACCACCTCACTTTATTCTCTGCTATTCTGATTGAACAATAACATACTGTTTTTTTGTAAGAATAAGGTAACCCCCTAAAAAAAAGTGGCCCATCAACTTGCATTGTGTAGCCTTGCCTGCCTCACATGACATGCTGACATATCCAAAAGTTACTTAATTTGCCCATCGTTTTTGTAGTCTATTCCATGTCCATTAATCGAAATTGCACTTTGACGAGACAAAATATTGGAAGGTTCAAGATCTCAGCAAACTCGCGCGCCAGAGAGGGAGAATGCGTTACATAAACATAACGACACAATCAACTCACCGGCCAAGCGAAGCTGAACGGTAACACAATCCTGGACTTGTCACTCCTCATGTTCCGCAAAGAAAAAGTATTCCCTCCGACCACGGGTGTTGATGCCGTCCCGAAACTGCATGGGCCCGCGGAAGCGACCTTCAACTGGTACTCCTTTAGACACACTTTAAAATAGGTATCACACTCGTCCCTCGTGCATTTGCGATCTGCGGCATTCCGAGATCCATCGCAGCACACACCAGTCTGCAGTTCGCCATTCACGTTCTGCATCGACACAATTTGCAATTCGAAGTGTCCTGATGCCACAGCCACCTGTTGGGGGGGGGGGGATGTGCAACATTACTTTATTTGAATGCGTCTTGCCTTTTGATACCTTCATTTCAAACTGTCAATCAACATTTATGTAAGCTTGAACATTTCCACCTGTAGAAGTAACGTTAGCTAACAGCTAAATAGAAGTAGATAGCTGCAACAAATCTTAAAGTAGGTAGATAAATGTTTGTTAGCAAGCTAATATCGACATTAGCTAAGTGTGTGATTTGTAGTTACTAACTTGCAACAAACTATTGCAAAGAAACCCCCTTACTGTTATTTTACAGAGGCACGCGTTACTGCTTATTTTGGAACTTTGGAAAAGCAAATTGATGGTGACATGAAAACATGCTCAAGTTTTCTAGTGCATCCACCTAAACCCACAACCAGTTTTTGAAAATGTGCATGTAGAAAACTGTACAATTAGAGCAATACTGTATGGACAAAAGGTGCGAAATAGGCTTGAATATTCACGTACCTTAAACCACATGCATTGCAAGAAGACATGAATAGAAAAAGCAGCACAGCTTGAACTCGGTCTCAAAATCATGCCTTCTGTTTGATAGTGCCGTTTGCTGCGAAACTAAAAGTCCGGCCGACCTACGGCTCTATATACTCCTCCGATTTGAACATGCACGAGTGGAGAACAACACCTTTTGAAAAGAGCATAGATTTCCAATGCAAAATGACCTGCCCCCTTGTCTCACTCTTTTGTCCTTTCGACTATTGTTCTTTTTCTTCATATATTTCTGATCGCCTCTGATACAACAATACCAACGATCTAAGAAAGCGCCGTCTGTGTCTGACTGACTGTCCCAGACTTTACAGCAAGTTCAGGGGAAGAGGGGGCGGGGGCAAATCAAATTGCTGTTTAATATTCATAAGTAGGAGAGGCCCTGAGATCGAAGCCACACCCAATGTTGAATATGCATGTCTGCCCTGCATCGTGTGTTTACTCCATAATCAACTGTGCGAGTGCCATCATACACCACACCTTCAAATAAGTCCATAGAGCACACAGAAAAGTACTTAGCATTTGCTTCATAATTATACATTGAGATTAAGCCTCCTGCAGTGGGTTTATTGATCTTGTGTAGTGTAATCCAATCTGGTGGTAATGAGCAAGATAGTTAATTATTCGTCTTTTATTGGTCAACATTTACATATTCTAATGACGCTACTAAACCTGACCAATATGATACAATGATGTGAAAACCCCTTGATGTCTCTGACAAGTACATGGGATATGTCCAACAAAATTCATGCATATTCGCAGGGAAGCCATTTGATGATGTAGCCATCATCATCATGTGTCTTATTGTCTTGTTTGACAAGGAACATGCCTGCATCCTCATACATCTACTGCCTATTTTCAGTGAGCTGAGACAATAGTAAAAAATCCATATGATCCACATTAATATTGTATTATGTTGCGGATACCCCTATAGTTGACCCCACTGACACGGCCATTGTGGAGCCCAGTGACAAAAAAGCCGAGCTATATCTCCAAATCCCAAACGGACAGCTGTGTGGTATAAGGAGATTTGCTGTTTTTCTGTGGTTGTCCCACAAATTATGATTGAAAAACCAGGAGGACACCCATGAGGGTAAGGGGAGACTTACCGCTGGGTCCCCCTATTGCGGTGACTGTGAGAGAGCCCTTTTTCCAACGAAGTCGCTCCCTGTTCAAAATTTTAGCATGAAAATAATCGCATAATGGGGAGTGCACTGGAGAGCGATGGGAGGGTGAAGGGGTGTAGTAGGGGGGTCATTGATTCCCGTATGAAATAGAGACAAAGGTGGGACAGTCTTTATTCTCAAATTAGAGCAGCTGGGCTCTTCCCCCTTAAAGAGCCCCCATGAATAGATTATGGCCCCTTAACTCAATAGAGACAAACCCCTTTTTTCAATAGAGAGACCCCCCCTTTGCATTGGGGAAAGTGTCGCCTGGATAACTGCGTGACATTTACCCGACGACAACAACAGAGAAGGAGGGTTTAATGAGGCAAAGATAGGCCCCCAAAGGTTTTCAATGGATTAAGTCGACGGTTGTGGCCGAACGACAAACCTCTCTGCTCGTGCCTCGGTGATTCGGCTAAATCTGAAAAGGCAAGTGGGCTGCTACTGCCTGCCTGCTGCCCGCAGGGATCAAATCTCTGCGACGGTTGTCATTCGTCCATTCACTCTGTTCTCAATCTACTTAGGGAAAGGAGACAGCATGCGCTCTATGATCCTGATGAAAGCTTTGCTTCGCTCCTGGCAAAGAAGAAAGAGAAGCCATTGGAGCAGAAGCCAGTGGTTAGGGGTTAAGCTGATATGGTGCCCACTTGCATCTGGTGTTTTGGGCCTTGCAGTGCCCCTACGGTCTAGTCAATGTGCGAACAAAAGCATGATGAGAAAATTGTATCCAATGCAAGCATGTGCTACAACCAGAAGTCTGAATATACTGTATGACATGTCCATTGATTCTTTTGTCTCCAGGATTCTTTTACAAACCAGATCATTTTGACCCATTGATGTAGATAGAGTCCCTCAGAATTTTGGGGTGCATGACGCCTGGGGACCTCAAATCCTCAACCGTATAGCACGTAAGGTTGAGGATTTGAGGTCTCCGGGCGTCATACATCCCAAAAATCTGAGAGGCCACAAAATATGGATGGTTGTGGGGTGGTACGGAGGTTTGAGAATTTAGCATTTTTCAAACACCTGAAACACCTTTTTCTTGCAATCTAGAGCCATAGTCATTATGCTTAATTCTGTGTAAAAAATATGTTTCATTTTCTGAATATAACAACATACCTCTTGAGCTGTCTGTATCGTCCTGACTGGAACCTAAATATGCTTCTCTGCATCTCTGCTAAAATCTAGGTAAAAGATTGAAGGAATGTGAGTCTCATACATTTAGTATTTGCTTGCTTTTCTAAAGTCTACCAACATTGACAGCAGGCATGCCAGCTAAGATTGTTTGACAAGCTAGCTACTCTAACTTCATTGGTAGCTAGTTATGAGGTTGGGAACCTATCTGGGCTATCTAAAGCCAACTTCATAATATTGCCAGGTGGCTAGTAGTATTACAGAGAAAAAATAAATACAGACACACAGTCTTGAAGGAGTACCCACATATGCTGAGCACTTGTTGGCTGCTTTTCCTGCACTCTGCAGTCCAACTCATCCCAACCATCAAGGCAAATGGTGGCTACTTTGAAGAATGTCATATATTTTGATTTGTTTAACACTTTTTTGGGAACTACATGATTCCATATGTGTTATTTCATAGTTTTGATGTTTTCACTATTATTCTACAATGTAAAAATAAAGAAAAACCCTTGAATGAGTAGGTGTGTCCAAACTTTTGACTGGTACTGTATATATATACAGAAGTATGTGGACACCCCTTCAAATTAGTGGATTTGGCTATTTCAGTCACACCCATTGCTGACAGGTGTATAAAATCAAGCACACAGCCATGCACTCTCCATAGACAAACATTGGCAGTAGAATGGCCCGTACTGAAGAGCTCAGTGACTTTCAACGTGGCACCATCATAAGATGCCACATTTCCAACAAGTCAGTTATTACATTTTCTGCCCTGCTAGAGCTGCCCCAGTCAACTGTAAGTGCTGTTATTGTGAAGTGGAATCAACTAGGATCAACAACGGCTCAGCAATGAAGTGGTAGGCCACACAAGCTCAGAGAACGGGACCTCTGAGTGCTGAAGCGCGTAGTGCGTAAAAATCGTCTGTCCTAGGATGCAACACTCACTACCGAGTTCCAAACTACCTCTGGAAGCAACATCAGCACAAGAACTGTTCTGTCGGCTGCTTCATGAAATGGGTTTCCATGGCCGAGCAGCCGCACACAAGCTTAAGATCACCATGCGCAATGCCAAGTGTCGGCAGGAGTGGTGTAAAGCTCGCCGCCATTGGACTCTGGAGCAGTGGAAATGCTTTCTCTGGAATGATTAATTAATCACGCTTCACCATCTGGCAGTCCAACGGACAAATCTTGGTTTGGCGGATACCAGGAGAACGCTACCTGCTCCAATGCATAGTACTAACTGTAAAGTTTGGTGGAGAAAGAATAATGGTCTGGGGCAGTTTTTCATGGTTCGGGCTTGAAAACTAACAGTTTTTGTGCTGATGTTGCTTCCAGAGACAGTTTGGAACTCGGTAGTGAGTGTTGCATCCGAGGACAGACGATTTTTTACGCGCTACGCACTTCAGCACTCAGAGATCCCATTCTCTGAGCTTGTGTGGCTATATATAAAACAATGGATGCATCTCAATAGTGTAAAGTTGCTTGCTCTCCTCATCTCTTCTCCTTCATCTGCACTTCATCCATAACAAGGAGGGTGACTTTCACGTAGTTCCTTTCATTCACCCTCAAATTATTTCCCCTTAGTGATGATGAAAGAAAGGAGATGAGGAGAGGATGCCACTTCAGACTATTGAGATGCATGCGCCAGTGTGTAGCACAGGGGGGAGCGGAAGGTAGTTGTGGTTGCTTTTAGATGGCTCCATCACGTGTGTGTGGCTTTACGAGCTGAGAGAGAGACTGAGGCAGGATGGTGTAGGAGAGATTTTTTCTGAGCAGTTGTTAAACAAGTTGTGTAACCCTTTACCACCTTACTTGCTTCCCAGGTCAAGGTTTCTCATCATAACATTGTACAGGATTGTGCAAAAAGGTTTGCCAATTCCAAATATATCAACCAATAAGCTTCAGAAATGGTTTGGGCTACTTCCCACATGACATGTATATAATTTAGCTGACACTCTTATCCAGAGCGACTTACAGGAGCAATTAGGGATAAGTGACTTGCTCAAGGGCACATAGACAGATTTTTCACCTAGTCGGCTCAGGGATTCTAACCAGAGACTTTTTGTTTACTGGCCCAACACCCTCATCAGCACACTGATAATCCCAGACCTAGGAAATGTTTGGGTGTCACTATTCTAATTTCATGTGCTCACTGTCCAGTATAGAGCTCACCAGTTTGTAGTCGTAAAAAACGGAAATTAGTTACCTCTGGTTTGTTCAGCCATTTCTATGGGGAAAATGAATGGGGAAAGAATAAGGTTTTGGTATAAATGCCGAAAATAAGGTCTGAGGTTAACACAGGCTTAGGAGATATGTTTTGTTCTATGAGATAATATCAGTCAGTTAACATGACCTTTATGAATTATGAAGCCTTTATGTGCTTTATGTCCTTTTTTTGATGACATAAATGCTTCAAAATTCACAAAAACTGAAGTTAGCTGATTAAGATTATCTCATAGAGCCACATGTATAAGATCTCTTAAGACTGTGTTTACCATAGACCTTATTTTCGGCATTTATCCAAAAACACTCCAAAAACTCTATTCATTTCCACATAGGTTTTGTCCAACAAACCATGGTGGAGTTAGTGTATACAAATATTTGCCATTACTATTGCTCTCTATTCACCCCACGGTTCAAATAACAAGGGGGCTAGGCACCCCCATAGCAAATCACCCCCCGCCATAACAATTTAAATATCATTGTTGGCCTCCTCCCAAATTGTCAAAGATATCTACGTCCCCCAAGAGAAGTACTCTCAAGAGAGGGAGCACACCCTCAAGTCTATTTTTAACTATTCTCCTTACTTACACCACCCCCTGGTGGTGGTGTGTAAAAATACCTCATTGTCATACATCGCTAGATGGACAATATCATTGATGGGCTTTCTTCTTTTGCAAACGACTAAAGCCTTGTTCACACTGCTGGCTTTAATGCTCAAATCAGTTTCGTCTTCAAATTCGTTTGGGACTACTGACTGTCCAAACAGCAAGTTACAAGTGGCCAAATCGGATTTGTGTGTGTTCAGACAGCAGTCATTAGCTGACACGGATACGCTAGTTGTCATAGAAATGACAGGTGTGTGTGTAGTGGTGTAGGCTGATTGGTGGTGGTGCTTCCTATCACTCAGAAGTTATGTGGCAAGCTAAGGTGACAAAAATGCCTGCCATGAACATTTCCTAGTTGCTTTGAATGTTGAAAATCATAGGGTAAGAACACTTTGAAAGCCTTAAAGGATAAGATGATCCAACATTCAAAACAAGTCCTTTTCAGCTAGCCACAGCAGTCAACTAGCTAGCTAGCTAGCTAGCTAGCTTTCTAGCACATTCACTAATTTGTTTGTAAACAATTAACAAGCTAGTTAGCGACAATGTCATGTTCTTGTCAAACTGTCAACAGAGGAGCTAGCAAGCAGCAAGATATGCCGAATAACAGTATAAAAACCTCTTGAGGGTAAATAAATCAGATTTGACCGTCACATGGCCAGGAATCAGATTTCTATCTGACTTCAACCCGCCTTCATAGGTGGTTTGAAATGTGGCTTGAAATGTCAGATTCCATGTGCTTTTTGGCTGCTCAGACTGCAGGAACAATAACAGATTTGAATCAGATATACAAATAGGATTTGAGTCACTTCAAACTGCCTAATGTGAACACGGTTTAAGAGTCTCACTCCCATAACTCAAGTCTCCTACTGATGACTCACTCTCTTTGCAACCACTATCTGTCCTTTTGGTCTCCTTCCTCTTTGTTTAGTCATCCCTCTCTCCCACCCTTCCTTACAAACTTTAGGGTGGATTAACAAGTGTTGTTTTACTGTATTTGAAAGGTCACGAATTCGCCATTGTTGACTCTTAATATGTCTGTGTGTGTTTGATCTCATTTTTATGAACAGTCAATAAGAATGCTGTCCTTTTTGTCTCTTCCACTAGGCATTAGGCCTGCCAATTTCGTGATTTAGTTTGTTTTCATTACAGTTGCCCTTGTAGCAACAGAGTGGACATTTTCTGTAAATCTGCAATGAGGTGGGCCGCCACAAATTTTTGAAGTTTGGACATCAGGTCTATTACTTTCTAATTCTCTGCTGCCAAGTGCTTTCTGTATTTTGGCCCCGTTTTCCACACTCTCTGTCTTTTTTTCTGTCTCTCTGTCTCTCTCTATCTCTCTCTCTTTCCTCCCTCCATCCCCACCCCCAGATGAGACAGCGCTACGTTCTAAGAACTGAGCGGCGCGGCCAGCTCTGTCCATAGATAAATGACTGATTCTCTCTACACTAAGGTCAAACACTTTGGCTGTGTGAAAAGTTCCCACGCTTTCCCACTTCACCTCTCTGCCTACAACCTCAGTGTCATTCCCTCCCGTAGGGAGGTGGCTGTGGGTTGCGAAACGGCGGCTCTACAGGTGGGTTAATCAGCTACCAATGTAATGTTCCAGCCTGCACCGCATCAATGATTCATTCGGTTACTGGTTCACGAAGCCAACACACTTTCTCAGGATAGCCAGACAGATTGTCCAATAGAAAGCCAGGGGGGATGGCTGAATGGCTGACTTCATTGGGAAATCATTGTGTAGTCTTAATGTGGTCTGTCGACGGTACTGTAGTATGTAGGTTATGCATCACATGCAAGTCAAACAAATGCATTCCTCAAGTAGTCATTCAAGTAGTCATGTATTGAGCAAAGGGCGTGTAGTAGTCAAACAACTTTTGATACGCTACTATTGTCAATAAAGTGTATCTTTAAATGATTGAAATGTTATCAATGCTTGCAGGGGGTTGTGTTAGTTTAGCTAGCATTGGCATTCAGAGTATCCCCCATCTGCTTTCAATTACATGTTGTGAGTCGTGTGTTTACTGACAGGTACACTGGCTGCTCATCTGGGTTGACCATTAGGTACTTTGTTGGAACTGCACAGGTTAACCTCTGCCTGTTGCGGGATGAAAGATGTCTGTTTGTGCACAGGATTTTGGGTCATTGGCTTTTTCCCATGTTCCCTGAACATCAGTCCACTCTCAATGTGTTGATAAAGATCACATAATTCTTCCGTTTCTCAGACAAGCCTACTATCAATATAACAGGAATTTAGGCAACTCAGGCTTAATTTCCCCTATAAAAACAGTATTACTGTGTATTTGCAATGCTAAAATGAGACCCCAAAATGTTTCAGTTCAGATAGTGTGTTCTAAGTTAATCTAGCCAGCCCTCCTTTAGAGAAAAACATTCAAGCTCTGTCTTTTTTGGCAGGGCTAACCAATATGCCAGTGTTTACTGACAAATGCAGAGAGAGCCCTCGAGTCTGTTTGAAAGGAATGCAATTAAACTAAGCTCCTTCTTTGTTTTGTTAAATGAAATTGCTTGGCAGGAGCACCCATCGGTAAATAGCATTCTTATGACAAAGGGTTTCCCTTTTTGGTTCACTCTAGATTTATCGTATTCATTTGAGGAATCATAGTGTGTAGCTAAAGAATGGTGCCAGGACATCCCAAGACTTCAATAATAATGAGGTGTCAACTACCTGGCTCAATGTAACACAGAGAATTTATATAAAATTGTATGTTTAATGACAAAACTTTGTATAACATAGTACTCTGGTTTCGCGGTTGTATTGGTACAGTATAAATAGAGGCAAGTATGTTTAATGACAAGACTTCATATAAAAGAACACTATGCGTCTCAAATGGCACTCTATTCCATATATAGTGCACTACTTTTGACCAGGGCCCAAAGGGCTTTAGTCGAAAGTAGTGCACTATATAGGGAATAGGGTGCCATTTGGGATGCAGTCTCTCCTTTTCTGGTTGTATTGGTACAATATAAATAGAGGCAAGGGAGGGGTTTTCTTGGTATGCGTTCTTATGAATTGACTAATTATTTAAACAAATGAATTATAAACATTAATCATTATAGATAAACCACACAATATACACCTCTGTTATTGACTCCATTCCAGGCATTACTATGAGCTGTCCTCCCCTCAGCAGCCTCCACTGGTGTGAGTGCACATGAGCCATATCTCTTCATTAACAATCACCCAGCCCCGTATGAATGAATTACGTTTAATGAATTACAAAGTCATTACAGGCCTCGGAAGACATCCCTTTTGATGCTTTGTTCCCGCAGCTCTGAGAGATGACACAGTCATTAACATGCTCCTTGTTTGGATCTCTACCTCAATAAGCTCCAATACGTAACTAATGAGGGTGTGTATGGGGGGGAGGCCCCATCTGGCATTCCGATCACTGTTGTCTTACTCTTCTTTGGTCCAGATAGACCATTTACCAACAAGGAAGGGGACTCAGAACATCTTTTGAATTGAAATCCAGTGTTAGTTGCTCTATCCATCCCCCAAAAATGTAAGATAAAACCGAATCCACCCCAAAGGATATTTGGTGGGGACCCACCCCACCCCCAATCTAGATTTGCATATAACCAGAGACCTCAAATCTCAGGTATTAGGCATTGGAGTCCAATCTCCCACTGCCCTGCTCAACTCAGTTTATAATTCCATACATTTTTGATAAACCTGCCATTGCATGATGTTGAGCTAAGCATCAACCATTTTGCATTGTGGCAAAGTGATCAGGTGATTCAATCGGTTGGTTTGAAGAGTAGTTTATTGAATGTATTCTTTAGCTTTTCTGTTCTCATTGTAATGAACATGAAGGGAGACAGAGAGATGATTTCAAGCGTGGGGGCGCAGCAGGTGTTTATTGCAAAGGACCACAGGAGGCAGGCGGATGGGTCCAGGGGCAGGCAGAAGGTCATACACAGGGGGTCCAAAAGGGTAACAGTACAGGCAGGGAAAAGGCTAGTAACGTGGTCCGGGAGATCAGGCAATAGGTAGATAACAGGAAAACCGATAGGCTAAAGTACAGGCAGGGAATAGGCGTCATTAGTGAGGCAGGCAAAAACTATCATACACGGGAGGAGTAAATCACAGGAAACCCAGCGCTCTGAAGGCCGTGTGTCACAAAACAAACAATACCTCACAGTGACGGGGTGCAAAGAACTGAACTAAATAGTGTGTAATAATGACATACAGGTGTGTGAACAGGTGATTAGAATTCAGGTGACTGGGATCTGGAGAGTGAGCTGCGTTCAGGGGATCTAGGTGTTTGAGAGTGTGAGCTGGAAAGTGGGCTGGAAAGTGAGCTGCGTTCAGGGGATCTACGTGTTTGAGGGTGTGAGTTGGAAGCAGACGTTACACTCATTGTGCAAAGAAGTTTACCTTACATTGTGTTATTTTCTCTCATCTGACAAAAGGAGATCCAAATGAGATAATGAATATTAATTAGTCATATGCAAATTTCACAACACTGAAATCGCTACTAAGCTGCTGTATGACTGTTTGCCATTGGCGTGTAAAGACTTATTTGTGCATGGAGCAGAATTCATGACACACCGAGTAATACATCTCCGCATATTGATGAGTAATTATGTGAATGTTTATGTTGTCAAAAGGGTTTATTCGCTGGAAGTTATTCTGTCAAGCATGTGTGTTTCTTAGTGTGTGACATCAGCCCCTCTTGGTTTAGCTTGCTCATTAACAGAGGGAGATTGTTTGAATGTCTGGTGACAAATGTGCCTGGGACCACTTGAATTAGCTACAATATCTTCAGAAAGTATTCATATCCCTTACCTTATTCCACATTTTGTTACAGCCTGAATTCAAAATAGATTAAGTTGATTATTTTTCTCACCCATCTACACACAATACCCCATAATAAAAATAATAAAAACATGTTTTTAGAAATGTTTGCACATTTATTGAAAATGAAATACAGAAATATCTATTTTACATAAGTATTCACTCCCCTGAGTCAATTCTTTGTAGAAGCACCAATGGCAGTGATTACAGCTGTGAGTCTTTCTGGTTAAGTCACTAAGAGCTTTCCACACCTGGATTGTTCAACATTTGACCACTGTTCTTAAAAAAATTCTTCAAGCTCTGTCAACTCGGTTGTTGATCATTGCTAGACAACCATTGTCAGGTCTTGCCATAGATTTTCAAGTAGATTTAAGACAAAACTGTAACTCGGCCACTCAGAAACATTCACTGTCTTCTTGGTAAGAAACTCCAGTTTAGATTTGTGTAACGGCTGTCTGAAGAGAGAGTAGACCAAGGTGCAGCGGAGTTAGTGTTCATCTTGAATTTTAATAACCGTAAGAACACTATACAACAAAAACAAGAAAACCGACAGCCAAACAGTACTGTCAGGTGCAAGACACTAAACAGAAACAATCCCTCACAAAACCCAAAGGAAAAACAGGCTCCTTATGTGTGACTCCCAATCAGCAACAACGAACTACAGCTGTGCCTGATTGGGAGCCACACACACGGCCCAAAACAAAGAAATACAAAAACATAGAAAAATGAACATAGAACGCCCACCCAATGTAACACCCTGGCCTAACCAAAATAAAGAACAAAAACCCCTCTCTATGGCCAGGGCGTTACAATTTGTCTTTGTGTTTTAGATTATTATCCTGCTGAAATGTGAATTAATCTCCCAGTGTCTGGTGGAAAACAGACTGAACTAGGTTTTCCTCTAGGATTTTGCCTGTGCTTAGCTCCATTCTGTTTCTTTTTTATCCTGAAAAACTCCCCAGTCCTTAACGATTACAAGTATACCCATAACATTGTGCAGCCACCACTATGCTTGAAAATATGGAGAGTGGTACTCAGTAATCTGTTG
Organism: Salmo salar; assembly: GCF_965601325.2. NCBI lineage: Eukaryota > Metazoa > Chordata > Actinopteri > Salmoniformes > Salmonidae > Salmo > Salmo salar. The sequence continues at coordinate 52,424,331 of NC_138292.1, read as the reverse complement.
TATTGGATTTGCCCCAAACATAAAAGTTTGCATTCAGGACAAAAAATGTATTGCTTTGCCAATTGTTTTACAATATTACTTGAGTGCCTTGTTGCAAACAGGATGCATGTTTTGGAATATTTGTATTCTTTGCAGGGTTTCTTCTTTTCACTCAGTCAATTAGGTTAGTATTGTGGAGTAACTACAATATTGTTGATCCATCCTCAGTTTTCTCCAATCACAGCCGTTAAACTCTGTAAACGTTATTTGACACATGCGCCGAATACAACAGTGAAATGCTTACTTACGAGACCTTAACCAACAATGCAATTCAAGAAATAGAGTTAATAAAATATTTACTAAATAAACTAAAGTACTGTATATATATATATTTTTTTATCAATCAAAAAGTAACACAATAAATGTACAGAACAATAACGAGGCTATATACAGGGGGTACCAGTACCGAGTCAATGTGTGGGTACAGGTGAGTCAAAGTAATTTGTAGAGTGACTATGCATAGATAATTAACAGCGAGTAGCAGTAATGTCAAAACATAGGCGGGGGTGTTCAATGTAAATAGTCCAGGTGGATTAATTGTTCAGCAGTCTTATGGCTTGGGGGTAGAAGCTGTTAAGGAGCTTTTTGGTCCTAGACTTGGCGCTCCGGTACCGCTTGCCGTGCGGTAGCAGAGAGAACAGTCTATGACTTGGGTGACTGGAGTCTTTGACAATTTTTGGTCCATCCTCTGACACCGCCTAGTATATACAGTTGAAGTTGGAAGTTTACATACACCTTAGCCAAATACATTTAAACTCAGTTTTTCACAATTCCTGACATTTATTCCTAGTAAAAATCCCCTGTCTTAGGTCGGTTAGGATCACAACTTTATTTTAAGAATGTGAAATGTCAGAGTAATAGTAGAGATACTGCTTTGTTTCAGCTTTTATTTCTTTCATCACATTCCCAGTCGATCAGAAGTTTACAAACACTCAATTAGTATTTGGTAGCGTTGCCTTTAAATTGTTTAACTTGGGTTAAACGTTTCGGGTAGCCTTCCACAAGCTTCCCACAATAAGTTGGGTGAATTTTGGCCCACTCCTCCTGACAGAGCTGGTGCAACTGAGTCAGGTTTGTAGGCCTCCTTGCTCGCACACACTTTTTCAGTTCTGCCCGCAAATTTTCTATAGGATTGAGGTCAGGGCTTTGTGATGGCCACTCCAATACCTTGACTTTGTTGTCCTTAAGCCATTTTGCCACAACTTTGGAAGTATGCTTGGGGTCATTGTTTATTTGGAAGACCCATTTGCGACCAAGCTTTAACTTCCTTACTGATGTCTTGAGATGTTGCGTCAATATATGCACATAATTTTCCTCCCTCCCTGATGCCATCTATTTTGTGAAGTGCACCAGTCCCTCCTGCAGCAAAGCACCCCCACAACATGATGCTGCCACCCTCGTGCTTCACTGTTGGGATGGTGTTCTTCGGCTTGCAAGCCTCCCTATTTTTCAGAGGACATTTCTCCAAAAAGTACAGTCTTTGTCCCCATGTGCAGTTGCAAACCGTAGTCTGGCTTTTTATGGCAGTTTTGGAGCAGTGGCTTCTTCCTTGCTGAGCAGCCTTTCAGGTTATGTCGATATAGGACTCGTTTTACTGTGTATATAGATACTTTTGTACCGATTTCCTCCAGCATCTTCACAAGGTCCTTTGCTGTTGTTCTGGGATTGATTTGCACTTTTCGCACCAAAGTACATTAATCTCTAGGAGACAGAATGCGTCTCCTTCCTGAGCGGTATTGTGGCTGTGTGGTCCCATGGTGTTTATACTTGCATACTGTTGTTTGTACAGATGAACGTGGTACCTTCAGGCATTTGTTAATTGCTCCCAAGGATGAACCAGACTAGTAGGTCTTGGCTGATTTATTTTGATTTTCCCATGATGTTAAGGAAAGAGGCAGTGAGTTTGAAGGTAGGCCTTGAAATACATCCACAGGTACGCCCCCAATTGACTCAAATGATGTCAATTAGCCAATCAGAAGCTTCTAAAGCAATGACATCGTTTTCTGGAATTTTCCAAGCGTTTAAAGGCATAGTCAACTTAGTGTATGTAAACTTCTGACCCACTGGAATTGTGATACAGTGAATTATAAGTGAAATAATCTGTCTGTAAACAATTGTTGGAAAAATTACTTGTGTCATGCACAAAGTAGATGTCCTAACCAACTTGCCATAAGTATAGTTTGTTAGCAAGAAATTTGTGGAGTGGCTGAAAAATAAGTTTTAATGACTCCAACATAAGTGTATGTAAACTTACGACTTCAACTGTAGTTAAAACAGAAACAATTCAAAGGTTAACAGTTTAGCCGTTAATTCCGAGTGGTTAAGGTAAGGGCTATGGTTGGGGAAGGCTTAAAACAGAATAATAAAAAACTACACGCCTATGTATCATCAGTATTCATAGTATTCTTAGTGCTTGCTAGAGCATTGTGAACTGCCTTAGCGCAGTGGTCTAAGCATTGCGCACCGAACCTCATGAGTTCGCCCCCAGTGCTGGGCGATATAGTGACTAGCCTGAGCCTATATTAGGCCCACAAGTTAATTGCATTTATTTCAATGTTTTCAAGAAGTAAAACAAATAGTCTGATAATTTACACATCAAAGAAAAGTGTCTCAGCTCAACTAAACATCTCGACAGCTTTACAAAATGAAATATTAAAGCAACACAATACAGGCTTTCAATCTACACCAAAGACCAGAACTAAATTGAAAAATTATACATAGTCTAACTATAAAATGTGGACGAGCATCCACACTGGAGGAACGTTTATCGTTCTACAGTAGACCTACATCATTTTGAACAGACTAAGGGCGATTTATCTATTTGACAAGCATTCCGTAGCCTACAGTAGAAATAAAGTATTTAATCGTTTACCACGGCAAATCTACTGTGGCAATTTACCTGACACTTTGTATGAATGGAAACAAATGTAAAATGGTATCCAAGATGGCGTTGCAAGTAGGACGTGTGTATTTGTCTTTGTCTTATCCCGTGTCTTATCCCATGTAAATAGCCGGTCTTTTTTGTATATATCTTAATCTCACTTTCTATCTATGAACTAAATATACTTTCCTGCAACCCGCCTCACCCAATGTCGTACGGATCTGCTATTTTTATTTCTTATAACTGGAACTTCCATCAGGAGCTAGCCAGCTAACTAGCTACTAGTCTTTGTTAGCCACGGCTAGCAGTCTTCGCCTTTTTCCCCGTCATCAGCCAGCCTTAGCTCGGACAACACCTGCCATTCTGCACAGCGCGATATCAACCCAGAGCATATTGGACTGCTTCTCTCTACCATATCATTGGATTCCTGCCGCTCTGGATCATTACACCGGATCATTACACCGGATCATCGCAGCTAGCTAGCTGCAAACAAGTGGCTACTGTTAGCTAACGCTTCTGTCCCGAAGCAAGCACCAGCTAATTCTAGGGCTACAATACCTCCTTTGCCAATTGGCCTGGACCCTTTATTGTCGACATGGAGTCCCACCGATCCATCACGACTGGACTGCCGACGTGATTGCTCGATATGATCTCAACAGGCTATTCTGTTACGATGTCGCCGAAGAACCATCTACTAGCCCCAGCCCTCTAGCTTTTCTGAACGCTGTGTCCCCTGCTCGCCTAGCGTAGTAGTGACTACCGAACGGCACCCTGACTCAACTATTGCTGCTCTTTTGACCCTATGATCACTCGGCTACACAGCTGATGCCCCCTGGACTGTTTCAATAACACGGTACCTCATTTTGTTTACCTGTTGGCCCCAGTCTCGAACAGGTCCTGTATGTACCTAACTGACCCGCTCTGCCCATTCATTGCCATTTACCCATTGCTGTCTCAGCTGTCCTGTGAATGCTTTATGCCTCTCTCTAATGTCAATATGCCTTGTCTACTGCTGCCTTGGCTAGTTCTTATTTTATTTGTAAAATTTACCCTCTTTTTCTCCCCAATTTCATGGTATCCAATTGTTAGTAGTTACTGTCTTGTCTCATCGCTACAACTCCCGTACGGACTCGGGAGAGGCAAAGGTCGAGAGCCATGCGTCCTCCGAAACACAACCCAACCAAGCCGCACTGCTTCTTAACACAACGCGCATCCAATCCGGAAGCCAGCCGCACCAATGTGTCGGAGGAAACACCATATACCTAGCGACCTGGTCAGCGTGCACTGCGCCCGGCCCGCCACAGGAGTCGCTAATGCGCGATGAGCCAAGGATATCCCTGCCGGCCAAACCCTCCCTAACCCGGACGATGCTAGGCCAATTGTGCTCCGCCCCATGGGCCTCTCGGTCACGGCCGGCTGCGACTGTAAAGTCCATGGAGAATAATAGCACCTCCTCCCAGCTGCCCACTGCACTGAGGCTAGGAAACACGATCGCCACCGATAAATCTACGATAATAGAGAATTTCAATAAGCATTTTTCTACGGCTGGCCATGCTTTCCGCCTGGCTACCCCTACCCCGGTCAACAGCTATACACCCACCACAGCAACTTGCCCAAACCTCACCCATTTCTCCTTCACCCAAATCCAGATAGCTGATGTTCTGAAAGAGCTGCAAAATCTGGACCCCTACAAATCAGCTGGGCTAGACAATCTGGACCCTCTCTTTCAAAAAATTTCCGGCGCAATTGTTGCAACCCCTATTACTAGCCTGTTCAACCTCTCTTTCGTATCGTCTGAGATCCCCAAAGATTGGAATGCTGCCGCGGTCATGCCCCTCTTCAAAGGGGGAGACACTCCACTCAGACCCAAACTGTTACAGACCTAAACTCAGCAAAAAAAAGAAACGTCCCTTTATCAGGACCCTGTCTTTCAAAGATAATTCGTAAAAATCCAAATAACTTCACAGATCTTCATTGTAAAGGGTTTAAACACCGTTTCCCATGCTTGTTCAATGAACCATAAACAATTAATGAACATGCACCTGTGGAACGGTCATTAAGACACTAACAGCTTACAGAGGGTAGGCAATTAAGGTCACAGTTATGAAAACTTAGGACACTAAAGAGGCCTTTCTACTGACTCTGAAAAACACCAAATGAAAAATGCCCAGGATCCCTGCACATCTGCGTGAACGTGCCTTAGGCATGCTGCAAGGAGGCATGAGGACTGCAGATGTGGCCAAGGCAATAAATTGCAATGCCCGTACTGTGAGACGCCTAAGACAGCGCAACAGGGAGACAGGGCAGACAGCTGATCACCCTCACAGTGGCAGACCACGTGTAACAACACCTGCACAGGATCAGTACATCTGAACATCACACCTGCGGGACAGGTACAGGATGGCAACAACAACTGCCCGAGTTACACCAGGAACACACAATCCCTCCATCAGTGCTCACTGTCCGCAATAGGCTGAGAGAGGCTGGACTGAGGGCTTGTAGGCCTGTTGTATGGCAGGTCCTCACCAGACATCACCGGCAACAGTGTCGCCTATGGACACAAACCCACCGTTGCTGGACCAGACAGGACTGTCAAAAAGTGCTCTTCACTGACGAGTCGCGGTTTTGTCTCACCAGGGGTGATGGTCGGATTCGCCTTTATCGTCGAAGGAATGAACGTTACACGGAGGCCTGTATTCTGGAGCGGGATTGATTTGGAGGTGGAGGGTCCGTCATGGTCTGGGGCAGTTTGTCACAGCATCATCGGACTGAGCTTGTTGTCATTGCAGGCAATCTCAACGCTGTGTATTACAGGGAAGACATCCTCCTCCCTCATGTGGTACCCTTCCTGCAGGCTCATCCTGACATGACCCTCCAGCATGACAATGCCACCAGCCATACTGCTCGTTCTGTGCATGATTTCCTGCAAGACAGAAATATCAGTGTTCTGCCATGGCCAGCGAAGAGCCCGGATCTCAATCCCATTGAGCACGTCTGGGACCTGTTGGATCGGAAGGTGAGGACATGGGCCATTCCCCCAGAAATGTCCGGGAACTTGCAGGTGCCTTGGTGGAAGAGTGGGGTAACATCTCACAGCAAGAACTGGCAAATCTGGTTTCGTTTATGTCTCAGTTGTTGAATCTTGTAAAGTTCATACAAATATTTACACATGTTAAGTTTGCTGAAAACAAACGCAGTTGACAGTGAGAGGACATTTATTTTTTGCTGAGTTTATTTCTATCTTACTCTGCCTTTCTAAAGTGTTCGAAAGCCAAGTTAACAAACAGATCACCGACTATTTCGAATCCCACCGTACCTTCTCCGCTATGCAATCTGGGTCCCGAGCTGGTCATGGGTGCACCTCAGCCACGCTCAAGGTCCTAAACGATATCATAACCGCCATCGATAAAAGACAGCATTGTGGAGCCGTCTTCATCGACCTGGCCAAGGCTTTCGACTCTGGCAATCACCGCATTCTTATCGGCAGACTCAACAGCCTTGGTTTCTCAAATGACTGCCTCACCTGGTTCACCAACTACTTCTCAAATAGAGTTCAGTGTGTCAAATCGGAGGGCCTGTTGTCCAGACCTCTGGCAGTCTCTATGGGGGTGCCACAGTGTTCAATTGTTGGACCGACTCTTTTCTATGTATACATCAATGATGTCGCTCTTGCTGCTGGTGATTCTCTGATCCACCTCTACGCAGACGACACCATTCTGTATAATTCTGGTCCTTCTTTGGACACTGTGTTAACAAACCTCCAGACGAGCTTTAATGCCATACAACACTCCTTCCGTGGCCTCCAACTGCTCTTAAATGCAAGTAAAACTAAATGTATGCTCTTCAACCGATCGCTGCCCGCACCTGCCCACCCGTCTAGCATCACTACTCTGGACGGTTCTGACTTAGAATGTGGATAACTACAAATACCTAGGTGTCTGGTTAGACTGTAAACTCTCCTACCAGATTCACATTAAGCTCTTCAATCCAAAATTAAATCTAGAATCAGCGTACTATTTCGCAACAAAGCATCCTTCACTCATGCTGCCAAACATACCCTCGTAAAACTGACTATCCTAGCGATCCTTGACTTCGGCGATGTCATTTACAAAATAGCCTCCAACACTCTACTCAGCAAATTGAATGAAGTCTATCACAGTGCCATCCGTTTTGTCACCAAAGCCCCATATACTACCCACCACTGCAACCTGTATGCTCTCGTTGGCTGGCCCTCGCTTCATATTCTTTGCCAAACCCACTGGCTCCAGGTCATCTATAAGTCTTTGCTAGGTAAAGCCCCGCCTTATCTCAGCTCGCTGGTCACCATAGCAGCACCCACACGTAGCACGTGCTCCAGCAGGTATATTTCACTGTTCATCCCCAAAGCCAAATTCTCCTTTGGCCGCCTTTCCTTCCAGTTCTCTGGAATGACTGGAATGAATTGCAAAACTCACTGAAGCTGGAGTCTTATTTCTCCCTCACTAACTTTAAGCATCAGCTGTCAGAGCAGCTTACCGATCATTGCACCTATACCTAGCCCATCTGTAAATAGCCCTCCCAACTTCCTCATCCCCATATTGTTATTTATTTTTTGCTCCTTTGCACCCCAGTATTTCTACTTGCACATTCATCTTCTGCACATCTATCACTCCAGTGTTTAGTTGCTAAATTGTAATTATTTTCGCCATTATGGCTATTTATTGCCTTACCTCCCTAATCTTACTACAATCTCACACACTGTATATAGACTTTTCTATTGTGTAATTGACTGTATGTTTGTTTATCCCAAGTGTAACTCTGTGTTGTTTGTGTCGCACTGCTTTGCTTGTTCTTGGCCAGGTCGCAGTTGTAAATGAGAACTTGTTCTCAACTGGACTACCTGGTTAAATACGTACATGTGAAATATATATATATTTAAAAAAAAAAAATCCGACATCTGTAATACTTGAATGAAATGGAGCTTAATCCAGTTTGTTGAAGTTCGCTTTCTCTCATGGCAGTCTCTCTCAAATCGGCCTTGTCAATGTATTTCAATCAACAATCTCATGTGGATGACTGAGTCTTCCCATAATATACGCCCTGGATGTGGTGGCCTTACCTAATAGAGTTGCAATCGACTGTAAATGTCCTAAGGGTCTTTAAGGTGTGCCAATCTGAGATAGAGAGATAAAGGTAGAGAGCAATATTCTTAGCCAACATGTGGCTTCTCATTTCAAGAGTAAAGGAGGCACTCAAGGAGTGTCGTTCTCTGATAGACGGGTCTCTTTCCCCTACCAACCTCTCTCCTCGCCTCATGCCACCATTACGGGTTTTCCTACTCCATGGTCGATACGGAGAGGCATTCGGCAGGGGAACGGGGGGGGGGGGTCATGAAACAACATACCCCCTCTCTGCTTCCCTGCGCTGCACCGTGAAGAATCACATGATCAACCATCCACTTGTGTAGGAACCTGGTACGGCTACACATTACCGCGGCTTGGTCATTCCAGCAAAGGTGGAGAAAGGAAGAGAGTTGAGTGGAGAGTCATTGAAAAAAATGCAGGGTTTTAATGTGACGTCCGTCGTATTATTGGAACCAATTCAAAGTGCAGGAGTTGTTCATTGTCTTGAGCCAATAAAATAACAAGACCAGGGAATCTCTTGAGTTTAACTCCTCCGGAAATACTTGATAAAATTCCGATATGAGTGGTGGAGCATTACTAGTTCAGACTTGAATAGGGATGGTCGACCTTGTTCCATTCGTACAATCTGGAGAGCTGCATGGTTAGACGGAAAACCACCAGTGGAGTTGTGCTCTGTTTTTAGGTGAAGGAGCGTTTAAAAAAAAAATGTTATGTTATAATTTCTCAATCAACGTTTGTAGCCTATTGAATATCATTGTAGAATAGGCCCATGTATACAATTCCAAGAAAATGTTATATTTTTAATACCCTCAAACAACAAGTTAGACATACCTCATTTCTAAATAGGCCATCTTCACTGACAATTGTGAATGATAATTCTTCATGTTTTACCGGTGAAATGTCCAAACTGCATGCCTGCCAATCATTTGATCTCAATCGGTTTTATGGGAATATGCCTTTAGATCTTCTTGAATTACTGTTTCGTGAGCAGATGGTCTTAACAAACTGTTAGCCTTTCTTATAGGCCTCTTTTGTTTCAATCTAAGCATATATCCTGCCTATTGGCATGCGGTGTTGAGTTTTGGCATGCGGTGTTGAGTATTGGCATGCGGTGTTGAGTTTTGGCGCAGGATGTTTGTTGTTGTTGACTATTCAGCTTCAGATAAGAAATGACTGAGGAGGTGTTTTTGGTGTAACATATTATAGGCCTACTATGCTACCGTATATGCTGTTATATTTGGTTCTGTTAGGCTATGTAAAATACTAATGAATCATTATGTGATCTTGCGAGATATTTGATCCTGTGAGATATTGATTCAGTTTTGATCTAACATTAGGCCTACTAAATGAGCACCATTGTGGGAAGTGATAATATTCTATTTGTAATATAATCCTAATAAGTGGTGAATATGACTATTAGGCGTAGGCAACAGATCTTGATGAGGGTTATTTTAAGCTAATTGAGCGCCCTTTGCATAGTGGTGCTGAATGGACAGCACCGTAACCAAGTGGTCACATTATCGTTCTGGGTTCCACTGCGCAAGAGGTGGTCTGTGGAGTTTTATGAACTTCAAGGTAGACACGCAGTGAATTTGGATCCTAGATCTCGTTGGTGTGATGATAAGGTTCATGCGGTGGATCAGTTTGTCTGCATACGCAATAGAGGTGGTGCGTTTCTATAAGCTAAGCACTCAGACAGTAGGGCGAGTTCAAGTGCGTTATTAAGTGAGCCCTGAGTTCATAACAAACTGTTTTGAGGACAGCCATTTTTGCAACTCTTGGTAGAGTTTTCTGTCTGTGGCTGTTCTTGTTACATCAGATGTGGCCTGCTCAATGTGGTCAAGACTCCAACCGATGGGCCTCTGCAGTCTGCACACATGCCTACAGCTATTTATCATTTGCGCCACCGCCAGAGAGAGAGAAGACAAGGAAGAAACCATAATTTACCTACCTATAGGTTGCTATAGCCTACATATTTCATTTGTTTGTAATTCTATCATTTTCATGGAATTTTTGTGGTAAATTATAAATGAATTATATTTAATTATCTGAGTTAATTTCCCAGAAATATTTTTACCAGCTCTGTGTATTCTCAAATTAAAAAAGGTGAGGGGAGTGCCGCTCCCCCACGCAATGGCAGCACTACATCTCTGAAAACCACATTGACCGTTTGATTGCATATGACAAACCTAAGAGGCAGGGATGTGTGTATAGTTGAGAAACATCTGGGTCCTCAAGTAAACGTCCGTCAGAATTATTTGACTAGTGAAAAAGTCATGTTTCAATCATCTTGGGGGGGATCAGGTTTTGCTATAACCAGGTGTTTTGAGGTGGATTTTCCATAACTTTCGCTAAATATTCTCACATGTGAAGCACCGTGTCTGTAAAATGTGCTTCTGGTTGTTGGAGATATTGCATATAAGCCAACCTTGTTAGACACAGAGTCTGCCAGTTATTAAACTTAACTTCTCTATAAAGAATTAAATTCCACAGACAAGTTAGAGACTGTTTAATTCAGAGCTGGCTTTACATCAGTTGTAAAAATTACACAAAAAACATACACTGACACACACAAACACAAACACACACACAAACGCTTTTGTATGACTTCTATAATTAGAGACTCACAAATCATTCATCCATTTGGTGTAGGAAAAAGCCTGGTGTGGCAAAATGTTAGATCTGGGTGCAAAATTAGAGCAATTGTACTTTTCTCGTGGGATTGGCGTTTGTGAGTTTTCTCGAAACAAAAGTTCCTCAGGGGTCAAAGTGAAAAGCAACTCTTTGCGAACACATCACTCCCCTTCATTATTCACCCTCCAAGAAGTAAACAAAGCGTTTTTGCGACATTGTTGTTTGTTGTGTCTGCTGGCAAAATATAGTCTGGTCCTTAAGTCCGCCCTCCAGTCCATCGATAATAGTCGAAGGAGGAAATGTAATTCTCTGTATATTTTTGGTACAGAATTAAGTAATGCAACTGGGGAGTGGGTGGAGCAGTGGAGTAATCCATGTGCATTTATGTCTGGCCATCTGGACTGGACACACACACACACACAGACACACACAAACACACAGAACCACATTTGGGGCTGGGCTAACCCTCATTAGAACTAGTTCTACAGGCCCAGACCCACCTCACACCAGATCACTCCAGTCCAGACGACTGTGGGAAAGAAGGGGGAGGGGAATGTGTAAGAAAACATATGTAAGAAAACAAAATAGTAAGTTATACCTTTCAAACACAAGAAGGAGGAAAATTAATGTTTCATCTTGTAATGCGCGTTTCATCAGAACCTGCCGACTGCTATAAATCCATGTCACACAAAGCATGTCAACTCTAAGAGATAAATGTGTATGTCCATAGGCCGAGTCCCAAATGCCACTCTATTCCGTATTTAGTGCATGACTTTTGACCAGGGCCCATAGGCCTCTGGTGAAAGTGCACTATATAGGGAATATGGTGCCCTTTGAGACATACCCTCTGTGTCTGTGCAGGTGGCCTACATCAATGGGAGGAGGGCACACCTGTAATGCAACCTGACGACACACATATTTTTATTATTTATTTCACCTTTATTTAACTAGGCAAGTCAGTTAAGAACAAATTCTTGTTTACAATGACGGCCTACCCGGCCAAATCCGGACGACGCTGGGCCAATTGTGCACCGCCCTATGGGACTCCCAATCATGGCCGGATGTGATGTATTCATTTGTGTGTTTGTGTGTTATTACAAATACTTTAATTGTACGTGCTTATGTATGATCATGCACCGTATTTATGATTCAACTTTTTTGCCAACGGGGCAAACTCAACAAACTGGTCTGTTCTCCTTAAAGGCTCAACCCTGTAAGCAGTAAGAAACACCACTTTCCATTTGTTTTGTCCAAGGGTGAAGTCCTAGACTTCACATGTAATTTAAACTTCCACAGCGACAATTCATTGATGTCAATGAGAATTTCACGGTAAAGTTTGAGTGACCCTCACATGTATCTTAAACAAGGACTTGTCCCTTTTCCAGGGTGGGGTGTGGGTAACTCCTGTCCTGGGTGGGCCACACTCTGTGCAGGTTTAGTACAGCTTAGCTCAGCACAGTTCAGCTTGACTAAACACAGCGCAGTTTGGCTCGGCACAGCTCGGCTCAGCACAGGTTAGCTCGGCTTAACACAGTTCGGCTCAACCCAACACTGTTCAACCCAGCACAGTTCAGCTTTGCCCGGTTTAGCACATTTTGTCATAGTTCAGCTCGGCACAAAAGCAGCCTGTTGTGGCCATGCGGCAGCCATCTGATTGATGCAGCCCTGCTGACAAAGAAAGAGAGAGGATGAGAAGGAAAGCAGCTAATGCCCGCTAACCCCCAACAGCTGCCTTCCCTGTCCGCTTTCCTGTCGGCAAATGGAGGGCTGAGTTGAGGAGCTCACTTCAGAAGATACACATATTCGCTCTCATGTGTTCTTTGTACACATACAAGTCCACATGTGTACATACGCACACACAGGCAAATGCTTGCTTCCGGTGACATTTCAGACATGCTAAGTGACAACCGTGGGGCTTTAAATTTCCCCACCACTCGCACATTCCCAAAGAAATAGTAAGTGAGTTTCGAGCAGCATGGTATCACTCTGCTTCTCAGAGATACATGACATGCCATAATGAAGACTAATCATTTTGCACTTGAAAGGCTGCCATTCCTTTGCTTGGTAGGTTCACCTACTCACACCACCCAGGCAGACACAGAGGCAGACAGACAGACAGGCTTGAATTTAATTGCACTTGAAGCAGAGAAAGGAAACATGGGGTACCACACATCACGCCCAACTTCAGAGAGAGGACAAGGTTGAAAGCGAGAGAAAAAGAGAGAGAGATGTTAGATATGACAATGTGTTCCTGTATTTATGCTTTGGCAACGTAAGATAAGGTACTTTCATGCCAATATAGCTAAATGAATTGAGAGAGAGATAGTGAGGGTGAAAGAGACAGAGAGCGAGGGAGAGAAAGATATAGAGAAAGAGCATCGTTGGAGCTTATCTAAATGTTGACTTTGAGTGGTGTTTAGGAACCAGATTAATGGGGAGAGTCCAACTTCACCAGCCAATGACCCTTGGCTTGGTTGACCTCTCAGAGCCTTTCACATGAGGTCAGCCCCAACAGACACACAGACTCTCTCTCCCTATCCCTCTCTCTTTCTCTCTCTCTCTTGCACATTTGTGGGATTTTCTTCTTTTTTTTACATTGGAGTCATTCCACATCCCTTTTGATTAGCTCAGGTGATTTCGTCAAGTGTGAAACGCTCAATAGAAACAATTGATCCTTGATTGCGATACGGGTTTGGAAACATTAGACAGAGAGTCGAAACAGTTACATGTTGGCCCCGCTGTGGTCAATTGTTCAAATGAGAACCCTATGGCTGAATGGCCTTGGGTTATTGAGAGCTATGGTTAGGTTAGATTTAAATTATAAAGCCAATCTCAGTGACTTGGATTTAAAAGGAATAGCATTGAGACTGGTGCAAAAGATATGGTGGAAGGAAACTCTTTAAGTTTAGTAGTACATGTAAGAATCAAGTCAGCTACCTAGATGTTTTTTTTCTCTGTTATCTAGTGATAGCTAGTAATAGTGATGCACAAGCTAGGCCTTTTTGAAACATCGCCATCTCCTGGCCACATTTAACAGACGGGGCTGTAGTGGAGCAGGTTGAGCGCTTCAAGTTCCTTGGCGTCCACCATCACCAACAAACTAAAATGGTCCAAACACACCAAGACAGTCGTGAAGAGGGCACGACAGAGCCTATTCCCCTTCAGGAAACTAAAAAGATTTGGCATGGGTCCTCAGATCCTCAAAAGGTTCTACAGCTGCAACATCGAGAGCATCCTGACTGGTTGCGTCACTGCCTGGTACGGCAATTGCTCGGCTTCCGACCGCAAGGCACTACAGAGGGTAATGCGTCCGGCCCAGTACATCACTGGGGCTAAGCTGCCTGCCATCCAGGACCTCTACACCAGGCGGTGTCAGAGGAAGGCCTTAAAAATTGTCAAAGACCCCAGCCACCCCAGTCATAGACAGTTCTCTCTACTACCGCATGGCAAGCGGTACCGGAGTGCCAAGTCTAGGACAAAAAGGCTTCTCAACAGTTTTTACCGCCAAGCCATAAGATTCCTGAACAGGTAATCAAATGGCTACATGGACTATTTGCATTGTGTGCCCCCCAACCCCTCTTTTACGCTGCTGCTACTCTCTGTTTATCATATATGCATTGTCACTTTAACTATACATTCATGTACATACTACCTCAATTGGCCCGACCAACCAGTGCCCCCGCACATTGGCTAACCGGGCTATCTGCATTGTGTCCCACCACCCACCACCCACCACCCGCCACCCGCCAACCCCTCTTTTAGCTACTGCTACTCTCTGTTTATCATATATGCATAGTCACTTTAACCATATCTACATGTACATACTACCTCAATCAGCCCGATTAACCAGTGTCTGTATGTAGCCTCGCTACTTTTATAGCCTCGCTACTGTATATAGCCTGTCTTTTACTGTTGTTTTATTTATTTACCTACCTATTGTTCACCTAATACCTTTTTTGCATTGTTGGTTAGAGCCTGTAAGTAAGCATTTCACTGTAAGGTCTACACCTGTTGTATTCGGCGCACGTGATTTGATTTGAACAGATTCAGTAGCATGAAAACCCCCCAAAAGCAAGATTTTTGCCCAAAATAAATAACAAAAACATAACATAATTCGTGATGGTTTTCATTTTATTGTAGTTAGTTTTGGAAACAACTGTATGTTGCAACAAAAAATGATATGGTATTGAATTCATAAGCGTAAAGATTATAATGTTGCAACTTCCATAACAAATGATGATACAGTGGCATGGATGGAAGTTTACCAAGGAAACTGCAAGCAATATTTTCAACATTGGAATTCACACACACCCAGTGGAATATGGACATTTCCAACGGAGGAGGCATCCTACAGTATGTTTGGGCCCAGTTTAGCCGGTGTGTGTGTGTGTGTGTGTGTGTGTGTGTGTGTGTGTGTGTGTGTGTGTGTGTGTGTGTGTGTGTGTGTGTGTGTGTGTGTGTGTGAGGCCTGAGGTCTGGCTCTCTGTTCAAATGGCACGGTGCTTTGCTGGGAATGTGTAATTACGCAGCAAAATGCTTTGATCCAGGTTTTTCCATCAGGCCCAAATTGTCCTCACATTGTGCAGTCCTGTGGATCCTTGGGACTCTCAGAGGGATGGAGGCTCCTTTCATGTGCACCCCTCTGGAACTCAAAGTATCCCGCCCCTGAAAACTGAGCTCCCTCTCTTTCTCTTTCTCCACCGCTCTCTCTTTCTCTCCTGCACACTGGCACGGACGAAGGAATGTGTGTGAGAAAAAGAGAGGAGAAAGTAAGTGTGTCTGAGAAAAAGAGGGAGTGAGTTGGTGAATGGGCGAGAGTGTGTGTGTGCGCGTGTGTGTGTGAGAGAGAGAGAGAGATGTACATAGACAAAAACAGACCGAGAGGTAAAATACAGTGGAGAGGACATCGCCTATGTATCAACAATGAAGTCAGCCAGCGTGTTTCAACATTATCACCCCACAGAACAGGAAAACACCCCTTGGGTCATCATATCCTTAATTACATAACACCCT
The DNA here is from genome assembly GCF_965601325.2 of Salmo salar. Taxonomy (NCBI): domain Eukaryota; kingdom Metazoa; phylum Chordata; class Actinopteri; order Salmoniformes; family Salmonidae; genus Salmo; species Salmo salar. The sequence goes on along the minus strand of NC_138292.1, from coordinate 52,408,641 downwards.
TCTTCTGAGAACACTTCTCCCCCTTTCTATCTGTTCAAACTTCACACAGTCTCTGGACTGAAGGAACAAATTGTGTGCCCTCTCGGTGTCATCTCCAAATGAGCAACAGATGCTCGGTTTATAAAATCATAAGACTCGCTTTAGATGTGCACTCTGAACTGTAGAGTCCACAGCAAATCTGAAGTATGTCATGGACGTTCACTTGTATTCTCAGAGACTTTGTACACGTTTACGAAAGTACAGTAAAAAAAACGTAGATGTAGACTGTATAGATAGGCATCTACACAACATATGCTTCTGGCTTATAAAATCACAGAGGTTCTCTGTGGGCAATGTACAGCAAGTCCATGTCATGAACGTGGACTTCTAATAAAGAAGTCCATTAACTTCTATTCTCTGAGACTGAGAAATGTTCAATGTTGATGCCTACAGATATGCATCTGTAGTAGGCATCTGACGATCAAATACCTATTACTGCAAAATGGCAAAGTTTCCTTTTGAGTGGCCCCTGCCAGGGCTTGAAAACCAATCAAGGGTGTGACATGCTTTATGGGAAAGATGTTATTTTTAGCTTATTCTATGTGATCTGAGGCCAAAGGGGGAAAGAGCCCCAAGATTGTAATTGTATTGGTATTGTTCAGTTGGAGCTAGTTCACATAGGATTGGACACTATGTTAAAAAAAAAAGTTCAATATCTAATTAGCCTTTAGTTACTTTGTTGAGGTGGTGTTTAGAAACCTATTAGCATTGGTTGTAGTAATAAAGCTAGTTACTCCGAGATGCCACAAAATGGACGATGGTCCTCTGTTTTCCCAGTATGCGCCCTAATACAATGTCGTTTGTGCGTTTCTCGAGAGCAGTTGGAGTTGCTAGACACATGCTATGCTCTTTCTCCACCCCTTCATGCTTGCAAGGCTCGCCATCCCCCACTGCACACCCTCCCCAACGCACCCACCCTACAACACCTCACCCAGCTCAGTCCAGACATATAGGAAACCTCAGGAGACCGCAGTGTGTAGAGAGGTTTTTTTTACCCCTCCCCTCGCCCACAGACCACGCCGCATCGCTGTAGTCACCACTCTGGGGTTGACATGCATCTAATGCTCTGGTAGAACTGGTTCCCATTTAGATTTCAGGTTGAGTGAGAAGAAAGCCCTCCCTCGATCCCTCCCTGCTAATGGAATCTGAAGGGTTGCCTGTTGCGTGCCTGGAGTGGGAGCTGTGGTCCTGTATTGAATCAGCAGTGTGGTTTCTAGCCGCAAATCTGGCAACCCTGTGATTGTTATGAGTCTATTACCCTCTCGACAGGGTTTTGTTGCCATGTTTGTGACGGACTCAATCAAATTGAATCTGTATTGCCGCATTTGGGCAATAGCTATTTTTCCATGGTGGAATAAAATCGCAGAGTGATTGTGGGTACTGTCAAATGGTAATAGATGGACCCCCCCCACACAGGTACATGCTTCTAGTTATCATAATAGGACATGTGGGCATGGGCAACAGTTTGTAAATGAAGTCACTGAATACACAAACAATAAATTATTATCTTTATTGGTCCATTAAACAGAGACAACAGTAGGGTGTAAGGTCACGTGACAATATCTGAAAGCCGAGTAAGAATTCTACTGTTTGACTGGTGCTCACTTTATAAATCATGATATTTTGATCAACTGAATTAAATTGAAATAATCTTTGCACAAATATCTTCCTTAATATGTTGTGAATAATGTGTGTAAATGTCAATGTTAAACCGTTCGTGAGCATGTCTGTGAAAAAGAGGAGCTCCCTCAATCAGTGTGGCCAGAGCGGTTTGATGCTTCTGACAACCACATTTCCAGTTCTCCTGAAAATACTACTTTTCACATTCATCCATTTCGGGAGATTTGATTTTGTCCAATCATAAACAAGTTGAGTACCAACTCAAAGTGTACAAGTTGACTGATGCCTGGAAGGGGTTTTGTGGAGAAAGCTAAAAACTTGCCGGAGGGAGAAGGTCAGCAAGCTTTCATCGACACTGTTTGACCATATACATTAAGAAACTCTAAAAATCGTATATAACTACACAGATCAGATTCTTCGTGAACATTTAGATAGGCTGCTGTCAACATTTCAGGCTGAATTGTTGAAGCAATCATAGATTTACCCGAGTAGGTGGCTAACAAGCTGTTTAGCTAGCTAGCCACCGTTCGCTAACGGGAGAGAATGGGGCGCTCTACTTGGCTACGGAGGAGATGTTCTCTCTCAATGCGCTCTGTCTCTCTCGCTCTCTCGATTTGGTGAAACTAAAATAAACTTTAATGCATTTAAACCTCAGGATCTTAGGAATAATTTGATATGCAGCAATTGAGACTGCATTTAGAATTGCTGATGCGACCAGAGATTAAACATGGAGGTGACAAGCTGATTTAGCAAGTCTGCTAGCTAGCTAGGTAGCTGAGGGGGAGAGCGAAACATTGCTTGGCGCATGTCTCTCTTGCTCACACACACAGGAGAGAGAGAAAGGAAGGAAAGGGGGAGAGTAGGGTGAGGAAGAGAGAGTAGTAGGCAGGGAGGGATGAGGAGAGATAGAAAGATGGGGGAGAAAAGATGGAAGGGAAGGAGAGGACCACTGGCTGACAAATGCCCTCAGCAAGCACTGCCAGTCTGTTTTTTGTTTGTTTGATATTAATAAGCTTGTATTCTTACCATCTTTAACAGATATCTTGCTCGTCTGAATGGCCTCTTCTACCCCTCTGACAAATTAGTCTGTATAATGTTAGTATACACAACACACACACACACACACACACACACACACACACACTGACAGTAGTCTAAGTCTATGTGGGGAGGTGTAAAAGGTGGGACAGATGTCCAGTTAATGTGTTAGCCCATGATCATTATGCTCAGAGCATAAACTCTCAACACAGTCTACATTTGAACCATCAAAAGTCATCTCTCTCTCTCCCCCTCTCTCTCTCTCACACACACTTTATTGGTTGTTGTGTGACATTACAGATGCTCATGTTTTGTTATATTCTCCAAATGTTTAACCGATACAGTTGAAGTCAGAGGTTTACATACTGTAACAACAGTTGTCATGGAGAGAAGACCAAGGCGCGGCAGGTATGTGAATACTCATATTTAATTTCCAAAAAAGGAGTAAAGCATCCACTTAACAAAACAATAAAGGTGACAACAGCAACAGTTCTGCAGGCTATGAAACGCAGTGCAAAAACAACCACCCACAACCCCAAAGAAAAACACACACACCTATATAGGACTTCCAATCAAAGGCAACTCAACACACCTGCCTTCAATTGGAAGTCCCAATCAACAACACAATCATTCACATACACAAAAACTGCCACGTCCTGACCCCAAAACTAATACAATAGCTCCATCTGCTGGTCAGGACGTGACACATACACCTTAGCCAAATACATTTAAACTCAGTTTTTCACACTTCCTGACATTTATTCCTAGTAAAAATTCCCTGTCTTAGGTCAGTTAGGATCACCATTTTATTTTAAGAATGTGAAATGTCAGAATAATAGTAGAGAGAATGATTTATTTCAGCTTTTATTTCTTTCATCATATTCCCAGTGGGTCAGAAGTTTACATACACTCAATTAGTATTTGGTAGCATTGCCTTTAAATTGTTTAACTTGGGTCAAACGTTTCGGGGTAGCCTTGCACAAGCTTCCCACAATAAGTTGGGTGAATTTTGTCCCATTCCTCCTGACAGAGCTGGCGTAACTGAGTCAGGTTTGTAGGCCTCCTTGCTTGCACACACTTTTTCAGTTCTGCCCACAAATCTTCTATGGGATTGAGGTCAGGGCTTTATGATAGCCACTCCAATACATTGACTTCGCTGTCCTTAAGCCGTTTTGCCACAACTTTGGAAGTATGCTTGTGGTCATTGTCCATTTGGAAGACCCATTTGCAACCAAGCTTTAACTTTCTGACTATTGTGTTGAGATGTTGCTTCAGTATATCCACATAATTTTCTTCCCTCATGATGCCATCTATTTTGTGAAGTGCACCAGTCCCTCCTGCAGCAAAGCACCCCCACAACATGATGCTGCCACCCCCGTGTTTCACGGTTGGGATGGTGTTCTTCGGCTTGCAAGCCTCCCCCTTTTTCCTCCAAACATAACGATGGTCATTATGACCAAACAGTTATATTTTTGCTTCATCAGACCAGAGGACATTTCTCCAACTGCGGTGGCAATCGGCGCTCGCCTTCTGACGCCTCACGGCCCGTTGCAGGTGCACATGCGCGGTGTCCCAGGTCTCCTCCGAGCGCTTAAACCATTCGTCCACCGCAGGAGCCTCGATCTGGCTCTGATACCAAGGTGCCAGAATCGGCTGATACCCCAGTATGCACTGGAAGGGGGAGAGGTTAGTGGAGGAGTGGCGGAGCGAGTTTTGGGCCATCTCTGCCCAGGGGATGAACGCCGCCCACTCTCCGGCCGGTCCTGGCAATAAGACCGCAGAAACCTACCCACATCCTGGTTTACTCTCTCCACCTGCCCGTTGCTCTCGGGGTGAAAGCCTGAGGTAAGGCTGACCGAGACCCCCAGACGTTCCATGAACGCCCTCCAGACCCTTGACGTGAACTGGGGACCTCGATCAGACACTATATCCTCAGGAAGATGTGTGTAAACAGGGCCTCCGCAGTCTGTAGGGCCATAGGGAGACCGGGCAAAGGAAGGAGACTACAGGACTTAGAGAACCGATCCACAACGACTAGGATCGTGGTGGTACCCTGTGAGGGAGGAAGATCCGTGATGTAATCCACTGATAGGTGCGACCACGGCCGTTGTGGAAATGGGTAAGGGCTGTAACTTCCCTCTGGGCAGGTGCCTAGGGGCCTTGCACTGGGCGCACACCAAGCAGGAGGAAACATAAACCCTCACGTCCTTGGCCAAGGTGGACCACCAGTACTTCCCACTCAGATAGCGCACCATCCGGCCGATGCCAGGATGACCAGAGGAGGGTGACGTGTGGGCCCAATAGATCAAACGGTCGATGACAGCAGACGGAACATACAGACGCCCAGCTGGACACTGGGGTGGGAGTGGGCTCTGTACGTAACGCCCACTCGATGTCCGCGTCCAGCTCCCACACCACCGGTGCCACCAGGCAAGAGGCCGGAAGTATGGGAGTGTGATCTATGGACTGCTCCTCTGTGTCATACATCAGGAACAGTGCGTCTGCCTTAGCGTTCTGGGAACCTGGTCTGTAGGACAGGGTGAAAACAAAACGGGTAAAGAACATGGCCCACCTTGCCTGGCGAGGGTTCAGTCTCCTCGCCGCCCGGATGTACTCCAGATTGCGGTGGTCAGTCCAGATGAGAAAAGGGTGTTTAGCCCCCTCAAGCCAATGTCTCCACGCCTTCAGAGCCTTGACAACAGTCAACAGCTCCCGGTCCCCCACATCATAGTTTCGCTCCGCCGGGCTGAGCTTCTTCGAAAAGAAAGCACAGGGGCGGAGCTTTGGTGGCGGACCCGAGCGCTGAGAGAGCACGGCTCCTAACCCAGCCTCGGACGCGTCCACCTCCACTATGAACGCCAAAGAGGGATCCGGATGAGCCAGCACGGGAGCCGAGGTAAACAGAGCCTTCAGGTGACCAAAAGCCCTGTCCACCTCAGCCGACCACTGCAGTCCCCCCTTCAGCAGTGAGGTAATGGGAGCCGCTACCTGATCAAAGCCCTAGATAAACCTCCGGTAGTAGTTGGCAAACCCTAGAAACCGCTGCACTTCCTTTACCGTGGTGGGAGTCGACCAATTACGCCCGGCTGAAATGCGGTCACTCTCCATCTCCACCCCTGAAGTGGAAATGTGGTACCCAATGAACTTTGCTCAAAATATCCAAATACATTAAGTAATACCAAGCCCACAAACATCGGACCGAACTTACAATAAAACAGGTGTGTAAAACAAAGACAAAACTAATGGAAAATGTAAAGTGGATCGGCGATGGCTTGAAGGCCGGTAACGTCGACCGCCGAACGCCGCCCGAACAAGGAGAGGGACCGACTTCGGCGGAAGTCGTGACAGGAATCATATAGTAACCATTTCTTTAACAAATCAAAATATATTTTATATTTGAGATTCTTCAAAGTAGCCACCCATTGCCTTGACAGCTTTGCACACCTTCAGCAACCAGCTTCATGAGGTAGTTACCTGGAATGCATTTCAATTAACAGGTGTGCCTTGTTAAAAGTTAATTTGTGGAATTCTTTCCTTCTTATTGTGTTTAAGTCAATCAGCTGTGTTGTGACAAGGTAGGGGTGGTATACAGAAGATAGCCCTATTTGGTAAAAGACCAAGTCCATATTATGGCAAGAACAGCTGAAATAAGCAAAGAGAAACGACAGTCCATCATTACTTTAAGACATGATGTCAGTCAATGCGGCGCATTTCTAGAACTTTGAACGTTTCTTCAAGTGCAGTCGCAAAAGCCATCAAGCACTATGATGAAACTGGCTCTCATGAGGACTGCCACAGGAAAGACCCAGAGAAACCGCTGTTGCAGAGGATAAGTTCATTAGAGTTAACTGCACCTCAGATTACAGTCCAAATATATGCTTCACAGAGTTCAAGTAACAAACACATCTCACTGTTACATTTTTACATTTTAGTCATTTAGCAGACGCTCTTATCCAGAGCGACTTACAGTAGTGAATGCATACATTTCATACATTTTTTTTCTCCGTACTGGTCCCCTGTGGGAATCAAACCCACAACCCTGGCGTTGCAAACACCATGCTCTACCAACTGAGCCACACGGGACCACTGTTCGGAGGAGACTGCGTGAATCAGGTCTTCATGGTCGAATTGCTGCAAAGAAACCACTACTAAAAGACACCAATAAGAAGAAGAGACTTGCTTGGGCCAAGAATCATGAGCAATGAACATTAGACCGGATGAACGGATGATCTCCACATGTGTGCTTCCCACCGTGAAGCATGGAGGAGGTGTGATGGTGTGGGAGTGCTTTGCTGGTGACACTGTCTGTGATTTATTTAGAATTCTAGGCACACTTAACCAGCATGGCTACCACAGCATTCTGCAGCGATACGCCATCCCATCTGGTTTGTACTTAGTGGGACTATCATTTGTTTTTCAACAGGACAATGACCCACCACACTACCAGGCTGTGTAAGGGCTAGTTGACCTGGCCTCCACAATCACTCGACCTCAACCCAAGTGAGATAGTTTGGGATGAGTTGAACAGCAGAGTGAAGGAAAAGCAGCCAACAAGTGCTTAGCATATGTGGGAACTCCTTCAAGACTGTTGGAAAAGCATTCCAGGTGAAGCTGGAGAGAATGCCAAGCGTGTGCAAAGCTGTCATCAAGGCAAAGTTTGGCTACTTTGAAGAATCTAAAATCTAAAATATATTTTGAATTGTTTAACACTTTTTTGGTTACTACATGATTCCATATGTGTTATTTAATAGTTGTGATGTCTTCACTATTATTCTACAATGTAGAAAATAGTAAAAAATTAAGAAAAACCCTTGAATGAGTAGCTGTGACCGAACTTTTGACTGGTACTGTGTATGTATTTAATTATATTTCATTTTAACATGCTAATATTATTGTATAACCTCTGAAAATGTGATATTGATAAGAAATTCCTATCTTGAGATATTTGTTCATCTGATTCGACCTGTGTCATTTTGGTGCCATTTTTGGAAAAGGCTTTGCATTACTGTATCGACGTGAATTTTTGACCCAGAATTCGGACACACAAATTGTAATATCTCAGCAATGGTAAGTCCTACAGACATGAAATAACATGCACTGTGCTAATAGGAGTATGTTGTATCATCAGATCAGCTCTAAAAGCAATGTTTATTTTACCCCCCAACACCCTAACAACCGTCATTTTTGCTGTCACAGTACATACTCTACAAACATAGTGGCTGGTTCGATGTCAGTACTTTTACCCTTTAGTTTGTGTCATGCTTAATCTCTATTTTATAGAAGTGCAGCAGCATTCTGTGTAGGCTACTGAAAGTAAAAAGCTGAAAAACATGGACATAACTTTTCTTGGCTCCTGTATGTTCTTTCTCTCTTTGTTTCTCTTTTTCCCCTTTTGAGACAGCAGCAGTCATAACTGCTTTTCATTGACATCATCAATTCTCGTCGCCCTGTGCTAAAACTCCCATCTTTTGTGATCCACCCAGGAAGTGTGTTTGTTCTTTATGTGTGTGTGTGTGTGTGTGTGTGTGTGTGTGTGTGTGTGGGTGTGTGTGTGTGTGTGTGTGTGTGGTGTGTGTGTGTGTGTGTGTGTGTGTGTGTGTGGTGCACATGCATGTCTGTGTGCCTGTGTCGGTGCTTGTGTGCATGTACGGTATGTGTGTGTGTTCTGTATACACTGGCAGGGACCCGAGGCAGAGACATTTCCATTGTTTTTGAAACTGGCCAGTATGGAGCATTTGCTTTCATTAACTATCAAAGGGCCCTCTGCGGCTGCAGTGGGACTCCCCGCCTTTTGTCTTTTTCTTGGAGGACACTCTGAGCCCTTCTATCTCAAAGGTATGCAACATGGCTCCCTGTCCAACAGTGTGTGTGTGTGTGTGTGTGTGTGTGTGTGTGTGTGTGTGTGTGTGTGTGTGTGTGTGTGTGTGTGTGTGTGTGAACATGGTTCTCCATCCAACATCCAAGCCCTGTGTGTGAGTGTCTGTGTGTGTGTGTGTGCGCGCGCCACATGGCTCTCCATCCAACATCCAAGCCCTGTGTGTGTGTTCACGTGCATGGCAGTATGTGTGTGGTAGAGTGTGTGCATGTGCGGTAGTTTATGTGTGTGGCAGTGTATGTGGCTCCCCATCGAAGCCGTGTGTGTGTGTCTAAGTAATGATGTCATAGGCTGGGATAGAACAGGGATTAATAAGAGCTCTGTTTTTCCTTTCTGTCGTTGTCTCTTTTCAAGGCTGAAGCCACATCCAACATCCAAACATTTCAAAGAACACAGTTTTAGTGGGTGTCATATTTCCTCTTTTGTTTTAGTCCAGAAACGATGGAATTCAAATTTACTGAGCGAGGCATGTAAGCTCATGATGGAGTTTCATTATGTTTTGGCTAATTGTGATATTCTATAATATACAATTTATATTGGTATCTATCTATAGAATCTGTAGTTAAATGCCAAAATAAAGGAAACACCAACATAAAGTGCCTTAATAGTGTGTTGGGCCACCTCGAGCCGCCAGAAAAGCTTCAATGCACCTTGACATGGATTCTACAAGTGTCTGGAACTCTGTTGGGGGATGCGACACCATTCTTCCACATTCAATTCCATCACTTGGAATTTTGTTGATGGTGATGGAAAACATTGTCTCAGGCGTCGCTCCAGAATCTCCCATAACTGTTCAATTGGTTTGAGATCTGGTGATTCAGACACACACACTTACGCACACACACACACAATGTTTTGTATTGCTATCCTTGTGGGGACCAAATAATTGATTCCCATCCAAAATCCTATATTCCCTAACCCCTAACCCTAAATCTAACCCTAACCCTAACCTAACCATAACCCTAACCTTAATGCTAAGCCTAACCTTAACCCCAAACCCCTAACCCTAACCCTAAAACTATATTTAACCCTAACTCCTAAACCTAACAGTAACCCCTAACCCTAACCATTAATTCTAAACATAATTGTAACCCTAAACTTAACCCCTAAGCCTAAAATAACATTTGTCCTCGTGGGGACTGGCAAAATGTTCCCACTATCCTTGTGAGGCCTTCTGGTACCCACAAGGATAGTTTAACAAAAACACACACACACACACACACACACCCTTTAAACACCCTATGCTCCTTTGAGACCTCTATTTCAAAGTCACTGAGATCTCTTCTTGCAATGGTAGCCAACATAATGGGTAACTAGGCATTTTTTTCACATTTTAATTGCTTTATTAACTCAGGGACCACACCTGTGAGGAATCACCTGCTTTCAACTTTGTATCTCTTATTTACTCAAGTGTTTCCTTTATTTTGGCAGTTACCTGAATATCACAATGATGCTAGTCTTCATGCATTTATGCTGTGTAGGAAAGTGTTGTTACACCATATGACAAAATGTCACTCAATGACAGAGCTTGAACACTGAGCTGTGGCTCAATGACATACTGTACCATCCAGTCTTAAAACTTCAACCAAAAAAAACCCCAATAGACATGGTCTTGGAAAGCTAGTCCATTTTGAAGGGAGTTCCACACCCCTGAAAACCCTCCAACAAAAAAAGCCTGGCCATATTAGAACTCCCAAAACATGATTCACAGCACAGTATTCTACATTGGATACAACGGCATGATCTATGCATTATGTCATGTATATGAAGTCTTTACGTACTGTTTGGTCTATAGATTAAAGGTTTCGCCTAGTTATACTCCATCCAACCATCCAAATCCTCGTGTGGCATGACACAATTTATTTCTATCCCGCTTACTGATTCGTTCGCTGATAGGTGATTTTACGACTCCACATCTTGATTAAATTAGCTGTTTGCGACACCGCAGAGAAGACAAGAGGGGATGGACATCCTCTGACATCCCCTTTTCCAGCCTATTTCAAACGCTAATCGAAGGAGATTGCTCGATGCGTTGTACCAAACATTCCTCCCTCAGGAAAAAAACAACATATTACAAGTTAAAGACGAGGCTGGGAGAGTAGCCAGGAGGGAGAAGGGGGTCTGGCGGGATGCCCGATGAAACCATACAGTCTTTCTCCCATTCTTCAACCCCCACAGACCCCCTAAGACTCCCTCAGACAGCACCGAAAATAATCCCCCCTCCCCCCCTTCTTGCGCTCTGAATTTATATAGTCCCTTAAGAGGGACAATAACAAACCGCGGTGACAGTGTGTTGGGACAGAGCCCGGGATCATACTGTTGGAACGGGATCATAATATTGGAACGCGGTTCCCCCAGAGGGGAGAACAGAGGCATTGTCTGTTCGGATCCCGACCGACTATCAATGATGCATAAGGACGGATGGGTGATTACACAAGTACATACTGTATGCTCACACTCGCACACACAAAGTCACACACAGACACACATGCACACACACACACACACACACACACAGACAAGCCCCCACTCCCAAAGAAACCTTTGCAGAGGTTTTGGTAAAAGTAGTTGATGAAAACTAGCCACTTACGAAATGCACTCATTAAAAATGACTTCCGTGATCTCCATTTTGCTAGCTACTTTTTTGTGTTTTATTGAAGCGGATAAGCTAGTCGCGTCAGCAGTGACGTAGTTTGCCTACGCCAAACTGACATTCTATTACGTACAGGTGCTGTTAAGCTGGAGCATTTGAAAATTGTGGGAGGCAACCCGGATGTCTACAGGGACTACATCTGTAGCCTTTAGGCATTTATAAAGGCTGTGAAAATGATCCGTGAGCTGTTATGAATGCTTATCACAACTTGAATAATGCACTATAGGATGATAATAGACAAAGACGAAAACTATTTGATCATTATTTTCTAAGGTGTGGCCAGTTTTATAATTGCTAATATCATCCATAATGTCTCATTATTATAGTCTAAAGCCCTCAAACTCAACTCTGGACCTCGAAGCCAGTTCCCCTGCTTTTGTCCATTGTTGCTGTGTAATCAGGGACTGATTTAGACCTCGACACCAGGTGTGTGCAATTAATTATCAGGTACAACCAGCAGGCTTTGGGCCTCTTAGGGTAAGAGTTGAATACCCCTGGTGTCAAGGAAACTCCAACAGCAGCAGTGTTACAATACCTTTTGTACATGACCTTATTTCGTCTTGCTTAACATTAAGGTACCCTTTATAATGGGAGCGTGTCCTGGCCCGCTCATAACGCTCTGTGACCCTTGGAATTCTGGGATTCTGGAGGATAATGCACAGCTGGTTGTGGTAAGAGGGGCTTTCAAACAAGGCATCAGTGCAAGGGTGAAGAAAGAGGACCTATTCCACCTACCATCAAGCTCTTTCTTCTCTCACACAAACACACACACACATACTCGCACACAAACTGTCTCTCACACAGACCCACACACACACACACTGCACACTAACGTTCGGCAACAAAAAAGTAATCCATATTGATAGACCGCCAGATCCATTTGTCCCTCTTCGTATAGCTGGACCCCAGAGAGGGAGCCTGTTCTGACTGGCAGGTTTAATATGGGTACGTCCCAAATGACACCCAGTGTCTCATACAGTGCATTACTTTTTACCAGGGCCCATTGGGCTCTAGTCAAAAGTAGTGCACTACATAAGGAAAATGGTGCCGTTTGGGATGCAAACATGGACTCAGCTGCTGCTGGTGTTTCCATCCTCTCCCTCCCTCACTTTATCCCTCCAGCCTTCAAACAAATCTGGAAACTGCCGGCCACTGGGAATAACACATTAGACTGTCAATAAAATCCCCATGTCATTCATCGGCATTTATTGTCTCTGCTATTCCCTTGAACCAGAGGTGCTGCTGGTGGAGTGAGCATCGATTGTGTAGGGTAATGTTGCCCCTAGACGCTGATCCTGGGTCAGTTTTTCATTTTACCCACTAGTAAGGTTATGATTGGGGTAGGGGAAGCTAGAGATCCTAGATCTGTACCTAGTGGCATCGATTGCGTTTCATGACTAGTATATAGCCTGAAGGGGATTTGTTAGCAGAGGGATCCAAAACTATGTTTTGGAGACCACTGTCTAAAAACACATCAGTGTTTGTCCTTTTATTTTCGATTTGCTGTACCTAAGATACTTCCCACTCGAGATTATTTGAGTAATGAATTTACGCAGTTGTAGTAGTGATAACTGTACAAGGTGTGTGTGTGTGTGTGTGTGTGTGTGTGTGTGTGTGTGTGTGCCTGCATGGTTGTTTGTTTGTCTCAGTGTGTGTGTGTGTGTGTGTGTGTGTGTGTGTGTGTGTGTGTGTGTGTGTGTGTGTGTGTGTGTGTGTGTGCTTGTTTTCCTGTATGCCTGTGTGTGCGTGCATGTACGTCAGCCTCTTTGTCTCCTCTCTCTCAGGGCACTAGACAGATGTTATCATAGCTTCTGCTGCTGCCCGGTCCCCTTTTCCCTCCCTCCACCAAGACAGTGTCATTTCAGAGCACTGCCCGTAAAACGAGGCAGCTGAAGTTTACAGTCTTCAAATGATGCCCTTGAGGAAAACAATCGGCAGGCATAATGTGCGCTCAACTTCAAAGACCGCCAGCAGTACTAACTATGTAATTACAAAGCACTACTGCTTTTAAAGGAATGACGCTTGATCACCCACTGATGTCTTATGGTCGAAAGAAGGGAGAGTTAGAGAGTTGAGACAGTGTTTAAAACATCCTGCTGACCTGGCTCATTTGTAGTTTTTGTAGTTCTTTGGACATTGGATATATTTTGTTGTCCTTCTGTCTGTCTGTCGTGATGTGTGTGTGTGTGTGTGTGTGTGTGTGTGTGTGTGTGTGTGTGTGTGTGTGTGTGTGTGTGTGTGTGTGTGTGTGTGTGTGTGTGTGTGTGTGTGTGTGTGTGTGTGTGTGTGTGTGTGTGTGCGTGCGTGCGTTTATTTGCGTGTGTTTGTGTGGCGACCAACGACCACAACATTTTTGCAGTACTTGGTGTGTGTGCATGCATGTTTGCCTGCATACATTCCTTTATGTGTTCTTCATCTAAAAGTCATAGAAAGCACTCTGGGGAACAAATGTGGGAGGCACCATGAGGGAAAGATAGAGGTGGGGGGTATAGTCAAACCTACACACACACAGTAAACGGAAAGGAGAGAGACTGCGAGACGGTTCAGAGAGGAGACTTCAGGTTTGCCAGAGTAAAGAAAAGGAAACCTCCCTAATTGAACTCAAGTGTGTTTATGAGCCAGTTGGCGTCTCCAATCCCCCCCAAATTTTCTCAACCGTTTCAACCACGGAGAACAAAAAAGGAAAACATAGAGATTATTAGAAAATACTAACGCCGATTGTTTCTGGTTAGTCCCAGGCGCAGATTAGATTACGCCTGGGACTAAAGAAAGAAAAAAAAGAGACAGAGAAGATGATGGTAGACAATATGGGTTGCTATGGGAACCCCCGGCTCCAGACTTGAAGGGCGCGTTTGAGTCTGAAACACGAGCCCTTGAGCTCTACACAATGATGTCACCAGGGAGAATGTCAATGGGAGAGGAATACAAAACTCCTCTTTTTAACATCCAAGGGGCATGTAAAGAGCACTCAGTCCTCTCCACTCTGGTAATGTGTTACCATTTGTCATAATTATTACAATGCAAAACAAGTTACATTTTCATATGAAAATCGAATTCCGCAACACATGGGATTAATGGATACAAACATTTAATTCAAGGGTGTAAAAGTTGAGTCAAATGGTGTTCAAAGGTTAGTCACTGTTTTATGAACATGAACCAGAGGGGATGGTCTTCAGAAAACTCCCGTGTTTGTTACTGTTAATTGCCGCTTTGGTGATGGTGTAACAAAGCGAGTTCTGGATCTGTCTTTCCGACCTGGGACGCAAACCCAGGAAGATTTACACAACAACACATCATCACTCAAAGTCAGTTGTGCTAACTGACAGACCAAGAGGCTAACCTGAGCGAAGTTTGGCTTCAGATCTCAGGATGGTGATTTAGAATCATGCTCTTGTGACGAGATAACCCTGTCTGAGCTGTTGTTCTTTTGGTTAAGATGGTTGTCTGGCGAATGGGAGGGGTCGATTCCCACCAGCGCAAAGTAGCGCAAACAGCTCAACTGCTACAGAGGGAGGTTTAACCCTTTTCATACATTGGATGCTGCTACAGTAACGGGTCGATAGCAACAATTAATAACCTTTAAGACAATTTAAAAAAAGTTCAGCGTCAGAAGCGTCTACCTTTTCAGACAGTAGAATTATGCTCCGGCATAGAATGTTCAGTGTTGTTACCCTGACAACAATAAATGTCGCTGATTGATGTGCTGTTGTGTTTTTTTTTCGGATTTTTTTTTATGGGAGGGTAGATAGATGTTTTTTTTCTTTCGACTAAGTGTATTGCTAAGTCATTGTATTTAACAAACTTAAAAGTACTTTTCTTAGGAGCGAGTGGTCTGTGCTCAGGCTGCAGGCAGCCAGGTTGTGCACAGGCAGCTCGAGATCATTTGATTGACAGTTCTGTTTGCCTGGTGATGGAGGTTAGTCCCGCTTCAGAAGCGTCATTCCTTTAAAGACAAGTTAAATGCCCGTTCAGTGGCGCTACTATCTCCATTTAAAAAGCCATATTGTACCTTCTCAGACAAACAAACCGTAGCCGAGGTGCTTTTAAGGTGCCGCATTCGTAGCATCAATATCTTCTGGGTTTAATTTCTTTTTTTAACATCTTGCCTGGAGCCCGTATTGACTCTGATCTCCCAGTGGTCATTTTCACTTGATCCTAATGACAAGATCTGCTTTCAGACCACAACTGTCCCCAAAGGCTGGAGGCTGGGGAGCCAACTGTGATGTCATTCTTCGTAAAGGGGACGAGGCAATTCAGGATTCCTCCATGTCGAAGGTCACAATTGTCTGGTCATGAATTACCACCCCTGGAGATTTGCATTATTAACTAGCAGAGTACGTCAAGGTATCCTGTTACTCAATCTGTCGAAAGATGGAGAAGTGTGATTACCACCAAACACATGGGAAAGTATGTCATATTTTGTCAGGGAGCAGGTAGCCTAGAGGTAAGAGAGGCGAGCCAGCAGCTGGAGTTTTAATGACTCCAACCTAAGTGTATGTAAATGTCCTACTTCAACTGAACATGGATATACCCACACTATCATTTTCAATGTTCTGAGTGTAACCACGTTGGGTTAGTGGCAGGATGTTTTCTACCAGACTATAAATGAAATCCTATCAAAGGGGATTTGCCATCAGTGTCCCTCTGTGCAGGATTGCGTGTGTGCCCGTACAGTTCAAGCATTCAAATGAAACTCATATCCTACAATTACTGGTACTCTTTGCTTGGCGTAATCATAATCATGTTTATTCCTCCCGGTTTGTCTTCTTGTCTTGTCTCTTGGAAAGTTTTCTGTGAGGAAAGTTGAGCTAGTGGAGGAGTGCTATATACTGTATACTGTGGCTGGTTGATATTGGACGTACTGTATATACAGTGGACTGCTGTGCAGCAACATCTTGGGACTAGCATGACTAATAACAGCATGCACTTAACAGGAGCATGGATTTGTCACGGGCAACTAGGAGGGTAACCAGCCCAACACAGTACAGTCAGGTGTGAATGAGGATGAAGTGCAGTTGACTGACAGGACGGCGAGGAAGTTCATGCCTGTGGCTTTCAGGTGGCCATTTTGTGTCCTTGGGTGAAAGTGACAGTTATAATGCAGGCCACAGTTTTGGACCTTGAGATGATATGATTTTGCGTTTTATTGGCCGGCTGCATCTCTCATACTGCCTCTTTTTGAATTTCAGTGGTTCCAAATTTTTCTGTCTTTTTTGACATCCCAGGAATTGTAAAACATCAGGACACACTTACAGTCAAAGTAAGGGATTGGTTAAGTTTAGGGTTTAGGTTTAGGGGTACGGTTAATGTGAGGGGAAGTCATTAAAACTGCCAATCGTGATTAGGCCCCAAATAACAACCAATCTCAACCTACGACCCCTCAATCTTTCCTTTCCCAACAACGCCTGAAGAGCAACTATATAATTCATTAATTAAAAAAAATCTTAGTAATAACTTGCCAGGAAAATGTATTTTTCTCTTTTCTTAAAATGTTTTTGTTATGCTTTAATATTATAGCTCAGACACAGGTCATGGTTGTTAACATGAAACACAATTGCATACCCACTATTTCCCCTTCTGTGGCTAAAGTATTGCGTTCGGTGAAATCGCTGTTTGGAATTCTGTACAGCTAAAGTCACAATCTTAGGACTCTTGTAGTCGGTCTTTTAGGAGCTTGTGGCTGGACAGACTCACTCTCACCTCAGCTGAAATGCATGCCAAGGGTCTCCTCGAGATAAGCACGGTTCTTTTTTCTTCCTCAAATGGGATGGAGCTGGAAACTTTCTCATAGACCAGAGAATAAGACTTATGTGCATCCCAAATGGCACCTTATTCCCCATAAAGTGTATTACTTTTGACCAGGCCCTGGTCAAAAGTAGTGCACTATATAGTGAATAGGGTGCCGTTTGGGACGAATCCTGAAGCCATAAAAGCATTTGATGAATGAGCTGAGCATGTTGTGGCCTCTCGCTGGCATACCTTATCGTATTGTTTGGCTTACCGGGGACCGAGGTCCAGAACATTTAATGGTCATTTTAACTGACCGTATACAAACTGTAGATTCCACCACACGGCATATTTGGTAGTTGAACTTTTGTTATCGAAAAGCCAATGTTTTGGTTGATAACCATCATCAAAGCTTGCCATATACAAGGTTAGCATATGCACTTGTAGCTTGCATACATTTACAGTAAGTACATTGCGCTCACTGGTGTAAGGTAAAAGCAGCCTAGTGCGAGATGTATTTTTACATGTATTCCATTGAGTAAACAATAAAGGTATAGATGTAGAACAGATATAGATTTTAACCAACTAACTCAAACAAACTCATACACCCAACATAATACACATGTTGACCCTCACTCAAAAACACATATAATACCCAAATTATACACACTTGGTTCTAATAGCAGCTGACTGAATTGGCGTGATTGTTGTAGCTCACTCTCCTGTATTTCTAGTTAGCTATTTGTTGAAAATATATGGCAAGACACGGGGCAAGCGGTTCTCACTTCTACTCCCATGCCAGATTCCCAGCCATGTGACCTTATATGTTGCTCTCTGTAGCCTAACACATATTTTAATGGCCTAGCCACTTCTCAATGGTGGTTTCAGCAGTCTGTCCACATGAGAGCAATTTGTGGCAGTGTGACCGAACCACAGGCATATATTTATACATGCGGTTTGGTATGCCACGAAAAAAGAAAAAAAAATGTTGTGGTACATAAATGAATACTGTGAAAATGAATAGTCTCGGCTCTCAACATCGGCACAACAATGTGGGAGACTTGCGGGACCTGTGTGTGAAGCGTGGTAATTATTAACACATTAATAGCACATTAATGAACTGCATGGACTTGATTCCACACCACAAATGTGAATGTATGTACCCGAAAGGGAATGTTTGGTTTCAACAAGCGGTTCACCTGGCACTGAATATGCAATAGTGCCAACACCTTGAGACTGGCACGAATGTGTGTATCAGATTTAGGGCATGCATATATAGAGAGTTAATGGATAGGTTGTGTGTTTTAATTGGGACTGGTTAATTACTCTATTACACAGAAACAGAGTTGGTGCTTATTCAATGTGCAGTTATCAGGAATCAACGTTGTGGACTGAATGGCATGAAATGCATTTATAAAATGCCACATTTTGCCAAGAGAGAGATCTCACTGTGAAATTAATACTGTGAAAATACTTTGTAGTCTTCTTATCCCCTGGGGTTGAATGGGGTGAACGTGTGCAAATCCTAGAAAAGCCTCTGGGACTGTGCCTTCAATAATTCAAAAATGTTATTTCACTCAGGAGATCTTGTTGATATAAAGAAAGTATATCTTTAATAACAAGAAGGCAGCAATCAAACACTAATTCAAATCATACAAATGATGACATGAATGATGCCACCTAGATGAGAATAAAAAGCAACAAAACAAAAAAGGTTGTTTTGTCTGTCTAAAGGGTTAACCGAAGGTCAGTGCACCCCCTCACACTCTCTGGCGTTCCCAGCCATGTTGCTGCACCTGTGGGTTCAATGGGATTCCTGGGACATCGTAAAAAAGGGACAGAGCACACGCACATGGCTCTTGATCCCATGCCCCACAGGTACGGCAGACCTAGTTAGCCTGCATAGACCTCCAGTGTATTTTATATACTGTAGTCAGGGGTTCTAAGCCTAGTCATTATACAGACAGGAAGGAAGCTTGTTTCTCATTAGGGCGATATGTTACTGGGAGAATAATGTATCAACCTACATGCAAAATGTAGACAGTTGTATACTGTAGTGGGGATATACATTCTAACTACAAAGGTTGATAATGAGTTCTTTGAGGTTTGGTTGTCATTTTTATTAGATATTTATTTATTTCCTTCCTTCTATTCTTCCTTCTTTCCTCACATACTTGACCTAGCCATTGACAAATGTCGTATTAACATCCTGATGTAAATGTCAGATATTCAATAGATCCTAGATTGAGTATTTTTCTCTGCATACCACATTGACTCTGCAAAGAGGCAGTCTATTTTTGTTGTAATTTTGGTGTACAGTGTGCGTCCAAGTGAGGATAGATAGTGTCCCTATGCGCTGATCCGGGCCTGCTTGGTTATTTATCTTGTGCGGATGCAGGTTCGATTCGGGGCTTGTGTGTGTCTGTCTGTCTTTGCGTCAGTGTGTGTGTGTGTGTGTGTGTGTGTGTGTGTGTGCGTGTGTGTGTGTGTGTTTACACATCCCTGCGTCTGTGTGTATGTGTATGCGTCCCTGTGTGTGTGTCAGATTGAGTGGAACAGCAGATGTAGGGGTCTTTCCTGTTGGCTGGTAGAGAGCCGGTGGGTGATAGTGGGTGCCTGGGGGACGGTGCAGTGAACCGCTGCAGCTAAAAAGGACCATTAGCAAATGCATGGTGGGAATCCAGATCCTGCGTCAGTGGTTGGAGCTCCTTTTCCTAAAAACAAACAACAAAACATACAGTAGGAAGACATACACACACAGATGCACATAGCATATGTAAGTAAAAGTATAACATACTGTACTACAGTATACAAAGTCACACACACTGAACACAAATATTCATACGCACACACACACTACAGTATACAAAGTAACACACACAGAACACAAAACACTGCTCAAAAAAATAAAGGGAACACTTAAACAACACAATGTAACTCCAAGTCAATCACACTTCTGTGAAATCAAACTGTCCACTTAGGAAGCAACACTGATTGACAATAAATTTCACATGCTGTTGTGCAAATGGAATAGACAACAGGTGGAAATTATAGGCAATTAGCAAGACACCCCCAATAAAGGAGTGGTTCTGCAGGTGGGGACCACAGACCACTTCTCAGTTCCTATGCTTCCTGGCTGATGTTTTGGTCACTTTTGAATGCTGGCGGTGCTTTCACTCTAGTGGTAACATGAGACAGAGTCTACAACCCACACAAGTGGCTCAGGTAGTGCAGCTCATCCAGGATGGCACATCAATGCGAGCTGTGGCAAGAAGGTTTGCTGTGTCTGTCAGCGTAGTGTCCAGAGCATGGAGGCGCTACCAGGAGACAGGCCAGTACATCAGGAAACGTGGAGGAGGCCATAGGAGGGCAACAACCCAGCAGCAGGACCGCTACCTCTGCCTTTGTGCAAGGAGGAGCAGGAGGAGCACTGCCAGAGTCCTGCAAAATGACCTCCAGCAGGCCACAAATGTGCATGTGTCTGCTCAAACGGTCAGAAACAGACTCCATGAGGGTGGTATGAGGGCCCGACATCCACAGGTGGGGGTTGTGCTTACAGCCCAACACCGTGCAGGACGTTTGGCATTTGCCAGAGAACACCAAGATTGGCAAATTCGCCACTGGCGCCCTGTGCTCTTCACAGATGAAAGCAGGTTCACACTGAGCACGTGACAGACGTGACAGAGTCTGGAGACGCCGTGGAGAACGTTCTGCTGCCTGCAACATCCTCCAGCATGACCGGTTTGGCGGTGGGTCAGTCATGGTGTGGGGTGGCATTTCTTTGGGGGGCCGCACAGCCCTCCATGTGCTCGCCAGAGGTAGCCTGACTGCCATTAGGTACCGAGATGAGATCCTCAGACCCCTTGTGAGACCATATGCTGGTGCGGTTGGCCCTGGGTTCCTCCTAATGCAAGACAATGCTAGACCTCATGTGGCTGGAGTGTGTCAGCAGTTCCTGCAAGAGGAAGGCATTGATGCTATGGACTGGCCCGCCCGTTCCCCAGACCTGAATCCAATTGAGCACATCTGGGACATCATGTCTCGCTCCATCCACCAACGCCACGTTGCACCACAGACGGTCCAGGAGTTGGCGGATGCTTTAGTCCAGGTCTGGGAGGAGATCCCTCAGGAGACCATCCGCCACCTCATCAGGAGCATGCCCAGGCATTGTAGGGAGGTCATACAGGCACTTGGAGGCCACACACACTACTGAGCCTCATTTTGACTTGTTTTAAGGACATTACATCAAAGTTGGATCAGCCTGTAGTGTGATTTTCCACTTTAATTTTGAGTGTGACTCCAAATCCAGATCTCCATGGGTTGATAAATTGGATTTCCATTGATTATTTTTGTGTGATTTTGTTGTCAGCACATTCAACTATGTAAAGAAAAAAGTATTTAATAAGATTATTTCTTTCATTCAGATCTAGGATGTGTTGTTTAAGTGTTCCCTTTATTTTTTGAGCAGTGTACATACACACACACTGAGCACACACACACAGAGACACACACACACACACACACACACATACACACTGCGCATGCATACACAGCCAATTGGCCAGTGTCACGTGGTGTTGATTTTTCAGTGTAACATCTCTAGTACTGATTCAGTTAAATTAACTCTGCTAGTGTTAAATTAACACTCAGTGGTGTAAAAGAACGCCAGTGTTGGTGTTAATAACCACTGTTGAACCAAAACTATGCCCATCTTTATCATGTTCCCAGCTTGCTCTGTTGCAGGTTGATTTTTTGAATGTATGTTTTTGCATGTACAGTGGGGTTCGGAATTATTGGACACTTAGGAGACATGCCAGGAGAAAAAGGAGGGCTGGAGTTCTGAAAACTACCGACAGCTACCTTTTAGTTTCAATGCATTAACATGATTTCTAATCTAGATCACACTATTCACCTGGCATTGAGATGATACGATTTAGAGTGTGGGTCTGAACTTGTATCTGTGTGGTGTGCTCAGTGGTGTGCTCAGTGGTGTGCTCAAGCAAAATAGTCACATAACATCAAAGATAAACCAGCATATTTACAGAAAGGATTAAGTATTTTCTGCATATGCATTGTTCTTTCGAAGGCCAAACTCACCGTTGCTGTGCATGGACAAAGAGCTCTATTTTCATGTCATCTGACCATAGCACGGGCCTGGAGTTTGCTAAACGGCATGGTGACTAGGATTGGAACCGGTGGTATCGTCATGGAATAAAAATAGAGGTATTTGGCCATGCACACCAGCAGTGGGTTTGGCCTTTGAAAGAACAATGCATATGCAGAAAATACCTCATCACTACTGTAAAATATGGCGGTGGATCTTTGATGTTATGAGGATATTTTGCTTCCACTAGTCCTGGGGCCCATGTTAAGGTCAATGGTATCATGAACTTGAAAGGAATGGTCTAAGATCCCTCTGTCACGTCCTGACCATAGAAAGATGTTATTTTCTATGGTGGAGTAGGTCAGGGTGTGACAGTTTTTTTCTTCTATGTTTTCTATTTCTATGTTGTCAGGTTCTAGTTTTGTATTTCTATGTTGGGGTTTTGTTTGGGATGATCTCCAATTAGAGGCAGCTGGTCCTCGTTGTCTCTAATTGGAGATCATACTTAAGTAGGGTTTTTTTCCACCTGGGTTTGTGGGAGATTGTTTTTGAGTTTGTGTATGTTTCATGACGCAGCCATGCCCTGGGAGTGCATAACGGCCCTGACCAGGAGGATCTTGTGGGCGAGATCATTCTGTTAAATTGTACTGATTTTCTTTTGGAAAAGTTTTATTGTTGCATTTCCTTTAAAAACAGCTTATACATTTTTGCACATAATTTTATACACATAAAAACAGCATAAAAAACAGCATTTGAATATTACATTTAAATTTGTTAAAAAGTACATGTTAAAAAGAAATAGAAACAACCATGAATAAAAGTACTTTTTCTTGTAAAACATCAAAATCTGTCAAGGCCATTTAAAATGTGTACAAATGATTTAACAAAGGTAAAACACTTTTAAGACATGAAAACATGTTAAAAAGTCACTTTGTTAAAAAAAAAAGCTGTCTTCAGTCATTATTTGCTTAAGATCTCACTTAGTGAAGGCCACAAGACTGAAAATGAATGAATGCAACAACCATGCCCCTGTCAGTAACAAATACAGTCATGGGTGGTAACCCTACAATTCACCAAGGCAACCTGGGAAATATGCAAATACGGCTTTACACTAAGCAGTGGGTTAATTTAACAATGAAATGTGTGGACCGGTATAGACACTGGAACAGTGTTACATTTAACAGTTAGTGTTGATTTAATACTGGAGAATTTGATGCGCAGACACACACACACACACACACACTGAGAATAAATATACACATTGAACACACACACACTGAGCACACACACTAAGCATACACCACACACACACTGAGCACACCACACAGATACACAAGTTCAGACCCACACTCTAAATCTGATCATCTCAATGCCAGGTAAATAGTGTGATCTACAGTAGATTAGAAATAATTTAATTGAAACTTAAAGGTAGCCATCGGAAGTTTCTCACCTCCAACCCTTATTTTCCCCCTGGCATGTCTCCTAAGTGTATGATGCCACTCACAGTCACCACACCCCTTCCAAACTCTCTGTGCCCTTCATGTCACACTAACTCGCTTTACCGAGCATACAGTATGCACTGTGCTCACAAACAACGCACGTTACACATCAGAGAAAGAAAACACATTTTGGTAATTCTATCAGAGATCAGAACGATAAGGTTTGTTGGAATTCTGACATTTGCAGGAACATTGATAGGCAACATGTGCCTGCAACCCACTACATAGACAGTAAATGGGCCGCTTCCCTATTTACGTTGTAATAGTATTTGAGCATATCAGAACCCTGACGAATACATGAAAACGCCAATCTCTGATGGAAGTCAATGTTTTCTTTCGTTTCCAAAAGAAAGATAAGTAGGTTTACAGGGAATCCTCTTCTTTGACATTAGTGGGGATCACACACACACAATTTGGGCATGATGAGGTCACTCGTCTAAGCAGCATGCATTCTTACACACTATGCTAAATACTGTCAATTTTTTATTTCAAGTCAGTTAAGAACAAACTCTTATTCACAATGTCAGCCTACCAGGGAACAGTGGGTTGACTGCCTTGTTCAGAAGAACAGATTTTTACCTTGTCGGCTCAGGGATTTAATCCAGCAACCTTCCGGTTAGAAGCCCAATGCTCTAACCACTAGGCTACCTGCCGCCCAGTATGTCTAAAGTCTAGCTGTGTTTTTAAAAGAAGGGATTTTTGCTGAATAGTCCACAACGCTGGAAACAAGCCACATAAACATAAAATACTTTTAGACAAAGACACAAAATAATCGAGTTTCCAGTTGGTAAAAATACATGAAGGAAAAATTTTAAAATGCTGGTGGTGGGTGAAATATTTTCATGCCAATTTGCAGCTAATAAAGCATGTGTACATTTACAATTATGATTTAAGCTTAAGGCGTTTCTCTTCGTTGTTGCGCCTCCTTCCTGCAGCTGTCACGGTATTCAAATAGTCAAATTCAGAGCACAGAAGTTTCCATATGAGCAGATGACTTTGCCTGTCAAGAAACCTCACGTCTCGTGTTTTGAGCAGAGGGGAAGAGAAACGAAAATGGGCTGATTTTCTGGTTGGCTTGACCAGAAAGACCCTTGTATTTTTATACCAGTTAATGTTGAGTGAACAAGTCATGGGCCTCTTCCTCATCTTTGTTTGAGTAACTCAGAGTGTGGTTGCGTTCCTAACATTGTTAAAAGTAAGAGAGAACCAGTAGGGTTCAGAAGCCAATGACATTCATTGACATGACAGCATTATTCTGCTAGATATACAGTTGAAGTCGGAAGTTTACACACACTTAGGTTGGAGTCATTAAAACTCGTTTTTCAAACACTCCACAAATGTATTGTTAACAAACTATAGTTTTGGCAAGTCGGTTAGGACATCTACTTTGTGCATGACACAAGTAATTTTTCTAACAATTGTTTACAGACAGATTATTTCACTTATAATTCACTGTATCACAATTCCAGTGGGTCAGAAGTTTACATACACTCAGTTGACTGTGCCTTTAAACAGCTTGGAAAATTCCAGAAAATGTTGTCATGCTTTAGAAGCTTCTGATAGGCTAATTGACAACATTTGAGTCAATTAGAGGTGTACCTGTGGATGTATTTCAAGGCCTACCTTCAGACTCAGTGCCTCTTTGCTTGACATCATGGGAAAATCAAAAGAAATCAGCCAAGACCTCAGAAAGAAAATTGTAGACCTCCACAAGCCTGGTTCATCCTTGGGAGCAATTTCCAAACGCCTGAAGGTACCATGTTCATCTGTACAAACAATAGTATGCAAGTATAAACACCATGGGACCATGCAGCCGTCATACCACCCAGGAAGGAGACGCGTTCTGTCTCCTAGAGAGGAACGTACTTTGGTGCAAAACGTGCAAATCAATCCCAGAACAACAGCAAAGGTCCTCGTGAAGACGCTGGAGGAAACAGGTACAAAAGTATCTTTATCCACAGTAAAACGAGTCCTATGTCGACCTAACCTGAAAGGCTACTCAGCAAGTAAGAAGCCACTGCAACAAAACCGCCATAAAAAAGCCAGACTACGGTTTGCAGCTGCACATGAGGACAAAGATCGTACTTTTTGGAGAAATGTCCTCTGGTCTGATGAAACAAAAATATAACTGTTTGGCCATAATTACCATCATTATGTTTGGAGGAAAAAGGGGGAGGCTTCCAAGCCGAAGAACACCATCCCAACCGTGAAGCACAGGGGTGGCAACATCATGCTGTGGGGGTGCTTTGCTGCAGGAGGGACTGGTGCACTTCACAAAATACGGAGGAATATTATGTGGATATATTGAAGCAACATCTCAAGACCTCAGTCAGGAAGTTAAAGCTTGGTTGTAAATGGGTCTTCCAAATGGACAATGACCCCAAGCATGCTTCCAAAGTTGTGATGGCTTAAGGACAACAAAGTCAAGATATTGGAGTGGCCATCACAAAGTCCTGACCTCAATCCTATAGAAAATGTGTGGGCGGAACTGAAAAAGTTTGTGCGAGCAAGGAGGCCTACAAACCTGACTCAGTTACGCCAGCTCTGTCAGGAGGAATGGGCCAAAATTCACCCAACTTATTGTGGGAAGCTTGTGGAAGGCTACCTGAAACGTTTGACCCAAGTTAAACAATTTAAAGGCAATGCTACCAAATGCTAATTGAGTGTATGTAAACTTCTGACCCACTGGGAATGTGATGAAAGAAATAAAAGCTGAAATAAATCATTCTCTCTATTATTATTCTGACAATTCACTATCTTAAAATAAATGGTGATCCGAAGTGATCTCAGACAGGGGATTTTTACAAGGATTAAATGTCAGGAATTGTGAAAATCTGAGTTTAAATGTATTTAGCTAAGGTGTATGTAAACGTCTGACTTCAACTGTACCTCATTGAGTGGAGTTTCTGCAAATATAGAAAACAGACACTGAATGAGATATAACATGCCTGTGAATATTCTTACATCTTTTTATGACATACGTAGCCTTCTTAATAGCCGCCCCCAAAAAGGCTACTGACAGGCATTCCTGCATAGCACATAAACATTGGGTTGCATATGTTATCAAATTACTTGATATGGGGTATAATAAAATTCCCTTGCGGGTCCTCCATCTGAAATTATACATTTATGGGGGAATAACTTTTTTTCCCATGACCTGGCAATGTAATGTATTTTACATTGAATTCTCCCATGCAGAACATTTACTCTTGTATTACCACCATGCACAGTTTCCAACCAATGTGCCATGGTCCATATCCTCAGAGCAAAACATTTACTGCCCCTTGTTGATGGATGGGTCCACATACTTATTTTCTCTTTTTTCTAAGTATTTCAGACACGAAAGGAGGGAAAAAAAGATCTGTCAAATGTCAAATTTCAGCATATTTCCATTTCATAATTTTCTCCACAAAGCTCGCCGCATTTCGAGAGCCACCACCCAGTTGTTGATAACGCTCCAAGTCAGAAGATTTCTGTGTAGAGTCTCACAGAGAAAATATGGACAAATAAGTGAATGTGGGAATGAAAGATTAAACTTGTCCCCTTTAGTGACAACATAACGAGAGGGTCTCTCCCAGTCCCAGTTTGTGTTAACATGGTGCCTCAGGGATGTCTAAGGCACTACTGTAGCCACCTCCCAACCCCACTCCCCATTTATGAATGCACTGTTATGAGCTCTACTCTATTGGCCTGCTGTGCACAGTAAAGAGGCCCTATTTTTAGCCTGTGTTTGAATGTAATACCCTGATGTGTGACTTTAATATGTTTGAATATACCTATACAATGTACACTACATATACAAAAGTATGTGGACACCCCTTCAAATTAGAAGATTTGTCTATTTCAGCCAAACCCGTTGCTGACAGCTGTATAAAATCAAGCACACCGCCATGCAATCTCCAAAGACAAACATTGGCAGTAGAATGGCCTTACTGAAGAGCTCAGTGACTTTCAATGTGGCACCGTCATAGGATGCCACCTTTCCAACAAGTCAGTTAAACAAATTTCTGCGCTGCTAGAGCTGCCCCGGTCAACTGTAAGTGCTGTTATTGTGAAGTGGAAACGTCTAGGAGCAACAACGCCTCAGCCGCAAAGTGTTAGGCCACACAAGCACACAGGATGGGACTGCCGAGAGCTGAAGAGAGTAGCATTTAAAAATCGTCTGTCCTTGGTTGCAACACTCACTACCGAGTTCCAAACTGCCTCTGGAAGCAACGTCAGCATAAGAACTGTTCATTGTGAGCTTCATGAAATGGGTTTCCATGGCTGAGCAGCCGCAAAAAAGCCTTAGATCACCATGTAAGCGTCGGCTGGAGTGTTGTAAAGCTTGCCGCCATTGGACTCTGGAGCAGTGGAAACGCATTCTCTGGTGTGATTAATCACGCTTCACCATCTGGCAGTCCGATGGACAAATCTGGGTTTGCCGGATGCCAGGAGAATGCTACCTACCCCAATGCATTCTGCCAACTGTAAAGTTTGGTGGAGGAGGAATAATGGTCTGGGGCTGTTTTTCATGGTTTGAGCTAGGCTCTTTAGTTCCAGTGAAGGGAAATCTTAACGCTACAGCATACAATGACATTCTAGATGATTTTGTTCTTCCAACTTTGTGGCAGTTTGGGTAAGGCCCTTTCCTGTTTCAGCACAAAGCGAGGTCCATACAGAAATGGTTTGTCGAGATCGGTGTGGAAGAAATTGACTGGCCTGCACAGAGCCCTGACCACAACCCCATCGAACACCTTTGGGATGAACTGGAACACTGACTGCGAGCCAGGCCTAATCCCCCAACATCAGTGCCCGACCTCACTAACACTTTTGTGGCTGAATGGAAGCAATGTTCCAACATCTAGTTGAAAGACTTCCCAGAATAGTGGAGGCTGTTATGGCAGCAAAGGGGCGACCAACTCCATATTAATGCTCATGATTTTGGAATGTTTGACGAAGAGGTGTCCATATACTTTTGTCCATATAGTGTATATGACTATGTATATGAATACAAATGGAAATTCACTGACTGGCTAATCTGTCACATTTACAAAAATGTTGATCAATGTGCATTGTCCATGTCAAATAAACATAATGTAAACCTAATGTAACCTAAAGTGAAGGTAATGTTTGTGTAGGAGACCTTACACCACAAATGAGGTTCCTGTGGGAAAATAAAGTTAGTCTAAGTTTAAGACAGCCCATGTCTGGGCTACTCCGGTCCTATTGGTCCTTTACAGATAAGGGACGAGGGGACCATTCCCTTCCCGTGTCCTCATCGCTGGCAGCCAGTCACAATGGGCGGGATTCATCGGGGTAATTCTGTTGTGCAGCTACTGACTTGGTCAGCACTCCCGAACCCAAAGAAAGAATGTGACCTCACAATACACATATTTCAACGTGACCCTGACCCGGACTGTACTGTAATGTACGTCTCCTGGAGTCTCCTTTCATCACCATCAAAACTTGCCTCTGTTCACAACACATAACCCAAACTATCCGGGCCACGTTCGGCAGAACAAAATGTTGTGGAACGTTCAGATAAAAATCATATATTTCTGTCTGTGTGAACAGACATGCTTGTCTACGTCAGCTCTATTCATGACATTTATATCTATCTTTATGAACTTGTTGGGGTGGGGGAAGGGCACCATCATGTTTACTGTTTGGTTTTATGAACAAAACACCGCAGGGGCTAGGGAGTCTCCTCTCTTCCTTTCTCGCTCCCACATTTCCCCTCTTCTTTTCCTCCTGCTCCTGTACTTTTCGAGGCCAACCTCGTAAACTTGTGTGCGTGCAACGTGGGAATATCGCGGCCAACCATCCAAGTGCGCTTGAGTGTACAGGAGATACAGAACATACAGTAATGCAAAGCAGATAACGCCGAAGCCTTTAGAATAGATATGAATTATAGTCAGTGTTGTGTCTCGAGCAACCTCTCAACTTGTCTACATCAAGCCCAATGTGTAATCAGGCCTGCTAACCAAAGAACCCTTTATAAGTACATTCACATCACGCCTTGCACACAAAGCACATGGCTGGTTATAGTCAGCTGTCTCTTATCAACATACATATTTGTATGTCATATGTACGTATATCAACATAGGTTTTTATCGGAGTGCATTTATGCTGTGTAATCACCTGGCATGACAGACGATGGGGGCTCATTAAAATGGCACCCATTATGCTGTCAAACAAACTCGTAGTTATGTTTAAATCCCAGGCTTACATGCCGCTACCAACTAAATCTGCCTCAAAGGAAAGTTGAATCCTCCTCCTTGTCGACACCCATCCAGGCTTTTCACAATCCATACAACATTTGCCTGAGGGATATATCATCTCAAAATGGAGGACGATGTCACCCCGGGCTTGTAATGATTCCTGTCAGCTTCCCTGGGAAAAGCATTTAACACAGTGCATTAAAGGTCTATAAGTATTTTTATAGAATGCTTCTTGTAGCCATAATTGTTCACAACGACCATAAAGACACGAGACAATCAAAACTGTAATTAAAAGTTTCGAGCCGCCTTGTTTGTGCTCCCATAACACGGGGCGTGTAAAAAACAGAGGGAGAATTTTTTGAAGGGTACACACAAGAAAAAGCGTTGAAACCACAAATCGCTCTGTCCAAGTAGGAGAAAACCCACTTTGTATGGGGAACAAGCCGTTAGCTCAGCATCTTAAAATAAGAATGAGGCAGCTCATTAAGCGAGAGGAAAACTATGTCACCCTTTAATGTCAAAACATCGCTGGGCATATGAGGGCACTGAGCTGACAAACTGAGCTGCGGAACCCATATTGAATGACGGTTGTCATGGCACTATTTAAAGTGGGAGAGGTTCAAGGCTGGGATTTCCCCACGGGCACTCTCTCGGCCACCAACCCTAAATAAGGACCCCTAGCGATGACAGCAGCGACATTTACTGAGTTACTCACTTCCTGGTGACAACTGTGTTTTGAATAAACTCCCCTGATTATTTTGTCTGGAATGCAGATGAAACGGTTAAAAGATGATGACTCTAGACAGACATTGCAAAGGAATTGTCCGTTTGATGTTGCGGCTAAACAAGAAAGTATTCTGGAGACAATGAAAACACGAATGAAACCATTTTGGAGGCCATCACACGCTGTTAAAGGAAGGCTATACACCTGCTAAGGGGTTGTGGGACAGAGATATCTGGATGTGTATGTGAAATAAACGACATAGCGCATAACAAAGAAGCCTATACCTGGGTTCAAATAGTATTCAATATCTTTCATATTGTGTGAGTGAACAAATGGGAGGGGTATACAATGTTGGGACTTATTCCATTGGTTCCATTTTGGCAAGCTCAATCAGGCACAGCTAAAGCATTTGAAATATAACAAATACTATTTGGATCCAGGTCTGAAGCAGTCCTCCATTTCTTTCTGTTTGCCTAGTTTCTGTTATCATTTTATTGGATATCACTATGGAATGGAAAGGGTGAGGGGAAAAAGGGGGACAGAAACAGAGAGAAGTGACAGATGAGTGAGTTAGGGGTGGGCTTCCAAAAAGCATTCTGTTATTCATAGCACCTGTCTATTTCATTTCAGATGACATGTATTCCCCCACTATTAGAATACTCTGGTCAAAGGGGTAGTGCTTAATAGGCAAAGATACCAAGGCATCACAGATCTCTAGTCAAAACATGGCACGATTAGTCCCTAACAAGTGGATCTTCAAGTGGTTGGATCATGATAGGCAACACTAACAATTCCTGTGTTAGTGAGTGAAGTGGAATTTAAATGAACAGCACTGTGTTGTCTTTTTCTCCCCAATTTTGATCTTGTCTCATCGCTGCAACTCCCCAATGGGCTCAGGAGGCGAAGGTCGAGTCATGCATCCTCCAAAACATGACCCGCCAAACCGCCCTTAACACCAGCCCGCTTAACCCGGAAGCCAGCCGCACCAATGTGTCGGAGGAAACACAGTTCAACTGACGACTGAAGTCAGCCTGCAGGCACGAGGCCCGCCATAAGGAGTTGCTAGAGCGCGATGAGCCAACTAAATCCCCCCTGGCCAAACCCTCCCCTAACCCGGATGACGCTGGGCCAATGGTGCCCCCGCCCTATGGGACTCCCGATCACGGCCAGTTGTGATACAGCCCAGGATCAAACCCGGGTCTGTAGTGACGCCTCTAGCACTGCGATGTAGTGCCTTAGAACACTGCACCACTCTGGAGGCCCAGCACTGCGTGTTCTATATGATGAGGAAATACTTAAGCAATGGCAATACACATTTTTTTGTGTGAAATACATTCATTGAAACTGATTCATATTGTAGTTTCACCAGTTTCGATTCCACTATCTCAGCAGGTAGCTCTCTTGTGTAACGCTAAGGAACGTTTTCTTTTAATGTTCCATCAAAGTAAATAAACATGATGCAAAATGACTACAATGTATGTACATAATTTTAATGTGGCATTTATTCTAAAAATTATTTGCGTAACCAGGAGCCAAAGTATATTCAACTATTATTTTCAAACCACTGACATCTACATTTCCAAGGACACAGGTTTCAAGGATCCAAGTACAACAGCTGGCCAAACAACCAATGATATAAGAAATCCCTCCTTGATACATCAAAGTTGAAACACATGGGTTGAATGAATACTTGGTGTTGTGGTTCGCGGTGCCCATAGCTTCTGACTGCAGGGATATTAGTAGCATATTAGCATCCGCAACGTGCCTTATTCAAAAGAGATTTCAATTCAATTTCACTCAGGCAATGTTGATGGCCATGCAATCATAATGGGGATTAAAAGAGAGCCCTGACATCAGTCGACAACAATGCCACACCATTGGCATTTAGTCCATTCTGAAAGTTTCTTATGGTCCCCTTGAATGCTGTTTGGGCCTTTGTAATTGCAGCCAATTAATTGTAACGCTGGACTGAATAGCCTGCGCTCATTGGTGGAACAATGGCCGACAAATAGAGCAAGAAGCACGCCAGGCTGCCAGCAGCCTCTCGCCAGATTATCAACAGCTGCTGCTGCCGTGGCACGGTCGTTCCTTTCAATGCCCAATCCCTTCTCATGAGGAGCTGGGGTGGGGTTGACGGGAAGACCCGGTGGCATGAGAGTGCCATCAATCTCTATTGTGTCCCCTCCCCTTTCTAAAGAAAACAGTCACTAAAGTCTCATTTGTCGCCACTTTTCCATGGTGGGTGGGGTTGTGGGTGTGCGTGATGGAGCCGCAGTGCTTTCTATGTGGGGATTATTAAGGGTTAATTGAGTGTGGTAAATGATTGGGTGCTGAATAGGGATTAGTGGTAGGAGGTGGTGGAGGTGGCAGATGTGGTGTGAAACGAAGAGCCACTCGGCTTCTAAAGAATACAAATCAGGGCCCATGCTCTATTCCGGACTCTATCTAAGACTCAATTATCCCATTCACGCTGGGAGCAAAAGAGTTGCTGGAGTGCACAGATGGTTTCCATGCTAAAGAACTCTGGGGAAAGCAGAATTATTTTCTGGGCACCTTTTCTTCAGGTTCAATTAACAATGGAGCAATGGGGGTTTATTGGGTATTCATGATGTGCTGGGCCTTGTGAACAGGTTTTTAAGATTGAAGGATTCTGAAAGGGACAATGGAAGAATGGAAGGCCATGAATCGGAATGAGAGGGTGAGGATGCGGCTTAGCTCTGGCTGTTTTCCAAATTGAGACTGCTACACCGAAAAAGGGGAACCTCTGATAAATGGGGAAAAATATGTAGAAGGGCGTGTCCACCGGGGGGCCGCCTGCCTGGCACGCCGTCTGTTGCTCGCCATCTCAAGCCAATGGAACAGTAATCTAATTCATTCTCCTTCAAAAAACTCCAGACCTCTCCTTAGCCCCTCAAAACAACACAGCTCAACAGGCTTGAAAAGGCCTGAGAACCCTGGAGAACAGCGGAGACAAAGGCGAAGGGGAGCTCAGTCAGGTCATGAATATAGGGGCCTGTATTAGGGCTGCCATGTGTTCACGTCACCCTTGGCTGTTGTTGTTGTGGAGGCACACGATTCTCCGGCGATCGCCTCTGTCTTTATTTAGTCAAACCAAATGAATGCCACTTGTCAGGGAGAAAGGAAAATAAAAGCATCCAAAGAGTCATGTGGCTAATTTATCCTTTTAATGTATATGAACAATGCTTCATTTACAATATACTTCTAATTGACTTTCAAAACAGTAGCACGGAACAGGGTTGAACTATAGGTGACACTTTAGTATAGGGATCACATACTATGCACTCATTTTATTTATAAGTGTGTATTGATATCTAATTAGGCCCGTATTAGGTATTATTTGCCATGACTTCTAATGTTAAAATAAGAAAACACTGAATAAATACCTAATAAATGTCTAACAATACCCCAAAAGGCCAATTTGTTACTTATATTGCTAATGAGTGTCTATGACGTGATCCCTATATAGAAGTGTTAGATAATAGCGTATGAGCTGTTGTTCCATTTCAACCATACCTTCTATCCAAGTGCAACCGAATGATATTGTTTACCTCAGTCTGCAATCTCATTAAGTAAGTTTTAACTTTGCAATCTATCACCTCGGGGACCTTTGCTTGTGAACTCCACATTGTTTGACACTCAACAGTATGTTTCAAAGTTTGCATTCCAACAACTAGCCTGTAACTCCTCGACTTAAATTCCTCAAGTACTGTCAAATGTGAGAGGCTCACATCTCAAGACGAATCGCCTGGGATATTTCTCAAATCTCCATCCTAGCCATCTCAAACATTCGCAAAATGTCCTTCCTGGCATGTTTGGGTGTGAATAGAAGAGGACATTAATATTGGGCCTAATCACCGTTCAAGGTCCCACATCCATGTATGTCCTTGCCCCCGACCCAGTGGTTGAAAAGCAGCTAATATCAGCCAGGAAGGAACAATGGACAAAGCTGAGCACTTGAATCACAATGAAGGAGAAGGACCTGCCCTGCTAACACAAGCTGCAAAGACCCACCCGACCGACGGATGCCTCACAATACGCCAAACAATAAATCACAGTGACTGAAACAAAAGAACCCAGACTATAACCTCTTATCGCCCCCTAAATACAGTACAAAAACCTATTCATTCATGTATATTTTCCACAGAGAAATATGATTCAAACTCAATAAGCAAAATGAACATCAAACGGCACAAACAACTTTTTTTTAAATTAGAGTGTTGAACTGGAAAACCCATACTATAACGGTCATTTCCTGGGTTTAAATAAATCATGAATAGGCTTTCAAAGGGCTATAGCAATGGCGGCTGTGAGAGAAGTGCTATTTCGGCTAAAGATTGGAATCAGGTCGGGGTCCCAGACAATACAAAGTGCAATTGGCTATTTTTGGCGCTTCATTGTCAGGGAAATGGGGTTCCTTTCTTTCATTGTATCCAGTATCCACTCTTTCTTTCTTTCTTTCTTTCTGCCCCTAATCAAAAACAAAACATCCCAGGTCTGTACTATGGGGCAATCAGGGGGCTAAGGGGTTGAGACTAGTACATTCTTGTGGTCATTTTCGTAAGCTTGCGGCAATGCCGTTGCACTGCAGTCACCCTATCCAGGTCAGCTTGTGGGAATGCGTCGATGACTTCTTTGCTTTTACTGTTCATTGTTTTGGAAATGTGTGTTAAAAAAAAAAATGGGCAAAGTTCATGTGGTCTACACACAACAATATCTTATCATAATACACTTTTGTCTTGTGTACTATAACAAACATTCCCTCTCTTTTCAAAGAGTGACTGTATCTGACATTGACTGGCATCGACTGAAATACTCTTGGTCTCTTGGCAACAATTTAGAGGACGAAAAATACGTTGTTTTCCATTCACCAAAAAATACCCTTAGGATGTTTTCTCTACAGAAAAACTAACAAAGAAATTGCATATTCCACGCATTATGTGGATATTTTCATCTTTCAGTTCCCATGTCTCTCCCATACTGGATTATGATCTTAATGTTCACTCAGTCCTGAACAGACAGGATCGGTGTAAGCAATACGGGAAAAATTATAAAGAAATCACAGAGCATAACAGAGGGTAAAGTGACTATTCATAGATAACAAACAGAGAGAAACAGCAGCATGTGTGAAGGAATGTGAATATGTGTGTGTGTCTGTGGGGGGGGGGGGGGGGGGGGGACAATATGCATGTGTGTGTGTGTTTTGGAGTGTCAGTGTAGCATGTGTAAGGTTAGAGTCCAGTGAATGTATATCGAGCCTGTGCAAGAGAGTCAGTGCAGAAAATAATAATAAATAATAATAAAATAAGGGGGTCAATGCAAATAGTCCGGGTAACCATTTGATTAACTGTTCCGCAGTGCAATGGCTTAGGGGTAGAAGCTGTTAAGGAGCCTGTTGGCGCTCCGGGACCGCTTGCTGTGCAGTAGCAGAGAGAACCGTCTATGACTTGGGTGGCTGGAGACTTCGACAATTTTTAGGGCCTTCCTCTGACACTGCCTGGTATAGAGCTTGAAGAATATTGAAACGAATAATGGGCAAATATTGCACAATCCAGGTGTGGAAAGCTCTTAGAGACTTTACCCAGAAAGACTCACAGCTGTAATCGCTGCCAAAGGTGCTTGTACAAAGTATTGACTCAAGGGTGTGAATACTTATGTATATTTGATATTTCAGTATTAAATGTTCAATACATTTGCAAACATTTCTTAATATATGTTTTCACTTTTTCATTATGGTGTACTGTGTGTAGCTGGGTGAGAGAAAAACATATTTAATCAATTTTGAATTCAGACTGTAACACAACAAAATGTGGAATAAGTCAAGGTGTATGAATACTTTCTGAAGGCACTGTAGACAAGGATGGGGGCTTGGGGTTTTGATGGGAAAGGTCTAGGCTTTACAGGGAAGGACCATGGTTGGCCTTCATTCCATTTCAACTCAATTAACTCAAATGCAGTTCATGAGTTCACTCAGTTCAGGAAACAACAATATCATTGAATTTGATTTTCTATGTTTTCAAATGTCCAATTGCTACATTTGCTGAGCTGAGCCAGACTGGAATGGAATCAGAGTTTTGCAGGCAGATCACCAGTGATACAAGTCAGTATTCGACATCCATCCATGGCTGAGGATGTCAGGATATGATGTGGAAACCGGCCACCAGGGGCAACAGTGAGCGCTGTTACCTTTAAGTTTTGTTTTTTCTAGGACATTGTGGATGTGGATAAGCATCTGCCTCTGACTCCAAAGGTTTCATGGTTGAATCCAGCGATAGAGTGTCATTTTTGATAGTTGTTATAAGCCTATCCCAAACCTTAACCATTTGGAGTTAATGCCTAACCTTAAGATTTCTGAGTTAATGCCTAAACTTAACCCTAACCTTAAAATCCGGAGTTAATCCCTAAATGTAACCTTAAACACTTTGAGATTTAACGTTTAGCACAACTTTGAAATTTGACGTTTGAGAAACATGGATGAACGTCTAACTCTGATGTGAGACTGAGACCTTGCAGAAATGTTGACACTTGCTGATAGATTTGTGGATCCAGGATCACATGTTGGGATGTGGCTCCCTCTAGTGGTACTTTTCCATATAGACTTACCCACACTCCAGGGTTTCGACCAGGGTTTTATGTTAATGTCAGCTCTAAAGACTTATGGTGACGGCATCAACAATCTTTGCATCATTCAAGTCTGTTGCTTTGTGAGAAGGTGTTAAAGTTCACAGATAGCCATTGTTATGTAAAAAACAGCTGAAAAGAACACAGAGCATTGCCTTGGCCCCAAATGAGAGCAGGGATCCATGGGTAAAATACTGGGGTAAATCCTGTATGTAAATGCACCATTAGAAGCTGGATGTAGAAACCAATGGTATAAACTCTGGGTGGTCGTGGTTGTGAGGCACCATCTTTTACTTGAGCATTATTTAGGTCACTGTAAACAAGGGCAACAAAGCCCAAATCCTGTGATAATCAAACAAAACAGAAAATACAACAACCACTGTTGTAATGTGTGGCGGAAAGAAGCATACATTATTTTTGTCCCCACTAGTGACTACCCTTTTCCACTTGTGCTCTAACTAGCTATCCCCCTTTCCCTTTCTTTAAATATTCTCATGAATGGATTTCACATGAATTCTTGGTTATTCCCATCTATGCAAATGCTATGTCCGGCTTCTAGTGGTGTTTTGCAGTATGACTGGAGTCCTGTCTATCTCTAACATGCTGACCAGACCAGTTGCAAAATAAATGAACACATACATGTTATTCAATCATCTGCTTAGCCAGGTGCTAAAATAGAACTTGGTTCTATTTGTGACACTGGACGCGCTTGAAGTCCTGTATCTTCCATCTCCTCATTTGTTTTTAGGAGCATATATCAAATCAAATTTCAAATCAAATTTATTTATAAAGCCCTTCTTACATCAGCTGATATCTCAAAGCGCTGTACAGAAACCCAGCCTAAAACCCCAAACAGCAAGCAATGCAGGTGTAGAAGCACGGTGGCTAGGAACAACTTCCTAGAAAGGCCAGAACCTAGGAAGAAACCTAGAGAGGAACCAGTCTATGAGGGGTGGCCAGTCCTCTTCTGGCTGTGCCGGGTGGAGATTATAACAGAACATGGCCAAGATGTTCAAAGATGACCAGCAGGGTCAAATAATAATAATCACAGTGGTTGTCGAGGGTGCAACAGGTCAGAACCTCAGGAGTAAATGTCAGTTGGCTTTTCATAGCCGATCATTCAGAGTATCTCTACCGCTCCTGCTGTCTCTGGAGATTTGAAAACAGCAGGTCTGGGACAGGTAGCACGTCCGGTGAACAGATCAGGGTTCCATAGCCGCAGGCAGAACAGTTGAAACTGGAGCAGCAGCACAGCCAGGTGGACTGGGGACAGCAAGGAGTCATCAGGCCAGGTAGTCCTGAGGCATGGTCCTAGGGCTCAGGTCCTCCGACAGAAAGAGAGAGAGAGAGAAAGAGAGAGAGAGAATTAGAGAGAGCATAATTAAATTCACACAGGACACCGGATAAGACAGGAGAAATACTCCAGATATAAAAGACTGACCCTAGCTCCCCGACACAAACTACTGCAGCATAAATACTGGAGGCTGAGACAGGAGAGGTCGGGAGACACTGTGGCCCCATCCGACGATTCCCCCGGACAGGGCCAACGAGGCAGGATATAACCCTACCCACTTTGCCAAAGCACAGCCCCCACACCACTAGAGGGATATCTTCAACCACCAACTTACCATCCTGAGACAGGGCCGAGTATAGCCCACAAAGATCTCCGCCACGGCACAACCCAAGGGGGGGGGCGCCAACCCAG
Source organism: Salmo salar (assembly GCF_965601325.2). Lineage (NCBI taxonomy): Eukaryota > Metazoa > Chordata > Actinopteri > Salmoniformes > Salmonidae > Salmo > Salmo salar. The sequence continues at coordinate 52,369,815 of NC_138292.1, read as the reverse complement.
ACACCAAGATCACGTCAGTGACTCAACCCACTCACCCCTCCTCGAGATGGCATGAAAGAGAACCAGTAAGCAAATTGATATAAAACATCCCCACTAAATGTTTTTAAATGCTCACGAATTTCTACAAAATGAGCACAAATTTATATTAAACATGGCTACAAATTATGAAACGAGCTCACGAATTGTAAAACGTCCACGTACTGTAATATACATCCACTATACTTTTAGTTTTGGATGTTATGATGATATTCCCTGGAGGTCGGGGCCCACAGGGCAGGTGCCCTGTGTGCCCATTCGGTAATCTGGCCCTGATCATGAAATTAAACTACAGGTATTGTTGTTACACATCCTCACACTGTCTTGGAGGATAAAACTGAGACTGTAGCCAGCTTCCATTTTACCTAATTTTATTGTCCAAAGAATGTTCTCATAGTCCAGAAGCATTGGATGAAAATCCACAATGTTGGTGCCATACAGGAGCACTGACCAATCTGCCTCCAAAAGAGGACTGCTGGTTTTGAGGATGGTGTGGAGGTCAGTGGTTGATGATCTGAGCACCCCCTGAGATGGTGAGTATGGTTTCAGTAGACCACTATTGAGCTGGTAGATCAGATAGGAGCTTCGAGGAAAGGTCATTTAGTGCTTTGAATGTGGTTCATATTGCCTTATAGTGAATTCAGGACTTGGACAAGGAGTCGATGCAGCTTAAAGATGCATTTACATTGGGGTTTGGATGATAGTGTCAAATTTCTTAGAATGAGCAAAAATATTAGAGTTTGTGGACTGGAGGGGGTAATAGTCAAGTTGGGAAATGTGCAAATATTTAGATACAAACATATAGTCAAGTTGGGGATTATTCAGATATTCCTGTTGAAAAAGAGAAAAGACAAAAAGATATAATCTTACAGTATATTAAATTTATCCCATTGGGCCAAAACTGGTTGAACCAAAAAAATCTATGTATGACGGTGAATCAATGTGGAAAACACAATTGGATTTTTTTCACCCAACTTTTAACCAACATTTTTGGTTAATTTCACATTGGTTGATTTCCCAAATTTAAATCAAAACTAGACATTGAACTGATGTCTGTGCCCAGTGGGATTGGAGTTCTGTAATCATATCAGCTCATTTCTCATACTTCTTCTAATCATCCAGAGAGAATGTACCTTTCTTTGAGGTTAACCTTTGAGATGACCTCCCTCAAGGATTCTCGCTCTTTCCTCGGAGCGAATTTGTCCCACATTTTAGCAAAGTCGCCATTGGTGGCCACGTTTCTCAAGATATTGCGACCATGATGCCTGTGGACAAAGATATTAATATCATCTTAAACGTGCAACATATCAAATAATTTCTCCTGTCTGTGATTAAAAACAGTACTCAAACGATGGCAACCTGAGAAAAAAATATCCCATCAAAATAAGACATACATTAGGTCGAATTTGCAAGAGGGTCGAGTGCCCTGCGTCCTGCGAAACACAACCCAGCCAAGCCGTACTACTTCTTGACACAAAGCCCGCTTAACCTGGAAGCCAGCTGCACCAATGTGTCGGAGGAAACACCATACACCTGGCGACCGTGTCAGCGTGCATTGGTCACCACAGGAGGTCGCTAGTTGGCGATGGGAGAAGAACATCCTTTGGCTTCGGCTAAGCTTTTGGCTTTTTAACTTTCAAACCCACATGAGTGCCTGGACTTGGATTTTCCTATGCCACGTAGCACTTATTTGCATTTATAATTTTTCCTATTTGTTTTCAATTACTATTCCCCTCCAAGAGAACCTGTGGTTGTTTTGGAATACCTAAAATCCGCAATTCAAACCATGACACCCTTTAGCATAGATGCTGTAGACAGCCGACAATGTGGCTTTTAAAGGCAATTTCAATTTGTATTCGTGGTAAACGCTGCAGATGTCGACTCAAGAGTAAATTACCTTTACAAGCTGCATTGTCGGCGATCTAGTGCTATAGCGAGCCATGGATTGAATCACGGCCTAAATTAAGGCCGGCCATTATGTTTAAGCAAGCTACTTTACAGGAGGAACATCACACCTGACTTCCTGTGCAGGGTCCACAGCCAGTTTACTGACGGCAATCAAGAAACGGTCAGTGAGGTCTTTCTTCCCCGACAGGAGACGAGCCATCCCCATGACCTCAGCCAGTCTCTCCAGGTGCTGAGCAGTGCAGCTCCTCACCGCAGCGTTACGGTGGCTGAGGAAGGAAAAACAGAGCACATCAGTTACATGTCATAGAGATACATGAGTTAGGAGACGAATGATAATGGATTGTATTGATGAAGTCTCATCGATGGATCAAAATGTTCACTAAGACTTTATATTAAAGTCCCTTAATATACCATTTATAAACTGTTTGTGAAGAGTTCAATTACCATTTATTAATCATTATTCCTACATTTGTAAATGTCAATGAGAAATCTATAAATAGTTGTTTACACATTTATAAATGCTATTTTAAATGATTTGTTCATGATTTATCAGATAATTAATAAGGTATTTGATCATAGTGCCTTGTATATGATTTCATAATGTTAAATACCTTTCCACTCTCAGTCCAATTCTTGCTAGTCAATGTCAACTCATTGCCTATAAATATACATACATTTATAAATATTCCAGCCCAGGCGCAATTTCGATTTTGGTCACTAGATGGCAGCAGTGTCAGTGCAAAGTCTTAGACTGATCCAATGAACCATTGTATATCTGTTCAAAATGTTGTATCAAGAATGCCCAAATGTGCCTAATTGGTTTATCAATACATTGTGCACTCTTCTCAAACAAATAGATTGATCACTGTAATATCTACTGTAAATTGGACAGTGCCGTTAAATTAACAAGAATAAGCTTTCTGCCCATATCTGTCCTGGGAAATGTTTTTGTTACTTACAACCTCATGCTAATCACATTTGCCTACATGCCGTAGAGGTTTAATATCATAATGTTTCTTAACCTGTTAGGGCTAGGGGGCAGTATTGACACGGCTTGATAAAAAAAAGTACGCGATTTAATCTGGTTACTACTCCTGCCCAGTAACTAGAATATGCATATAATTATTGGCTTTGGATAGAAAATGCCCTAAAGTTTCTAAAACTGTTTGAATGGTGTCTGTGAGTATAATTTGAACTCATATGGCAGGCCAAAACCTGAGAAGATTCCATGCAGGAAGTGGCCTGTCTGAGAAGTTGTGTTTCATCTGGGCTCTTTTTATTGAAGATTTAGGATCTTTGCAATAACGTGACACTTCCTACGGCTCCCATAGGCTCTCAGAGCCCGGGAAAAAGCTGAACGATATCGAGGCAGGCTCTAGCTGAAACACTATCGGTTTTGGCAAGTGGCCGCTCAGAGTACTGTGGGCTTAGGCGCGTGCCCGAGTCGACCGAATGCTTTATTTTCTTTCCTCTGTTTACCTAAATGCAGATTCCGGTCAGAATATTATCGCTTTTTTACGAGAAAAATGGCATAAAAATAGATTTTCAACAGCGGTTGACAGGCTTCGAAGTACGGTAATGGAATATTTCGAATTTTTTTTGTCACGAATTGCACCATGCTCGTAACCCTTATTTACCCTTTCGGATAGTGTCTTGAACGCACAAACAAAACGCCGCTGTTTGGATATAACTATGGATTATTTTGAACCAAACCAACATTTGTTATTGAAGTAGAAGTCCTGGGAGTGCATTCTGACGAAGACAGCAAAGTTAATAACATTTTTCTTATAGTAAATGTGACTTTTCTGAGTGCTAAACTTGCTGGGTGTCTAAATAGCTAGCCCTGTGATGCCGGGCTATCTACTGAGAATATTGCAAAATGTGCTTTCACCGAAAAGCCATTTTAAAAATCGGACATATCGAGTGCATAGAGGAGTTCTGTATCTATAATTCTTAAAATATTTGTTATGCTTTTTGTGAACGTTTATCGTGAGTAATTTAGTAAATTCACCGGCAGTGTTCGGCGGGAATGCTAGTCAAATGCTAATGTAAAAAGTTTGTTTTTGATAGAAATATGAACTTGATTGAACAAAACATGCATGTATTGTATAACATAATGTCCTAGGGTTGTCATCTGATGAAGATCAAAAGGTTAGTGCTGCATTTAGCTGTGGTTTGGGTTTATGTGACATTATATGCTAGCTTGAAAAAATGGGTGTCTGATTATTTCTGGCTGGGTACTCTGCTGACATAATCTAATGTTTTGCTTTCGTTGTAAAGCCTTTTTGAAATCGTACAGTGTGGTTAGATTAACGAGAGTCTTGTCTTTAAAATGGTGTAAAATAGTCATATGTTTGAAAAATTTAAGTTTTTGCATTTCAAAGGTTTTTGAATAACGCGCCACGGGATTACACTGGCTGTTACGTAGGCGGGACGATTTGGTGCCACCTATCCTAGAGAGGTTAAGACCTGCCTAAATGAAAACATGTGAATATTTGTGATGGTGTATATTAAATTGATTGACTTTGTAGTGTGGTAGTATTTGATATATAACTATTTATACATTAAAATGTTTATCTTTTACGCTATAAAGATACTTAAAATATGCAAGCAAGCATTAGGCAATGAGTTGACATTGACTAGCAAGAATTGGACTGAGAGTGGAAAGGTATTTAACATTATGAAATCATATACAAGGCATTAACAAACATTACAATGCAATACCTTATGCATGATCAGAGAGGGAGAGAAGTCATAGCCTGAAAGGCCATGCCCCAAGAGTCGCTGGGGTGGAGAGAGAGAGGGCGTATCTCACTAGCGCAGGTCAGGAACAAAGAAAAAGAGAGACAATGATTCTAAGACTCTTTTAAAAGCCTCTGAGTTGTTAAAATAAAACAATGTGAGTTGTTAACCTGTTGGGGCTAGGGGGCAGTATTTGCACGGCTGGATACATTTTTTTTTACTCGATTTAATCTGGTTACTAATCCTACCCAGTAACTAGAATATGCATATACTTATTATATATGGATAGAAAACACCCTAAAGTTTCTAAAACTGTTTGAATGGTGTCTGTGTATAACAGAACTCATTTGGCAGGCAAAACCCTGAGACATTTTCTGACAGGAAGTGGATACCTGATGTGTTGTATTACCTTTAAACCTATGCCATTGAAAAACACAGGGGCTGAGGAATATTTTGGCACTTCCTATTGCTTCCACTAGATGTCACCAGCCTTTACAAAGTGTTTTGAGTCTTCTGGAGGGAGATCTGACCGAACAAGAGCCATGGAACGATGATGGCCCATTAGACACCTGGCGCGCGAGTTCATGTTGGGTACCCTCGTTCCAATACGTTATAAAAGAGAATGCATTCGTCCACCTTGAATATTATTCATGTTCTGGTTAAAAAAGGCCCTAATGATTTATGCTATACAACGTTTGACATGTTTGAACGAACGTAAATATATTTTTTCCCCTCGTTCATGAAGTGAAGTCCGGCGGGCTTAGATCATGTGCTAACAAGACGGAGATTTTTGGACATAAATGATGAGCTTTTTTGAACAAAACTACATTCGTTATGGACCTGTGATACCTGGAAGTGACATCTGATGAAGAGAATCAAAGGTAATGGATTATTTACATAGTATTTTCGATTTTAGATCTCCCCAACATGACGGCTAGTCTGTATCGCAACGCGTATTTTTCTGGGCGCAGTGCTCAGATTATTGCAAAGTGTGATTTCCCAGTAAGGTTATTTTTAAATCTGGCAAGTTGATTGCGTTCAAGAGATGTAAATCTATAATTCTTTAAATGACAATATAATATTTTACCAATGTTTTCTAATTTTAATTATTTAATTTGTGGTGCTGACTTGACTGCCGGTTATTGGAGGGAAACGATTTCCTCAACATCAATGCCATAGTAAAACGCTGTTTTTGGATATAAATATGAACTTGATAGAACTAAAAATGCATGCATTGTCTAACATAATGTCCTAGGAGTGTCATCTGATGGAGATTGTAAAAGGTTAGTGCATCATTTTAGCTGGTTTTATGGTTTTGGTGACCCTGTCTTTGAATTGACAAAACATTACACACAACTCTTGTAAATGTACTGTCCTAACATACTCTAAATTTATGCTTTCGCCGTAAAACCTTTTTGAAATCGTAAAACGTGGTTAGATTAAGGAGATGTTTATCTTTCAAAGGGTGTCAAATAGTTGTATGTTTGAAAAATTAGAATTTTGACATTTATTTGGATTCAAATTTGCCACTCTTGAAATGCACCTGCTGTTGATGGAGTGCACCACGGGTGGGACGCTTGCGTCCCACCTAGCCCATAGAGGTTAACCAATATGCTACTATAAAAGTGAACTTCCAATCAGATATCAGACCTACAGATGTAAACACAACTGAAACTCTGCTACCCAGAGTGGTAACGAGAGGGTTGGCGAGATAATTGAAATTATAAACCGGGTGGTTCGAGCCCTGAATGCTGATTGGCTGAAAGCTGGGGCGTATAACCTACCATTTGGTTTTGAAATATTGAAACCAAACCATATGATTTGAATGAAGTATTTAAGTAAACAACCGGAAAAGGTGACTAAGAAGCATTCATAATTTCAAATAGGCTACATGTCGTATTAAACAGCATATAAACACTAAATAGGTCAGGAGTCAGACATGTAGCCTAATACGAAATGTATTTGTAGTAGAGTTAAAATGGTTATTCCATCAAACTTCAAATTATTAGAATAGTACACAACGCAGAACAGAACAACCAGGTTGAGGGCCAAAGCCCGCGAACAGGAATATTCCAAGTTCAGACACAAGGGGGGAGTCAGATCGCTTTGATCGCCAGGAACTTTACTTTTGGTGTCTATTTTTAATTGTTGCGCTACTGGTGCTGCCTGTTGATGTTAGGTAGGCAGTTACAGTAGCTGAATGATGTTAACATCTTCGGGTTTTGTTTCATTAAATGTATTTTATTTCATCTGGGTGCATGCGTCACCTACTAACACCCTGGTACTACCCGTAGCTGCCGTTCTCCTCAGTCCGAGAAAACACTGAGAAAGGTGTGTCTTGCAGATTACTCCTTTGTAGAAGTCCATAACGTGAAATAAATAAAACATCCCAAGGTTAATGCTGTAGATATTGTTATAAGGGAATGTGAGACTATAGAAACATGTAACTTTGAGAGTTTTATTGTTGTTATTAATATAGTTTACAGAGTGCTAAAAGTGCTGCTGTTGATAGCTAGCATGCCTTTCTGTGATGCAGACTGGGAGCTAACAGTACCGGCGTTGCATTATGGGAGATGTAGTTTGGTCCTCTAAGGTATGAATGGGAGAGAGGCAATTTCACGTTGTAACTTGTTTGTGCTGCAGTGTTTTTTGTAAATGAGTTGTTGTATTTTGGTACTGTCAACACTATGGCGCACGCGCGCAGCCAGTTTGGGTTCCGTGTAAGCTCAGCATTTAAACAACATTTTGTTGTATTAAATCGTTATAGTCTATAAATTGCACATACATGCTTATTGACTTACTTAGAATTAAATACAAATTAAATGAAAAATGCCTCATTAGGCTCAATCTACAGTGCCTTTGAATTCATTTTTAGAAACATGAGTTTGGCCAGAGTCTGTAGCTTCAGGCTCATGTGATTGTGCCTGGAGAGCAGGCCAGCCGCAGAGAATACCCTCTCAGCTCTTGCAGAGCCACTTGGGATGCTAAACACCGTTTGGGCCACTAATGCCAGGCTGGGCAGGGATGCGTAGTTATTTTTATTTTGTTCTGTAGGTAGGCCTAAAGGATTTTAGGTCAAATATCCCTATCAAAACAGAACGCTCCTTGAAAGAGGTAATAGAGTTAGTTAGCATGCCATCAATGATGGCCTATTGTGTAGATAATAGAAGGAAAATTAACTGAACTTTTTAGAGATTATTTTTTGTTTATAAATAATGCGCTAAAATGACACACTTAGCTAGCTACCCACCTCGTTCCTTTCTGTTAGCATGTACACGTAGTAAGTACATGCTTTCGGGATACCTGTCTTTTCATTCTTTAGTTGTGGACACTACATAACCGCACTGCCTCTCTTGGTCCTCCTCATCTTTGTAAATCTCCTTGATTTTTCACCTGTGTGTTTTATCAGCTTCTTTATTAAGATATTTAGAATATTAGATGACAGTAGCTAAAGCAAGGTGCTATAGCAGCACACAAGTAGACTACAAATGCATGCTGGGCCGGGCATGCCCTGCGCTTGTAAAATGAGTGCTACTGGAGCAAAATTGAAGGGGGCGAGAAAGCCGAAGCTCCAGCCTCTGGGAAACTTGCTCCACGATCCAGTCAAATAGGGCAAGCTCCACTCCTCACTCTGCTCACATACTCTGGCATGGCCACACCCTAGGTGGGACTGACTTTGCAGCTATCTGCATCTCAGTCAGACATGTCGCTTTGGAGCCTATTTGTGCTCTGTTCTAACAAATCTCGCTGCGCATCATGTAGAAATGACCTAGTCTGATCATGCTCTTTTTCATATGCTTGAAGTTCTGCTTCCAATTGCTCTATGCTGCGCTGATTTCCTCTGGGAAGTTCATCAGTAGTTTCCTGTGTTGCTATTAGTTTTTCCCGAGTAAAAGCACAGCAAGCTTTAGAATTAACATTCTCTCGTATTTATTCTGATGCATGTCAATACACTGAGTATACAAAACATTAAGAACGTCTTCTCTTTCCATGACAGACTGACCAGGTGAATCCAATTATTGATGTCACTTGTTAAATCCACTTCAATCAGTATAAATGAAGGGGAGGTGACAGGTTAAATAAGGATTTTTAAGTTTTGAGACAATGTAATATTGCCTGTGTGTAGCTGGTAGAGAGGAGTCAGGCGCAGGACAGCAGATATGAGTAATAAACATAATTTACTCAAATATTCACAAATACAACGCAATAATTCGAGCCCACAATAACGGACCGTATTACAAACAAACAATCACTCACAAACAAACATGGCGGAACAGAGGGTTAAATAATGAACAAGTAATTGGGGGAATGAAATCAGGTGTGTAAGTCAAGGACAAAACAAATGGAAAATGAAAAGTAGATCGGCGATGGCTAGAGGGTCGGTGACGTAGACTGCCGAACGCCGCCCGAACAAGGAGAGGGACCGACCTCGGCGGAAGTCGTGACAGACAATATGGACATGGATTGTGTATGTGTGCCATTCAGAGGGTGAATGGGCAAGACAATATTTAAGTGCCTTTGAACGGGGGGCTAGGGTCATATTGTTATATCCGGTGTAATTCTCCTGTCTTATCTGGTGTCCTGTGTGATCATATATATATGCTCCCTCTAATTCTCCTATCTTTCTCGCTCTCCCCTCTCGGAGGACCTGAGCCCTAGGACCCATGCCTCAGGACTATCTGGCCTGACGACTCCTGGCTGTCCCCGTCCCTAGTCCACCTGGTCGTGCTGCTGACCCTGTTTCTGCTGTTCTGCCTGCGGCCATAGAACCCTGACGTGTTCACCAGACCCCCCCGCATGTTTGGTATACTCAGTGCATATTGCCAGCACTAAAGAATTTCATCCCTATTCGAATCAAATGTGAGAACATTCTTGCCTTTTTTGATCAAATCATTAATAAAAAATATAGATTGCTTGCATATTCGCCATCACATAGGCCACATGTTCATTAAATATGATAATTTTGTTTAACTAGCCAAGTCAGTTAAGAACAAACTCTTATTTTCAATGACGGCCTAGGAACAGTGGGTTTACTGCCTTGTTCAGGGGAAGAACGACAGATTTTTACCTTGTCAGCTCGGGAATTCGATCTTGCAACCTTTTGGTTACAAGTCCAACGCGCTAACCACTAGGCTACCTGCTGCCCCAATAGAATAGAATAAACTCAAATTTAGTCCAAAGTATCTGTAAGATATATCACATCGGGGTCACCATTTACTGTAGTGTCGAATTAGAGGAAATTAACTTTAATATGCACATGTTTCTCTCCGCCGTCAAGAGGGGTGCCATAATTTTTGGGGGCCCGCTTGGTGTGGGGGCCTCCCAACCAAACCTCCCCAAGAGGCTAAAGCCGGCCCTGCTCTGGAGCATCACTTTCATATAAAGTGTTAACAAATGTTCTTGTGTAGAGATGATACACATCCACTGCTAATTAGGTCCGGGACGATACCAGTATCCAAAACACGAAGCGGATTTAACTTCTTTAGGAAAACAGACGTAATGTTGGAAACAAATATCATTATGTTGTGATCCTGAGTAATATTCACTTATTTTCCAAGCTATATCACACAATATTTTAAATACAGCAGGTTTTTAAAGGACCAAAGAGTGAGATCTGCTTTGTGTTTTCATTTTTGCCATTGAAAATATATTGCGATACTGGCATTGTCCCGGCCCTAATACTTGCCTTCATTGCACATTTAGACTTGCCATTTGCCTTGATTGCACATTTATACATCCCACTTAATAACATACATTGTACTTAATTGTTTTACTTGTACATTTTTTGCACTCTTTTATTTGCACTTCTGGTCAGATGCTAACTGCATTTCGTTGTACTGTACTTGTACAATGACCATAAAGTTGAATCTAATCTAATGTGTGGTATACCTAAGCGAGCAGTGACCATTTTGCACCAGAAAGTTCAGGTCTGTTTGAAGTGAATCCTAACTTCCACTCGAGTCAAACTTTCAATGTGAGACAAAGTGAACATTTGTGGAAGTCCGGATCTACCCCTTAGTGAGTGTTAATTGACCCCTCTCCCTCTTTACCTCAGCCCACCGACCAGCAGGGCATTCATGACACGGGTAGGGGTGCAGCTCTGCACCATGTGACCCAGGGCACAGTTGGCGCCCTGCCGGATGAAGGTGTTGGCCTCGCTGGCTTTGTGCAGCAGCACGCGTGCCGTCCCCTCCACCTCACTGTCCATGGCCCTCTGGAGGTGGACGTACATGTCACCCAGTGTGGCCATGGCAGCACAGGACACTGCAGAGCGCAGGTTCTTCACCTGAATCATAATAACATGCACAGGACCAGCTATTAATGTTGAGCAGTACAACCCACGAACATCAGAAACATGACACAATAATTTGACTTGTTCTCCAAATGTAGCAGATTTGTGCAGATGAATGAAGAGGGCAGTGAATGAATACAGCTACCTCATTTATAATGGCAAGGCAGATATCATGGAGTTTAGGCATCAGTATGTCCATGTGGTTCTGAGCCATCACACGGAGAGAGGTCAAGCCCTCGATCTTCTTCTCCCTGCAATTCAGTGTAAGAAACGTAAGCAATTTCGACAACATTTTCCAAAAACATTAAAATGATGTTCATCAATTAGGACTCTGGTCTCTTAATTTCAGAAGTTTCTACGCTCTATGGAGCAAATCTACATTTCCAAGGACACTACACTGTGCTTCCTTTAGCCTAGCTCCATTGGTCTTGTCTACAGTGAATGCTCACCAGTCAGAGGCAGAGTGGAGCAGCTTGATGGTCTTAGTCAGGGCCTGCTCTGGGTTGGACAGGGGCTGCAACCTGGCCTGGTCCTGACTTTTCTTTATTTGGCCCTTTGGCTCACTGGCTGCCTTCTTGTCTATGGGTTGACAGCAGACATCTATCTCTCTGTGAACTGTATGTATTTATTTATGTATTTACTAATTTCCATATCTGTTTGTACTTTTAACACTAGAACATCTTAGTAATATATCATTTTAAATTTAGCACACATTTTTGTTGGTGCTCACCCTGCTCAGAAGCAGGGTCTAAATAGCCTTGAGCAAAGGTTCTCACTGTGCAACAGGCAAAGCAAGTGTGGAAAAATGTCTTAGCCCTGGGCTAAAGCCATTTGTGTCCCTTCCTACTGTCTTTCTATCAATCTACCTAGCTTCATCTCCCTGTCTAATTTACATTAGTGTGAGTACGTGAGAGGGACTGACCTGAGCCGGTGGCAGCCTTTGGCAGGCTAAGGAACCTTATAGGCCGAGGCAGTTTGCTCCTGGGCTTGGTAGGAGGGGGAGCAGGCCTGGGTGGGCTGTCACGCGACTTGACCGGGGTCCCAACATCCAAGTGGTCACGGAGCTCCGCAGGGGTGTTCATATCCACTGAGCTCAGGCTTCCCAAGGAGCTGGTGGCTATTTCCCCCATGGACATGGCCGAGCCCAAACTTCTTCTGCTCATGGCCTTCACCTCATGTACCACCTTTGGCGTAGACCAGAAAAGAATGCTCCCATCAAAGAAATGCATATAGAACTAGTATATACATAAACTAATACACAGAGAGATCCTGTATTCTAGGATCTACTCTATCATGCTGTCAAAGAGAGTATCCTTTCTAACCTGTACCCCTACACACTGTACCCCCTCAACTAACCTGTAGCCCCGCACACTGACTCGGTACCGATGCCCCCTGTATATAGCCTCGTTATTGTTATGTCATTGTGTTACTTTTTTTATTATTATTGTTTACATTAGTTTATTTGGTAAATATTTTCTTAACTCTTCTTGAACTGCACTGTTGATTTCAAGGTAAGGTCTACACTTGTTGTGTTTGGCGCATGTTACAAATAAAGTTTGATTTGACTTTAAGACATGGAACCACTATCTGTTTTGGCAATTTATCAATCCAAGTATAATTCTGAACTGCAAATTTTCACATTTACAATAAATTCAAAGTCCATCCTACCTTCCAGGCCTCCTCCTTCAGGTGAGCCTCGATGTCCCTCACCTCCTCCATCAGGTCAATGGGTCCATTGTTGTCAGGACAGCCATGGTCCGACTGGACTTTCAGGGCTTTGACTCCCCGCCTGCCCTTCTTCTTCTTGCCCCTCTTGGAGGGAGCTCCAGTGGGAGGGACGGGAACAGGCCGCACGCTACTGCTGCTGAATGACTTATTTACCTGGATGGACTCCAGAGAGTGAGATCCGGGTCCAACTTCGGCTCCGTCCACCCCCACTACGTTCTTCAGTGGGGACAGAGCTATGTGTTCAAGCCTTCGGGGCAAAGGCCTCGGTGGAGTTTTCGGCCGCGGAATGCACTGAATAGAGGGGACGAAGTGGTGCGCGAAGGTGCTGCCAACCCCGATGAGAGCAGTCCGGACATAATTCTCATGGATAGCACTTATCTTTCTTTGCTTTCCTTCCATGGCCTCTCTCTCAGCTCTCTGCATCTGCAGAAGTCTGGCATCACTGATGAAGCCCCGATGGCCCTCTGGGATTGGGTAGCTCTCCTGATAGCCCTGGATCACAATGGTACAGTATGAAATGAATAGCAGAAGGGAAGTAGTCAAAATAGTTTCTACAGTGTGTCATATAAAGCTTTTAAGCTAAAGATGTTATGGATGTAGGCCTACTGTATGTCTATGAAACCACAAAATAAACACAGTGATATTTTTGAAAAACGTTTGAAATACTGATGAGCCTTACAAAACTTGAAAACTTGTCCTGGTCATCCTGTTGGTTTAAAGCCATGTTTTGCTTCCTCAAGTTTTCAATGACGCTCTTCATCTGAGAGTTCTCCTTCTGGAGTTTGTCAAACTCACTTGATTTTCTTCCTTGATAAGCCATTGATGATAAATATTAACACTCTCAAAATAAGAACTTAACCTATCTCTGAGAGAACTATCATGAAATGATGCTTGTCAGATGGAACCAGCAATGATATCATGGCAAGGATTCCGTTACATTGTGATGTCATAATGGGGTCTGTTGACAGCACTGAGCACATCAGCACATGGTGAACATTCATGAAAGCTTTTTGATTCCCATATAAAATCATAAATGTGTGATGAATGTAAATACTATATACACATACATATATGTCTCTCTGACCCGGCCTAGACGCGGGGGGGAACAGCTCCTAACATATAGCCGAGCCAGGGGGTCGCTCTGACCCGGCCGAGACAACGGGAGGGTTAATATATCCACATAATTTTCCTCCCTCATGATGCCATCTATTTTGTGAAGTGCACCAGTCCCTCCTGCAGCAAAGCACCCCCACAACATGATGCTGCCACCCCCGTGATTCACGGTTGGGATGGTGATCGTCGGCTTGCAAGCCTCCCCCTTTTTCCTCCAAACATAATGATGGTCATTATGGCCAAACAGGTCTGATTTTGTTTCATCAGACCAGAGGACATTTCTCCAAAAAGTACGATCTTTGTCCCCATGTGCATTTGCAAACCGTAGTCTGTTTTTTTTAATGGAAATTTTGGAGCAGTGGCTTCGTCCTTATTGAGCGGCCTTTCAGGTTATGTCAATATAGGACTCGTTTTACTGTGGATATAGATACTTTTGTACCGGTTTCCTCCAGCATCTTCATGAGGTCCTTTGCTGTTGTTCTGGGATTGATTTGCACCAAAGTACGTTCATCTCTAGGAGACAGACCACATCTACTTCCTGAGCGGAATGACGACTGCGTGGTCCCATGGTGTTTATACTTGCGTTCTATTGTTTGTACAGATGAACGTGGTACCTTCAGGAATTTGGAAACTGCTCCCAAGGATGAACCAGGCTTGTGGAGGTCCACAATTTCTTTTCTGAGGTCTTGGCTGATTTCTTCTGATTTTCCCATGTCAAGAAGAGAGGCACTGAGTTTGAAGGTAGGCCTTGAAATACATCCACAGGTACACCTCCAATTGACTCAAATGCTGTCAATTAGCCCATCAGAAGCTTCTAAAGCCATGACATCACTTTCTGGAATTTTCCAACCTGTTTAAAGGCACAGTCAACTTAGTGTATGTAAACTTCTGACCCATTGGAATTGTGATACAGTGAATTATAAGTGAAATAATCTGTCTGTAAACAATTGTTGGAAAAATTACTTGTGTCATGCACAAAGTAGATGTCCTAACCGGCTTGCCAAAACTATAGTTTGTTAACAAGACATTTGTGGAGTGGTTGGAAAACGAGTTTTAATGACTCCAACCTAAGTGTATGTAAACTTCCGACTTCAACTGTATATACATAATTTTGTGCACACATTTGTTTACATCCTCGTTAGTGAGCATTTCTCCTTCGCCAAGATAATCCATCCACCTGACAGCTGTGGCATATCAAGAAGCTGATTAAACACCATGATCCTTACGCAGGTGCACCTTGTGCTGGGGACAATAAAAGGCCACTCCAAAATGTGCAGTTTTGTTACACAACACAATGCTACAGATCTTTCAAATGTTGAGGGAGCGGTCAATTCGCCATGCGGCTGCTGTAGTGTTACTCTGGCAACACTACAGCTGTTGCCAGAGTAGATGTCAACACCAAAGCTGTTGCCAGAGAATAGAATGTTAATTTCTCTACCATAAACCGCAGTATGTACAATAAGCCTCACAACCGCAGACCACGTGTAACCACGCCAGCCCAGGACCTCCACATCCAGTTTCTTCACCAGCGGGATCATCTGAGACCAGCCACCCAGACAGCTGATGAAACTGTGGATTTGCACAACTGAAGAATTTCTGCACAAACTGTCAGAAACCATCTCAGGGAAGCTCATCTGCAAACTCGTCATCCTCACCATGGTTTTGACCTGACTGCAGTTTTGCGTCGTAACCGACTTCAGTGGGAAAATGCTCACCTTCGATGGCATCCTGGAGAAGTTTGCTCTTCACGGATGAATCCCTGTTTCAACTGTACCGGGCAGATAGCGAGCGGTTTGGTGATGTCATCGCTGTGAACAGCAAGTGCCCCATGGTGGCGGTGGGGTTATGGTATGGGCAGGCATAAGCTACAGACAACAAACACAATTGCATTTTATCTTTGGCAATTTGAATGCACAGAGATACCGTGACGAGACCCCGAGGCCCATTGTTGTGCCATTCATCCACCGCCATCACCTAATGTTTCAGCATGATAATGCACGGCCCCATGTCATCGGATCTGTACACAATTCCTGGAAGCTGAAAACGTCCCAGTTCTTCCATGGCCTGCATACTAACCAAACATGTTACCCATTGAGCATGTTAGGGATGCTCTGGATTGACATGTACGACAGCGCGTTCCAGTTCCCGGCAATATCCAGCAACTTCACGCAACCATTGAAGGGGGTGGGACAACATTCCACAGGCCACAATCGCGTTGCGTTTATATTTTTTGTTCAGTGAATTATATATATTGTATATACACACACTCACACATCAGTTATGTTTTTATTAGGAAAAGTGACATTTACTTCCAGTGTGTGTTTAAAAATATATATATTTCTTCTGTCTCTGTTTTTCTCTTTCCAGCTGGTTGATGAACCTCAGGTTGGAGGTCAATTCCATTTAAATTCCAGTCAATTCAGGAAGTACCTTGAAATTCAAATTCCAATGAGGAACATATGTCATTTGAATCTGGTTTAGTTTCTGAATTGACTGGCATTGAAATGGAATGAACCACAACCCATGATGACTAATGATAAAATAATACATGCTGTATCTCCAAAAAACACTAGAGGGCAACATTGCCTGGCATGTCTTGCAATGAGAATGGGGTTAGCGTTAAGATATGGAATAGCATCAATACAATAATGAGGGATTCCATGTACAGCACTTTAATTTTAAAGTGAATGTGATCTCTAAAGCAAAAGGGATATTGTTTGAAGAGATTCCATTGGGTATGATGTCCATGGATGTCACGCAAGGAAGCTGAGCTGAAAAATCTAAAGTGAAACTATCAGAGATGCACTGTCAAAACATTGGAGTTAGTACGGGTAGGCTAATTACCTGAGAAAGGTAGAAACAATGTAAAAACATTTTTGCAACGTATCCACAGCCAGTCAGTTGCACAACATTGGGATCTATAAGGCATAGATTTTAGTTTTTCTACAGCGGTAACTATACAGTACTGGATGTATTGTTGTTACTATCTAACTTACATGTTAGATGTGTTATGTTTTGCTTTCTCTCACAGTCCTGTCAAATTACCACTGTACAGCTGTATTGGTGATCAGGGTTGACTTTAATTCAGTTAGTTCAGTAAAATGAAAAGTCTTCATAATAAATGGGAGATTTGACTTAAATTATTCACTGAATTGACCCCAGCCCTGGTGGTGACTATACAAAATACTCTTTATAGGAGGGAGAAGATGGAGTTTAGTTCAGTCGAAAAGGAAGAGGTTTGTGTTGTTCAATGGCACCTTGTATACATTACGACATCACACTTTGTACTCAAATTAGCATGCTTAGAGCGTGATTCAATCAGTAGCTGACAATATCTATGTTGTAGTTCACGTCAATCGCCCTTTAAAGCGCTTTAGATGATTGAATTTAGGTTTAGTCAATAATCTTTTGGGGGGGAATAAATCATGGAAACATACTTCGAGTGAATAATAATTTGAGTGGGGAGATTTTAGAAAAGAAAACCTCTGTCACGTCCTGACCATTGTAAGATGTTATTTTCTAAGGTAGAGTTGGTCAGGGCATGACAGGGGGTGTTTTGTGATGTTTTGTATTTCTATGTTGATGTTCTAGGTTTCCATTTCTATGTTGTTTTTTGGGTTGATCTCCAATTGGAGGCAGCTGGTCCTCGTTGTCTCTGATTGGAGATCATAAGTAGGGGTTTTTCCTTCCTGGGCTTTGTGGGTTAATATATTTTGAGTAGTTTTGTTTCTCTCTGCGTCACGGTTTGTTGTTTTTGTCAAGTCAGTTATTTATGTATAGCAAAGTTTCACAGATTAAATAAAATGTGGAACTACAACCACGCTGCACTTTGGTCTGCTCCTTTCGACAGCCGTGACACTGTCTTCAATATGTTTTTTCATCAATACATTGATGTGTGTGTACAACACATATAGCCTAACCCGGTACATATGGAACGCCGTATGGGTCTTTGCGTGTCAAAAAGATACGCGTCAAATAACCTTATTGACTAATAAGGACCTGAATATGACTCCACGTCACATAATTTAACATGTTCATACATTTTTTCTGTAGTTATTACACATTGATTACACTCTCACAACGATACGTATGCTATGGGTCGTAGATTTTGTCACTGATAATTATGAGGTACAGCCAGAAGAGGATAGGCTCTCTGAGCTGGGTTCCTCTCCAGGTTCCTATATGGGGATTTTTCCAAGCCACTGGTCACACCTGAGAGAGCCAATTTCTCTGTTTGGTTAGGTCAGGGTGTGATATGGGGTGGGCATTCTATGATATATATATATATATGACATAGAATGCCCACCCCATATCACATTATGTAAATGTTGTCACTTTTCCTAATAAAAACATAACTGATGTGTGAGTGTGTTATGTTGTTCAAGTGTTCCATAGTGAAATAAAATATGAGCACTTATCACGCTGCCCTTCTCATTACGACAGCCGTTACACCACTGTGCTCTCACTTCTGCTTTGCTTGCACTTTGGGGTCTAGGCTGGGTTACTGTAAAGCACTTTGTGATAACTACTGATGTATAAAAGGTCTTTATAAATACATTTGATTGATCGATTTCATCGGTTTACAAATTGGTGTCAACTGTGTGTCCGTTAGCAGAGCCATGCCAGCGAAGTTGGTGCAGTTCACCGGTTGGGAAGCTGTGGTTGAGAAGCAGATTATCCTGAAACCTGACCAGGCACCACGGGGCAGACAAGTCTACACCATGTACCACAGCACCCACCGTGACAGTGAACGAGCCATCATCACAGGGGGATTCCGGCCCTCGACGGGGGGCACGTTGGGCCTGGGGGTCTACTGCAGTCGGGACATAGCCAAGGCGCAGGGTTACACCGGTGGGTGCCCCACTGGAGAACACGTGATATTGCAGCTGAAGGTCCAGGTGGGCCACGTGAAGAAGATAGATAGGCAGAATGTAGCAATGTGGTGCTCGTGGCAACAGAGCGGATACGACACAGCCTGGCTGCCCTCCGCCGTCATTGGGCATGAGGAGGACTGCGTTAAAGATCCAAAGCGGGTGGCGGTGAATGGCATCGCGCACTGTGGCGACCCAGGCCACGAAGCAAGTCCTTGAGAAGCTCATCAGTCAGCAGAGACATGTGGAAGAATCAAGTGGGCAGGTGTAAGGGGTGCACGATGCAGACACCGATTGGCCACTCTCTGGAGGTGTGGTGCCACTGTATGCCCTTTTATTTACAAACACGTCTGCAAAAGGAGCAGTTGAAAGTGACAGCTTCGAAATACTGGATACTATGACATTATTTGTTAATTCGACAATAAAAAAAAAGTTTGTGTGGAAATAAATGAATATTTGTTGATTCACTCATTGTCACCCACGATGAAATCGGAGGGGGACTATGGATCTGTCTCCATCCGTTCGTACGTACAATGCTCACGTTAGTTAGTCACACGCGATCTCTCAGACACCACTGGCCCGGTTTTGACTAAACTTGTGTGAATGATGCATCTTGCCATTGACGACATGTTTACTGTTGCCTTGTTATTCTTTCCTTTTAGTCTTTAAAGTTAGATTCAGTACCATGCGAGTTTCATTGACAAACAAGCTAGTTTTAATTAAACTGTTTTAATGCTGGGTGGCAGATTACACACAATGAGCGTCGAAGGCTACATTGTAGCAAAAGTAGCTGCTGCAACAAACGCATGCCCAGTATTAGTATACTGAAATCTAGACATAATGCATTAGCGCAATTTCAAAAGGATGTGAGGAGAGGACATGAGGAGTCAATGAAATCCATTTGAGAAAAAGGCCTAGGGAGAATCTCAATTGGATTTGCTAAATGTCCTCTCCTCCGTTTTATCCTCACCTCTTTTTGAAAAAGGTAACGTGGAAACATGCACACGTATGAAATGAGACTCCTCCACTAGCAGGCAAATTACATTTACAGAGGAAAAATTCCATAATACATGTGTAAAGAGTTCAAAATAAATGTAGCTAGTTGTGCTAGACATTTTATAGATATAAGGTTGAGTAGCAAACAACAGCTCATTCTAAGGGGGTGTTGCGGATTTCTAAACTATTTCCACGATAAAATACACCTGAGTATCATCCACCGGAGGAAGCAATCGAGGAGAGGCGCAAACTCCTCCGTTCACCTACAGTGTATTAACCTCTATGGGCTAGGTGGGACGCTTGCGTCCCACCTACTCAACAGCCAGTTGAATCCTGTGGCGCATTATTCAAATACCTTAGAAATGCTATTAGTTCAATTTTTCAAAAATATGACTATTTTACACCCTTTTAAAGACTCTTGTTAATCTAACCACACTGTCCGATTTCAAAAAGGCTTTACAACGAAAGCAAAACATTAGATTATGTCAGCAGAGTACCCAGCCAGAAATAATCAGACACCCATTTTTCAAGCTAGCATATAATGTCACATAAACCCAAACCACAGCTAAATGTAGCGCTAACCTTTGATGATCTTCATCAGATGACAATCCTAGGACATTATGTTATACAATACATGCATGTTTTGTTCAATCAAGTTCATATTTATATCAAAAACCAGCTTTTTACATTAGCATGTGACTAGCATGTGACTAGCATTCCCACCGAACACTGCCGGTGAATTTACTAAATTACTCACGATAAACGTTTACAAAAAGCATAACAATTATTTTAAGAATTATAGATACAGAACTCCTCTATGCACTCGATATGTCCGATTTTAAAATAGCTTTTCGGTGAAAGCACATTTTGCAATATTCTCAGTAGATAGCCCGGCATCACTGGGCTAGCTATTTAGACACCCAGCAAGTTTAGCACTCATCAAAGTCAGATTTACTATAAGAAAAATGTTATTACCTTTGTTGTCTTCGTCAGAATGCACTCCCAGGACTTCTACTTCAATAACAAATGTTGGTTTGGTCCAAAATAATCCATCGTTATATCCAAACAGCGGCGTTTTGTTCGTGCGTTCAAGACACTATCCTAAAGGGTAAATAAGGGTGGCGAGCATGGCGCAATTCGTGACAAAAAAATATAAAAAAATCGAAATATTCCATTACCGTACTTCGAAGCATGTCAACCGCTGTTTAAAATAAATTTTTATGCCATTTTTCTCATAAAAAAGCAGTAATATTCCAACCGGGAATCTGCGTTTAGGTAAACAGACAATAGAAAAGAAAGCATTCGGTCGACGCGGGCACGCGCCAAACC
This sequence comes from Salmo salar, assembly GCF_965601325.2. Taxonomy (NCBI): domain Eukaryota; kingdom Metazoa; phylum Chordata; class Actinopteri; order Salmoniformes; family Salmonidae; genus Salmo; species Salmo salar. Next base: position 52,348,800 of record NC_138292.1, on the reverse strand, counting down.
CATAGTACTCTTGAGTGGCCACTTGCCAAAAGCGATAAAGTGTTTCAGCCAGAGCCTGCCTCGATATCGTTCAGCTTTTTCCCGGGCTCTGAGAGCCTATGGAAGCCGTAGGAAGTGTCACGTTATTGCACAGATCCTCAGTTTTCAATAAAAAGAGCCAAGATGAAACACTACTTCTCAGACAGGCCACTTCCTGCATGAAATCTTCTCAGGTTTTGGCCTGCCATATGAGTTCTGTTATACTCACAGACACCATTCAAACAGTTTTAGAAACTTTAGGGTGTTTTCTATCCAAAGCCAATAATTATATGCATATTCTAGTTACTGGGCAGGAGTAGTAACCAGATTAAATCGGGTACGTTTTTTATCCGGCTGTGTCAATACTGCCCCCTAGCCCTAACAGGTTAACGAATTGACACTCTACTACATATGGCGACCACTTCTTCAGGCTAGGGTCTATTTTTCTCCACTTCCTGTCTGACTGACGTGCCCAAAGTAAACTGCCTGTTACTCAGGCCCAGAAGGCAGGAGATGCATATAATTGGTACCATTGGATAGAAAACACTGAAGTTTGTAGAAATAATGTATGAGACTATATCACAATTGATATGGTAGGAGAATATCCAAAGAAAAACCAACCGGAATTTGTTTTCTTTTTGAGAGCCCATGCTCTTCCAATGGAACGTATAGGGTCATATCCAAATCCAGCTCCCAGATTGCAACTCCTATGGCTTCCACTAGACGTCAACAGTCTTTGTTCAAGGTTTCCCAAATGAGGAAGAATTTTGAGTTGGAAATCAGTCTGTGTGCGCGAGACGAAGAGGAAGCGCACCTGCTAATTTTGCTTTTCTATTGAACATACTTCTTTCCGTATGAAATATTATAGTTTAATTACATTTTAGTACCCGAGTGTCACGAACCGGCTCCAAGTTCGTAACAAAAGGGAGACAACGTGGAGACAAGGAATAAGAAAATATATTTATTAAATAAGTAAACTAAATAGAATTAACAATAGTATGTAATTTGTAGTGTAAGTGAGTTTTGCATGCATAAATGTGATAATGCAGGTTGTTGAAAGGTGCCAAAGCAAACTAACAAAAGGCCACAGCCAAAATCTATCAGTGTCTGCATGGACAGAATCTCCTCAATGAATGGGGAAGAGGTGCATTTATCCTGGGACACACCAGAGCCCAGGATTGTGTCCCATTTCACTGACGACCCTCCCGGCTCCACCCACCGACATCCTATTAAGGAAAACAAGAGCAAAGCGAAAGAATTCGGCAGACAGAGTGGGAGGGTGGTCACATGAGGATTAAATAGAAACGTATTTTGACTTGTTTTAACAAAGTTTAGCGGTCGCCTTTTGGAGTCCTTTCTCTTCATGTTGAACGAGTGGATAACTCAAAATCGATGGCACAGACTTTTTGGGATATAAAAGTAGGATTTTATCTAACAAAACGACCATGCATGTTGTAGCTGGGAAACTTTGGATTGCAAATCAGAGGAAGATTTTCAAAAAGTTAGTGAATATTTAATCGCTATTTGTGATTTTATGAAGCCTGTGCTGGTTAAAAAATATTTTGATGTGGGTTGTCGCACTCAAACAATCGCATGGCATGCTTTCGCTGTAAAGCCTATTGTAAATCGGACAATGCAGTTAGATGAACAAGACTTTATAACTTTTTAACTAATATAAGACACTTGTATGTACCTAAATGTTTATTATCCATAATTTGTATGGTTATTTATTTGAATTGTGCGCCCTCCAATTTCACCGGAAGTTGTCGACAGGTGTCCCGCTATCCCTAACGGTATTTATGGTCACGGATAAGAGTTGGAAGGAGAAGTCAAGGAGAGGGCAGACTTTTCCCAATTGAGAATATTCCTTTGTGACAAGAGGCCCTTGCTCTAGTTTGAGCTAGTCCTACCTGTCACAGATTAAACATGGAATACATTTTTTTTTTTTTAATAGTAGGACATTTACATCCATTTTTGATCACTTAAATGAATTGTATTTACACATTGAATCCGACTGCAGATAACGCTAGCATAGTGGTAGATACAGTATCTCAGAAGGACTGTTCCGACTAGGGGTTAGGCAAACTTAGTCCTTATCTCATGTTTCAGGCAAATGTGGATTTAGGCTGGGATTCAATCCCCTTAAACACGCTTGACATCTAAACGTCATTTCCGATTGAGCATTCATCTGCAGAATTTATTGTTAACTTGATCTCTGCGTACATCGAGGAAAATTCATTTAAACGCTGCGCTGCATCGTCAGCTTTCCAGTGTGCTGTGCTATAAATTGAATCCCTGCCTGAACTGAACAGCTAGTGATTTAGCGTTAGGTCTGTATGCTTAATTCAACATTTGTGTTACTCTTGGACCAACCGTGACTCTAAAAAGCAAATATTGAAGAAACACTAAAGTCCAGAAAGTTAGCCTACTCCCGATTGATACGAGGCTGCTCTGTAAAGTCTAAAGAATTTGGTAATAGCACACACACACACACACAGTATGACTGTTTGCCCAACCTGGTCTCAGAGCATTTCGTATTATTCTGTATGGAAATCCAAACCTCCATTTAGTATATGTTTCGTATAGTTAATAAGACAAATGGTTACTTATGGCAAAAGTGAAAGTACAGTGGTTGGTCAGGGTAGATAGGTGGGCATATAATGTGAACGTCTAGCAACCCAAAGGTACGAGTTCAAATCTCATCATGGACAACTTTAGGATTTTAGCTACTTACTACTTTTATGCTACTTTGCAAATACTTAGCACGTTAGCTAATCCTTCCCCTAAACATAAACTTAACCCTTTAAACCTAACTCTCAACCCTAACCTTAACCCAAACCCCTAGCTAATGCCAACCAGGTAGCTAACGCTATCCACCTAGGTAAAATTTGTAGCATATTTTACGTTTCACAAATTCTTAACATATAATATGTGTACCAAATTTGTAACATATTGTACGTTTCGCAAATTTGGGACATAATACGAATTTTAGCATATCATACAAAATGAGTGATGGACAACCAGAAATGAATACATACTATACGAAAGGTAACATATCATACTAACTGGGGTGTCTCGGATTTACATACAGAACACATACTGACTTGCCTAGTTAAATAAAGGTTAATTAAAAATATATATATATATAACACAAAATGCTCTGAGACCAGGTTGGTCTGCCCCCAGAACAAAATCTAGTAGATGGCCAGCATGCATGCAAAATTTGGTTCTGGTTTCTGAGACTACTGAGCTATACATGTGTTGCGCGTTTCATCACAATATTGTTTTGAACGTTTGTTTTAGGACTGCCAGGACAGCCAGCTAAACATTTACTCAATACATCCTCAATAGGCACTGATGAAGATTTGGTCTAAAGTGCATTACTGTGGCTTAACCTGTTAGGGCTAGGGGGCAGTATTGACACGTCCGGATAAAAAACGTACCCGATTTAATCTGGTTACTACTCCTGCCCAGTAACTAGAATATGCATATAATTATTGGCTTTGGATAGAAAACACCCTAAAGTTTCTAAAACTGTTTGAATGGTGTCTGTGAGTATAACAGAACTCAAATGGCAGGCCAAAACCTGAGAAGATTCCATGCAGGAAGTGGCCTGTCTGAGAAGTTGTGTTTCATCTGGGCTCTTTTTATTGAAGACTGAGGATCTTTGCACTAACGTGACACTTCCTACGGCTCCCATAGGCTCTCAGAGCCCGGGAAAAGCTGAACGATATCGAGGCAGCCTCTGGCTGAAACACGTTATCGCTTTTGGCAAGTGGCCGATCAGAGTACTATGGGCTTAGGCGCGTGCCCGAGTCGACCGAATGCTTTATTTTCTTTCGTCCGTTTACCTAAACGCAGATTCCCGGTCGGAATATTATCGCTTTTTTATGAGAAAAATGGCATAAAAATTGATTTTAAACAGCGGTTGACATGCTTCGAAGTACGGTAATGGAATATTTAGATTTTTTTTGTCACGAATTGCGCCATGCTCGTCACCCTTATTTAACCTTTCGGATAGTGTCTTGAACGCACGAACAAAACGCCGCTGTTTGGATATAACTATGGATTATTGTGAACCAAACCAACATTTGTTATTGAAGTAGAAGTCCTGGGAGTGCATTCTGACGAAGACAACAAAGGTAATAACATTTTTCTTATAGTAAATCTGACTTTGGTGAGTGCTAAATTTGCTGGGTGTCTAAATAGCTAGCCCTGTGATGCTGGGCTATCTACTGAGAATATTGCAAAATGTGCTTTCACCGAAAAGCCATTTTAAAATCGGACATATCGAGTGCATAGAGGAGTTCTGTATCTATAATTCTTAAAATAATTGTTATGCTTTTTGTGAACGTTTATCGTGAGCAATTTAGTAAATTCACTGGCAGTGTTCGGTGGGAATGCTAGTCACATGCTAATGTAAAAAGCTGGTTTTTGATATAAATATTAACTTGATTGAACAAAACATGCATGTATTGTATAACTGATAAGAGAATTATCTAATAAATGTAAATGAATCAATAAACCATGATGAATTATTAGTCATACAGCAGGTTTAATGAATAATCAATGTAATGATCAATGTAGGGATCGATTAGTCTGATTAGTTCCGGAAAGTCCAGGAACCACTGGAGAGGGAAAGAAATGTGTGTATGCAATTAGGAGGGACACCAGGAGACAGATGGTCAAGGGAGTGAAAGCTTCAAAGAGTTCTTGAACCTTGAGGGAAAAGAACTGGCTGAGCTCTGGATAGTGATAAACAGTGTGAGAAGTTTATGGGGGATGCAGGTCACCAACGGATTGTGTGTAAATGCATGTGCGTAAGTAAGCAAGAACTATATAATGACTGTTTTGTTATCCTGACCTCAGAACGTTCTCTGAATAAAGCTACAGATACCTTTTGCAGAAAGCTGAGTCCTTGCCTAATTATTATAACCCATTGTTTTACAAACCTTGGGCATTAGTCAAGGCGAATTGATTAATGATTATTATCTAGATATAAAATTATTTTAACAATAACATAATGTCCTAGGGTTGTCATCTGATGAAGATCATCAAAGGTTAGTGCTGCATTTAGCTGTGGTTTGGGTTTATGTGACATATGCTACCTTGAAAAATGGGTGTCTGATTATTTCTGGCTGGGTACTCTGCTGACAATCTAATGTTTTGCTTTCGTTGTAAAGCCTTTTTGAAATCGGACAGTGTGGTTAGATTAACGAGAGTCTTGTCTTTAAAATGGTGTAAAATAGTCATATGTTTGAAAAATTGAAGTTTTTGCATTTGAGGTTTTTGAATAACGCGCCACGGGATTACACTGGCTGTTACGTAGGTGGGACGATTTGGTGCCACCTACCCTAGAGAGGTTAAAAACACGATGCAATATCTAAAGGCAACTTATTAGTAGCAAAACCTTGTGTCTTTATTTTGAGGTCTCCAGATTGACTTTAGTTGCAGTGTAACGTTAGCAAGCTAGCTAAGAGTGAGTGGAGACCACCACACTTTTTCTTACAAACTTTGCTAGTTAATGACAACATTGTCATCTGTCTAAAGTAAATTCGATGACATGATGATAATGGCAGTCGTTTCCTACTAAATATTTGCCTACTTTAGCAATGTCATCGTATTTCGAAGCCACTATAGTGTATTTTTGGCTCCCATTCAAAGTCATTTACTTTTGGACATCAATGTGGCTGTAGAACGTTGATAACAATGCCAACGACTCGACCACGTGATGGAGTTGCAACCCATGAAAATGTAAGCTCCAATTCAGATACCTACTGACTTTGTCTCTACAAATGTGATCAAGTTGCTTGTCTCACGCAACATACGTTACAGATTACATTTACGGAATGTCTCTCTCTCAGGCACAGACCTATCAGGTAATGTTATCTTCTATGGGAAGGGTTTTGAACGATTAGACCGAAGAGACACATCGAGTCATCAACTGTCTGCCTGACTTACTTAACCGACCTTACTCTATGGACCTCTCCCTTCTTTGGACCACTCTCTTCTTGCTCAACACCGACATCTGAAGCTATCACGAGATATCAGGCGCTTCCAGTATTAGGCACTTTCAGGTTCTGAGAAAGGGGGGTCGGCAACCCGCGGCTCTAGAGCCACATGCGGCTCTTTAGCGCCGCCCTAGTGGCTCCCTGGAGCTTTTTCAAAAATATGAAAATGGAAAAAGATGGTGTGAATATATTTTTTGTTTTAATATAATTTATTATCCAATGCTGTAAAAATGTGTATAATAAATATTTAATTTCAACATTTCTGTCAACGAAGACTTACGTCATAGCCTGCGACACACGTTTCTTTCAGCTCGGCGTAGTGCCAGACAGGTGGCTGTTGCAAACAAACCGGCGGGTGTGTCATGGGCCATGGATCCCAAAGGGAAAAAGAGAAAGATAGCTGAGGAGAACAGAGGATTCCACAGTTCTTGGACCGAATCATTTGCTTTCATTGCCAATGCGGAAGGATTGCCTGCATGTTTGCTTTGTAATGAGAAGTTGTCAAATAAAAAGAGTAACGTGGAAAGACATTTCCATTCTTCCTGACAGTTATAGGAACATGAAGAAATATGCATTTGGAGTATTATCCATCTTTGGATCAACATACCTGTGCGAGCAAATACCGCACCCACCTCACAGATGAGAGCTTGCAGTCCTGCGTGAAGATTAAAGTTACATCATTCATGCCCGATGTTGAGAAGCTGTCCAGTGATGTCCGAAAACAGAAGTCACATTAAACGGGTAAGAATACAATCCTGTCATAGGCACATATTTAGTAACAAAGTGGCTGTTTTTATAAAGTGATTTCTGATTTTTGTCAGTATATATTTGGAATGACACATAGGGATATTATTGTGTTTTGTTGCTCAGGTCCGAGGATGGCTGCATTGTATTGTGCGTGTCAAAAGAGAAGAGGGTGCCTGCTGCATTTTACCCTTGCACATTTGCAGAAAACTAAAGAGAAGAGGATAATGCACAGAAATCGAACTTAAACTGTATTATTTTAATTTTATATACTTTACCTTTTAAAAAGGCTGCTGTTTTATTGCACTCTGTCTGTTGCCCAGATAAGGGGGAAAAGAGAAGAGGATTGTATCGTATTATTGAGGATTGAAAAGGACCGCATTTTATTTCCATGGGGAGATCTGAAATTACAGGAGGCCTATTATGCACGTTGCACATTTTGTTGTTGTTTTTTCGAATCCTAAAATAAAAATGACATCAAAAATCTGATATCTGTATTGTATTTCTAAAATTTCATCAATGCAACGAAACATAATACATTAATATTATAATGGAAGTTAAACTTAAAGCACCATCGAACAGCAGAGTAGTCACGTGGTGCGTCATTCTCTCCAGGATGCGCTGCAGGTAAAATAAACGTTTAATCATGAATGCTCATTATGTATTTGTAGCGTACTTATCATTTTGATAGTAGGCTAATATAGCTAATATAGTCACTTACAGCATGTGTTGCCTTCATTATAAGGCTTATATAAGGCTTTTAATTTTTTGCGGCTCCAGACAGATTTGTTTTTTTTGGTCCAATATGGATCTTTCAACATTTTGGGTTGCCGACCCCTGGGCTAGCCCATGCATTAAATTAAACTGAAACAGTATGACTCCACCAAGGCAACATACATAAGGTTCAATATGTGTATGATTACATTTTCACAGCACAGCATCAAAAATAAAAAAATAATAAACCCCAATGAGTCATGCACAACCCATGTCCAAATTATTTAAAGCTTGCTTAATAACCCGTTTGCGCGCGTTGGAGTTAAAAATAAATAAAAAACGACGACACACATAAAGTCCAGAAGCACCTCACGTTGTGATTACTCACTACTTGTTGATATTCCTTCAGGGAAGTATGGCAGTTCCTTGCAGGTTTCCTCACAAAATCCACAGCAAGCACCGCTATCAATGCAGACAGTACTCCTTAGCCGTAACCGATATACCATGGGAACATGAACTCGTTATGCTTTCCCAAGCAATTATCTCTCGGTGTTACACGATGCTAGGCTAACCTCAAGTCTGTCAAATACCTCCACTATGAGACGGTAGTTTCAGTCTTTACTAAGTCTTAACAAAATTATAACAACTCTCTTATAAAATAAAATCGTTATTTCCCTTCATGTGTTAGTAGGTATGGGTTTTGTTCTAGTTTTGTCGTCTTCTTTTATAATTTTCTTCACCAACGGTCCTAATGTAAAACGACCATCCTCTTCTCAACGTCTCTTTCCCTCTCTTTTTTCCCAAGCTCCCATTAACCAGGTCCACTCTCCCATTGGCCACAGCTTAACAAGCGACCTTATTGGTCAAAACTTAAACTTCAAAGTAAACCCAACTATTCACTTATACATTAAATACATATTTATTAAAAAATAAATGCATTAAAAACATTACAAGTTAGGAGCAATTCAATTACTTTTTAAATATAATACCAATTAATTATAAAAAATAAACTCAATATTTGTTTTTTACAAGAATAAACTCAATACCTAGTTCAAACAATGGTATTACATGTATCTTGGTGTATCTGTAAAATCTATTGGTAGCTAAATCCGGAGAAATTACGGACCATGTAAAAAACTGCTGGTCACTAAATCCGTCTAGAAGGACCAAGTAAAAAACGGGTGTCTGGAATGCCCTCACCCGTCTGGTGGGGACTTCCGGTTAAGCACTTCCGGCCAGAAGTTCGCAGCTAGCTAACTAACTCGCATAACTTCCCAAACATGTATTCATGCAAAACGGGCATTTAATGTTCAGTAAGGGGATGCCACAACAACTGGCAGAAACGGAAGCTGTTCATGGAGCAGGACGGTTTTGACCACCAAACTTTTTTGATTTGCACCCACCTCCTATGGATGAGGAGTCTCTTCGGCTTTGGCTCAAAGCATTGAACTTGAAGAAACCACCAAACCGACCCTATGTGTGTTCCTATCACTTCGTGGACAACAGGCCGACTGAAGACCATCCTTTCCCTGGGAAGTGCTCCAGTTAGGCTGGACTCATGACATTTTTAACAATGCTTTTTTCTGATAAAAGAATTGTCCATTGCATCCGCCGTGGAGCCTAGTTTCACAATATTACCATATCCCAGCTGTTTGCCGTAGTTTTTAAATAATCACAAAAAACAGGCCTTATTTTAGGGCATTTTTCACCCTGCCAGCTCCTATTAGTTCTATTGAGCACCGTGGCACCAACTCGCTTTCCGAATGTTCTATTCCCAGCCCATTGTTCTACGTCACAATGCCTGCTTCGCTATTGTTGGCAATGAGACCTGCCCACGTTGTAACATAAACAACAACAAAAAATTGCTCATGGAACTCTGAGGTCGTCCCATTGTTTCCTATAGTGGAAATATACAGTTGAAGTCGGAAGTTAACATACACCTTAGCCAAATACTTTTAAACTCAGTTTTTCACAAATCATTTAATCCTAGTAAAAACTCCCTGTTTTAGGTCAGTTAGGATCACTACTTTATTTTAAGAATGTGAAATGTCAGAATAATAGTAGAGAGAATGATTTATTTCAGCTTTTATTTCTTTCATCACATTCCCAGTGGGTCAGAAGTTTACATACACTCAATTAGTATTTGGTAGCATTGCCTTTAAATTGTTTAACTTGGGTCAAACGTTTCGAGTAGCCTTCCACAAGCTTTGGCCCATTCCTCCTGACAGAGCTGGCGTAACTGAGTCAGGTTTGTAGGACTCGTTGCTCACACACGCTTTTTCAGTTCTGCCCACAAATGTTCTATAGGATTGAGGTCAGGGCTTTGTGATGGCCACTCCAACACCTTGACTTTGTTGTCCATAAGCTATTTTGTGTGTGTGTTTTGGAGTGTCAGTGTAGTATGTGTAAGTGCATGGTTAGAGTCCAGTGAGTGTATATCGAGCCTGTGCAAGAGAGTCAATGCAGATAATAATAACAAATATTAATAAAATAAGGGTGTCAATGCAAATAGTCCGGGTAACCATTTGATTAACTGTTCAGCAGTGCTATGGCTTAGGGGTAGAAGCTGTTAAGGAGCCTTTTGGCATTCCGGGACCGCTTGCTGTGCAGTAGCAGAGAGAACCGTCTATGACTTGGGTGGCTGGAGCCTTCGACGATTTTTAGGGCCTTCCTCTGACACTGCCTGGTATAGATCTTGAAGAATATTGAAACGAATAATGGGCAAATGTTGCACAATCCAGGTGTGGAAAGCTCTTAGAGACTTACCCAGAAAGACTCACAGCTGTAATCGCTGCCAAAGGTGCTTGTACAAAATATTGACTCCAGGGTGTTAATACTTATGTAAATTAGATATTTCTGTATTAAATGTTCAATACATTTGCAAACATTTCTTAATATATGTTTTCACTTTTTCATTATGGTGTACTGTGTGTAGCTGGGTGAGAGAAAAACATATTTAATCCATTTTGAATTCAGGCTGTAACACAACGAAATGTGGAATAAGTCAAGGTGTATGAATACTTTCTGAAGGCACTGTAGACAAGGATGGGGGCTTGGGGTTTTGATGGGAAAGGTCTAGACTTTACAGGGAAGGACCATGGTTAGCAGGTTTGGCCTTCATTCCATTTCAACTCAATTAACTCTGAAAATGAAGTCAAATGCAGTTCATGAGTTCACTCAGTTCAGGAAACAACAATATCATTGAATTGGATTTTCTACGTTTTCTAATGTCCAATTGCTACATTTGCTGAGCTGAGCCAGACTGGAATGGAATCAGAGTTTTGCAGGCAGATCACCCGTGATACAAGTCAGTATTCGACATCCATCAATGGCTGAGGATGTCAGGATATGACGTGGAAACCGGCCACTAGGGGCAACAGTGAGCGCTGTTACCTTTAAGTAAGTTTGGGTTTTTCTAGGACATTGTGGATGTGGATAAGAATCTGCCTCTGACTCCAAAGGTTTCATGGTTGAATCCAGCGATAGAAAGTCATTTTTGATAGTTTTTTTTATAAGCCTATCCCAAACCTTACCCCTTACCTTAACCATTTGGAGTTAATGCCTAACCTTAAGATTTCGGAGTTAATGCCTAAACTTAACCCTAGCCTTAAAATCCGGAGTTAATCCCTAAATTTAACCTTAAACACTTTGAGATTTTACGTTTGGAACAACTTTGAAATTTGAACTTTGAGAAACATGGTTGAATGTCTAATTCTGATGTGAGACTGTGAGACCTTGCAGAAATGTTGACACTTGCTGATAGATTTGTGGATCCAGGATCACATGTTGGGATGTGGCTCCCTCTAGTGGTACTTTTCCATATAGACTTACCCACTCTCCAGGGTTTTGACAAGGGTTTTATGTTAATGTCAGCTCTAAAGACTTATGGTGACGGCATCAACAATCTCTGCATCATTCAAGTCTGTTGCTTTGTGAGGTGTTAAAGTTCACAGATAGCCATTGTTATGTAAAAGACAGCTGAAAAGAACACAGAGCATTGCCTTGGCCCCAAATGAGAGCAGGTCTACCAGATCCATGGGTAAAATACTGGGCTAAATCCTGTATGTAAATGCACCATTAGAAGCTGGATGTAGAAACCAATGGTATAAATTCTGGGTGGTCGTGGTTGTGAGGCACCATCTTTTACTTGAGCATTATTTAGGTCACTGTAAACAAGGGCAACAAAGCCTAAATCCAGTGATAATCAAAGAGAACAGAAAATACAACAACCACTGTTGTAATGTGTGGCGGAAAGAAGCAAACATTATTTTTGTCCCCACCAGTGACTACGCTTTTCCACTTGTGCTCTAACTAGCTATCCCCCTTTCCCTTTCTTTAAATATTCTCATGAATGGATTTCACATGAATTCTTGGTTATTCCCATCTATGCAAATAGTATGTCCGGCATCTAGTGGTGTTTTGCAGTATGACATGACTGGAGTCCTGTCTATCTTTGTAACATGCTGACCAGACCAGACGTGTCGCGTGCGCAAGCGTTGCAAAAAACATGTACACATACATGTTATTCAATCATTGCACCCACACTGAGCATCTGCTTAGCCAGGTGCTAAAATAGAACTTGGTTCTATTTGTGACACTGGACGGCGGGCAAGTCCTGTATCTTCCATCTCCTCATTGGTTTTTAGGAGCATATATCAAATCAAAATTCAAATCAAATTATAAAGCCCTTCTTACATCAGCTGATATCTCAAAGTGCTGTACAGAAACCCAGCCTAAAACCCCAAACAGCAAGCAATGCAGGTGTAGAAGCACGGTGGCTAGGAACAACTCCCTAGAAAGGCCAGAACCTAGGAAGAAACCTAGAGAGGAACCAGGCTATGAGGGGAGGCCAGTCCTCTTTTGGCTGTGCCGGGTGGAGATTATAACAGAACATGGCCAAGATGTTCAAATGTTCATAGATGACCAGCAGGGTCAAATAATAATAATCACAGTGGTTGTCAAGGGTGCAACAGGTCAGAACCTCAGGAGTAAATGTCAGTTGGCTTTTCATAGCCGATCATTCAGAGTATCTCTACTGCTCCTGCTGTCTCTGGAGAGTTGAAAACAGCAGGTCTGGGACAGGTAGCACGTCCGATGAACAGGTCAGGGTTCCATAGCCGCAGGCAGAACAGTTGAAACTGGAGCAGCAGCACAGCCAGGTGGACTGGGGACAGCAAGGAGTCATCAGGCCAGGTAGTCCTGAGGCATGGTCCTAGGGCTCAGGTCCTCCGAGAGAGAGAGAGAGAGAGAGAGAGAGAGAGAGAGAGAGAGAGAGAGAGAGAGAGAGAGAATTAGAGAGAGCATACTTAAATTCACACAGGACACCGAATAAGACAGGAGAAATACTCCAGATATAACAGACTGACCCTAGCTCCCCGACACATAAACTACTGCAGCATAAATACTGGAGGCTGAGACAGGAGAGGTTGGGAGACACTGTGGCCCCATCCGACGATACCCCCGGACAGGGCCAAACAGGCAGGATATAACCCTACCCACTTTGCCAAAGCACAGCCCCCACACCACTAGAGGGATATCTTCAACCACCAACTTACCATCCTGAGACAGGGCCGAGTATAGCCCACAAAGATCTAAGCCACGGCACAACCCAAGGGGGGGCACCAACCCAGACAGGAAGATCACGTCAGTGACTCAACCCACTCAAGTGACGCACCCCTCCTCGAGAATGCATGGAAGAGCACCAGTAAGCAAATTGATAAAAAAACATCCCCACTAAATGTTTTTAAATGCTCGCAAATTTCTACAAAATGAGCACAAATTTATATTAAACATGGCTACAAATTATGAAACGAGCTCACGAATTGTAAAACGTCCACGTACTGTAATATACATCCACTATACTTTTAGTTTTGGATGTTATGATGATATTCCCTGGAGGTCGGGGCCCACAGGGCAGGTGCCCTGCGTGCCCATTCGGTAATCTGGCCCTGATCATGAAATTAAACTACAGGTATTGTTGTTACACATCCTCACACTGTCTTGGAGGATAAAACTGAGACTGTAGCCAGCTTACCTAATTTTATTGTCCAAAGAATGTTCTCATAGTCCAGAAGCATTGGATGAAAATCCACAATGTTGGTGCCATACAGGAGCACTGACCAATCTGCCTCCAAAAGAGGACTGCTGGTTTTGAGGATGGTGTGGAGGTCAGTGGTTGATGATCTGAGCACCCCCTGAGATGGTGAGTATGGTTTCAGTAGACCACTATTGAGCTGGTAGATCAGATAGGAGCTTTGAGGAAAGGTCATTTAGTGCTTTGAATGTGGTTCATATTGCCTTATAGTGAATTCAGGACTTGGACAGGGAGTCGATGCAGCTTAAAGATGCATTTACATGGGGGTTTGGATGATAGTGTCAAATTTCTTAGAATGAGCGAAAATATTGGAGTTTGGGGACTGGAGGGGATAATAGTCAAGTTGGGAAATGTGCAAATATTTAGATACAAACATATAGTCAAGTTGGGGATTATTCAGATATTCCTGTTGAAAAAGAGAAAAGACAGAAAGATATAATATTACAGTATATTAAATTCATCCCATTGGGCCAAAACTGGTTGAATAAACGTTGTTTCCACCTCATTTCAACAATCCAAAAAATCTGTGATGACGGTGAATCAATGTGGAAAACACAATTGGATTTTTTTCACCCAACTTTTAACCAACATTTTTGGTTAATTTCACATTGGTTGATTTCCCAAATTTAAATCAAAACTAGACATTGAACTGATGTCTGTGCCCAGTGGGATTGGAGTTCTGTAATCATATCAGCTCATTTGTCATACTTCTTCTAATCATCCAGAGAGAATGTACCTTTCTTTGAGGTTAACCTTTGAGATGACCTCCCTCAAGAATTCTCGCTCTTTCCTCGGAGTGAATTTGTCCCACATTTTAGCAAAGTCGCCATTGGTGGCCACGTTTCTCAAGATATTGCGACTATGATGCCTGTGGACAAAGATTTTAATATCATCTTAAACGTGCAACATATCAAATCATTTCTGCTGTCTGTGATTAAAAACAGTAATCAATTGATGGCAACCAGAGAAAAAATATCCCATCAAAATAAGACATATATTAGGTAGAATTTGCAAGAGGGTCGGTTTGAGTAATGCACCGCATTACCTGATCTACAAATCATCTCAACTATCTAACAACTGGGTATTAACCGTTCGTTATTATGAAAATCTTAGCGAATCTGCACAGCGCTTGGCTCAGGCCGACCATTGTGATCAAGTAGGGTTGTCTTCATTAGGCACCAAACAGAAGGAAGGAAACTGAATCATGTACTGACTATTTGGACTCATTTACATCTTGAATTGTTACCCCAATTTCGTGGTATCCAATTGGTAGTTACAATCTCTGTCCAATCACTGCAACTCCTGTAAGGACTCTGGAGAGGCGAAGGTCGAGAGCCGTGCGTCCTCCGAAACACAACCCAGCCAAGCCGCACTGCATCTTGACACAATGCCCGATTAACCTGGAAGCCAGCTGCGCCAATGTGTCAGAGGGAACACCATACACCTGGCGATCGTGTCAGCGTGCATTGCACCCTGCCCACCACAGGAGGTCGCTAGTTGGCGATGGGAGAAGAACATCCCTGCTGGCCTTTGGCTTCAGCTAAGCTTTTGGCTTTTTAACTTTCAAACCCACATGAGTGCCTGGACTTGGATTTTCCTATGCCACGTTGCTCTTATTTGTGTTTATAATTTTTCCTATTTGTTTTCAATTACTATTCCTCTCCAAGAGAACCTGTGGTTGTTTTGGAATACCTAAAATCCGCAATTCAATCCATGACACCCTTTAGCATAGATGCTGTAGACAGCATCTACGCTGTAGACAGCATCTATGCAGTTTTTAAATTACCTTTAAAAACTGCATTGTCGGCGATCTAGTGCTATAGCGAGCCATGGATTGAATCACGGCCTAAGTTAAGGCCGGCCATTATGTTTAAGCAAGCTACTTTACAGGAGGAACATCCCACCTGACTTCCTGTGCAGGGTCCACAGCCAGTTTACTGACAGCAATCAAGAAACGGTCAGTGAGGTCTTTCTTCCCCGACAGGAGACGAGCCATCCCCATGACCTCAGCCAGTCTCTCCAGGTGCTGAGCAGTGCAGCTCCTCACCGCTGCGTTACGGTGGCTGAGGAAGGAAAAACAGAGCACATCAGTTACATGTCATAGAGATACATGAGTTAGGAGACGAATGATAATGGATTGTATTGATGAAGTCTCATCGATGGATCAAAATGTTCAGTAGGACTTTATATTAAGGTCCCTTAATATACCATTTCTAAACTGTTTGGAAAGAGTTTACTTACCATTTATTAATCATTATTCCTACATTTGTAAATGTCAATAAGAAATCTATAAATTGTTATTTACACATTTATAAACGCTATTTTAAATGATTTGTTCATGATTTATCAGCTAATTAATAAGGTGTTTGATCATAGTATGTTCACAATTTGTAAATGGTTAATAATGTACTACTAATGTACTATAAACTAGTTAAAAAGGAGTTATTGTCAAGGCATTTGTTAATGGTTGATTAATGGTTTGACTCACCATTGACTCACCATTTACATACATACATATTTATAAATGTATTTATAAATGTCACGAATGGTGTATTTATTAATGAATGTGAGTACATGCACTTACTAATACCTCAGTGCCTCACTAATACCCCCTAATCTAAAGTGTTCACTATATATACTTTATAAATGTATATAAATGACTTGTTACTCCCCAAAGGCTAGCACACATCAGTAGATAGTAACTCTCCACCAATGGCTAAAAATAATCGAAATAACGTAATGGTAAAATAAGAAGTACACAACACAAGGAAGTTTAAGACATAACAAAAATATGTGATTCCATTAAAATGTGACGTCTAGCGTTGGGGTGAGTTGCTGCCAGAAGTGTTGTGGAATAACCTAGCATGCTGATGAAAAAGGCAGTTAATTAAAAACTAGCAGTATTTCAATCTTCTCGATTTCGAGGCTTGGATAATGGGACAGTTAGGAGTACAGTGATACCTTCCATCCCTGGATTGAGATACGTTTTCAAGCCATATCCCTTTTCCGTCACCACGGTGAAAACATATTGCCATAGGACCGTTTCGACTTGATGGCAGACTGAACTTGAACTGCAGTGCATCTCCTCGTCATGGACTGCACCAGATTTGCCTGTTCTTGCTGTGAGATGTTACCCCACTCTTCCACCAAGGCACCTGCAAGTTCCCGGACATTTCTGGGGGGAATGGCCCTAGCTCTCACCCTCCGATCCAACAGGTCCCAGACGTGCTCAATGGGATTGAGATCCGGGCTCTTTGCTAACCATGGCAGAACACTGATATTCCTGTCTTGTAGGAAATAATGCACAGAATGAGCAGTATGGCTGGTGGCATTGTCACGCTGGAGGGTCATGTCAGGATGAGCCTGCAGGAAGTGTACCACATGAGGGAGGAGGATGTCTTCCCTGTAATACACAGCGTTGAGACTGCCTGCAATGACAACAAGCTCAGTCATATGATGCTGTGACACACCGCCCCAGACCACGACGGACCGTCCACCTCCAAATTGATCCCGCTACAGAGTACAGGCCGCGGTGTAACGCTCATTCCTTCGACGATAAACGTGAATCTGACCATCACCCCTGGTGAGACAAAATCACGACTCGTCAATGAAGAGCACTTTTTGGCAGTCCTGTCTGGTCCAGCGACGGTGGGTTTGTGCCCATAGGCGACGCTGTTGCCGGTGATGTCTGGTGAGGACCTGCCTTACAACAGGCCTTCAAGCCCTCAGTCCAGCCTCTCACAGCCTATTGCGGACAGTCTGAGCACTGATAGAGGGATTGTGCGTTCCTGGTGTAACTCGGGCAGTTGTTGTTGCCATCCTGTACCTGTCCCGCAGGTGTGATGTTTGCATGTACCGATCCTGTGCAGGTGTTGTTACACGTGGTCTGCCACTGCGAGTATGATCAGCTGTCCGTCCTGTCTCCTTGTTGCGCTGTCTTAGGCGTCTCACAGTACGGACATTGCAATTTATTGCCCTGGCCACATCTGCAGTCCTCATGCCTCCTTGCAGCATGCCTAAGGCACGTTCACGCAGATGAGCAGGGACCCTGGGCATCTTTCTTTTGGTGTTTTTCAGAGTCAGTAGAAAGGCCTGTTTGGTGTCCTAAGTTTTCATAACTGTGACCTTAATTGCCTACCGTCTGTAAGCTGTTAGTGTCTTAATGACTGTTCCACAGGTGCATGTTCAATAATTGTTTATGGTTCATTGAACAAGCATGGGAAACAGTGTTTAAACCCTTTACAATGAAGATCTGTGAAGTTACATGGATTTTTACGAATTATCTGTGGAAGACAGTGTCCTAAAAAAAGGGACGTTTATTTTTTGCTGAGTTTATATATATATATATATATATATATTTACAAATTCATCACACATTTATGATTTTATATGGGAATCAAAAAGCTTTCATGAATGTTCACCATGTGCTGATGTGCTCAGTGCTGTCAACAGACCCCATTATGACATCACAATGTAACGGAATCCTTGCCATGATATCATTGCTGGTTCCATCTGACAAGCAACATTTCATGATAGTTCTCTCACAGAGATAGGTTAAGTTCTTATTTTGAGAGTGTTAACATTTATTATCAATGGCTTATCGAGGAAGAAAATCAAGTGAGTTTGACAAACTCCAGAAGGAGAACTCTCAGATGAGGAGCGTCATTGAAAACTTGAGGAAGCAAAACATGGCTTTAAACCAACAGGATGACCAGGACAGGTTTTCAAGTTTTGTAAGGCTCATCAGTATTTCAAACGTTTTTCAAAAATATCACTGTGTTTATTTTGTGGTTTCATAGACATACAGTAGGCCTACATCCATAACATCTTTAGCTTAAAAGCTTTATATGACACACTGTAGAAACTATTTTGACTACTTCACTTCTGCTATTCATTTCATACTATACCATTTTGATCCAGGGCTATCAGGAGAGCTACCCAATCCCAGAGGGCCATCGGGGCTTCATCAGTGATGCCAGACTTCTGCAGATGCAGAGAGCTGAGAGAGAGGCCATGGAAGGAAAGCAAAGAAAGATAAGTGCTATCCATGAGAATTATGTCCGGACTGCTCTCATCGGGGTTGGCAGCACCTTCGCGCACCACTTCGTCCCCTCTATTCAGTGCATTCCGCGGCCGAAAGCTCCACCGAGGCCTTTGCCACGATGGCTTGAACACATAGCTCTGGCCCCACTGAAGAACGTGGTGGGGGTGGACGGAGCCCAAGTTCGACCCGGATCTCACTCTCTGGAGTCCATCCAGGTAAATAAGTCATTCAGCAGCAGTAGCGTGCGGCCTGTTCCCGTCCCTCCCACTGGAGCTCCCTCCAAGAGGGGCAAGAAGAAGAAGGGCAGGCGGGGAGTCAAAGCCCTGAAAGTCCAGTTGGACCAGGGCTGTGCTGACAACAACGGACCCATTGACCTGATGGAGGAGGTGAGGGACATCGAGGCTCACCTGAAGGAGGAGGCCTGGAAGGTAGGATGGACTTTCAATTTATTGTAAATGTGAAAATTTGTGAAAACACAAGTGTAGACCATACTGTGAAACCAACAGTGCAGTTCAAGAAGAGTTAGGAAAATATTTAACAAATAAACTAATGTAAACAATAATAATAATAATAATAAAAGTAACACAATGACATAACAATAACGAGGCTATATACAGGGGGTATCGGTACCGAGTCAGTGTGCGGGGGTACAGGTTAGTTGAGGGGGTACAGTGTGCGGGGGTACAGGTTAGAAAGGATACTCTCTTTGACGGCATGATAGAATAGATCCTAGAATTAAGGATCTCTGTGTATTAGTTTATGTATATACTAGTTCTATATGCATTTCTATGATGGGAGCATTCTTTTCTGGTCTACGCCAAAGGTGGTACATGAGGTGAAGGCCATGGGCAGGAGAAGTTTTGGCTCGGCCATGTCCATGGGGGAAATAGCCACCAGCTCTCTGGGAAGCCTGAGCTCAGTGGATATGAACACCCCTGCGGAGCTCCGTGACTACTTGGATGTTGGGACCCCGGTAAAGTCGCGTGACAGCCCACCCAGGCCTGCTCCCCCCCCCTACCAAGCCCAGGAGCAAACTGCCTCGGCCTACAAGGTTCCTTAGCCTGCAAAAGGCTGACACCGGCTCAGGTCAGTCCCTCTCATGTACTCACACTAATTTAAATTAGACAGGGAGATGAAGCTAGGTAGACTGATAGTAGGAAGGGAAGGGACACAAATGGCTTTAGCCCAGGGCTAAGACATTTTTCCACACTTGCTTTGCCTGTTGCACAGTGAGATAACCTTTGCTCAAGGCGAATTAGACCCTGCTTCTGAGCAGGGTGAGCACCAAAAAATGTGTGCTAAATTTAAAATGATATCATAATGAACTAAGATGTTCTAGTGTTAAAAGCTACAAACAGATATGGAAATGAGTAAATGCATAAATACATACATACAGTTCACAGAGAGATAGATGTCTGCTGTCAACCCATAGACAAGAAGGCAGCCAGTGAGCCAAAGGGCCAAATAAAGAAAAGTCAGGACCAGGCCAGATTGCAGCCCCTGTCCAACCCAGAGCAGGCCCTGACTAAGACCTTCAAGCTGCTCCACTCTGCCTCTGATGACTGGTGAGCATTCACTGTAGACAAGACCAATGGAGCTAGGCTAAAGGAAGCACAGTGTAGTGTCCTTGGAAATGTAGATTTGAGCTACAGAGCGTAGAAACTTCTGAAATTAAGAGACCAGAGTCCTAATTGATGAACATCTTTATAATGTTTTTGGAAAATGTTGTGGAAATTGCTTACGTTTCTTTCACTGACTTGCAGGGAGAAGAAGATCGAGGGCTTGACCTCTCTCCGTGTGATGGCTCAGAACCACATGGACATACTGATGCCTAAACTCCATGATATCTGCCTTGCCATTATAAATGAGGTAGCTCTATTCATTCACTGCCCTATTCATTCATCTGCACAAATCTGCTACATTTGGAGAACAAGTCAAATGATTGTGTCATGTTTCTGATGTTCGTGGGTTGTACTGCTCAACATTAATAGCTGGTCCTGTGCGTGTTATTATGATTCAGGTGAAGAACCTGCGCTCTGCAGTGTCCTGTGCTGCCATGGCCACACTGGGTGACATGTACGTTCACCTCCAGAGGGCCATGGACAGTGAGGTGGAGGGGACGGCACACGTGCTGCTGCACAAAGCCAGCGAGGCCAACAACTTCATCCGGCAGGCCGCCAACTTTGCCCTGGGTCACATGGTGCAGAGCTGCACCCCTACCCGTGTCATGAATGCCCTGCTGGTCGGTGGGCTGAGGTAAAGAGGGAGAGGGGTCAATTAACACTCACTAAGGGGTAGATCCGGACTTCCACAAATGTTCACTTTGTCTCACATTGAAAGGTTGACTCGAATGGAAGTTAGGATTCACTCCAAACGGACCTGATGTGACAATGCAATAGATAATTGATATGTAGTGAACTTTCTGGTGCAAAATGGTCACTGCTCGCTTAAGTATACCACACATTAGATTAGAATCAACTTTATTGTCATTGAACAAGTACAACGAAATGCAGTTAGTATCTGACCAGAAGTGCAAATAAAAGAGTGCAGAAAATGTAGTAAAAAGTAAAATAACTAAGTACGTTATTAAGTGGGATGTATAAATGTGCAATGAAGGCAAATGGCAAGTCTAAATGTGCAATGAAGGCAAATTGAAAGTGCAAGGAGGCATGCAACTGAAATGCAGGGAGAGCAGCAATGAGGTTACCGAGGTAGACATGTACATGTACAACTGAATTATGTCCTTAATCAGATTTTGCAAAGCAATGTCAGAGTCCAGTAGTACTGTGAAATGGACAAAGAGAGTAGTGCAACAAGGTCCCTGAGAGGCAGTACCTTTTGTTTGTGGCATGGATGTGAAGGGTCCCTGATGCGCTGGAGGTCTCCGATGGCAGAGAGCTGGGCACCAGTGATGTGGTGGGTGGTTTTCACCACCCGTTGCAGGGCCTTCCGGTCAGCCACGGAGCACCCGCCAAACCACACTGTGGCGCAGTTAGTCAGATTGCTCTCGACCGTGCAGTGGTAAAATTTCACCAGGATCTTGGGGGACAGGCAGGCCTTCTTCAGCCTCCTCAAAAAGTACAGGCGCTGCTGCGCCTTCTTGACTAGGGTTGAGGTGTTGCGGGTCCAGGAGAGGTCATCGGAGATGTAGACACCCAGGAATTTGAAGCTGGGCACACGCTCCACTTCAGTGCCATCAATGAGAACTGGGGCGTGGCTGCGGCTTTTAGACTTCCTGTTAATCCACTATGAGCTCCTTGGTTTTCTTTGCATTGAGGGCCAGGTTGTTGTCAGCGCACCATGCAGCCAGGTGCTTGACCTCCTCCCTGTAGGCTGGCTCGTCATTGTCACTGATCAGACCTACCACCGTGGTTTCGTCTGCGAACTTGACGATGGTGTTGATACCGTGTACAGAAACTCAGTCGTAGGTGAAGAGGGAGTACAGGAAGAGGCTCGGCACACCAGTGTTCAGGTTCAGGGTTGAGGTGGTGAAGTCGTCTAACCTGACAGACTGGGGTCTGTTGGTCAGGAAGTCCAAAGTCCAGTTACAGAGAGAGGGGCTGATCCCTAGGTCATGGAGTTTGGTGACCAGCCTAGAGGGAATGACCGTATTGAATGCTGAGCTAAAGTCTATGAACAGCATTCTCACATAGGTGTTGGTTTTGTCATGGAAGAGTGTAAAGCTGTGAAGATGGCGTCCTCTGCAGACCTGTTCGGTCGGTAGGCAAACTGGTGGGGATCCAGTGTTGGAGGGAGGCAGGAGTGAAGGTAGGCCAAAACCAGTCTTTCGAAGCACTTCATGATCGTGGGGGTGAGTGCAACAGGTCGGAGGTCATTCGGGCTTGATGCGGTCGACTGCTGCGGCACTGGCACAATGGTTGCGGTCTTGAAGCACGTAGGAACAACCGCCTGGGCCAGTGACAGATTGAAAATTTGTATTAGGGCCAGGACAGTACCAGTATTGCAATATATTTTCAATGGCAAAAATGAAAACGCATAGCAGATCTCACTCTTTGGTCCTTTAAAAACCTGCTGTATGTAAAATATTGTCTGATACAGCTTGGAAAATAAATAAATATTACTCAGGATGACAACATAATGATATTTGTTTCCAACATTACGTCTGTTTTCCTAAAGAACTTTTATCCACTTCGTGTTTTGGATACTGGTATCGTCCCGGACCTAATTTGCAGTGGATGTGTATCATCTCTACACGAGAACATTTGTTAACACTTTATATGAAAGTGATGCTCCAGAGCAGGGCCGGCTCTAGCCTCTTTAGCCTCTTGGGGAGATTTGGTTGGAAGGCCCCCCCACCAAGCGGGTTCCCAACAATTATGGCTTGACTGCGGAGAGAAACATGTGCATATTAAAGTTAATTTCCTGTAATTCGACACTACAGTAAATGGTGACCCCGATGTGATATATCTTACAGATACTTTGGACTAAATTTGAGTTTATTCTATTCTATTATTCTATTGGGGCAGCAGGTAGCCTAGTGGTTAGCGGTTTGGACTTGTAACTGAAAGATTGCAAGATCGAATCCCCGAGCTGACAAGGTAAAAATCTGTTGTTCTGCCCCTGAACAAGGTAGTTAACCCACTGTTCCTAGGCCATCATTTAAAATAAGAATTTGTTCTTAACTGACTTAACTGACTAGTTAAAAAAAGTTAAAATTAACATATATAACGAACATGTGGCCTATGTGATGGCGAATATGCAAGCAATCTACATTTTTGAATTATGGTAATCGACTCGTATTAATGATTTGATCAAAAAAGGCAAACATGTTCTCACATTTGATTCGAATAGGGATGAAATTCTTTAGTACTGGCAATATACACTGAGTATACCAAACATAGGGGGTGCGGGGGGGTCTGGTGAACATGTCAGGGTTCTATGGCCGCAGACAGAACAGCAGAAACGGGGTCAGCAGCACGACCAGATGGACTAGGGACGGGGACATTCAGGAGTCGTCAGGCCAGATGGTCCTGAGGCATGGTCCTAGGGCTCAGGTCCTCCGAGAGGAGAGAGAGAGAGAAAGATGAGAGAATTAGAGGGAGCATATATAACATCACACAGGACACCAGAAAAGACAGGAGAATTACACCGGATATAACAGAATGACCCTAGCCCCCCGTTCAAAGGCACTTAAATATTGTCTTGCCCATTCACCCTCTGAATGGCACACATACACAATCCATGTCCATATTGTCTCAAAACTTAAAAATCCTTATTAAACCTGTCACCTCCCCTTCATTTATACTGATTGAAGTGGATTTATGAACATTTGAACATCTAGGCCATGTGCTGTTATAATCTCCACCCGGCACAGCCAGAAGAGGACTGGCCACCCCTCATAGCCTGGTTCCTCTCTAGGTTTCTTCCTAGGTTTTGGCCTTTCTAGGGAGTTTTTCCTAGCCACCATGCTTCTACACCTGCATTGCTTGCTGTTTGGGGTTTTAGGCTGGGTTTTAGGCTGAGATTTGTTAGAACAGAGCACAAATAGGCTCCAAAGCGATAAGTCTGACTGAGATACAGATAGCTGCACAGTCAGTCCCACTTAGGGTGTGGCCATGCCTGAGTATGTGAGCAGAGTGAGGAGTGGAGCTTGCCCTATTTGACTGGATCGTGGAGCAAGTTTCCCAGAGGCTGGGGCTTCGGCTTTCTCGCCCCCTTCAATTTCGCTCCAGTAGTGCTCCAGTAGCACTCATTTTACAAGCTCAAGGCATGCCCGGCCCAGCATGCATTTGTAGTCTACTTGTGTGCTGCTATAGCACCTTGCTTTAGCTACTGTCATCTAATATTCTAAATATCTTCATAAAGAAGCTGATAAAACACACAGGTGAAAAATCAAGGTGACTTACAAAGATGAGGACCAAGAGCAAGAGACGGAGTGTGGTTATGTAGTGTCCACAACTAAAGAATGAAAAGACAGGTATCCCGAAAGCATGTACTTACTACGTGTACATGCTAACAGAAAGGAACGAGGTGGGTAGCTAGCTAAGTGTGTCATTTTAGCACATTATTTATGAACAAAAAATAATCTCTAAAAAGTTCAGTTAATTTTCCTTCTATTATCTATACATTAGGCCATCATTGAGGGCATGTTAACTCTATTACGTCTTTCAAGGAGCGTTCTGTTTTCATAGAGATATTTCAACTAAAATCCTTTAGGCCTACCTACAGAACAAAATAAAATAACTATGCATCCCTGCCCAGCCTGGCATTAGTGGCCCAAACGGTGTTTAGCATCCCAAGTGGCTCTGCAAGAGCTGAGAGCGTATTCTCTGCGGCTGGCCTGCTCTCCAGGCACAATCACATGAGCCTAAAGCTACAGACTCTGGCCAAACTCATGTTTCTAAAAATAAATTCAAAGGCACTGTAGACTGAGCCTAATGAGGCATTTTTCATTTAATTTGTATTTAATTCCAAGTAAGTCAATCAGCATGTATGTGCAATTTATAGACTATAACGATTTAATACAACAAAATGTTGTGTAAATGCTGAGCTTACACGGAACCCAAACTGGCTGCGCGTGTGCGCCATAGTGTTGACAGTACCAAAATAAAACAACTAATTTACAAAAAACACTGCAGCACAAACAAGTTACAACGTGAAATCGCCTCTATCCCATTCAGACCTTAGAGGACCAAACTACATCTCCCATAATGCAACGCCCGCACCAGCTCAGCTAACCGTCTGCATCACAGAAAGGCATGCTAGCTAGCTAGCAACAGCAGCACTTTTAGCACTCTGTAAACTATATTAATAACAACAATAAAACTCTGAACGTTACATGTTTCTAAAGTCTCACATTCCCTTATAACAATATCTACAGCATTAACCTTGGGATGTTTTATTTATTTCACGTTATGGACTTCTGCAAAGGAGTAATCTGCAAGACACACCTTTCTCAGTGTTTTCTCGGACTGAGGAGAACGGCAGCTACGGATAGTACCAGGGTGTTAGTAGGTGAAGCAAGCACCCAGATGAAATAAAATATATTTAATGAAACAAAACCCGAAGATGTTAACATCATTCAGCTACTGTAACTGCCTACCTAACATCAACAGGCAGCACCAGTAGCGCAACAATTAAAAATGGACACCAAAAGTAAAGTTCCTGGCGATCAAAGTGATCTGACTCCCCCTTCTGTCTGAACTTGGAATATTCCTGTTCGCGGGCTTTGGCCCTGAACCTGGTTGTTCTGTTCTGCGTTGTGTACTATTCTAATAATTAGAAGTTTGATGGAATAACCATTTTAATTCTACTACAAATACATTTCATATTAGGCTACATGTCTGACTCCTGACCTATTTAGTGTTTATATGCTGTTTAATACGACATGTAGCCTATTTGAAATTATGAGTGCTTCTTACAGTCACCTTTTCCTGTTGTTTACTTAAATACTTCATTCAAATCATATGGTTTGGTTTCAATATTTCAAAACCAAATGGTAGGTTATACGCCACAGCTTTCAGCCAATCAGCATTCAGGGCTCGAACCATCCGGTTTATAATTTCAATTATCTCGCCAACCCTCTCGTTACCACTCTGGGTAGCAGAGTTTCAGTTGTGTTTACATCTGTAGGTCTGATATCTGATTGGAAGTTCACTTTTATAGTAGCATATTGGTTAACAACTCACATTGTTTTATTTTAACACCTCAGAGGCTTTTAAGAGTCTTAGATTCATTGTCTCTCTCTTTTTCTTTGTTCCTGACCTGCGCTAGTGAGATACGCTCTCTCTCTCTCCACCCCAGCGACTCTTGGGGCATGGCCTTTCAGGCTATGACTTCTCTCCCTCTCTGATCATGCATAAGGTATTGCATTGTAATGTTTGTTAATGCCTTGTATATGATTTCATAATGTTAAATACCTTTCCACTCTCAGTCCAATTCTTGCTAGTCAATGTCAACTCATTGCCTAATGCTTGCTTGCATATTTTAAGTATCTTTATAGCGTAAATGTATAAATAGTTATATATCAAATACTACCACACTACAAAGTCAATCAATTTAATATACACCATCACAAATATTCACATGTTTTCATTTAGGCAGGTCTTAAGAAACATTATGATATTAAACCTCTACGGGATCAGTGTCCCCCCCGCGGGACTGTTGAGCTAATGTAGGCAAATGTGATTAGCATGAGGTTGTAAGTAACAAAAACATTTCCCAGGACAGATATGGGCAGAAAGCTTAAATTCTTGTTAATTTAACTGCACTGTCCAATTTACAGTAGGTATTACAGTGAAAGAATATCAATCTATTTGTTTGAGAAGAGTGCACAATGTATTGATAAACCAATTAGGCACATTTGGGCAGTCTTGATACAACATTTTGAACAGATATACAATGGTTCATTGGATCAGTCTAAGACTTTGCACTGACACTGCTGCCATCTAGTGACCAAAATCGAAATTGCGCCTGGGCTGGAATATAAATACATTTATAAATATGTATATTTATTTATAGGCAATGAGTTGACATTGACTAGCAAGAAGGTATTTAACATTATGAAATCATATACAAGGCACTATGATCAAATACCTTATTAATTATCTGATAAATCATGAACAAATCATTTAAAATAGCGTTTATAAATGTGTAAATAACTATTTATAGATTTCTCATTGACATTTACAAATGTAGGAATAATGATTAATAAATGGTAATTGAACTCTTCACAAAGAGTTTATAAATGGTATATTAAGGGACTTTAATATATAGTCTTACTGAACATTTTGATCCATCGATGAGACTTCATCAATACAATCCATTATCATTCGTCTCCTAACTCATGTATCTCTATGACATGTAACTGATGTGCTCTGTTTTTCCTTCCTCAGCCACCGTAACGCTGCGGTGAGGAGCTGCACTGCTCAGCACCTGGAGAGACTGGCTGAGGTCATGGGGATGGCTCGTCTCCTGTCGGGGAAGAAAGACCTCACTGACCGTTTCTTGATTGCCGTCAGTAAACTGGCTGTGGACCCTGCACAGGAAGTCAGGTGGGATGTTCCTCCTGTAAAGTAGCTTGCTTAAACATAATGGCCGGCCTTAATTTAGGCCGTGATTCAATCCATGTCTCGCTATAGCACTAGATCGCCGACAATGCAGCTTGTAAAGGTAATTTACTCTTGAGTCGACATCTGCAGCATTTACCACGAATACAAATTGAAATTGCCTTTAAAAGCCACATTGTCGGCTGTCTACAGCATCTATGCTAAAGGGTGTCATGGATTGAATTGCGGATTTTAGGTATTCCAAAACAACCACAGGTTCTCTTGGAGGGGAATAGTAATTGAAAACAAATAGGAAAAATTATAAACGCAAATAAGTGCTACGTGGCATAGGAAAATCCAAGTCCAGGCACTCATGTGGGTTTGAAAGTTAAAAAGCCAAAAGCTTAGCCGAAGCCAAAGGATGTTCTTCTCCCATCGCCAACTAGCGACCTCCTGTGGTGACCAATGCACGCTGACACGGTCGCCAGGTGTATGGTGTTTTCTCCGACACATTGGTGCAGCTGGCTTCCAGGTTAAGCGGGCTTTGTGTCAAGAAGTAGTACGGCTTGGCTGGGTTGTGTTTCGCAGGACGCACGGCTCTCGACCCTCTTGCAAATTCGACCTAATGTATGTCTTATTTTGATGGGATAATTTTTCTCAGGTTGCCATCGTTTGACTACTGTTTTTAATCACAGACAGGAGAAATTATTTGATATGTTGCACGTTTAAGATGATATTAATATCTTTGTCCACAGGCATCATGGTCGCAATATCTTGAGAAACGTGGCCACCAATGGCGACTTTGCTAAAATGTGGGACAAATTCGCTCCGAGGAAAGAGCGAGAATCCTTGAGGGAGGTCATCTCAAAGGTTAACCTCAAAGAAAGGTACATTCTCTCTGGATGATTAGAAGAAGTATGACAAATGAGCTGATATGATTACAGAACTCCAATCCCACTGGGCACAGACATCAGTTCAATGTCTAGTTTTGATTTAAATTTGGGAAATCAACTAATGTGAAATTAACCAAAAATGTTGGTTAAAAGTTGGGTGAAAAAAATCCAATTGTGTTTTCCACATTGATTCACTTTCATCACAGATTTTTTTGTTGTTGTTGAAATGAGGTGGAAACAACGTTTATTCAACCAGTTTTGGCCCAATGGGATAAATTTAATATACTGTAAGATTATATCTTTCTGTCTTTTCTCTTTTTCAACAGGAATATCTGAATAATCCCCAACTTGACTATATGTTTGTATCTAAATATTTGCACATTTCCCAACTTGACTATTATCCCCTCCAGTCCACAAACTCTAATATTTTTGCTCATTCTAAGAAATTTGACACTATCATCCAAACCCCCATGTAAATGCATCTTTAAGCTGCATCGACTCCCTGTCCATGTCCTGAATTCACTATAAGGCAATATGAACCACATTCAAAGCACTAAATGACCTTTCCTCGAAGCTCCTATCTGATCTACCAGCTCAATAGTGGTCTACTGAAACCATACTCACCATCTCAGGGGGTGCTCAGATCATCAACCACTGACCTCCACACCATCCTCAAAACCAGCAGTCCTCTTTTGGAGGCAGATTGGTCAGTGCTCCTGTATGGCACCAACATTGTGGATTTTCATCCAATGCTTCTGGACTATGAGAACATTCTTTGGACAATAAAATTAGGTAAAATGGAAGCTGGCTACAGTCTCAGTTTTATCCTCCAAGACAGTGTGAGGATGTGTAACAACAATACCTGTAGTTTAATTTCATGATCAGGGCCAGATTACCGAATGGGCACGCAGGGCACCTGCCCTGTGGGCCCCGACCTCCAGGGAATATCATCATAACATCCAAAACTAAAAGTATAGTGGATGTATATTACAGTACGTGGACGTTTTACAATTCGTGAGCTCGTTTCATAATTTGTAGCCATGTTTAAAATAAATTTGTGCTCATTTTGTAGAAATTCGTGAGCATTTAAAAACATTTAGTGGGGATGTTTTATATCAATTTGCTTACTGGTGCTCTTCCATGCCGTCTCGAGGAGGGGTGCGTCACTTGAGTGGGTTGAGTCACTGACGTGATCCTCCTGTCTGGGTTGGTGCCCCCCTTGGGTTGTGCCTTGGCGGAGATCTTTGTGGGCTATACTCGGCCCTGTCTCAGGATGGTAAGTTGGTGGTTGAAGTAATCCCTCTAGTGGTGTGGGGGCTGTGCTTTGGCAAAGTGGGTAGGGTTATATCCTGCCTGTTTGGCCCTGTCCGGGGGTATCGTCGGATGGGGCCACAGTGTCTCCCGACCTCTCCTGTCTCAGCCTCCAGTATTTATGCTGCAGTAGTTTATGTGTCGGGGAGCTAGGGTCAGTCTGTTATATCTGGAGTATTTCTCCTGTCTTATCCGGTGTCCTGTGTGAATTTAAGTATGCTCTCTCTAATTCTTTCTTTCTTTCTCTCTCTCTCTTTCTTTCTCTTTCTTTCTCTCTCTCTCTCTCTCTTTCTCTCTCTCTCTTTCTCTCTTTCGCTCTCTCTCTTTCTCCCTCTTTCTCTCTTTCTCTCTTTCTCTCTCTCTTTCTCTCTCTCTTTCTCTCTCTCTCTTTCTCTCTCCCTTTTTCTCTCTCTCTTTCTCTTTCTCTCTCACTTTCTCTTTCTCTCTCTCTCTCTGTCTCTCTTTCTCTCTCTTTCTCTCTCTCTCGGAGGACCTGAGCCCTAGGACCATGCCTCAGGACTACCTTGCCTTATGACTCCTTTCTGTCCCCAGTCCACCTGGCTGTGCTGCTGCTCCAGTTTCAACTGTTCTGCCTGCGGCTATGGAACCCTGATCTGTTCACCGGACGTGCTACCTGTCCCAGACCTGCTGTTTTCAAATCTCCAGAGACAGCAGGAGCGGTAGAGATACTCTGAATGATCGGCTATGAAAAGCCAACTGACATTTACTCCTGAGGTTCTGACCTGTTGCACCCTCGACAACCACTGTGATTATTATTATTTGACCCTGCTGGT
Source organism: Salmo salar (assembly GCF_965601325.2). NCBI lineage: Eukaryota > Metazoa > Chordata > Actinopteri > Salmoniformes > Salmonidae > Salmo > Salmo salar. The sequence continues at coordinate 52,318,169 of NC_138292.1, read as the reverse complement.
CATCTTTGAACATCTTGGCCATGTTCTGTTATAATCTCCACCCGGCACAGCCAGAAGAGGACTGGCCACCCCTCATAGCCTGGTTCCTCTCTAGGTTTCTTCCTAGGTTCTGGCCTTTCTAGGGAGTTGTTCCTAGCCACCGTGCTTCTACACCTGCATTGCTTGCTGTTTGGGGTTTTAGGCTGGGTTTCTGTACAGCGCTTTGAGATATCAGCTGATGTAAGAAGGGCTTTATAAATAAATTTGATTTGAAATTTGATTTGATATATGCTCCTAAAAACAAATGAGGAGATGGAAGATACAGGACTTGAAGCGCATCCAGTGTCACAAATAGAACCAAGTTCTATTTTAGCACCTGGCTAAGCAGATGCTTGCGCACGTGCAATGATTGAATAACATGTATGTGTTCATTTATTTTGCAACTGGTCTGGTCAGCATGTTAGAGATAGACAGGACTCCAGTCATACTGCAAAACACCACTAGATGCCAGACATACCATTTGCATAGATGGGAATAACCAAGAATTCATGTGAAATCCATTCATGAGAATATTTAAAGAAAGGGAAAGGGGGATAGCTAGTTAGAGCACAAGTGGAAAAGGGTAGTCACTAGTGGGGACAAAAATAATGTATGCTTCTTTCTGCCACACATTACAACAGTGGTTGTTGTATTTTCTGTTTTGTTTGATTATCACAGGATTTGGGCTTTGTTGCCCTTGTTTACAGTGACCTAAATAATGCTCAAGTAAAAGATGGTGCCTCACAACCACGACCACCCAGAGTTTATACCATTGGTTTCTACATCCAGCTTCTAATGGTGCATTTACATACAGGATTTACCCCAGTATTTTACCCATGGATCCCTGCTCTCATTTGGGGCCAAGGCAATGCTCTGTGTTCTTTTCAGCTGTTTTTTACATAACAATGGCTATCTGTGAACTTTAACACCTTCTCACAAAGCAACAGACTTGAATGATGCAAAGATTGTTGATGCCGTCACCATAAGTCTTTAGAGCTGACATTAACATAAAACCCTGGTCGAAACCCTGGAGTGTGGGTAAGTCTATATGGAAAAGTACCACAAGAGGGAGCCACATCCCAACATGTGATCCTGGATCCACAAATCTATCAGCAAGTGTCAACATTTCTGCAAGGTCTCAGTCTCACATCAGAGTTAGACGTTCATCCATGTTTCTCAAACGTCAAATTTCAAAGTTGTTCCAAACGTTAAATCTCAAAGTGTTTAAGGTTAAATTTAGGGATTAACTCCGGATTTTAAGGTTAGGGTTAAGTTTAGGCATTAACTCAGAAATCTTAAGGTTAGGCATTAACTCCAAATGGTTAAGGTTTGGGATAGGCTTATAACAAAACTATCAAAATTGACACTCTATCGCTGGATTCAACCATGAAACCTTTGGAGTCAGAGGCAGATGCTTATCCACATCCACAATGTCCTAGAAAAACCAAAACTTACTTAAAGGTAACAGCGCTCACTGTTGCCCCTGGTGGCCGGTTTCCACGTCATATCCTGACATCCTCAGCCATGGATGGATGTCGAATACTGACTTGTATCACGGGTGATCTGCCTGCAAAACTCTGATTCCATTCCAGTCTGGCTCAGCTCAGCAAATGTAGCAATTGGACATTTGAAAACGTAGAAAATCCAATTCAATGATATTGTTGTTTCCTGAACTGAGTGAACTCATGAACTGCATTTGAGTTAATTGAGTTGAAATGGAATGAAGGCCAACCCTGCTAACCATGGTCCTTCCCTGTAAAGCCTAGACCTTTCCCATCAAAACCCCAAGCCCCCATCCTTGTCTACAGTGCCTTCAGAAAGTATTCATACACCTTGACTTATTCCACATTTCGTTGTGTTACAGTCTGAATTCAAAATTGATGAAATATGTTTTTCTCTCACCCAGCTACACACAGTACACCATAATGAAAAAGTGAAAACATATATTAAGAAATGTTTGCAAATGTATTGAACATTTAATACTGAAATATCTAATTTACATAAGTATTCACACCCTTGAGTCAATACTTTGTACAAGCACCTTTGGCAGCGATTACAGCTGTGAGTCTTTCTGGGTAAAGTCTCTAAGAGCTTTCCACACCTGGATTGTGCAACATTTGCCCATTATTCGTTTCAATATTCTTCAAGCTCTATACCAGGCAGTGTCAGAGGAAGGCCTTAAAAATTGTCAAAGGCTCCAGCCACCTAAGTCATAGACTGTTCTCTCTGCTACTGCACAGCAAGCGGTCCCGGAATGCCAAAAGGCTCCTTAACAGCTTCTACCCCTAAGCCATAGCACTGCTGAACAGTTAATCAAATGGTTACCCGGACTATTTGCATTGACCCCCTTATTTTATTCATATTTGTTCTTATTTTCTGCACTGACTCTCTTCCATAGGCTCGATATACACTCACTGGACTCTAACCATACACTTACACATACTACACTGACACTCCAAAACACACACACAAAATGGTTTAAGGGCAACAAAGTCAAGGTGTTGGAATGGCCATCACAAAGCCCTGACCTCAATCCTATAGGGCAGAACTGAAAAAGCGTGAGCGAGCAACGAGGCCTACAAACCTGACTCAGTTACACCAGCTCTGTCAGGAGGAATGGGCCAAAATTCACCAAACTAATTGTGGGAAACTTGTGGAAGGCTACCCGAAACGTTTGACCCAAATTAAACAATTTAAAGGCAATGCTACCAAATACTAATTGAGTGTATGTACACTTCTGACCCACTGGGAATGTGAAGAAAGAAATACAAGCTGAAATAAATCAATCTCTCTTCCATTATTCTGACATTTCACATTCTTAACATAAAGTGGTGATCCTAACTAACCTAAGATGGGATTTTTACTAGGATTACATTTCAGGAATTGTGAAAAACTGAGTTTAAATGTATTTGGCTAAGGTGTATGTAAACTTCCGACTTCAACTGTATACGGTATATATATATATATATATATATATAAACTCAGCAAAAAAAGAAACGTCTTCTTATTGTCATCTGCGTTTATTTACAGCAAACTTAACATGTGTAAATATTTGTATGAACATAAGATTCAACAACTGAGACATAAACTGAACCAGTTCCACAGAAATGTGACTAACAGAAATGGAATAATGGAAATGGAATAATGTGTCCCTGAACAAAGGGGGGGTCAAGATCAAAAGTAACAGTCAGTATCTGGTGTGGCCACCAACTGCATTAAGTACTGCAGTGCATCTCCTCGTCATGGACTGCACCAGATTTGCCAGTTCTTGCTGTGAGATGTTACCCCACTCTTCCACAAAGGCACCTGCAAGTTCCTGGACATTTCTGGGGGGAATGGCCCTAGCTCTCACCCTCCGATCCAACAGGTCCCAGACGTGCTCAATGGGATTGAGATCCGGGCTCTTTGCTAACCATGGCAGAACACTGATATTCCTGTCTTGTAGGAAATAATGCACAGAACGAGCAGTATGGCTGGTGGCATTGTCATGCTGGAGGGTCATGTCAGGATGAGCCTGCAGGAAGTGTACCACATGAGGGAGGAGGATGTCTTCCCTGTAATACACAGCGTTGAGACTGCCTGCAATGACAACAAGCTCATTCATATGATGCTGTGACACACCGCCCCAGACCACGACGGACCGTCCACCTCCAAATTGATCCCGCTCCAGAGTACAGGCCTCGGTGTAACGCTCATTCCTTTGACGATAAACGTGAATCTGACCATCACCCCTGGTGAGACAAAATCACGACTCGTCAATGAAGAGCACTTTTTGGCAGTCCTGTCTGGTCCAGCAACGGTGGGTTTGTGCCCATAGGCGACGCTGTTGCCGGTGATGTCTGGTGAGGACCTGCCTTACAACAGGCCTTCAAGCCCTCAGTCCAGCCTCTCACAGCCTATTGCGGCCAGTCTGAGCACTGATAGAGGGATTGTGCGTTCCTGGTGTAACTCGGGCAGTTGTTGTTGCCATCCTGTACCTGTCCCGCAGGTGTGATGTTTGCATGTACCGATCCTGTGCAGGTGTTGTTACACGTGGTCTGCCACTGCGAGTATGATCAGCTGTCCGTCCTGTCTCCCTGTTGCGCTGTCTTAGGCGTCTCACAGTACGGACATTGCAATTTATTGCCCTGGCCACATCTGCAGTCCTCATGCCTCCTTGCAGCATGCCTAAGGCACGTTCACGCAGATGAGCAGGGACCCTGGGCATCTTTCTTTTGGTGTTTTTCAGAGTCAGTAGAAAGGCCTGTTTGGTGTCCTAAGTTTTCATAACTGTGACCTTAATTGCCTACCGTCTGTAAGCTGTTAGTGTCTTAATGACTGTTCCACAGGTGCATGTTCAATAATTGTTTATGGTTCATTGAACAAGCATGGGAAACAGTGTTTAAACCCTTTACAATGAAGATCTGTGAAGTTACATGGATTTTTATGAATTATCTGTGGAAGACAGTGTCCTAAAAAAAGGGACGTTTATTTTTTGCTGAGTTTATATATATATATATATTTACAAATTCATCACACATTTATGATTTTATATGGGAATCAAAAAGCTTTCATGAATGTTCACCATGTGCTGATGTGCTCAGTGCTGTCAACAGACCCCATTATGACATCACAATGTAACGGAATCCTTGCCATGATATCATTGCTGGTTCCATCTGGCAAGCAACATTTACATTTACATTTACATTTAAGTCATTTAGCATTTCATGATAGTTCTCTCACAGAGATAGGTCAAGTTCTTATTTTGAGAGTGTTAACATTTATTATCAATGGCTTATCGAGGAAGAAAATCAAGTGAGTTTGACAAACTCCAGAAGGAGAACTCTCAGATGAAGAGCGTCATCGAAAACTTGAGGAAGCAAAACATGGCTTTAATCCAACAGGATGACCAGGACAGGTTTTCAAGTTTTGTAAGGCTCATCAGTATTTCAAACGTTTTTCAAAAATATCACTGTGTTTATTTTGTGGTTTCATAGACATACAGTAGGCCTACATCCATAACATCTTTAGCTTAAAAGCTTTATATGACACACTGTAGAAACTATGTTGACTACTTCACTTCTGCTATTCATTTCATACTATACCATTGTGATCCAGGGCTATCAGGAGAGCTACCCAATCCCAGAGGGCCATCGGGGCTTCATCAGTGATGCCAGACTTCTGCAGATGCAGAGAGCTGAGAGAGAGGCCATGGAAGGAAAGCAAAGAAAGATAAGTGCTATCCATGAGAATTATGTCCGGACTGCTCTCATCGGGGTTGGCAGCACCTTCGCGCACCACTTCGTCCCCTCTATTCAGTGCATTCCGCGGCCGAAAGCTCCACCGAGGCCTTTGCCACGAAGGCTTGAACACATAGCTCTGGCCCCACTGAAGAACGTGGTGGGGGTGGACGGAGCCCAAGTTCGACCCGGATCTCACTCTCTGGAGTCCATCCAGGTAAATAAGTCATTCAGCAGCAGTAGCGTGCGGCCTGTTCCCGTCCCTCCCACTGGAGCTCCCTCCAAGAGGGGCAAGAAGAAGAAGGGCAGGCGGGGAGTCAAAGCCCTGAAAGTCCAGTTGGACCATGGCTGTCCTGACAACAATGGACCCATTGACCTGATGGAGGAGGTGAGGGACATCGAGGCTCACCTGAAGGAGGAGGCCTGGAAGGTAGGATGGACTTTCAATTTATTGTAAATGTGAAAATTTGTGAAAACACAAGTGTAGACCATACTGTGAAACCAACAGTGCAGTTCAAGAAGAGTTAGGAAAATATTTAACAAATAAACTAATGTAAACAATAATAATAATAATAATAAAAGTAACACAATGACATAACAATAACGAGGCTATTTACAGGGGGTATCGGTACCGAGTCAGTGTGCGGGGGTACAGGTTAGTTGAGGGGGTACAGTGTGCGGGGGTACAGGTTAGAAAGGATACTCTCTTTGACGGCATGATAGAATAGATCCTAGAATTAAGGATCTCTGTGTATTAGTTTATGTATATACTAGTTCTATATGCATTTCTATGATGGGAGCATTCTTTTCTTGTCTACGCCAAAGGTGGTACATGAGGTGAAGGCCATGGGCAGGAGAAGTTTGGGCTCGGCCATGTCCATGGGGGAAATAGCCACCAGCTCTCTGGGAAGCCTGAGCTCAGTGGATATGAACACCCCTGCGGAGCTCCGTGACTACTTGGATGTTGGGACCCCGGTAAAGTCGCGTGACAGCCCACCCAGGCCTGCTCCCCCCCCTACCAAGCCCAGGAGCAAACTGCCTCGGCCTACAAGGTTCCTTAGCCTGCAAAAGGCTGACACCGGCTCAGGTCAGTCCCTCTCATGTACTCACACTAATTTAAATTAGACAGGGAGATGAAGCTAGGTAGACTGATAGTAGGAAGGGAAGGGACACAAATGGCTTTAGCCCAGGGCTAAGACATTTTTCCACACTTGCTTTGCCTGTTGCACAGTGAGATAACCTTTGCTCAAGGCGAATTAGACCCTGCTTCTGAGCAGGGTGAGCACCAAAAAATGTGTGCTAAATTTAAAATGAAATCATAATGAACTAAGATGTTCTAGTGTTAAAAGCTACAAACAGATATGGAAATGAGTAAATGCATAAATACATACATACAGTTCACAGAGAGATAGATGTCTGCTGTCAACCCATAGACAAGAAGGCAGCCGTGAGCCAAAGGGCCAAATAAAGAAAAGTCAGGACCAGGCCAGATTGCAGCCCCTGTCCAACCCAGAGCAGGCCCTGACTAAGACCTTCAAGCTGCTCCACTCTGCCTCTGATGACTGGTGAGCATTCACTGTAGACAAGACCAATGGAGCTAGGCTAAAGGAAGCACAGTGTAGTGTCCTTGGAAATGTAGATTTGAGCTACAGAGCGTAGAAACTTCTGAAATTAAGAGATCAGAGTCCTAATTGATGAACATCTTTATAATGTTTTTGGAAAATGTTGTGGAAATTGCTTACGTTTCTTTCACTGACTTGCAGGGAGAAGAAGATCGAGGGCTTGACCTCTCTCCGTGTGATGGCTCAGAACCACATGGACATACTGATGCCTAAACTCCATGATATCTGCCTTGCCATTATAAATGAGGTAGCTCTATTCATTCACTGCCCTATTCATTCATCTGCACAAATCTGCTACATTTGGAGAACAATCCAAATGATTGTGTCATGTTTCTGATGTTCGTGGGTTGTACTGCTCAACATTAATAGCTGGTCCTGTGCGTGTTATTATGATTCAGGTGAAGAACCTGCGCTCTGCAGTGTCCTGTGCTGCCATGGCCACACTGGGTGACATGTACGTTCACCTCCAGAGGGCCATGGACAGTGAGGTGGAGGGGACGGCACGCGTGCTGCTGCACAAAGCCAGCGAGGCCAACAACTTCATCCGGCAGGCCGCCAACTTTGCCCTGGGTCACATGGTGCAGAGCTGCACCCCTACCCGTGTCATGAATGCCCTGCTGGTCGGTGGGCTGAGGTAAAGAGGGAGAGGGGTCAATTAACACTCACTAAGGGGTAGATCCGGACTTCCACAAATGTTCACTTTGTCTCACATTGAAAGGTTGACTCGAATGGAGGTTAGGATTCACTCCAAACGGACCTGATGTGACAATGCAATAGATAATTGATATGTAGTGAACTTTCTGGTGCAAAATGGTCACTGCTCGCTTAAGTATACCACACATTAGATTAGATTCAACTTTATTGTCATTGAACAAGTACAAGTACAACGAAATGCAGTTAGTAACTGACCAGAAGTGCAAATAAAAGAGTGCAGAAAATGTAGTAAAAAGTAAAATAACTAAGTACGTTATTAAGTGGGATGTATAAATGTGCAATGAAGGCAAATGGCAAGTCTAAATGTGCAATGAAGGCAAATTGAAAGTGCAAGGAGGCATGCAACTGAAATGCAGGGAGAGCAGCAATGAGGTTACCGAGGTAGACATGTACATGTACAACTGAATTATGTCCTTAATCAGATTTTGCAAAGCAATGTCAGAGTCCAGTAGTACTGTGAAATGGACAAAGAGAGTAGTGCAACAAGGTCCCTGAGAGGCAGTACCTTTTGTTTGTGGCATGGATGTGAAGGGTCCCTGATGCGCTGGAGGTCTCCGATGGCAGAGAGCTGGGCACCAGTGATGTGGTGGGTGGTTTTCACCACCCGTTGCAGGGCCTTCCGGTCAGCCACGGAGCACCCGCCAAACCACACTGTGGCGCAGTTAGTCAGATTGCTCTCGACCGTGCAGTGGTAAAAGTTCTCCAGGATCTTGGGAGACAGGCAGGCCTTCTTCAGCCTCCTCAAAAAGTACAGGCGCTGCTGCGCCTTCTTGACTAGGGTTGAGGTGTTGCGGGTCCAGCAGAGGTCATCGGAGATGTAGACACCCAGGAATTTGAAGCTGGGCACACGCTCCACTTCAGTGCCATCAATGAGAACTGGGGCGTGGCTGCGGCTTTTAGACTTCCTGTTAATCCACTATGAGCTCCTTGGTTTTCTTTGCATTGAGGGCCAGGTTGTTGTCAGCGCACCATGCAGCCAGGTGCTTGACCTCCTCCCTGTAGGCTGACTCGTCATTGTCACTGATCAGACCTACCACCGTGGTTTCGTCTGCGAACTTGACGATGGTGTTGATACCGTGTACAGAAACTCAGTCGTAGGTGAAGAGGGAGTACAGGAAGAGGCTCGGCACACCAGTGTTCAGGTTCAGGGTTGAGGTGGTGAAGTCGTCTAACCTGACAGACTGGGGTCTGTTGGTCAAGAAGTCCAAAGTCCAGTTACAGAGAGAGGGGCTGATCCCTAGGTCATGGAGTTTGGTGACCAGCCTAGAGGGAATGACCGTATTGAATGCTGAGCTAAAGTCTATGAACAGCATTCTCACATAGGTGTTGGTTTTGTCATGGAAGAGTGTAAAGCTGTGAAGATGGCGTCCTCTGCAGACCTGTTCGGTCGGTAGGCAAACTGGTGGGGATCCAGTGTTGGAGGGAGGCAGGACTTAAGGTAGGCCAAAACCAGTCTTTCGAAGCACTTCATGATCGTGGGGTTGAGTGCAACAGGTCGGAGGTCATTCGGGCTTGATGCGGTCGACTGCTGCGGCACTGGCACAATGGTTGCGGTCTTGAAGCACGTAGGGACAACCGCCTGGGCCAGTGACAGATTGAAAATTTGTATTAGGGCCGGGACAATACCAGTATTGCAATATATTTTCAATGGCAAAAATGAAAACGCATAGCAGATCTCACTCTTTGGTCCTTTAAAAACCTGCTGTATGTAAAATATTGTCTGATACAGCTTGGAAAATAAATAAATATTACTCAGGAGGACAACATAATGATATTTGTTTCCAACATTACGTCTGTTTTCCTAAAGAACTTTTATCCACTTCGTGTTTTGGATACTGGTATCGTCCGGGACCTAATTTGCAGTGGATGTGTATCATCTCTACACGAGAACATTTGTTAACACTTTATATGAAAGTGATGCTCCAGAGCAGGGCCGGCTCTAGCCTCTTTAGCCTCTTGGGGAGATTTGGTTGGGAGGCCCCCCCACCAAGCGGGTTCCCAACAATTATGGCTTGACTGCGGAGAGAAACATGTGCATATTAAAGTTAATTTCCTGTAATTCGACACTACAGTAAATGGTGACCCCGATGTGATATATCTTACAGATACTTTGGACTAAATTTGAGTTTATTCTATTCTATTATTCTATTGGGGCAGCAGGTAGCCTAGTGGTTAGCGGTTTGGACTTGTAACTGAAAGATTGCAAGATCGAATCCCCGAGCTGACAAGGTAAAAATCTGTTGTTCTGCCCCTGAACAAGGTAGTTAACCCGCTGTTCCTAGGCCATCATTTAAAATAAGAATTTGTTCTTAACTGACTAGTTAAAAAAAGGTAAAATTAACATATATAACGAACATGTGGCCTATGTGATGGCGAATATGCAAGCAATCTACATTTTTGAATTATGGTAATCGACTCGTATTAATGATTTGATCAAAAAAGGCAAGAATGTTCTCACATTTGATTCGAATAGGGATGAAATTCTTTAGTACTGGCAATATACACTGAGTATACCAAACATAGGGGGTGCGGGGGGTCTGGTGAACATGTCAGGGTTCTATGGCCGCAGACAGAACAGCAGAAACGGGGTCAGCAGCACGACCAGATGGACTAGGGACGGGGACATTCAGGAGTCGTCAGGCCAGATGGTCCTGAGGCATGGTCCTAGGGCTCAGGTCCTCCGAGAGGGGAGAGAGAGAGAGAAAGATGAGAGAATTAGAGGGAGCATATATAACATCACACAGGACACCAGAAAAGACAGGAGAATTACACCGGATATAACAGAATGACCCTAGCCCCCCGTTCAAAGGCACTTAAATATTGTCTTGCCCATTCACCCTCTGAATGGCACACATACACAATCCATGTCCATATTGTCTCAAAACTTAAAAATCCTTATTAAACCTGTCACCTCCCCTTCATTTATACTGATTGAAGTGGATTTATGAACATTTGAACATCTAGGCCATGTGCTGTTATAATCTCCACCCGGCACAGCCAGAAGAGGACTGGCCACCCCTCATAGCCTGGTTCCTCTCTAGGTTTCTTCCTAGGTTTTGGCCTTTCTAGGGAGTTTTTCCTAGCCACCATGCTTCTACACCTGCATTGCTTGCTGTTTGGGGTTTTAGGCTGGGTTTCTGTACAGCACTTTGAGATATCAGCTGATGTAAGAAGGGCTATATAAATACATTTGATTGGATTTAACAAGTGACATCAATAATTGGGTTCACCTGGTCAGTCTGTCATGGAAAGAGAAGGTGTTCTTAATGTTTTGTATACTCAGTCTATTGACAAGCATAAGAAAAAATACAAGAGAATGTTCATTCTAAAGCTTGCTGCGCTTTTACTTGGGGAAAAACGAATAGCAACACAGCAAACTACTGATGAACTTCCCAGAGGAAATCAGAGTGCAACATAGAGCAATTGGAAGCAGAACTTCAAGCATTTGAAAAAGAGCATGATCAGACTAGGTCATTTCTACATGATGCGCAGCGAGATTTGTTAGAACAGAGCACAAATAGGCTCCAAAGCGATAAGTCTGACTGAGATACAGATAGCTGCACAGTCAGTCCCACTTAGGGTGTGGCCATGCCAGAGTATGTGAGCAGAGTGAGGAGTGGAGCTTGCCCTATTGGACTGAATCGTGGAGCAAGTTTCCCAGAGGCTGGGGCTTCGGCTTTCTCGCCCCCTTCAATTTCGCTCCAGTAGTGCTCCAGTAGCACTCATTTTACAAGCTCAAGGCATGCCCGGCCCAGCATGCATTTGTAGTCTACTTGTGTGCTGCTATAGCACCTTGCTTTAGCTACTGTCATCTAATATTCTAAATATCTTCATAAAGAAGCTGATAAAACACACAGGTGAAAAATCAAGGTGACTTACAAAGATGAGGACCAAGAGCAAGAGAGGGAGTGCGGTTATGTAGTGTCCACAACTAAAGAATGAAAAGACAGGTATCCCGAAAGCATGTACTTACTACGCGTACATGCTAACAGAAAGGAACGAGGTGGGTAGCTAGCTAAGTGTGTCATTTTAGCACATTATTTATGAACAAAAAATAATCTCTAAAAAATGTTCCTTCTATTATCTATACATTAGGCCATCATTGAGGGCATGTTAACTCTATTACGTCTTTCAAGGAGCGTTCTGTTTTCATAGAGATATTTCAACTAAAATCCTTTAGGCCTACCTACAGAACAAAATAAAAATAACTATGCATCCCTGCCCAGCCTGGCATTAGTGGCCCAAACGGTGTTTAGCATCCCAAGTGGCTCTGCAAGAGTTGAGAGCGTATTCTCTGCGGCTGGCCTGCTCTCCAGGCACAATCACATGAGCCTGAAGCTACAGACTCTGGCCAAACTCATGTTTCTAAAAATAAATTCAAAGGCACTGTAGACTGAGCCTAATGAGGCATTTTTCATTTAATTTGTATTTAATTCTAAGTAAGTCAATCAGCATGTATGTGCAATTTTATAGACTATAACGATTTAATACAACAAAATGTTGTTTAAATGCTGAGCTTACACGGAACCCAAACTGGCTGCGCGTGTGCGCCATAGTGTTGACAGTACCAAAATAAAACAACAAATTTACAAAAAACACTGCAGCACAAACAAGTTACAACGTGAAATCGCCTCTATCCCATTCAGACCTTAGAGGACCAAACTACATCTCCCATAATGCAACGCCCGCACCAGCTCAGCTAACCGTCTGCATCACAGAAAGGCATGCTAGCTAGCAACAGCAGCACTTTTAGCACTCTGTAAACTATATTAATAACAACAATAAAACGCTGAACGTTACATGTTTCTAAAGTCTCACATTCCCTTATAACAATATCTACAGCATTAACCTTGGGATGTTTTATTTATTTCACGTTATGGACTTCTGCAAAGGAGTAATCTGCAAGACACACCTTTCTCAGTGTTTTCTCGGACTGAGGAGAACGGCAGCTACGGATAGTACCAGGGTGTTAGTAGGTGAAGCAAGCACCCAGATGAAATAAAATATATTTAATGAAACAAAACCCGAAGATGTTAACATCATTCAGCTACTGTAACTGCCCACCTAACATCAACAGGCAGCACCAGTAGCGCAACAATTAAAAATGGACACCAAAAGTAAAGTTCCTGGCGATCAAAGTGATCTGACTCCCCCTTCTGTCTGAACTTGGAATATTCCTGTTCGCGGGCTTTGGCCCTGAACCTGGTTGTTCTGTTCTGCGTTGTGTACTATTCTAATAATTTGAAGTTTGATGGAATAACCATTTTAATTCTACTACAAATACATTTCATATTAGGCTACATGTCTGACTCCTGACCTATTTAGTGTTTATATGCTGTTTAATACGACATGTAGCCTATTTGAAATTATGAGTGCTTCTTACAGTCACCTTTTCCTGTTGTTTACTTAAATACTTCATTCAAATCATATGGTTTGGTTTCAATATTTCAAAACCAAATGGTAGGTTATACGCCACAGCTTTCAGCCAATCAGCATTCAGGGCTCGAACCACCGGGTTTATAATTTCAATTATCTCGCCAACCCCCTCGTTACCACTCTGGGTAGCAGAGTTTCAGTTGTGTTTACATCTGTAGGTCTGATATCTGATTGGAAGTTCACTTTTATAGTAGCATATTGGTTAACAACTCACATTGTTTTATTTTAACAACTAAGAGGCTTTTAAGAGTCTTAGATTCATTGTCTCTCTCTTTTTCTTTGTTCCTGACCTGCGCTAGTGAGATACGCTCTCTCTCTCTATACCCCAGCGACTCTTGGGGCATGGCCTTTCAGGCTATGACTTCTCTCCCTCTCTGATCATGCATAAGGTATTGCATTGTAATGTTTGTTAATGCCTTGTATATGATTTCATAATGTTAAATACCTTTCCACTCTCAGTCCAATTCTTGCTAGTCAATGTCAACTCATTGCCTAATGCTTGCTTGCATATTTTAAGTATCTTTATAGCGTAAAAGATAAACATTTTAATGTATAAATAGTTATATATCAAATACTACCACACTACAAAGTCAATCAATTTAATATACACCATCACAAATATTCACATGTTTTCATTTAGGCAGGTCTTAAGAAACATTATGATATTAAACCTCTACGGGATCAGTGTCCCCCCCGCGGGACGGTTGAGCTAATGTAGGCAAATGTGATTAGCATGAGGTTGTAAGTAACAAAAACATTTCCCAGGACAGATATGGGCAGAAAGCTTAAATTCTTGTTAATTTAACTGCACTGTCCAACGTTTATTCGTCCCGCCTAGCCCAGAGAGGTTAACATTATGAAATCATATACAAGGCACTATGATCAAATACCTTATTAATTATCTGATAAATCATGAACAAATCATTTAAAATAGCGTTTATAAATGTGTAAATAACTATTTATAGATTTCTCATTGACATTTACAAATGTAGGAATAATGATTAATAAATGGTAATTGAACTCTTCACAAACAGTTTATAAATGGTATATTAAGGGACTTTAATATAAAGTCTTACTGAACATTTTGATCCATCGATGAGACTTCATCAATACAATCCATTATCATTCGTCTCCTAACTCATGTATCTCTATGACATGTAACTGATGTGCTCTGTTTTTCCTTCCTCAGCCACCGTAACGCTGCGGTGAGGAGCTGCACTGCTCAGCACCTGGAGAGACTGGCTGAGGTCATGGGGATGGCTCGTCTCCTGTCGGGGAAGAAAGACCTCACTGACCGTTTCTTGATTGCCAGGTGTATGGTGTTTTCTCCGACACATTGGTGCAGCTGGCTTCCAGGTTAAGCGGGCTTTGTGTCAAGAAGTAGTACGGCTTGGCTGGGTTGTGTTTCGCAGGACGCACAGCTCTCGACCCTCTTGCAAATTCGACCTAATGTATGTCTTATTTTGATGGGATATTTTTTTCTCAGGTTGCCATCGTTTGAGTACTGTTTTTAATCACAGACAGGAGAAATTATTTGATATGTTGCACGTTTAAGATGATAGTAATATCTTTGTCCACAGGCATCATGGTCGCAATATCTTGAGAAACGTGGCCCCCAATGGCGACTTTGGTAAAATGTGGGACAAATTCGCTCCGAGGAAAGAGCGAGAATCCTTGAGGGAGGTCATCTCAAAGGTTAACCTCAAAGAAAGGTACATTCTCTCTGGATGATTAGAAGAAGTATGACAAATGAGCTGATATGATTACAGAACTCCAATCCCACTGGGCACAGACATCAGTTCAATGTCTAGTTTTGATTTAAATTTGGGAAATCAACCAATGTGAAATTAACCAAAAATGTTGGTTAAAAGTTGGGTGAAAAAAATCCAATTGTGTTTTCCACATTGATTCACCGTCATCACATAGATTTTTTTGTTGTTGTTGAAATGAGGTGGAAACAACGTTTATTCAACCAGTTTTGGCCCAATGGGATGAATTTAATATACTGTAAGATTATATCTTTCTGTCTTTTCTCTTTTTCAACAGGAATATCTGAATAATCCCCAACTTGACTATATGTTTGTATCTAAATATTTGCACATTTCCCAACTTGACTATTATCGCCTCCAGTCCCCAAACTCTAATATTTTCGCTCATTCTAAGAAATTTGACACTATCATCCAAACCCCCATGTAAATGCATCTTTAAGCTGCATCGACTCCCTGTCCAAGTCCTGAATTCACTATAAGGCAATATGAACCACATTCAAAGCACTAAATGACCTTTCCTCGAAGCTCCTATCTGATCTACCAGCTCAATAGTGGTCTACTGAAACCATACTCACCATCTCAGGGGGTGCTCAGATCATCAACCACTGACCTCCACACCATCCTCAAAACCAGCAGTCCTCTTTTGGAGGCAGATTGGTCAGTGCTCCTGTATGGCACCAACATTGTGGATTTTCATCCAATGCTTCTGGACTATGAGAACATTCTTTGGACAATAAAATTAGGTAAAATGGAAGCTGGCTACAGTCTCAGTTTTATCCTCCAAGACAGTGTGAGGATGTGTAACAACAATACCTGTAGTTTAATTTCATGATCAGGGCCAGATTACCGAATGGGCACGCAGGGCACCTGCCCTGTGGGCCCCGACCTCCAGGGAATATCATCATAACATCCAAAACTAAAAGTATAGTGGATGTATATTACAGTACGTGGACGTTTTACAATTCGTGAGCTCGTTTCATAATTTGTAGCCATGTTTAATATAAATTTGTGCTCATTTTGTAGAAATTCGTGAGCATTTAAAAACATTTAGTGGGGATGTTTTATATCAATTTGCTTACTGGTGCTCTTCCATGCCGTCTCGAGGAGGGGTGCGTCACTTGAGTGGGTTGAGTCACTGACGTGATCCTCCTGTCTGGGTTGGTGCCCCCCTTGGGTTGTGCCGTGGGGAGATCTTTGTGGGCTATACTCGGCCCTGTCTCAGGATGCTAAGTTGGTGGTTGAAGTAATCCCTCTAGTGGTGTGGGGGCTGTGCTTTGGCAAAGTGGGTAGGGTTATATCCTGCCTGTTTGGCCCTGTCCGGGGGTATCGTCGGATGGGGCCACAGTGTCTCCCGACCTCTCCTGTCTCAGCCTCCAGTATTTATGCTGCAGTAGTTTATGTGTCGGGGAGCTAGGGTCAGTCTGTTATATCTGGAGTATTTCTCCTGTCTTATCCGGTGTCCTGTGTGAATTTAAGTATGCTCTCTCTAATTCTTTCTTTCTCTCTCTCTCTCTTTCTTTCTCCCTCTCTCTCTCTCTCTCTTTCTCTCTCTCTTTCTCTCTTTCGCTCTCTCTCTTTCTCCCTCTTTCTCTCTTTCTGTCTTTCTCTCTTTCTCTCTCTTTCTCTCTCTCTTTCTCTCTCTCTCTCTTTCTCTCTCTCTTTTTCTCTCTCTCTTTCTCTTTCTCTCTCTCTTTCTCTTTCTCTCTCTCTCTCTGTCTCTCTTTCTCTCTCTTTCTCTCTCTCTTGGAGGACCTGAGCCCTAGGACCATGCCTCAGGACTACCTTGCCTGATGACTCCTTGCTGTCCCCAGTCCACCTGGCTGTGCTGCTGCTCCAGTTTCAACTGTTCTGCCTGCGGCTATGGAACCCTGATCTGTTCACCGGACGTGCTACCTGTCCCAGACCTGCTGTTTTCAAATCTCCAGAGACAGCAGGAGCGGTAGAGATACTCTGAATGATCGGCTATGAAAAGCCAACTGACATTTACTCCTGAGGTTCTGACCTGTTGCACCCTCGACAACCACTGTGATTATTATTATTTGACCCTGCTGGTCATCTTTGAACATCTTGGCCATGTTCTGTTATAATCTCCACCCGGCACAGCCAGAAGAGGACTGGCCACCCCTCATAGCCTGGTTCCTCTCTAGGTTTCTTCCTAGGTTCTGGCCTTTCTAGGGAGTTGTTCCTAGCCACCGTGCTTCTACACCTGCATTGCTTGCTGTTTGGGGTTTTAGGCTGGGTTTCTGTACAGCGCTTTGAGATATCAGCTGATGTAAGAAGGGCTTTATAAATAAATTTGATTTGAAATTTGATTTGATATATGCTCCTAAAAACAAATGAGGAGATGGAAGATACAGGACTTGAAGCGCATCCAGTGTCACAAATAGAACCAAGTTCTATTTTAGCACCTGGCTAAGCAGATGCTTGCGCACGTGCAATGATTGAATAACATGTATGTGTTCATTTATTTTGCAACTGGTCTGGTCAGCATGTTAGAGATAGACAGGACTCCAGTCATACTGCAAAACACCACTAGATGCCAGACATACCATTTGCATAGATGGGAATAACCAAGAATTCATGTGAAATCCATTCATGAGAATATTTAAAGAAAGGGAAAGGGGGATAGCTAGTTAGAGCACAAGTGGAAAAGGGTAGTCACTAGTGGGGACAAAAATAATGTATGCTTCTTTCCGCCACACATTACAACAGTGGTTGTTGTATTTTCTGTTTTGTTTGATTATCACAGGATTTGGGCTTTGTTGCCCTTGTTTACAGTGACCTAAATAATGCTCAAGTAAAAGATGGTGCCTCACAACCACGACCAACCAGAGTTTATACCATTGGTTTCTACATCCAGCTTCTAATGGGGCATTTACATACAGGATTTACCCCAGTATTTTACCCATGGATCCCTGCTCTCATTTGGGGCCAAGGCAATGCTCTGTGTTCTTTTCAGCTGTTTTTACATAACAATGGCTATCTGTGAACTTTAACACCTTCTCACAAAGCAACAGACTTGAATGATGCAAAGATTGTTGATGCCGTCACCATAAGTCTTTAGAGCTGACATTAACATAAAACCCTGGTCGAAACCCTGGAGTGTGGGTAAGTCTATATGGAAAAGTACCACTAGAGGGAGCCACATCCCAACATGTGATCCTGGATCCACAAATCTATCAGCAAGTGTCAACATTTCTGCAAGGTCTCAGTCTCACATCAGAGTTAGACGTTCATCCATGTTTCTCAAACGTCAAATTTCAAAGTTGTTCCAAACGTTAAATCTCAAAGTGTTTAAGGTTAAATTTAGGGATTAACTCCGGATTTTAAGGTTAGGGTTAAGTTTAGGCATTAACTCAGAAATCTTAAGGTTAGGCATTAACTCCAAATGGTTAAGGTTTGGGATAGGCTTATAACAAAACTATCAAAATTGACACTCTATCGCTGGATTCAACCATGAAACCTTTGGAGTCAGAGGCAGATGCTTATCCACATCCACAATGTCCTAGAAAAACCAAAACTTACTTAAAGGTAACAGCGCTCACTGTTGCCCCTGGTGGCCGGTTTCCACGTCATATCCTGACATCCTCAGCCATGGATGGATGTCGAATACTGACTTGTATCACGGGTGATCTGCCTGCAAAACTCTGATTCCATTCCAGTCTGGCTCAGCTCAGCAAATGTAGCAATTGGACATTTGAAAACGTAGAAAATCCAATTCAATGATATTGTTGTTTCCTGAACTGAGTGAACTCATGAACTGCATTTGACTACATTTTCAGAGTTAATTGAGTTGAAATGGAATGAAGGCCAACCCTGCTAACCATGGTCCTTCCCTGTAAAGCCTAGACCTTTCCCATCAAAACCCCAAGCCCCCATCCTTGTCTACAGTGCCTTCAGAAAGTATTCATACACCTTGACTTATTCCACATTTCGTTGTGTTACAGTCTGAATTCAAAATTGATTAAATATGTTTTTCTCTCACCCAGCTACACACAGTACACCATAATGAAAAAGTGAAAACATATATTAAGAAATGTTTGCAAATGTATTGAACATTTAATACTGAAATATCTAATTTACATAAGTATTCACACCCTTGAGTCAATACTTTGTACAAGCACCTTTGGCAGCGATTACAGCTGTGAGTCTTTCTGGGTAAAGTCTCTAAGAGCTTTCCACACCTGGATTGTGCAACATTTGCCCATTATTCGTTTCAATATTCTTCAAGCTCTATACCAGGCAGTGTCAGAGGAAGGCCTTAAAAATTGTCAAAGGCTCCAGCCACCTAAGTCATAGACTGTTCTCTCTGCTACTGCACAGCAAGCGGTCCCGGAATGCCAAAAGGCTCCTTAACAGCTTCTACCCCTAAGCCATAGCACTGCTGAACAGTTAATCAAATGGTTACCCTGACTATTTGCATTGACCCCCTTATTTTATTCATATTTGTTCTTATTTTCTGCACTGACTCTCTTCCATAGGCTCGATATACACTCACTGGACTCTAACCATACACTTACACATACTACACTGACACTCCAAAACACACACACAAAATGGTTTAAGGGCAACAAAGTCAAGGTGTTGGAATGGCCATCACAAAGCCCTGACCTCAATCCTATAGGGCAGAACTGAAAAAGCGTGAGCGAGCAACGAGGCCTACAAACCTGACTCAGTTACACCAGCTCTGTCAGGAGGAATGGGCCAAAATTCACCAAACTAATTGTGGGAAACTTGTGGAAGGCTACCCGAAACGTTTGACCCAAATTAAACAATTTAAAGGCAATGCTACCAAATACTAATTGAGTGTATGTACACTTCTGACCCACTGGGAATGTGAAGAAAGAAATACAAGCTGAAATAAATCAATCTCTCTTCTATTATTCTGACATTTCACATTCTTAACATAAAGTGGTGATCCTAACTAACCTAAAATGGGATTTTTACTAGGATTAAATTTCAGGAATTGTGAAAAACTGAGTTTAAATGTATTTGGCTAAGGTGTATGTAAACTTCCGACTTCAACTGTATACGGTATATATATATAAACTCAGCAAAAAAAGAAACGTCCTCTTATTGTCAACTGCGTTTATTTTCAGCAAACTTAACATGTGTAAATATTTGTATGAACATAAGATTCAACAACTGAGACATAAACTGAACCAGTTCCACAGAAATGTGACTAACAGAAATGGAATAATGGAAATGGAATAATGTGTCCCTGAACAAAGGGGGGGTCAAGATCAAAAGTAACAGTCAGTATCTGGTGTGGCCACCAACTGCATTAAGTACTGCAGTGCATCTCCTCGTCATGGACTGCACCAGATTTGCCAGTTCTTGCTGTGAGATGTTACCCCACTCTTCCACCAAGGCACCTGCAAGTTCCCGGACATTTCTGGGGGGGAATGGCCCTAGCTCTCACCCTCCGATCCAACAGGTCCCAGACGTGCTCAATGGGATTGAGATCCGGGCTCTTTGCTAACCATGGCAGAACACTGATATTCCTGTCTTGTAGGAAATAATGCACAGAACGAGCAGTATGGCTGGTGGCATTGTCACGCTGGAGGGTCATGTCAGGATGAGCCTGCAGGAAGTGTACCACATGAGGGAGGAGGATGTCTTCCCTGTAATACACAGCGTTGAGACTGCCTGCAATGACAACAAGCTCAGTCATATGATGCTGTGACATACCGCCCCAGACCACGACGGACCGTCCACCTCCAAATTGATCCCGCTCCAGAGTACAGGCCTCGGTGTAACGCTCATTCCTTCGACGATAAACGTGAATCTGACCATCACCCCTGGTGAGACAAAATCACGACTCGTCAATGAAGAGCACTTTTTGGCAGTCTTGTCTGGTCCAGCGACGGTGGGTTTGTGCCCATAGGCGACGCTGTTGCCGGTGATGTCTGGTGAGGACCTGCCTTACAACAGGCCTTCAAGCCCTCAGTCCAGCCTCTCACAGCCTATTGCGGACAGTCTGAGCACTGATAGAGGGATTTTGCGTTCCTGGTGTAACTCGGGCAGTTGTTGTTGCCATCCTGTACCTGTCCCGCAGGTGTGATGTTTGCATGTACCGATCCTGTGCAGGTGTTGTTACACGTGGTCTGCCACTACGAGTATGATCAGCTGTCCGTCCTGTCTCCCTGTTGCGCTGTCTTAGGCGTCTCACAGTACGGACATTGCAATTTATTGCCCTGGCCACATCTGCAGTCCTCATGCCTCCTTGCAGCATGCCTAAGGCACGTTCACGCAGATGAGCAGGGACCCTGGGCATCTTTCTTTTGGTGTTTTTCAGAGTCAGTAGAAAGGCCTGTTTGGTGTCCTAAGTTTTCATAACTGTGACCTTAATTGCCTACCGTCTGTAAGCTGTTAGTGTCTTAATGACTGTTCCACAGGTGCATGTTCAATAATTGTTTATGGTTCATTGAACAAGCATGGGAAACAGTGTTTAAACCCTTTACAATGAAGATCTGTGAAGTTACATGGATTTTTACGAATTATCTGTGGAAGACAGTGTCCTAAAAAAAGGGACGTTTATTTTTTGCTGAGTTTATATATATATATATATATATTTACAAATTCATCACACATTTATGATTTTATATGGGAATCAAAAAGCTTTCATGAATGTTCACCATGTGCTGATGTGCTCAGTGCTGTCAACAGACCCCATTATGACATCACAATGTAACGGAATCCTTGCCATGATATCATTGCTGGTTCCATCTGACAAGCAACATTTCATGATAGTTCTCTCACAGAGATAGGTTAAGTTCTTATTTTGAGAGTGTTAACATTTATTATCAATGGCTTATCGAGGAAGAAAATCAAGTGAGTTTGACAAACTCCAGAAGGAGAACTCTCAGATGAGGAGCGTCATCGAAAACTTGAGGAAGCAAAACATGGCTTTAAACCAACAGGATGACCAGGACAGGTTTTCAAGTTTTGTAAGGCTCATCAGTATTTCAAACGTTTTTCAAAAATATCACTGTTTATTTTGTGGTTTCATAGACATACAGTAGGCCTACATCCATAACATCTTTAGCTTAAAAGCTTTATATGACACACTGTAGAAACTATTTTGACTACTTCACTTCTGCTATTCATTTCATACTATACCATTGTGATCCAGGGCTATCAGGAGAGCTACCCAATCCCAGAGGGCCATCGGGGCTTCATCAGTGATGCCAGACTTCTGCAGATGCAGAGAGCTGAGAGAGAGGCCATGGAAGGAAAGCAAAGAAAGATAAGTGCTATCCATGAGAATTATGTCCGGACTGCTCTCATCGGGGTTGGCAGCACCTTCGCGCACCACTTCGTCCCCTCTATTCAGTGCATTCCGCGGCCGAAAGCTCCACCGAGGCCTTTGCCACGAAGGCTTGAACACATAGCTCTGGCCCCACTGAAGAACGTGGTGGGGGTGGACGGAGCCCAAGTTCGACCCGGATCTCACTCTCTGGAGTCCATCCAGGTAAATAAGTCATTCAGCAGCAGTAGCGTGCGGCCTGTTCCCGTCCCTCCCACTGGAGCTCCCTCCAAGAGGGGCAAGAAGAAGAAGGGCAGGCGGGGAGTCAAAGCCCTGAAAGTCCAGTTGGACCAGGGCTGTGCTGACAACAACGGACCCATTGACCTGATGGAGGAGGTGAGGGACATCGAGGCTCACCTGAAGGAGGAGGCCTGGAAGGTAGGATGGACTTTCAATTTATTGTAAATGTGAAAATTTGTGAAAACACAAGTGTAGACCATACTGTGAAACCAACAGTGCAGTTCAAGAAGAGTTAGGAAAATATTTAACAAATAAACTAATGTAAACAATAATAATAATAATAATAAAAGTAACACAATGACATAACAATAACGAGGCTATATACAGGGAGTATCGGTACCGAGTCAGTGTGCGGGGGTACAGGTTAGTTGAGGGGGTACAGTGTGCGGGGGTACAGGTTAGAAAGGATACTCTCTTTGACGGCATGATAGAATAGATCCTAGAATTAAGGATCTCTGTGTATTAGTTTATGTATATACTAGTTCTATATGCATTTCTATGATGGGAGCATTCTTTTCTGGTCTACGCCAAAGGTGGTACATGAGGTGAAGGCCATGGGCAGGAGAAGTTTTGGCTCGGCCATGTCCATGGGGGAAATAGCCACCAGCTCTCTGGGAAGCCTGAGCTCAGTGGATATGAACACCCCTGCGGAGCTCCGTGACTACTTGGATGTTGGGACCCCGGTAAAGTCGCGTGACAGTCCACCCAGGCCTGCTCCCCCCCCTACCAAGCCCAGGAGCAAACTGCCTCGGCCTACAAGGTTCCTTAGCCTGCAAAAGGCTGACACCGGCTCAGGTCAGTCCCTCTCATGTACTCACACTAATTTAAATTAGACAGGGAGATGAAGCTAGGTAGACTGATAGTAGGAAGGGAAGGGACACAAATGGCTTTAGCCCAGGGCTAAGACATTTTTCCACACTTGCTTTGCCTGTTGCACAGTGAGATAACCTTTGCTCAAGGCGAATTAGACCCTGCTTCTGAGCAGGGTGAGCACCAAAAAATGTGTGCTAAATTTAAAATGATATCATAATGAACTAAGATGTTCTAGTGTTAAAAGCTACAAACAGATATGGAAATGAGTAAATGCATAAATACATACATACAGTTCACAGAGAGATAGATGTCTGCTGTCAACCCATAGACAAGAAGGCAGCCAGTGAGCCAAAGGGCCAAATAAAGAAAAGTCAGGACCAGGCCAGATTGCAGCCCCTGTCCAACCCAGAGCAGGCCCTGACTAAGACCTTCAAGCTGCTCCACTCTGCCTCTGATGACTGGTGAGCATTCACTGTAGACAAGACCAATGGAGCTAGGCTAAAGGAAGCACAGTGTAGTGTCCTTGGAAATGTAGATTTGAGCTACAGAGCGTAGAAACTTCTGAAATTAAGAGACCAGAGTCCTAATTGATGAACATCTTTATAATGTTTTTGGAAAATGTTGTGGAAATTGCTTACGTTTCTTTCACTGACTTGCAGGGAGAAGAAGATCGAGGGCTTGACCTCTCTCCGTGTGATGGCTCAGAACCACATGGACATACTGATGCCTAAACTCCATGATATCTGCCTTGCCATTATAAATGAGGTAGCTCTATTCATTCACTGCCCTATTCATTCATCTGCACAAATCTGACAGTTCAGATCCTTCTAACCCCCCCCTTAAAAGATTTAGATGCACTATTGTAAAGTGGTTGTTCCACTGGATATTATAAGGTGAATGCACCAATTTGTAAGTCGCTCTGGATAAGAGCGTCTGCTAAATGACTTAAATGTAAATGTAAATGTAAATCTGCTACATTTGGAGAACAAGCCAAATGATTGTGTCATGTTTCTGATGTTCGTGGGTTGTACTGCTCAACATTAATAGCTGGTCCTGTGCGTGTTATTATGATTCAGGTGAAGAACCTGCGCTCTGCAGTGTCCTGTGCTGCCATGGCCACACTGGGTGACATGTACGTTCACCTCCAGAGGGCCATGGACAGTGAGGTGGAGGGGACGGCACGCGTGCTGCTGCACAAAGCCAGCGAGGCCAACAACTTCATCCGGCAGGCAGCCAACTTTGCCCTGGGTCACATGGTGCAGAGCTGCACCCCTACCCGTGTCATGAATGCCCTGCTGGTCGGTGGGCTGAGGTAAAGAGGGAGAGGGGTCAATTAACACTCACTAAGGGGTAGATCCGGACTTCCACAAATGTTCACTTTGTCTCACATTGAAAGGTTGACTCGAATGGAAGTTAGGATTCACTCCAAACGGACCTGATGTGACAATGCAATAGATAATTGATATGTAGTGAACTTTCTGGTGCAAAATGGTCACTGCTCACTTAAGTATACCACACATTAGATTAGAATCAACTTTATTGTCATTGAACAAGTACAACGAAATGCAGTTAGTATCTGACCAGAAGTGCAAATAAAAGAGTGCAGAAAATGTAGTAAAAAGTAAAATAACTAAGTACGTTATTAAGTGGGATGTATAAATGTGCAATGAAGGCAAATGGCAAGTCTAAATGTGCAATGAAGGCAAATTGAAAGTGCAAGGAGGCATGCAACTGAAATGCAGGGAGAGCAGCAATGAGGTTACCGAGGTAGACATATACATGTACATCTGAATTATGTCCTTAATCAGATTTTGCAAAGCAATGTCAGAGTCCAGTAGTACTGTGAAATGGACAAAGAGAGTAGTGCAACAAGGTCCCTGAGAGGCAGTACCTTTTGTTTGTGGCATGGATGTGAAGGGTCCCTGATGCGCTGGAGGTCTCCGATAGCTGGGCACCAGTGATGTGGTGGGTGGTTTTCACCACCCGTTGCAGGGCCTTCCGGTCAGCCACGGAGCACCCGCCAAACCACACTGTGGCGCAGTTAGTCAGATTGCTCTCGACCGTGCAGTGGTAAAAGTTCACCAGGATCTTGGGAGACAGGCAGGCCTTCTTCAGCCTCCTCAAAAAGTACAGGCGCTGCTGCGCCTTCTTGACTAGGGTTGAGGTGTTGCGGGTCCAGGAGAGGTCATCGGAGATGTAGACACCCAGGAATTTGAAGCTGGGCACACGCTCCACTTCAGTGCCATCAATGAGAACTGGGGCGTGGCTGCGGCTTTTAGACTTCCTGTTAATCCACTATGAGCTCCTTGGTTTTCTTTGCATTGAGGGCCAGGTTGTTGTCAGCGCACCATGCAGCCAGGTGCTTGACCTCCTCCCTGTAGGCTGACTCGTCATTGTCACTGATCAGACCTACCACCGTGGTTTCGTCTGCGAACTTGACGATGGTGTTGATACCGTGTACAGAAACTTAGTCGTAGGAGAAGAGGGAGTACAGGAAGAGGCTCGGCACACCAGTGTTCAGGTTCAGGGTTGAGGTGGTGAAGTCGTCTAACCTGACAGACTGGGGTCTGTTGGTCAGGAAGTCCAAAGTCCAGTTACAGAGAGAGGGGCTGATCCCTAGGTCATGGAGTTTGGTGACCAGCCTAGAGGGAATGACCGTATTGAATGCTGAGCTAAAGTCTATGAACAGCATTCTCACATAGGTGTTGGTTTTGTCATGGAAGAGTGTAAAGCTGTGAAGATGGCGTCCTCTGCAGACCTGTTCGGTCGGTAGGCAAACTGGTGGGGATCCAGTGTTGGAGGGAGGCAGGACTTAAGGTAGGCCAAAACCAGTCTTTCGAAGCACTTCATGATCGTGGGGGTGAGTGCAACAGGTCGGAGGTCATTCGGGCTTGATGCGGTCGACTGCTGCGGCACTGGCACAATGGTTGCGGTCTTGAAGCACGTAGGGACAACCGCCTGGGCCAGTGACAGATTGAAAATTTGTATTAGGGCCGGGACAATACCAGTATTGCAATATATTTTCAATGGCAAAAATGAAAACGCATAGCAGATCTCACTCTTTGGTCCTTTAAAAACCTGCTGTATGTAAAATATTGTCTGATACAGCTTGGAAAATAAATAAATATTACTCAGGATGACAACATAATGATATTTGTTTCCAACATTACGTCTGTTTTCCTAAAGAACTTTTATCCACTTCGTGTTTTGGATACTGGTATCGTCCCGGACCTAATTTGCAGTGGATGTGTATCATCACTACACGACAACATTTGTTAACACTTTATATGAAAGTGATGCTCCAGAGCAGGGCCGGCTCTAGCCTCTTTAGCCTCTTGGGGAGATTTGGTTGGGAGGCCCCCCCACCAAGCGGGTTCCCAACAATTATGGCTTGACTGCGGAGAGAAACATGTGCATATTAAAGTTAATTTCCTGTAATTCGACACTACAGTAAATGGTGACCCCGATGTGATATATCTTACAGATACTTTGGACTAAATTTGAGTTTATTCTATTCTATTATTCTATTGGGGCAGCAGGTAGCCTAGTGGTTAGCGGTTTGGACTTGTAACTGAAAGATTGCAAGATCGAATCCCCGAGCTGACAAGGTAAAAATCTGTTGTTCTGCCCCTGAACAAGGTAGTTAACCCTCTGAATGGCACACATACACAATCCATGTCCATATTGTCTCAAAACTTAAAAATCCTTATTAAACCTGTCACCTCCCTTTCATTTATACTGATTGAAGTGGATTTATGAACATTTGAACACCTAGGCCATGTGCTGTTATAATCTCCACCCGGCACAGCCAGAAGAGGACTGGCCACCCCTCATAGCCTGGTTCCTCTCTAGGTTTCTTCCTAGGTTTTGGCCTTTCTAGGGAGTTTTTCCTAGCCACCATGCTTCTACACCTGCATTGCTTGCTGTTTGGGGTTTTAGGCTGGGTTTCTGTACAGCACTTTGAGATATCAGCTGATGTAAGAAGGGCTATATAAATACATTTGATTGGATTTAACAAGTGACATCAATAATTGGGTTCACCTGGTCAGTCTGTCATGGAAAGAGAAGGTGTTCTTAATGTTTTGTATACTCAGTCTATTGACAAGCATAAGAAAAAATACAAGAGAATGTTCATTCTAAAGCTTGCTGCGCTTTTACTCGGGGAAAAACTAATAGCAACACAGCAAACTACTGATGAACTTCCCAGAGGAAATCAGAGTGCAACATAGAGCAATTGGAAGCAGAACTTCAAGCATTTGAAAAAGAGCATGATCAGACTAGGTCATTTCTACATGATGCGCAGCGAGATTTGTTAGAACAGAGCACAAATAGGCTCCAAAGCGATAAGTCTGACTGAGATACAGATAGCTGCACAGTCAGTCCCACTTAGGGTGTGGCCATGCCAGAGTATGTGAGCAGAGTGAGGAGTGGAGCTTGCCCTATTTGACTGGATCGTGGAGCAAGTTTCCCAGAGGCTGGGGCTTCGGCTTTCTCGCCCCCTTCAATTTCGCTCCAGTAGTGCTCCAGTAGCACTCATTTTACAAGCTCAAGGCATGCCCGGCCCAGCATGCATTTGTAGTCTACTTGTGTGCTGCTATAGCACCTTGCTTTAGCTACTGTCATCTAATATTCTAAATATCTTCATAAAGAAGCTGATAAAACACACAGGTGAAAAATCAAGGTGACTTACAAAGATGAGGACCAAGAGCAAGAGAGGGAGTGTGGTTATGTAGTGTCCACAACTAAAGAATGAAAAGACAGGTATCCCGAAAGCATGTACTTACTACGTGTACATGCTAACAGAAAGGAACGAGGTGGGTAGCTAGCTAAGTGTGTCATTTTAGCACATTATTTATGAACAAAAAATAATCTCTAAAAAGTTCAGTTAATTTTCCTTCTATTATCTATACATTAGGCCATCATTGAGGGCATGTTAACTCTATTACGTCTTTCAAGGAGCATTCTGTTTTCATAGAGATATTTCAACCAAAATCCTTTAGGCCTACCTACAGAACAAAATAAAAATAACTATGCATCCCTGCCCAGCCTGGTATTAGTGGCCCAAACGGTGTTTAGCATCCCAAGTGGCTCTGCAAGAGCTGAGAGTGTATTCTCTGCGGCTGGCCTGCTCTCCAGGCACAATCACATGAGCCTGAAGCTACAGACTCTGGCCAAACTCATGTTTCTAAAAATAAATTCAAAGGCACTGTAGACTGAGCCTAATGAGGCATTTTTCATTTAATTTGTATTTAATTCTAAGTAAGTCAATCAGCATGTATGTGCAATTTATAGACTATAACGATTTAATACAACAAAATGTTGTGTAAATGCTGAGCTTACACGGAACCCAAACTGGCTGCGTGTGTGCGCCATAGTGTTGACAGTACCAAAATAAAACAACTAATTTACAAAAAACACTGCAGCACAAACAAGTTACAACGTGAAATCGCCTCTATCCCATTCAGACCTTAGAGGACCAAACTACATCTCCCATAATGCAACGCCCGCACCAGCTCAGCTAACCGTCTGCATCACAGAAAGGCATGCTAGCTAGCAACAGCAGCACTTTTAGCACTCTGTAAACTATATTAATAACAACAATAAAACTCTGAAAGTTACATGTTTCTAAAGTCTCACATTCCCTTATAACAATATCTACAGCAAGACACACCTTTCTCAGTGTTTTCTCGGTCTGAGGAGAACGGCAGCTACGGATAGTACCAGGGTGTTAGTAGGTGAAGCAAGCACCCAGATGAAATAAAATATATTTAATGAAACAAAACCCGAAGATGTTAACATCATTCAGCTACTGTAACTGCCCACCTAACATCAACAGGCAGCACCAGTAGCGCAACAATTAAAAATGGACACCAAAAGTAAAGTTCCTGGCGATCAAAGTGATCTGACTCCCCCTTCTGTCTGAACTTGGAAGGGCTTTGGCCCTGAACCTGGTTGTTCTGTTCTGCGTTGTGTACTATTCTAATAATTTGAAGTTTGATGGAATAACCATTTTAATTCTACTACAAATACATTTCATATTAGGCTACATGTCTGACTCCTGACCTATTTAGAGTGTTTATATGCTGTTTAATACGACATGTAGCCTATTTGAAATTATGAGTGCTTCTTACAGTCACCTTTTCCTGTTGTTTACTTAAATACTTCATTCAAATCATATGGTTTGGTTTCAATATTTCAAAACCAAATGGTAGGTTATACGCCACAGCTTTCAGCCAATCAGCATTCAGGGCTCGAACCACCCGGTTTATAATTTCAATTATCTCGCCAACCCTCTCGTTACCACTCTGGGTAGCAGAGTTTCAGTTGTGTTTACATCTGTAGGTCTGATATCTGATTGGAAGTTCACTTTTATAGTAGCATATTGGTTAACAACTCACATTGTTTTATTTTAACAACTCAGAGGCTTTTAAGAGTCTTAGATTCATTGTCTCTCTCTTTTTCTTTGTTCCTGACCTGCGCTAGTGAGATACGCTCTCTCTCTCTCCACCCCAGCGACTCTTGGGGCATGGCCTTTCAGGCTATGACTTCTCTCCCTCTCTGATCATGCATAAGGTATTGCATTGTAATGTTTGTTAATGCCTTGTATATGATTTCATAATGTTAAATACCTTTCCACTCTCAGTCCAATTCTTGCTAGTCAATGTCAACTCATTGCCTAATGCTTGCTTGCATATTTTAAGTATCTTTATAGCGTAAAAGATAAACATTTTAATGTATAAATAGTTATATATCAAATACTACCACACTACAAAGTCAATCAATTTAATATACACCATCACAAATATTCACATGTTTTCATTTAGGCAGGTCTTAAGAAACATTATGATATTAAACCTCTACGGGATCAGTGTCCCCCCCGCGGGACGGTTGAGCTAATGTAGGCAAATGTGATTAGCATGAGGTTGTAAGTAACAAAAACATTTCCCAGGACAGATATGGGCAGAAAGCTTAAATTCTTGTTAATTTAACTGCACTGTCCAATTTACAGTAGGTATTACAGTGAAAGAATATCAATCTATTTGTTTGAGAAGAGTGCACAATGTATTGATAAACCAATTAGGCACATTTGGGCAGTCTTGATACAACATTTTGAACAGATATACAATGGTTCATTGGTTCAGTCTAAAACTTTGCACTGACACTGCTGCCATCTAGTGACCAACATCGAAATTGCGCCTGGGCTGGAATATAAATACATTTATAAATATGTATATTTATTTATAGGCAATGAGTTGACATTGACTAGCAAGAAGGTATTTAACATTATGAAATCATATACAAGGCACTATGATCAAATACCTTATTAATTATCTGATAAATCATGAACAAATCATTTAAAATAGCGTTTATAAATGTGTAAATAACTATTTATAGATTTCTCATTGACATTTACAAATGTAGGAATAATGATTAATAAATGGTAATTGAACTCTTCACAAACAGTTTATAAATGGTATATTAAGGGACTTTAATATAAAGTCTTACTGAACATTTTGATCCATCGATGAGACTTCATCAATACAATCCATTATCATTCGTCTCCTAACTCATGTATCTCTATGACATGTAACTGATGTGCTCTGTTTTTCCTTCCTCAGCCACCGTAACGCTGCGGTGAGGAGCTGCACTGCTCAGCACCTGGAGAGACTGGCTGAGGTCATGGGGATGGCTCGTCTCCTGTCGGGGAAGAAAGACCTCACTGACCGTTTCTTGATTGCCGTCAGTAAACTGGCTGTGGACCCTGCACAGGAAGTCAGGTGGGATGTTCCTCCTGTAAAGTAGCTTGCTTAAACATAATGGCCGGCCTTAATTTAGGCCGTGATTCAATCCATGGCTCGCTATAGCACTAGATCGCCGACAATGCAGCTTGTAAAGGTAATTTACTCTTGAGTCGACATCTGCAGCATTTACCACGAATACAAATTGAAATTGCCTTTAAAAGCCACATTGTCGGCTGTCTACAGCATCTATGCTAAAAGGGTGTCATGGATTGAATTGCGGATTTTAGGTATTCCAAAACAACCACAGGTTCTCTTGGAGGGGAATAGTAATTGAAAACAAATAGGAAAAATTATAAACGCAAATAAGTGCTACGTGGCATAGGAAAATCCAAGTCCAGGCACTCATGTGGGTTTGAAAGTTAAAAAGCCAAAAGCTTAGCCGAAGCCAAAGGATGTTCTTCTCCCATCGCCAACTAGCGACCTCCTGTGGTGACCAATGCACGCTGACACGGTCGCCAGGTGTATGGTGTTTTCTCCGACACATTGGTGCAGCTGGCTTCCAGGTTAAGCGGGCTTTGTGTCAAGAAGTAGTACGGCTTGGCTGGGTTGTGTTTCGCAGGACGCACGGCTCTCGACCCTCTTGCAAATTCGACCTAATGTATGTCTTATTTTGATGGGATATTTTTTTCTCAGGTTGCCATCGTTTGAGTACTGTTTTTAATCACAGACAGGAGAAATTATTTGATATGTTGCACGTTTAAGATGATAGTAATATCTTTGTCCACAGGCATCATGGTCGCAATATCTTGAGAAACGTGGCCCCCAATGGCGACTTTGGTAAAATGTGGGACAAATTCGCTCCGAGGAAAGAGCGAGAATCCTTGAGGGAGGTCATCTCAAAGGTTAACCTCAAAGAAAGGTACATTCTCTCTGGATGATTAGAAGAAGTATGACAAATGAGCTGATATGATTACAGAACTCCAATCCCACTGGGCACAGACATCAGTTCAATGTCTAGTTTTGATTTAAATTTGGGAAATCAACCAATGTGAAATTAACCAAAAATGTTGGTTAAAAGTTGGGTGAAAAAAATCCAATTGTGTTTTCCACATTGATTCACCGTCATCACATAGATTTTTTTGTTGTTGTTGAAATGAGGTGGAAACAACGTTTATTCAACCAGTTTTGGCCCAATGGGATGAATTTAATATACTGTAAGATTATATCTTTCTGTCTTTTCTCTTTTTCAACAGGAATATCTGAATAATCCCCAACTTGACTATATGTTTGTATCTAAATATTTGCACATTTCCCAACTTGACTATTATCCCCTCCAGTCCCCAAACTCTAATATTTTCGCTCATTCTAAGAAATTTGACACTATCATCCAAACCCCCATGTAAATGCATCTTTAAGCTGCATCGACTCCCTGTCCAAGTCCTGAATTCACTATAAGGCAATATGAACCACATTCAAAGCACTAAATGACCTTTCCTCGAAGCTCCTATCTGATCTACCAGCTCAATAGTGGTCTACTGAAACCATACTCACCATCTCAGGGGGTGCTCAGATCATCAACCACTGACCTCCACACCATCCTCAAAACCAGCAGTCCTCTTTTGGAGGCAGATTGGTCAGTGCTCCTGTATGGCACCAACATTGTGGATTTTCATCCAATGCTTCTGGACTATGAGAACATTCTTTGGACAATAAAATTAGGTAAAATGGAAGCTGGCTACAGTCTCAGTTTTATCCTCCAAGACAGTGTGAGGATGTGTAACAACAATACCTGTAGTTTAATTTCATGATCAGGGCCAGATTACCGAATGGGCACGCAGGGCACCTGCCCTGTGGGCCCCGACCTCCAGGGAATATCATCATAACATCCAAAACTAAAAGTATAGTGGATGTATATTACAGTACGTGGACGTTTTACAATTCGTGAGCTCGTTTCATAATTTGTAGCCATGTTTAAAATAAATTTGTGCTCATTTTGTAGAAATTCGTGAGCATTTAAAAACATTTAGTGGGGATGTTTTATATCAATTTGCTTACTGGTGCTATTCCATGCCGTCTCGAGGAGGGGTGCGTCACTTGAGTGGGTTGAGTCACTGACGTGATCCTCCTGTCTGGGTTGGTGCCCCCCTTGGGTTGTGCCGTGGTGGAGATCTTTGTGGGCTATACTCGGCCCTGTCTCAGGATGGTAAGTTGGTGGTTGAAGTAATCCCTCTAGTGGTGTGGGGGCTGTGCTTTGGCAAAGTGGGTAGGGTTATATCCTGCCTGTTTGGCCCTGTCCGGGGGTATCGTCGGATGGGGCCACAGTGTCTCCCGACCTCTCCTGTCTCAGCCTCCAGTATTTATGCTGCAGTAGTTTATGTGTCGGGGAGCTAGGGTCAGTCTGTTATATCTGGAGTATTTCTCCTGTCTTATCCGGTGTCCTGTGTGAATTTAAGTATGCTCTCTCTAATTCTTTCTTTCTTTCTCTCTCTCTCTCTTTCTTTCTCTTTCTTTCTCTCTCTCTCTCTCTCTCTTTCTCTCTCTCTTTCTCTCTTTCGCTCTCTCTCTTTCTCCCTCTTTCTCTCTTTCTCTCTTTCTCTCTTTCTCTCTCTTTCTCTCTCTCTCTTTCTCTCTCTCTTTCTCTCTCTCTCTTTCTCTCTCTCTTTTTCTCTCTCTCTTTCTCTTTCTCTTTCTCTTTCTCTCTCTCTCTCTGTCTCTCTCTTTCTCTCTCTCTCGGAGGACCTGAGCCCTAGGACCATGCCTCAGGACTACCTTGCCTGATGACTCCTTGCTGTCCCCAGTCCACCTGGCTGTGCTGCTGCTCCAGTTTCAACTGTTCTGCCTGCGGCTATGGAACCCTGATCTGTTCACCGGACGTGCTACCTGTCCCAGACCTGCTGTTTTCAAATCTCCAGAGACAGCAGGAGCGGTAGAGATACTCTGAATGATCGGCTATGAAAAGCCAACTGACATTTACTCCTGAGGTTCTGACCTGTTGCACCCTCGACAACCACTGTGATTATTATTATTTGACCCTGCTGGTCATCTTTGAACATCTTGGCCATGTTCTGTTATAATCTCCACCCGGCACAGCCAGAAGAGGACTGGCCACCCCTCATAGCCTGGTTCCTCTCTAGGTTTCTTCCTAGGTTCTGGCCTTTCTAGGGAGTTGTTCCTAGCCACCGTGCTTCTACACCTGCATTGCTTGCTGTTTGGGGTTTTAGGCTGGGTTTCTGTACAGCGCTTTGAGATATCAGCTGATGTAAGAAGGGCTTTATAAATAAATTTGATTTGAAATTTGATTTGATATATGCTCCTAAAAACAAATGAGGAGATGGAAGATACAGGACTTGAAGCGCATCCAGTGTCACAAATAGAACCAAGTTCTATTTTAGCACCTGGCTAAGCAGATGCTTGCGCACGTGCAATGATTGAATAACATGTATGTGTTCATTTATTTTGCAACTGGTCTGGTCAGCATGTTAGAGATAGACAGGACTCCAGTCATACTGCAAAACACCACTAGATGCCAGACATACCATTTGCATAGATGGGAATAACCAAGAATTCATGTGAAATCCATTCATGAGAATATTTAAAGAAAGGGAAAGGGGGATAGCTAGTTAGAGCACAAGTGGAAAAGGGTAGTCACTAGTGGGGACAAAAATAATGTATGCTTCTTTCCGCCACACATTACAACAGTGGTTGTTGTATTTTCTGTTTTGTTTGATTATCACAGGATTTGGGCTTTGTTGCCCTTGTTTACAGTGACCTAAATAATGCTCAAGTAAAAGATGGTGCCTCACAACCACGACCACCCAGAGTTTATACCATTGGTTTCTACATCCAGCTTCTAATGGTGCATTTACATACAGGATTTACCCCAGTATTTTACCCATGGATCCCTGCTCTCATTTGGGGCCAAGGCAATGCTCTGTGTTCTTTTCAGCTGTTTTTTACATAACAATGGCTATCTGTGAACTTTAAAACCTTCTCACAAAGCAACAGACTTGAATGATGCAAAGATTGTTGATGCCGTCACCATAAGTCTTTAGAGCTGACATTAACATAAAACCCTGGTCGAAACCCTGGAGTGTGGGTAAGTCTATATGGAAAAGTACCACTAGAGGGAGCCACATCCCAACATGTGATCCTGGATCCACAAATCTATCAGCAAGTGTCAACATTTCTGCAAGGTCTCAGTCTCACATCAGAGTTAGACGTTCATCCATGTTTCTCAAACGTCAAATTTCAAAGTTGTTCCAAACGTTAAATCTGAAAGTGTTAAAGGTTAAATTTAGGGATTAACTCCGGATTTTAAGGTTAGGGTTAAGTTTAGGCATTAACTCAGAAATCTTAAGGTTAGGCATTAACTCCAAATGGTTAAGGTTTGGGATAGGCTTATAACAAAACTATCAAAATTGACACTCTATCGCTGGATTCAACCATGAAACCTTTGGAGTCAGAGGCAGATGCTTATCCACATCCACAATATCCTAGAAAAACCAAAACTTACTTAAAGGTAACAGCGCTCACTGTTGCCCCTGGTGGCCGGTTTCCACGTCATATCCTGACATCCTCAGCCATGGATGGATGTCGAATACTGACTTGTATCACGGGTGATCTGCCTGCAAACCTCTGATTCCATTCCAGTCTGGCTCAGCTCAGCAAATGTAGCAATTGGACATTTGAAAACGTAGAAAATCCAATTCAATGATATTGTTGTTTCCTGAACTGAGTGAACTCATGAACTGCATTTGACTACATTTTCAGAGTTAATTGAGTTGAAATGGAATGAAGGCCAACCCTGCTAACCATGGTCCTTCCCTGTAAAGCCTAGACCTTTCCCATCAAAACCCCAAGCCCCCATCCTTGTCTACAGTGCCTTCAGAAAGTATTCATACACCTTGACTTATTCCACATTTCGTTGTGTTACAGTCTGAATTCAAAATTGATTAAATATGTTTTTCTCTCACCCAGCTACACACAGTACACCATAATGAAAAAGTGAAAACATATATTAAGAAATGTTTGCAAATGTATTGAACATTTAATACTGAAATATCTAATTTACATAAGTATTCACACCCTTGAGTCAATACTATGTACAAGCACCTTTGGCAGCGATTACAGCTGTGAGTCTTTCTGGGTAAAGTCTCTAAGAGCTTTCCACACCTGGATTGTGCAACATTTGCCCATTATTCGTTTCAATATTCATCAAGCTCTATACCAGGCAGTGTCAGAGGAAGGCCTTAAAAATTGTCAAAGGCTCCAGCCACCTAAGTCATAGACTGTTCTCTCTGCTACTGCACAGCAAGCGGTCCCGGAATGCCAAAAGGCTCCTTAACAGCTTCTACCCCTAAGCCATAGCACTGCTGAACAGTTAATCAAATGGTTACCCTGACTATTTGCATTGACCCCCTTATTTTATTCACATTTGTTCTTATTTTCTGCACTGACTCTCTTCCATAGGCTCGATATACACTCACTGGACTCTAACCATACACTTACACATACTACACTGACACTCCAAAACACACACACAAAATGGTTTAAGGGCAACAAAGTCAAGGTGTTGGAATGGCCATCACAAAGCCCTGACCTCAATCCTATAGGGCAGAACTGAAAAAGCGTGAGCGAGCAACGAGGCCTACAAACCTGACTCAGTTACACCAGCTCTGTCAGGAGGAATGGGCCAAAATTCACCAAACTAATTGTGGGAAACTTGTGGAAGGCTACCCGAAACGTTTGACCCAAATTAAACAATTTAAAGGCAATGCTACCAAATACTAATTGAGTGTATGTACACTTCTGACCCACTGGGAATGTGAAGAAAGAAATACAAGCTGAAATAAATCAATCTCTCTTCTATTATTCTGACATTTCACATTCTTAACATAAAGTGGTGATCCTAACTAACCTAAAATGGGATTTTTACTAGGATTAAATTTCAGGAATTGTGAAAAACTGAGTTTAAATGTATTTGGCTAAGGTGTATGTAAACTTCCGAATTCAACTGTATACGGTATATATATATATATATATAAACTCAGCAAAAAAAAGAAACGTCCTCTTATTGTCAACTGCGTTTATTTTCAGCAAACTTAACATGTGTAAATATTTGTATGAACATAAGATTCAACAACTGAGACATAAACTGAACCAGTTCCACAGAAATGTGACTAACAGAAATGGAATAATGGAAATGGAATAATGTGTCCCTGAACAAAGGGGGGGTCAAGATCAAAAGTAACAGTCAGTATCTGGTGTGGCCACCAACTGCATTAAGTACTGCAGTGCATCTCCTCGTCATGGACTGCACCAGATTTGCCAGTTCTTGCTGTGAGATGTTACCCCACTCTTCCACCAAGGCACCTGCAAGTTCCCGGACATTTCTGGGGGGAATGGCCCTAGCTCTCACCCTCCGATCCAACAGGTCCCAGACGTGCTCAATGGGATTGAGATCCGGGCTCTTTGCTAACCATGGCAGAACACTGATATTCCTGTCTTGTAGGAAATAATGCACAGAACGAGCAGTATGGCTGGTGGCATTGTCACGCTGGAGGGCCATGTCAGGATGAGCCTGCAGGAAGTGTACCACATGAGGGAGGAGGATGTCTTCCCTGTAATACACAGCGTTGAGACTGCCTGCAATGACAACAAGCTCAGTCATATGATGCTGTGACACACCGCCCCAGACCACGACGGACCGTCCACCTCCAAATTGATCCCGCTCCAGAGTACAGGCCTCGGTGTAACGCTCATTCCTTCGACGATAAACGTGAATCTGACCATCACCCCTGGTGAGACAAAATCACGACTCGTCAATGAAGAGCACTTTTTGGCAGTCTTGTCTGGTCCAGCGACGGTGGGTTTGTGCCCATAGGCGACGCTGTTGCCGGTGACGTCTGGTGAGGACCTGCCTTACAACAGGCCTTCAAGCCCTCAGTCCAGCCTCTCACAGCCTATTGCGGACAGTCTGAGCACTGATAGAGGGATTTTGCGTTCCTGGTGTAACTCGGGCAGTTGTTGTTGCCATCCTGTACCTGTCCCGCAGGTGTGATGTTTGCATGTACCGATCCTGTGCAGGTGTTGTTACACGTGGTCTGCCACTGCGAGTATGATCAGCTGTCCGTCCTGTCTCCCTGTTGCGCTGTCTTAGGCGTCTCACAGTACGGACATTGCAATTTATTGCCCTGGCCACATCTGCAGTCCTCATGCCTCCTTGCAGCATGCCTAAGGCACGTTCACGCAGATGAGCAGGGACCCTGGGCATCTTTCTTTTGGTGTTTTTCAGAGTCAGTAGAAAGGCCTGTTTGGTGTCCTAAGTTTTCATAACTGTGACCTTAATTGCCTACCGTCTGTAAGCTGTTAGTGTCTTAATGACTGTTCCACAGGTGCATGTTCAATAATTGTTTATGGTTCATTGAACAAGCATGGGAAACAGTGTTTAAACCCTTTACAATGAAGATCTGTGAAGTTACATGGATTTTTACGAATTATCTGTGGAAGACAGTGTCCTAAAAAAAGGGACGTTTATTTTTTGCTGAGTTTATATATATATATATATTTACAAATTCATCACACATTTATGATTTTATATGGGAATCAAAAAGCTTTCATGAATGTTCACCATGTGCTGATGTGCTCAGTGCTGTCAACAGAC
This sequence comes from Salmo salar, assembly GCF_965601325.2. NCBI lineage: Eukaryota > Metazoa > Chordata > Actinopteri > Salmoniformes > Salmonidae > Salmo > Salmo salar. The sequence continues at coordinate 52,279,624 of NC_138292.1, read as the reverse complement.
CCCATTATGACATCACAATGTAACGGAATCCTTGCCATGATATCATTGCTGGTTCCATCTGACAAGCAACATTTCATGATAGTTCTCTCACAGAGTTAGGTTAAGTTCTTATTTTGAGAGTGTTAACATTTATTATCAATGGCTTATCGAGGAAGAAAATCAAGCGAGTTTGACAAACTCCAGAAGGAGAACTCTCAGATGAAGAGCGTCATCGAAAACTTGAGGAAGCAAAACATGGCTTTAAACCAACAGGATGACCAGGACAGGTTTTCAAGTTTTGTAAGGCTCATCAGTATTTCAAACGTTTTTCAAAAATATCACTGTGTTTATTTTGTGGTTTCATAGACATACAGTAGGCCTACATCCATAACATCTTTAGCTTAAAAGCTTTATATGACACACTGTAGAAACTATTTTGACTACTTCACTTCTGCTATTCATTTCATACTATACCATTGTGATCCAGGGCTATCAGGAGAGCTACCCAATCCCAGAGGGCCATCGGGGCTTCATCAGTGATGCCAGACTTCTGCAGATGCAGAGAGCTGAGAGAGAGGCCATGGAAGGAAAGCAAAGAAAGATAAGTGCTATCCATGAGAATTATGTCCAGACTGCTCTCATCGGGGTTGGCAGCACCTTCGCGCACCACTTCGTCCCCTCTATTCAGTGCATTCCGCGGCCGAAAGCTCCACCGAGGCCTTTGCCACGAAGGCTTGAACACATAGCTCTGGCCCCACTGAAGAACGTGGTGGGGGTGGACGCAGCCCAAGTTCGACCCGGATCTCACTCTCTGGAGTCCATCCAGGTAAATAAGTCATTCAGCAGCAGTAGCGTGCGGCCTGTTCCCGTCCCTCCCACTGGAGCTCCCTCCAAGAGGGGCAAGAAGAAGAAGGGCAGGCGGGGAGTCAAAGCCCTGAAAGTCCAGTTGGACCAGGGCTGTGCTGACAACAACGGACCCATTGACCTGATGGAGGAGGTGAGGGACATCGAGGCTCACCTGAAGGAGGAGGCCTGGAAGGTAGGATGGACTTTCAATTTATTGTAAATGTGAAAATTTGTGAAAACACAAGTGTAGACCATACTGTGAAACCAACAGTGCAGTTCAAGAAGAGTTAGGAAAATATTTAACAAATAAACTAATGTAAACAATAATAATAATAATAATAAAAGTAACACAATGACATAACAATAACGAGGCTATATACAGGGGGTATCGGTACCGAGTCGGTGTGCGGGGGTACAGGTTAGTTGAGGGGGTACAGTGTGCGGGGGTACAGGTTAGAAAGGATACTCTCTTTGACGGCATGATAGAATAGATCCTAGAATACAGGATCTCTGTGTATTAGTTTATGTATATACTAGATCTATATGCATTTCTATGATGGGAGCATTCTTTTCTTGTCTACGCCAAAGGTGGTACATGAGGTGAAGGCCATGGGCAGGAGAAGTTTGGGCTCGGCCATGTCCATGGGGGAAATAGCCACCAGCTCTCTGGGAAGCCTGAGCTCAGTGGATATGAACACCCCTGCGGAGCTCCGTGACTACTTGGATGTTGGGACCCCGGTAAAGTCGCGTGACAGCCCACCCAGGCCTGCTCCCCCCCCTACCAAGCCCAGGAGCAAACTGCCTCGGCCTACAAGGTTCCTTAGCCTGCAAAAGGCTGACACCGGCTCAGGTCAGTCCCTCTCATCTACTCACACTAATTTAAATTAGACAGGGAGATGAAGCTAGGTAGACTGATAGTAGGAAGGGAAGGGACACAAATGGCTTTAGCCCAGGGCTAAGACATTTTTCCACACTTGCTTTGCCTGTTGCACAGTGAGATAACCTTTGCTCAAGGCGAATTAGACCCTGCTTCTGAGCAGGGTGAGCACCAAAAAATGTGTGCTAAATTTAAAATGATATCATAATGAACTAAGATGTTCTAGTGTTAAAAGCTACAAACAGATATGGAAATGAGTAAATGCATAAATACATACATACAGTTCACAGAGAGATAGATGTCTGCTGTCAACCCATAGACAAGAAGGCAGCCAGTGAGCCAAAGGGCCAAATAAAGAAAAGTCAGGACCAGGCCAGATTGCAGCCCCTGTCCAACCCAGAGCAGGCCCTGACTAAGACCTTCAAGCTGCTCCACTCTGCCTCTGATGACTGGTGAGCATTCACTGTAGACAAGACCAATGGAGCTAGGCTAAAGGAAGCACAGTGTAGTGTCCTTGGAAATGTAGATTTGAGCTACAGAGCGTAGAAACTTCTGAAATTAAGAGACCAGAGTCCTAATTGATGAACATCTTTATAATGTTTTTGGAAAATGTTGTGGAAATTGCTTACGTTTCTTTCACTGACTTGCAGGGAGAAGAAGATCGAGGGCTTGACCTCTCTCCGTGTGATGGCTCAGAACCAGATGGACATACTGATGCCTAAACTCCATGATATCTGCCTTGCCATTATAAATGAGGTAGCTCTATTCATTCACTGCCCTATTCATTCATCTGCACAAATCTGCTACATTTGGAGAACAAGTCAAATTATTGTGTCATGTTTCTGATGTTCGTGGGTTGTACTGCTCAACATTAATAGCTGGTCCTGTGCGTGTTATTATGATTCAGGTTTAGAACCTGCGCTCTGCAGTGTCCTGTGCTGCCATGGCCACACTGGGTGACATGTACGTTCACCTCCAGAGGGCCATGGACAGTGAGGTGGAGGGGACGGCACGCGTGCTGCTGCACAAAGCCAGCGAGGCCAACAACTTCATCCGGCAGGCCGCCAACTTTGCCCTGGGTCACATGGTGCAGAGCTGCACCCCTACCCGTGTCATGAATGCCCTGCTGGTCGGTGGGCTGAGGTAAAGAGGGAGAGGGGTCAATTAACACTCACTAAGGGGTAGATCCGGAATTCCACAAATGTTCACTTTGTCTCACATTGAAAGGTTGACTCGAATGGAAGTTAGGATTCACTCCAAACGGACCTGATGTGACAATGCAATAGATAATTGATATGTAGTGAACTTTCTGGTGCAAAATGGTCACTGCTCGCTTAAGTATACCACACATTAGATTAGAATCAACTTTACTGTCATTGAACAAGTACAACGAAATGCAGTTAGTATCTGACCAGAAGTGCAAATAAAAGAGTGCAGAAAATGTAGTAAAAAGTAAAATAACTAAGTACGTTATTAAGTGGGATGTATAAATGTGCAATGAAGGCAAATGGCAAGTCTAAATGTGCAATGAAGGCAAATTGAAAGTGCAAGGAGGCATGCAACTGAAATGCAGGGAGAGCAGCAATGAGGTTACCGAGGTAGACATGTACATGTACAACTGAATTATGTCCTTAATCAGATTTTGCAAAGCAATGTCAGAGTCCAGTAGTACTGTGAAATGGACAAAGAGAGTAGTGCAACAAGGTCCCTGAGAGGCAGTACCTTTTGTTTGTGGCATGGATGTGAAGGGTCCCTGATGCGCTGGAGGTCTCCGATGGCAGAGAGCTGGGCACCAGTGATGTGGTGGGTGGTTTTCACCACCCGTTGCAGGGCCTTCCGGTCAGCCACGGAGCACCCGCCAAACCACACTGTGGCGCAGTTAGTCAGATTGCTCTCGACCGTGCAGTGGTAAAAGTTCACCAGGATCTTGGGAGACAGGCAGGCCTTCTTCAGCCTCCTCAAAAAGTACAGGCGCTGCTGCGCCTTCTTGACTAGGGTTGAGGTGTTGCGGGTCCAGGAGAGGTCATCGGAGATGTAGACACCCAGGAATTTGAAGCTGGGCACACACTCCACTTCAGTGCCATCAATGAGAACTGGGGCGTGGCTGCGGCTTTTAGACTTCCTGTTAATCCACTATGAGCTCCTTGGTTTTCTTTGCATTGAGGGCCAGGTTGTTGTCAGCGCACCATGCAGCCAGGTGCTTGACCTCCTCCCTGTAGGCTGGCTCGTCATTGTCACTGATCAGACCTACCACCGTGGTTTCGTCTGCGAACTTGACGATGGTGTTGATACCGTGTACAGAAACTCAGTCGTAGGTGAAGAGGGAGTACAGGAAGAGGCTCGGCACACCAGTGTTCAGGTTCAGGGTTGAGGTGGTGAAGTCGTCTAACCTGACAGACTGGGGTCTGTTGGTCAGGAAGTCCAAAGTCCAGTTACAGAGAGAGGGGCTGATCCCTAGGTCATGGAGTTTGGTGACCAGCCTAGAGGGAATGACCGTATTGAATGCTGAGCTAAAGTCTATGAACAGCATTCTCACATAGGTGTTGGTTTTGTCATGGAAGAGTGTAAAGCTGTGAAGATGGCGTCCTCTGCAGACCTGTTCGGTCGGTAGGCAAACTGGTGGGGATCCAGTGTTGGAGGGAGGCAGGACTTAAGGTAGGCCAAAACCAGTCTTTCGAAGCACTTCATGATCGTGGGGGTGAGTGCAACAGGTCGGAGGTCATTCGGGCTTGATGCGGTCGACTGCTGCGGCACTGGCACAATGGTTGCGTTCTTGAAGCACGTAGGGACAACCGCCTGGGCCAGTGACAGATTGAAAATTTGTATTAGGGCCGGGACAATACCAGTATTGCAATATATTTTCTGTGGCAAAAATGAAAACGCATAGCAGATCTTACTCTTTGATCCTTTAAAAACGTGCTGTATGTAAAATATTGTCTGATACAGCTTGGAAAATAAATAAATATTACTCAGGATGACAACATAATGATATTTGTTTCCAACATTACGTCTGTTTTCCTAAAGAACTTTTATCCACTTCGTGTTTTGGATACTGGTATTGTCCCGGACCTAATTTGCAGTGGATGTGTATCATCTCTACACGAGAACATTTGTTAACACTTTATATGAAAGTGATGCTCCAGAGCCTCTTTAGCCTCTTGGGGAGATTTGGTTGGGAGGCCCCCCCACCAAGCGGGTTCCCAACAATTATGGCTTGACTGCGGAGAGAAACATGTGCATATTAAAGTTAATTTCCTGTAATTCGACACTACAGTAAATGGTGACCCCGATGTGATATATCTTACAGATACTTTGGACTAAATTTGAGTTTATTCTATTCTATTATTCTATTGGGGCAGCAGGTAGCCTAGTGGTTAGCGGTTTGGACTTGTAACTGAAAGATTGCAAGATCGAATCCCCGAGCTGACAAGGTAAAAATCTGTTGTTCTGCCCCTGAACAAGGTAGTTAACCCACTGTTCCTAGGCCATCATTTAAAATAAGAATTTCTTCTTAACTGACTAGTTAAAAAAAGGTAAAATTAACATATATAACGAACATGTGGCCTATGTGATGGCGAATATGCAAGCAATCTACATTTTTGAATTATGGTAATCGACTCGTATTAATGATTTGATCAAAAAAGGCAAGAATGTTCTCACATTTGATTCGAATAGGGATGAAATTCTTTAGTACTGGCAATATACACTGAGTATACCAAACATAGGGGGTGCGGGGGGTCTGGTGAACATGTCAGGGTTCTATGGCCGCAGACAGAACAGCAGAAACGGGGTCAGCAGCACGACCAGATGGACTAGGGACGGGGACATTCAGGAGTCGTCAGGCCAGATGGTCCTGAGGCATGGTCCTAGGGCTCAGGTCCTCCGAGAGGGGAGAGAGAGAGAGAAAGATGAGAGAATTAGAGGGAGCATATATAACATCACACAGGACACCAGAAAAGACAGGAGAATTACACCGGATATAACAGAATGACCCTAGCCCCCCGTTCAAAGGCACTTAAATATTGTCTTGCCCATTCACCCTCTGAATGGCACACATACACAATCCATGTCCATATTGTCTCAAAACTTAAAAATCCTTATTAAACCTGTCACCTCCCCTTCATTTATACTGATTGAAGTGGATTTATGAACATTTGAACATCTAGGCCATGTGCTGTTATAATCTCCACCCGGCACAGCCAGAAGAGGACTGGCCACCCCTCATAGCCTGGTTCCTCTCTAGGTTTCTTCCTAGGTTTTGGCCTTTCTAGGGAGTTTTTCCTAGCCACCATGCTTCTACACCTGCATTGCTTGCTGTTTGGGGTTTTAGGCTGGGTTTCTGTACAGCACTTTGAGATATCAGCTGATGTAAGAAGGGCTATATAAATACATTTGATTGGATTTAACAAGTGACATCAATAATTGGGTTCACCTGGTCAGTCTGTCATGGAAAGAGAAGGTGTTCTTAATGTTTTGTATACTCAGTCTATTGACAAGCATAAGAAAAAATACAAGAGAATGTTCATTCTAAAGCTTGCTGCGCTTTTACTCGGGGAAAAACGAATAGCAACACAGCAAACTACTGATGAACTTCCCAGAGGAAATCAGAGTGCAACATAGAGCAATTGGAAGCAGAACTTCAAGCATTTGAAAAAGAGCATGATCAGACTAGGTCATTTCTACATGATGCGCAGCGAGATTTGTTAGAACAGAGCACAAATAGGCTCGAAAGCGATAAGTCTGACTGAGATACAGATAGCTGCACAGTCAGTCCCACTTAGGGTGTGGCCATGCCAGAGTATGTGAGCAGAGTGAGGAGTGGAGCTTGCCCTATTGGACTGGATCGTGGAGCAAGTTTCCCAGAGGCTGGGGCTTCGGCTTTCTCGCCCCCTTCAATTTCGCTCCAGTAGTGCTCCAGTAGCACTCATTTTACAAGCTCAAGGCATGCCCGGCCCAGCATGCATTTGTAGTCTACTTGTGTGCTGCTATAGCACCTTGCTTTAGCTACTGTCATCTAATATTCTAAATATCTTCATAAAGAAGCTGATAAAACACACAGGTGAAAAATCAAGGTGACTTACAAAGATGAGGACCAAGAGCAAGAGAGGGAGTGCGGTTATGTAGTGTCCACAACTAAAGAATGAAAAGACAGGTATCCCGAAAGCATGTACTTACTACGCGTACATGCTAACAGAAAGGAACGAGGTGGGTAGCTAGCTAAGTGTGTCATTTTAGCACATTATTTATGAACAAAAAATGATCTCTAAAAAGTTCAGTGAATTTTCCTTCTATTATCTATACATTAGGCCATCATTGAGGGCATGTTAACTCTATTACGTCTTTCAAGGAGCGTTCTGTTTTCATAGAGATATTTCAACTAAAATCCTTTAGGCCTACCTACAGAACAAAATAAAAATAACTATGCATCCCTGCCCAGCCTGGCATTAGTGGCCCAAACGGTGTTCGGATCCCAAGTGGCTCTGCAAGAGCTGAGAGCGTATTCTCTGCGGCTGGCCTGCTCTCCAGGCACAATCACATGAGCCTGAAGCTACAGACTCTGGCCAAACTCATGTTTCTAAAAATAAATTCAAAGGCACTGTAGACTGAGCCTAATGAGGCATTTTTCATTTAATTTGTATTTAATTCTAAGTAAGTCAATCAGCATGTATGTGCAATTTATAGACTATAACGATTTAATACAACAAAATGTTGTTTAAATGCTGAGCTTACACGGAACCCAAACTGGCTGTGCGTGTGCGCCATAGTGTTGACAGTACCAAAATAAAACAACTAATTTACAAAAAACACTGCAGCACAAACAACGTGAAATCGCCTCTATCCCATTCAGACCTTAGAGGACCAAACTACATCTCCCATAATGCAACGCCCGCACCAGCTCAGCTAACCGTCTGCATCACAGAAAGGCATGCTAGCTAGCAACAGCAGCACTTTTAGCACTCTGTAAACTATATTAATAACAACAATAAAACTCTGAAAGTTACATGTTTCTAAAGTCTCACATTCCCTTATAACAATATCTACAGCAAGACACACCTTTCTCAGTGTTTTCTCGGTCTGAGGAGAACGGCAGCTACGGATAGTACCAGGGTGTTAGTAGGTGAAGCAAGCACCCAGATGAAATAAAATATATTTAATGAAACAAAAGCCGAAGATGTTAACATCATTCAGCTACTGTAACTGCCCACCTAACATCAACAGGCAGCACCAGTAGCGCAACAATTAAAAATGGACACCAAAAGTAAAGTTCCTGGCGATCAAAGTGATCTGACTCCCCCTTCTGTCTGAACTTGGAATATTCCTGTTCGCGGGCTTTGGCCCTGAACCTGGTTGTTCTGTTCTGCGTTGTGTACTATTCTAATAATTTGAAGTTTGATGGAATAACCATTTTAATTCTACTACAAATACATTTCATATTAGGCTACATGTCTGACTCCTGACCTATTTAGTGTTTATATGCTGTTTAATACGACATGTAGCCTATTTGAAATTATGAGTGCTTCTTACAGTCACCTTTTCCTGTTGTTTACTTAAATACTTCATTCAAATCATATGGTTTGGTTTCAATATTTCAAAACCAAATGGTAGGTTATACGCCACAGCTTTCAGCCAATCAGCATTCAGGGCTCGAACCACCCGGTTTATAATTTCAATTATCTCGCCAACCCTCTCGTTACCACTCTGGGTAGCAGAGTTTCAGTTGTGTTTACATCTGTAGGTCTGATATCTGATTGGAAGTTCACTTTTATAGTAGCATATTGGTTAACAACTCACATTGTTTTATTTTAACAACTCAGAGGCTTTTAAGAGTCTTAGATTCATTGTCTCTCTCTTTTTCTTTGTTCCTGACCTGCGCTAGTGAGATACGCTCTCTCTCTCTCCACCCCAGCGACTCTTGGGGCATGGCCTTTCAGGCTATGACTTCTCTCCCTCTCTGATCATGCATAAGGTATTGCATTGTAATGTTTGTTAATGCCTTGTATATGATTTCATAATGTTAAATACCTTTCCACTCTCAGTCCAATTCTTGCTAGTCAATGTCAACTCATTGCCTAATGCTTGCTTGCATATTTTAAGTATCTTTATAGCGTAAAAGATAAACATTTTAATGTATAAATAGTTATATATCAAATACTACCACACTACAAAGTCAATCAATTTAATATACACCATCACAAATATTCACATGTTTTCATTTAGGCAGGTCTTAAGAAACATTATGATATTAAACCTCTACGGGATCAGTGTCCCCCCCCGCGGGACGGTTGAGCTAATGTAGGCAAATGTGATTAGCATGAGGTTGTAAGTAACAAAAACATTTCCCAGGACAGATATGGGCAGAAAGCTTAAATTCTTGTTAATTTAACTGCACTGTCCAATTTACAGTAGGTATTACAGTGAAAGTATATCAATCTATTTGTTTGAGAAGAGTGCACAATGTATTGATAAACCAATTAGGCACATTTGGGCAGTCTTGATACAACATTTTGAACAGATATACAATGGTTCATTGGTTCAGTCTAAGACTTTGCACTGACACTGCTGCCATCTAGTGACCAAAATCGAAATTGCGCCTGGGCTGGTATATAAATACATTTATAAATATGTATATTTATTTATAGGCAATGAGTTGACATTGACTAGCAAGAAGGTATTTAACCTGTTAGGGCTAGGGCGCAGTATTGACACGGCTGGATAAAAAACGTACCCGATTTAATCTGGTTACTACTCCTGCCCAGTAACTAGAATATGCATATAATTATTGGCTTTGGATAGAAAACACTCAAAAGTTTCTAAAACTGTTTGAATGGTGTCTGTGAGTATAACAGAACTCAAATGGCAGGTCAAAACCTGAGAAGATTCTGTACAGGAAGTACCCTGTCTGACCATTTCTTGGCCTTCTTTGCCATCTCTATCCATTACAAAGGATCTCTGCTGTTACGTGACACTTCCTACGGCTCACATGGTCTCTCAGAAGGCGGCAAAAAGCTGAATCGTGGCTTTGCAGGCTCTGGCTGAAAAAAAGTAGCGCGTTTGGGTAGTGGCTGGTTACAGTACTGTGAGACTCAGGCTCGTGCCCGCGTCGACCGAAAGCTTTGTTTTCTTTCCTCTGTTTACCTAAACGGAGATTCCCGGTCGGAATATTATCGCTTTTTTACGAGAAAAATGGCATAAAAATGGATTTTAAACAGCGGTTGACATGCTTCGAAGTACGGTAATGGAATATTTAGAATTTTTTTGTCACGAATTGCGCCATGCTCGTAACCCTGATTTACCATTTCGGATAGTGTCTGGAACGCACGAACAAAACACCGCTGTTTGGATATAACGATGGATTATTTTGGACCAAACCAACATTTGTTATTGAAGTAGCAGTCCTGGGAGTGCATTCTGACGAAGACAACAAAGGTAATCAAACTTTTGTAATAGTAAATCTGACTTTGGTCAGGGCTAAACTTGGTCGGTGTCTAAATGGCTAGCCGTGATGGCTGGGCTATCTACTGAGAATATTGCAAAATGTGCTTTCACCGAAAAGCTATTTTAAAATTGGACACCTCGATTGCACAAAGGAGTTCTGTATCTATAATTCTTAAAGTAATTGTTATGTTTTTTGTGAACGTTTATCGTGAGTAATTTAGTAAATTGTTAGTAAATTCCCCGGAAGTTTGCGGGGGGTATGCTAGTTCTGAACGTCACATGCTAATGTAAAAAGCTGGTTTTTGATATAAATATGAACTTGATTGAACAAAACATGCATGTATTGTATAACATAATGTCCTAGGTGTGTCATCTGATGAAGATCATCAAAGGTTAGTGCTGCATTTAGCTGTCTTCTGGGTTTATGTGACATTATATGCTAGCTTGAAAAATGGATGTCTGATTATTTCTGGCTGGGTACTCTGCTGACATAATCTAATGTTTTGCTTTCGTTGTAAAGCCTTTTTGAAATCGGACAGTGTGGTTAGATTAACGAGAGTCTTGTCTTTAAAATGCTGTAAAATAGTCATATGTTTGAGAAATTGAAGTAATAGCATTTCTAAGGTATTTGAAAATCGCGCCACGGGATTCAACTGGCTAGCCCGGAGAGGTTAACATTATGAAATCATATACAAGGCACTATGATCAAATACCTTATTAATTATCTGATAAATCATGAACAAATCATTTAAAATAGCATTTATAAATGTGTAAATAACTATTTATAGATTTCTCATTGACATTTACAAATGTAGGAATAATGATTAATAAATGGTAATTGAACTCTTCACAAACAGTTTATAAATGGTATATTAAGGGACTTTAATATAAAGTCTTACTGAACATTTTGATCCATCGATGAGACTTCATCAATACAATCCATTATCATTCGTCTCCTAACTCATGTATCTCTATGACATGTAACTGATGTGCTCTGTTTTTCCTTCCTCAGCCACCGTAACGCTGCGGTGAGGAGCTGCACTGCTCAGCACCTGGAGAGACTGGCTGAGGTCATGGGGATGGCTCGTCTCCTGTCGGGGAAGAAAGACCTCACTGACCGTTTCTTGATTGCCGTCAGTAAACTGGCTGTGGACCCTGCACAGGAAGTCAGGTGGGATGTTCCTCCTGTAAAGTAGCTTGCTTAAACATAATGGCCGGCCTTAATTTAGGCCGTGATTCAATCCATGGCTCGCTATAGCACTAGATCGCCGACAATGCAGCTTGTAAAGGTAATTTACTCTTGAGTCGACATCTGCAGCGTTTACCACGAATACAAATTGAAATTGCCTTTAAAAGCCACATTGTCGGCTGTCTACAGCATCTATGCTAAAAGGGTGTCATGGATTGAATTGCGGATTTTAGGTATTCCAAAACAACCACAGGTTCTCTTGGAGGGGAATAGTAATTGAAAACAAATAGGAAAAATTATAAACGCAAATAAGTGCTACGTGGCATAGGAAAATCCAAGTCCAGGCACTCATGTGGGTTTGAAAGTTAAAAAGCCAAAAGCTTAGCCGAAGCCAAAGGATGTTCTTCTCCCATCGCCAACTAGCGACCTCCTGTGGTGACCAATGCACGCTGACACGGTCGCCAGGTGTATGGTGTTTTCTCCGACACATTGGTGCAGCTGGCTTCCAGGTTAAGCGGGCTTTGTGTCAAGAAGTAGTACGGCTTGGCTGGGTTGTGTTTCGCAGGACGCACGGCTCTCGACCCTCTTGCAAATTCGACCTAATGTATGTCTTATTTTGATGGGATATTTTTTTCTCAGGTTGCCATCGTTTGAGTACTGTTTTTAATCACAGACAGGAGAAATTATTTGATATGTTGCACGTTTAAGATGATATTAATATCTTTGTCCACAGGCATCATGGTCGCAATATCTTGAGAAACGTGGCCCCCAATGGCGACTTTGCTAAAATGTGGGACAAATTCGCTCCGAGGAAAGAGCGAGAATCCTTGAGGGAGGTCATCTCAAAGGTTAACCTCAAAGAAAGGTACATTCTCTCTGGATGATTAGAAGAAGTATGACAAATGAGCTGATATGATTACAGAACTCCAATCCCACTGGGCACAGACATCAGTTCAATGTCTAGTTTTGATTTAAATTTGGGAAATCAACCAATGTGAAATTAACCAAAAATGTTGGTTAAAAGTTGGGTGAAAAAAATCCAATTGTGTTTTCCACATTGATTCACCGTCATCACATAGATTTTTTTGTTGTTGTTGAAATGAGGTGGAAACAACGTTTATTCAACCAGTTTTGGCCCAATGGGATGAATTTAATATACTGTAAGATTATATCTTTCTGTCTTTTCTCTTTTTCAACAGGAATATCTGAATAATCCCCAACTTGACTATATGTTTGTATCTAAATATTTGCACATTTCCCAACTTGACTATTATCCCCTCCAGTCCCCAAACTCTAATATTTTCGCTCATTCTAAGAAATTTGACACTATCATCCAAACCCCCATGTAAATGCATCTTTAAGCTGCATCGACTCCCTGTCCAAGTCCTGAATTCACTATAAGGCAATATGAACCACATTCAAAGCACTAAATGACCTTTCCTCGAAGCTCCTATCTGATCTACCAGCTCAATAGTGGTCTACTGAAACCATACTCACCATCTCAGGGGGTGCTCAGATCATCAACCACTGACCTCCACACCATCCTCAAAACCAGCAGTCCTCTTTTGGAGGCAGATTGGTCAGTGCTCCTGTATGGCACCAACATTGTGGATTTTCATCCAATGCTTCTGGACTATGAGAACATTCTTTGGACAATAAAATTAGGTAAAATGGAAGCTGGCTACAGTCTCAGTTTTATCCTCCAAGACAGTGTGAGGATGTGTAACAACAATACCTGTAGTTTAATTTCATGATCAGGGCCAGATTACCGAATGGGCACGCAGGGCACCTGCCCTGTGGGCCCCGACCTCCAGGGAATATCATCATAACATCCAAAACTAAAAGTATAGTGGATGTATATTACAGTACGTGGACGTTTTACAATTCGTGAGCTCGTTTCATAATTTGTAGCCATGTTTAAAATAAATTTGTGCTCATTTTGTAGAAATTCGTGAGCATTTAAAAACATTTAGTGGGGATGTTTTATATCAATTTGCTTACTGGTGCTCTTCCATGCCGTCTCGAGGAGGGGTGCGTCACTTGAGTGGGTTGAGTCACTGACGTGATCCTCCTGTCTGGGTTGGTGCCCCCCTTGGGTTGTGCCGTGGCGGAGATCTTTGTGGGCTATACTCGGCCCTGTCTCAGGATGGTAAGTTGGTGGTTGAAGTAATCCCTCTAGTGGTGTGGGGGCTGTGCTTTGGCAAAGTGGGTAGGGTTATATCCTGCCTGTTTGGCCCTGTCCGGGGGTATCGTCGGATGGGGCCACAGTGTCTCCCGACCTCTCCTGTCTCAGCCTCCAGTATTTATGCTGCAGTAGTTTATGTGTCGGGGAGCTAGGGTCAGTCTGTTATATCTGGAGTATTTCTCCTGTCTTATCCGGTGTCCTGTGTGAATTTAAGTATGCTCTCTCTAATTCTTTCTTTCTTTCTCTCTCTCTCTCTTTCTTTCTCTTTCTTTCTCTCTCTCTCTCTCTTCTCTCTCTCTCTTTCTCTCTTTCGCTCTCTCTCTTTCTCCCTCTTTCTCTCTTTCTCTCTCTCTTTCTCTCTCTCTCTTCTCTCTCTCTCTTTCTCTCTCCCTTTTTCTCTCTCTCTTTCTCTTTCTCTCTCTCTTTCTCTTTCTCTCTCTCTCTCTGTCTCTCTTTCTCTCTCTTTCTCTCTCTCTCGGAGGACCTGAGCCCTAGGACCATGCCTCAGGACTACCTTGCCTGATGACTCCTTGCTGTCCCCAGTCCACCTGGCTGTGCTGCTGCTCCAGTTTCAACTGTTCTGCCTGCGGCTATGGAACCCTGATCTGTTCACCGGACGTGCTACCTGTCCCAGACCTGCTGTTTTCAAATCTCCAGAGACAGCAGGAGCGGTAGAGATACTCTGAATGATCGGCTATGAAAAGCCAACTGACATTTACTCCTGAGGTTCTGACCTGTTGCACCCTCGACAACCACTGTGATTATTATTATTTGACCCTGCTGGTCATCTTTGAACATCTTGGCCATGTTCTGTTATAATCTCCACCCGGCACAGCCAGAAGAGGACTGGCCACCCCTCATAGCCTGGTTCCTCTCTAGGTTTCTTCCTAGGTTCTGGCCTTTCTAGGGAGTTGTTCCTAGCCACCATGCTTCTACACCTGCATTGCTTGCTGTTTGGGGTTTTAGGCTGGGTTTCTGTACAGCGCTTTGAGATATCAGCTGATGTAAGAAGGGCTTTATAAATAAATTTGATTTGAAATTTGATTTGATATATGCTCCTAAAAACAAATGAGGAGATGGAAGATACAGGACTTGAAGCGCATCCAGTGTCACAAATAGAACCAAGTTCTATTTTAGCACCTGGCTAAGCAGATGCTTGCGCACGTGCAATGATTGAATAACATGTATGTGTTCATTTATTTTGCAACTGGTCTGGTCAGCATGTTAGAGATAGACAGGACTCCAGTCATACTGCAAAACACCACTAGATGCCAGACATACCATTTGCATAGATGGGAATAACCAAGAATTCATGTGAAATCCATTCATGAGAATATTTAAAGAAAGGGAAAGGGGGATAGCTAGTTAGAGCACAAGTGGAAAAGGGTAGTCACTAGTGGGGACAAAAATAATGTATGCTTCTTTCCGCCACACATTACAACAGTGGTTGTTGTATTTTCTGTTTTGTTTGATTATCACAGGATTTGGGCTTTGTTGCCCTTGTTTACAGTGACCTAAATAATGCTCAAGTAAAAGATGGTGCCTCACAACCACGACCACCCAGAGTTTATACCATTGGTTTCTACATCCAGCTTCTAATGGTGCATTTACATACAGGATTTACCCCAGTATTTTACCCATGGATCCCTGCTCTCATTTGGGGCCAAGGCAATGCTCTGTGTTCTTTTCAGCTGTTTTTTACATAACAATGGCTATCTGTGAACTTTAACACCTTCTCACAAAGCAACAGACTTGAATGATGCAAAGATTGTTGATGCCGTCACCATAAGTCTTTAGAGCTGACATTAACATAAAACCCTGGTCGAAACCCTGGAGTGTGGGTAAGTCTATATGGAAAAGTACCACTAGAGGGAGCCACATCCCAACATGTGATCCTGGATCCACAAATCTATCAGCAAGTGTCAACATTTCTGCAAGGTCTCAGTCTCACATCAGAGTTAGACGTTCATCCATGTTTCTCAAACGTCAAATTTCAAAGTTGTTCCAAACGTTAAATCTCAAAGTGTTTAAGGTTAAATTTAGGGATTAACTCCGGATTTTAAGGTTAGGGTTAAGTTTAGGCATTAACTCAGAAATCTTAAGGTTAGGCATTAACTCCAAATGGTTAAGGTTTGGGATAGGCTTATAACAAAACTATCAAAATTGACACTCTATCGCTGGATTCAACCATGAAACCTTTGGAGTCAGAGGCAGATGCTTATCCACATCCACAATGTCCTAGAAAAAACAAAACTTACTTAAAGGTAACAGCGCTCACTGTTGCCCCTGGTGGCCGGTTTCCACGTCATATCCTGACATCCTCAGCCATGGATGGATGTCGAATACTGACTTGTATCACGGGTGATCTGCCTGCAAAACTCTGATTCCATTCCAGTCTGGCTCAGCTCAGCAAATGTAGCAATTGGACATTTGAAAACGTAGAAAATCCAATTCAATGATATTGTTGTTTCCTGAACTGAGTGAACTCATGAACTGCATTTGACTACATTTTCAGAGTTAATTGAGTTGAAATGGAATGAAGGCCATCCTTGTCTACAGTGCCTTCAGAAAGTATTCATACACCTTGACTTATTCCACATTTCGTTGTGTTACAGTCTGAATTCAAAATTGATTAAATATGTTTTTCTCTCACCCAGCTACACACAGTACACCATAATGAAAAAGTGAAAACATATATTAAGAAATGTTTGCAAATGTATTGAACATTTAATACTGAAATATCTAATTTACATAAGTATTCACACCCTTGAGTCAATACTTTGTACAAGCACCTTTGGCAGAGATTACAGCTGTGAGTCTTTCTGGGTAAAGTCTCTAAGAGCTTTCCACACCTGGATTGTGCAACATTTGCCCATTATTCGTTTCAATATTCTTCAAGCTCTATACCAGGCAGTGTCAGAGGAAGGCCTTAAAAATTGTCAAAGGCTCCAGCCACCTAAGTCATAGACTGTTCTCTCTGCTACTGCACAGCAAGCGGTCCCGGAATGCCAAAAGGCTCCTTAACAGCTTCTACCCCTAAGCCATAGCACTGCTGAACAGTTAATCAAATGGTTACCCGGACTATTTGCATTGACCCCCTTATTTTATTCATATTTGTTCTTATTTTCTGCACTGACTCTCTTCCATAGGCTCGATATACACTCACTGGACTCTAACCATACACTTACACATACTACACTGACACTCCAAAACACACACACAAAATGGTTTAAGGGCAACAAAGTCAAGGTGTTGGAATGGCCATCACAAAGCCCTGACCTCAATCCTATAGGGCAGAACTGAAAAAGCGTGAGCGAGCAACGAGGCCTACAAACCTGACTCAGTTACACCAGCTCTGTCAGGAGGAATGGGCCAAAATTCACCAAACTAATTGTGGGAAACTTGTGGAAGGCTACCCGAAACGTTTGACCCAAATTAAACAATTTAAAGGCAATGCTACCAAATACTAATTGAGTGTATGTACACTTCTGACCCATTGGGAATGTGAAGAAAGAAATACAAGCTGAAATAAATCAATCTCTCTTCTATTATTCTGACATTTCACATTCTTAACATAAAGTGGTGATCCTAACTAACCTAAGATGGGATTTTTACTAGGATTAAATTTCAGGAATTGTGAAAAACTGAGTTTAAATGTATTTGGCTAAGGTGTATGTAAACTTCCGACTTCAACTGTATACGGTATATATATATATATATATATATATAAACTCAGCAAAAAAAAGAAACGTCCTCTTATTGTCAACTGCGTTTATTTTCAGCAAACTTAACGTGTAAATATTTGTATGAACATAAGATTCAACAACTGAGACATAAACTGAACCAGTTCCACAGAAATGTGACTAACAGAAATGGAATAATGGAAATGGAATAATGTGTCCCTGAACAAAGGGGGGGTCAAGATCAAAAGTAACAGTCAGTATCTGGTGTGGCCACCAACTGCATTAAGTACTGCAGTGCATCTCCTCGTCATGGACTGCACCAGATTTGCCAGTTCTTGCTGTGAGATGTTACCCCACTCTTCCACCAAGGCACCTGCAAGTTCCCGGACATTTCTGGGGGGAATGGCCCTAGCTCTCACCCTCCGATCCAACAGGTCCCAGACGTGCTCAATGGGATTGAGATCCGGGCTCTTTGCTAACCATGGCAGAACACTGATATTCCTGTCTTGTAGGAAATAATGCACAGAACGAGCAGTATGGCTGGTGGCATTGTCACGCTGGAGGGTCATGTCAGGATGAGCCTGCAGGAAGTGTACCACATGAGGGAGGAGGATGTCTTCCCTGTAATACACAGCGTTGAGACTGCCTGCAATGACAACAAGCTCAGTCATATGATGCTGTGACACACCGCCCCAGACCACGACGGACCGTCCACCTCCAAATTGATCCCGCTCCAGAGTACAGGCCTCGGTGTAACGCTCATTCCTTCGACGATAAACGTGAATCTGACCATCACCCCTGGTGAGACAAAATCACGACTCGTCAATGAAGAGCACTTTTTGGCAGTCTTGTCTGGTCCAGCGACGGTGGGTTTGTGCCCATAGGCGACGCTGTTGCCGGTGACGTCTGGTGAGGACCTGCCTTACAACAGGCCTTCAAGCCCTCAGTCCAGCCTCTCACAGCCTATTGCGGACAGTCTGAGCACTGATAGAGGGATTTTGCGTTCCTGGTGTAACTCGGGCAGTTGTTGTTGCCATCCTGTACCTGTCCCGCAGGTGTGACGTTTGCATGTACCGATCCTGTGCAGGTGTTGTTACACGTGGTCTGCCACTGCGAGTATGATCAGCTGTCCGTCCTGTCTCCCTGTTGCGCTGTCTTAGGCGTCTCACAGTACGGACATTGCAATTTATTGCCCTGGCCACATCTGCAGTCCTCATGCCTCCTTGCAGCATGCCTAAGGCACGTTCACGCAGATGAGCAGGGACCCTGGGCATCTTTCTTTTGGTGTTTTTCAGAGTCAGTAGAAAGGCCTGTTTGGTGTCCTAAGTTTTCATAACTGTGACCTTAATTGCCTACCGTCTGTAAGCTGTTAGTGTCTTAATGACTGTTCCACAGGTGCATGTTCAATAATTGTTTATGGTTCATTGAACAAGCATGGGAAACAGTGTTTAAACCCTTTACAATGAAGATCTGTGAAGTTACATGGATTTTTACGAATTATCTGTGGAAGACAGTGTCCTAAAAAAAGGGACGTTTATTTTTTGCTGAGTTTATATATATATATATATATTTACAAATTCATCACACATTTATGATTTTATATGGGAATCAAAAAGCTTTCATGAATGTTCACCATGTGCTGATGTGCTCAGTGCTGTCAACAGACCCCATTATGACATCACAATGTAACGGAATCCTTGCTATGATATCATTGCTGGTTCCATCTGACAAGCAACATTTACATTTACAGTTACATTTAAGTCATTTAGCATTTCATGATAGTTCTCTCACAGAGATAGGTTAAGTTCTTATTTTGAGAGTGTTAACATTTATTATCAATGGCTTATCGAGGAAGAAAATCAAGTGAGTTTGACAAACTCCAGAAGGAGAACTCTCAGATGAAGAGCGTCATCGAAAACTTGAGGAAGCAAAACATGGCTTTAATCCAACAGGATGACCAGGACAGGTTTTCAAGTTTTGTAAGGCTCATCAGTATTTCAAACGTTTTTCAAAAATATCACTGTGTTTATTTTGTGGTTTCATAGACATACAGTAGGCCTACATCCATAACATCTTTAGCTTAAAAGCTTTATATGACACACTGTAGAAACTATTTTGACTACTTCACTTCGGCTATTCATTTCATACTATACCATTGTGATCCAGGGCTATCAGGAGAGCTACCCAATCCCAGAGGGCCATCGGGGCTTCATCAGTGATGCCAGACTTCTGCAGATGCAGAGAGCTGAGAGAGAGGCCATGGAAGGAAAGCAAAGAAAGATAAGTGCTATCCATGAGAATTATGTCCGGACTGCTCTCATCGGGGTTGGCAGCACCTTCGCGCACCACTTTGTCCCCTCTATTCAGTGCATTCCGCGGCCGAAAGCTCCACCGAGGCCTTTGCCACGAAGGCTTGAACACATAGCTCTGGCCCCACTGAAGAACGTGGTGGGGGTGGACGGAGCCCAAGTTCGACCCGGATCTCACTCTCTGGAGTCCATCCAGGTAAATAAGTCATTCAGCAGCAGTAGCGTGCGGCCTGTTCCCGTCCCTCCCACTGGAGCTCCCTCCAAGAGGGGCAAGAAGAAGAAGGGCAGGCGGGGAGTCAAAGCCCTGAAAGTCCAGTTGGACCAGGGCTGTGCTGACAACAACGGACCCATTGACCTGATGGAGGAGGTGAGGGACATCGAGGCTCACCTGAAGGAGGAGGCCTGGAAGGTAGGATGGACTTTCAATTTATTGTAAATGTGAAAATTTGTGAAAACACAAGTGTAGACCATACTGTGAAACCAACAGTGCAGTTCAAGAAGAGTTAGGAAAATATTTAACAAATAAACTAATGTAAACAATAATAATAATAATAATAATAAAAGTAACACAATGACATAACAATAACGAGGCTATATACAGGGGGTATCGGTACCGAGTCAGTGTGCGGGGGTACAGGTTAGTTGAGGGGGTACAGTGTGCGGGGGTACAGGTTAGAAAGGATACTCTCTTTGACGGCATGATAGAATAGATCCTAGAATACAGGATCTCTGTGTATTAGTTTATGTATATACTAGTTCTATATGCATTTCTATGATGGGAGCATTCTTTTCTTGTCTACGCCAAAGGTGGTACATGAGGTGAAGGCCATGGGCAGGAGAAGTTTGGGCTCGGCCATGTCCATGGGGGAAATAGCCACCAGCTCTCTGGGAAGCCTGAGCTCAGTGGATATGAACACCCCTGCGGAGCTCCGTGACTACTTGGATGTTGGGACCCCGGTAAAGTCGCGTGACAGCCCACCCAGGCCTGCTCCCCCCCCTACCAAGCCCAGGAGCAAACTGCCTCGGCCTACAAGGTTCCTTAGCCTGCAAAAGGCTGACACCGGCTCAGGTCAGTCCCTCTCATGTACTCACACTAATTTAAATTAGACAGGGAGATGAAGCTAGGTAGACTGATAGTAGGAAGGGAAGGGACACAAATGGCTTTAGCCCAGGGCTAAGACATTTTTCCACACTTGCTTTGCCTGTTGCACAGTGAGATAACCTTTGCTCAAGGCGAATTAGACCCTGCTTCTGAGCAGGGTGAGCACCAAAAAATGTGTGCTAAATTTAAAATGATATCATAATGAACTAAGATGTTCTAGTGTTAAAAGCTACAAACAGATATGGAAATGAGTAAATGCATAAATACATACATACAGTTCACAGAGAGATAGATGTCTGCTGTCAACCCATAGACAAGAAGGCAGCCAGTGAGCCAAAGGGCCAAATAAAGAAAAGTCAGGACCAGGCCAGATTGCAGCCCCTGTCCAACCCAGAGCAGGCCCTGACTAAGACCTTCAAGCTGCTCCACTCTGCCTCTGATGACTGGTGAGCATTCACTGTAGACAAGACCAATGGAGCTAGGCTAAAGGAAGCACAGTGTAGTGTCCTTGGAAATGTAGATTTGAGCTACAGAGCGTAGAAACTTCTGAAATTAAGAGATCAGAGTCCTAATTGATGAACATCTTTATAATGTTTTTGGAAAATGTTGTGGAAATTGCTTACGTTTCTTTCACTGACTTGCAGGGAGAAGAAGATCGAGGGCTTGACCTCTCTCCGTGTGATGGCTCAGAACCACATGGACATACTGATGCCTAAACTCCATGATATCTGCCTTGCCATTATAAATGAGGTAGCTCCAGAGGGCCATGGACAGTGAGGTGGAGGGGACGGCACGCGTGCTGCTGCACAAAGCCAGCGAGGCCAACAACTTCATCCGGCAGGCCGCCAACTTTGCCCTGGGTCACATGGTGCAGAGCTGCACCCCTACCCGTGTCATGAATGCCCTGCTGGTCGGTGGGCTGAGGTAAAGAGGGAGAGGGGTCAATTAACACTCACTAAGGGGTAGATCCGGACTTCCACAAATGTTCACTTTGTCTCACATTGAAAGGTTGACTCGAATGGAGGTTAGGATTCACTCCAAACGGACCTGATGTGACAATGCAATAGATAATTGATATGTAGTGAACTTTCTGGTGCAAAATGGTCACTGCTCGCTTAAGTATACCACACATTAGATTAGATTCAACTTTATTGTCATTGAACAAGTACAAGTACAACGAAATGCAGTTAGTAACTGACCAGAAGTGCAAATAAAAGAGTGCAGAAAATGTAGTAAAAAGTAAAATAACTAAGTACGTTATTAAGTGGGATGTATAAATGTGCAATGAAGGCAAATGGCAAGTCTAAATGTGCAATGAAGGCAAATTGAAAGTGCAAGGAGGCATGCAACTGAAATGCAGGGAGAGCAGCAATGAGGTTACCGAGGTAGACATGTACATGTACAACTGAATTATGTCCTTAATCAGATTTTGCAAAGCAATGTCAGAGTCCAGTAGTACTGTGAAATGGACAAAGAGAGTAGTGCAACAAGGTCCCTGAGAGGCAGTACCTTTTGTTTGTGGCATGGATGTGAAGGGTCCCTGATGCGCTGGAGGTCTCCGATGGCAGAGAGCTGGGCACCAGTGATGTGGTGGGTGGTTTTCACCACCCGTTGCAGGGCCTTCCGGTCAGCCACGGAGCACCCGCCAAACCACACTGTGGCGCAGTTAGTCAGATTGCTCTCGACCGTGCAGTGGTAAAAGTTCACCAGGATCTTGGGAGACAGGCAGGCCTTCTTCAGCCTCCTCAAAAAGTACAGGCGCTGCTGCGCCTTCTTGACTAGGGTTGAGGTGTTGCGGGTCCAGGAGAGGTCATCGGAGATGTAGACACCCAGGAATTTGAAGCTGGGCACACGCTCCACTTCAGTGCCATCAATAAGAACTGGGGCGTGGCTGCGGCTTTTAGACTTCCTGTTAATCCACTATGAGCTCCTTGGTTTTCTTTGCATTGAGGGCCAGGTTGTTGTCAGCGCACCATGCAGCCAGGTGCTTGACCTCCTCCCTGTAGGCTGGCTCGTCATTGTCACTGATCAGACCTACCACCGTGGTTTCGTCTGCGAACTTGACGATGGTGTTGATACCGTGTACAGAAACTCAGTCGTAGGTGAAGAGGGAGTACAGGAAGAGGCTCGGCACACCAGTGTTCAGGTTCAGGGTTGAGGTGGTGAAGTCGTCTAACCTGACAGACTGGGGTCTGTTGGTCAGGAAGTCCAAAGTCCAGTTACAGAGAGAGGGGCTGATCCCTAGGTCATGGAGTTTGGTGACCAGCCTAGAGGGAATGACCGTATTGAATGCTGAGCTAAAGTCTATGAACAGCATTCTCACATAGGTGTTGGTTTTGTCATGGAAGAGTGTAAAGCTGTGAAGATGGCGTCCTCTGCAGACCTGTTCGGTCGGTAGGCAAACTGGTGGGGATCCAGTGTTGGAGGGAGGCAGGACTTAAGGTAGGCCAAAACCAGTCTTTCGAAGCACTTCATGATCGTGGGGGTGAGTGCAACAGGTCGGAGGTCATTCGGGCTTGATGCGGTCGACTGCTGCGGCACTGGCACAATGGTTGCGTTCTTGAAGCACGTAGGGACAACCGCCTGGGCCAGTGACAGATTGAAAATTTGTATTAGGGCCGGGACAATACCAGTATTGCAATATATTTTCTGTGGCAAAAATGAAAACGCATAGCAGATCTTACTCTTTGATCCTTTAAAAACGTGCTGTATGTAAAATATTGTCTGATACAGCTTGGAAAATAAATAAATATTACTCAGGATGACAACATAATGATATTTGTTTCCAACATTACGTCTGTTTTCCTAAAGAACTTTTATCCACTTCGTGTTTTGGATACTGGTATTGTCCCGGACCTAATTTGCAGTGGATGTGTATCATCTCTACACGAGAACATTTGTTAACACTTTATATGAAAGTGATGCTCCAGAGCCTCTTTAGCCTCTTGGGGAGATTTGGTTGGGAGGCCCCCCCACCAAGCGGGTTCCCAACAATTATGGCTTGACTGCGGAGAGAAACATGTGCATATTAAAGTTAATTTCCTGTAATTCGACACTACAGTAAATGGTGACCCCGATGTGATATATCTTACAGATACTTTGGACTAAATTTGAGTTTATTCTATTCTATTATTCTATTGGGGCAGCAGGTAGGCTAGTGGTTAGCGGTTTGGACTTAACTGACTAGTTAAAAAAAGGTAAAATTAACATATATAACGAACATGTGGCCTATGTGATGGCGAATATGCAAGCAATCTACATTTTTGAATTATGGTAATCGACTCGTATTAATGATTTGATCAAAAAAGGCAAGAATGTTCTCACATTTGATTCGAATAGGGATGAAATTCTTTAGTACTGGCAATATACACTGAGTATACCAAACATAGGGGGTGCGGGGGGTCTGGTGAACATGTCAGGGTTCTATGGCCGCAGACAGAACAGCAGAAACGGGGTCAGCAGCACGACCAGATGGACTAGGGACGGGGACATTCAGGAGTCGTCAGGCCAGATGGTCCTGAGGCATGGTCCTAGGGCTCAGGTCCTCCGAGAGGGGAGAGAGAGAGAGAAAGATGAGAGAATTAGAGGGAGCATATATAACATCACACAGGACACCAGAAAAGACAGGAGAATTACACCGGATATAACAGAATGACCCTAGCCCCCCGTTCAAAGGCACTTAAATATTGTCTTGCCCATTCACCCTCTGAATGGCACACATACACAATCCATGTCCATATTGTCTCAAAACTTAAAAATCCTTATTAAACCTGTCACCTCCCCTTCATTTATACTGATTGAAGTGGATTTATGAACATTTGAACATCTAGGCCATGTGCTGTTATAATCTCCACCCGGCACAGCCAGAAGAGGACTGGCCACCCCTCATAGCCTGGTTCCTCTCTAGGTTTCTTCCTAGGTTTTGGCCTTTCTAGGGAGTTTTTCCTAGCCACCATGCTTCTACACCTGCATTGCTTGCTGTTTGGGGTTTTAGGCTGGGTTTCTGTACAGCACTTTGAGATATCAGCTGATGTAAGAAGGGCTATATAAATACATTTGATTGGATTTAACAAGTGACATCAATAATTGGGTTCACCTGGTCTGTCTGTCATGGAAAGAGAAGGTGTTCTTAATGTTTTGTATACTCAGTCTATTGACAAGCATAAGAAAAAATACAAGAGAATGTTCATTCTAAAGCTTGCTGCGCTTTTACTCGGGGAAAAACGAATAGCAACACAGCAAACTACTGATGAACTTCCCAGAGGAAATCAGAGTGCAACATAGAGCAATTGGAAGCAGAACTTCAAGCATTTGAAAAAGAGCATGATCAGACTAGGTCATTTCTACATGATGCGCAGCGAGATTTGTTAGAACAGAGCACAAATAGGCTCCAAAGCGATAAGTCTGACTGAGATACAGATAGCTGCACAGTCAGTCCCACTTAGGGTGTGGCCATGCCAGAGTATGTGAGCAGAGTGAGGAGTGGAGCTTGCCCTATTTGACTGGATCGTGGAGCAAGTTTCCCAGAGGCTGGGGCTTCGGCTTTCTCGCCCCCTTCAATTTCGCTCCAGTAGTGCTCCAGTAGCACTCATTTTACAAGCTCAAGGCGTGCCCGGCCCAGCATGCATTTGTAGTCTACTTGTGTGATGCTATAGCACCTTGCTTTAGCTACTGTCATCTAATATTCTAAATATCTTCATAAAGAAGCTGATAAAACACACAGGTGAAAAATCAAGGTGACTTACAAAGATGAGGACCAAGAGCAAGAGAGGGAGTGCGGTTATGTAGTGTCCACAACTAAAGAATGAAAAGACAGGTATCCCGAAAGCATGTACTTACTACGCGTACATGCTAACAGAAAGGAACGAGGTGGGTAGCTAGCTAAGTGTGTCATTTTAGCACATTATTTATGAACAAAAAATAATCTCTAAAAAATGTTCCTTCTATTATCTATACATTAGGCCATCATTGAGGGCATGTTAACTCTATTACGTCTTTCAAGGAGCGTTCTGTTTTCATAGAGATATTTCAACTAAAATCCTTTAGGCCTACCTACAGAACAAAATAAAAATAACTATGCATCCCTGCCCAGCCTGGCATTAGTGGCCCAAACGGTGTTTAGCATCCCAAGTGGCTCTGCAAGAGTTGAGAGCGTATTCTCTGCGGCTGGCCTGCTCTCCAGGCACAATCACATGAGCCTGAAGCTACAGACTCTGGCCAAACTCATGTTTCTAAAAATAAATTCAAAGGCACTGTAGACTGAGCCTAATGAGGCATTTTTCATTTAATTTGTATTTAATTCTAAGTAAGTCAATCAGCATGTATGTGCAATTTTATAGACTACAACGATTTAATACAACAAAATGTTGTTTAAATGCTGAGCTTACACGGAACCCAAACTGGCTGCGCGTGTGCGCCATAGTGTTGACAGTACCAAAATAAAACAACAAATTTACAAAAAACACTGCAGCACAAACAAGTTACAACGTGAAATCGCCTCTATCCCATTCAGACCTTAGAGGACCAAACTACATCTCCCATAATGCAACGCCCGCACCAGCTCAGCTAACCGTCTGCATCACAGAAAGGCATGCTAGCTAGCAACAGCAGCACTTTTAGCACTCTGTAAACTATATTAATAACAACAATAAAACGCTGAACGTTACATGTTTCTAAAGTCTCACATTCCCTTATAACAATATCTACAGCATTAACCTTGGGATGTTTTATTTATTTCACGTTATGGACTTCTGCTAAGGAGTAATCTGCAAGACACACCTTTCTCAGTGTTTTCTCGGACTGAGGAGAACGGCAGCTACGGATAGTACCAGGGTGTTAGTAGGTGAAGCAAGCACCCAGATGAAATAAAATATATTTAATGAAACAAAACCCGAAGATGTTAACATCATTCAGCTACTGTAACTGCCCACCTAACATCAACAGGCAGCACCAGTAGCGCAACAATTAAAAATGGACACCAAAAGTAAAGTTCCTGGCGATCAAAGTGATCTGACTCCCCCTTCTGTCTGAACTTGGAATATTCCTGTTCGCGGGCTTTGGCCCTGAACCTGGTTGTTCTGTTCTGCGTTGTGTACTATTCTAATAATTTGAAGTTTGATGGAATAACCATTTTAATTCTACTACAAATACATTTCATATTAGGCTACATGTCTGACTCCTGACCTATTTAGAGTGTTTATATGCTGTTTAATACGATGGATAAGAGCGTCTGCTAAATGACTAAAATGTAAATGTAAAATGTTTATTTCTATGTTAGTTCTAGTCTTTCTATTTCTATGTTTAGTTAATGGGGTTGACCTTCAATTGGAAGCAGATCGCTCCTCGTTTCTTCTGATTGAAGGTCCTATGTATAGGGGTAGTATTTGTAATGGGATTGGTGGGTAGTTGTCTCCTGTTTTGTGTCTGTGCACCTGACAGGACTGTAGTGTCATTCGTTGTTTTGTATACGTGTTTCTTTTGTTTTTTCCTTCTTTTCAAAAAATAAATAAAGCAGATGAGTATACACGTTCCCGCTGCACCTTGGTCCAATCCTTACGACGTCCGTTACAACATTACGATATTAAACCACTACGGGATCAGTGTCCCCCCCCGCGGGATGGTTGAGCTAACGTAGGCCAATGTGATTAGCATGAGGTTGTAAGTAACAGAAACATTTCCCAGGACATATATGGGCAGAAAGCTTAAATTCTTGTTAATCTAACTGCACAGTCCATTTTACAGTAGGTATTACAGTGAAAGAATACCAATCTATTTGTTTGAGAAGAGTGCACAAGGTATTGATAAACCAATTAGGCACATTTGGGCAGTCTTGATACAACATTTGTACAGATATACAATGGTACATTGGATCAGTCTAAAACATTGCACTGACACTGCTGCCATCTAGTGGCCAAAATCGAAATTGCCCCTGGGCTGGAATAATACCTTATGGCCTTTCTCTTGCATTTCAAAGATGATGGTATAAAAAAACACAAAAAAACGTTTACCAGATCTAATTTGTTATATTCTCCTACATTCATTTAACATTTCCACAAACTTCAAAGTGTTTCCTTTCACATGGTATCAAGAATATGCATATCCTTGCTTCAGGTCCTGAGCTACAGGCAGTTAGAATTGGGTATGTCATTTTTGGTGAAAATTGAAGGGTCCGATCCTTAAGAGGTTCTTTCAAAATAACATAATAGCATATTTTGAGTTTAATTATGTTACTGTGGTTAGTTAGCCAAAGCTCGACTTCAAGTTCAGTCTGCCATCAAGTCGAAACGGTCCTATGGCAATATGTTTTCACCGTGGTGAAGGAAAAGGGATATTGCTTGAAAACGTATCTCAATCCAGGGATGGAAGGTATGCTGTACTCCTAATCTTCTCATTATCCAAGCCTCGAAATCGAGAAGATTGAAATACTGCTAGTTTTTAATTAACTGCCTTTTTCATCAGCATGCTAGGTTATTCCACAACACTTCCGGCAGCAACTCACCCCAACTCTAGATGTCACATTTTAATGGAATCACATTTTTTTCTTATGTCTTATACTTCCGTGTGTTGTGTACTTCTTATTTTACCATTGCGTTATTTAGATTATTTTTAGCCATTGGTGGAGAGGTACTGTCTACTGATGTGTGCTAGCCTTTGGGAGTAACAAGTCATTTATAAACATTTATAAAGTATATATAGGGAACACTTTAGATTAGGGGGTATTAGTGAGGGACTGAGGTATTAGTAAGTGCATGTACTCACATTCATAAAGGCACTCATTAACAAATACACCATTCGTGACATTTATAAATACATTTATAAATATGTATATTAATGGTGAGTCAAACCATTAATCAACCATTAACAAATACCTTGACAATAACTCCTTTATAACTGGTTTATAGTACATTAGTAGTACATTATTAATCATTTACAAATTGTGAACATACTATGATCAAACACCTTATTAATTACCTGATAAATCATGAACAAATATTTAAAATATTGTTTATAAATGTGTAAATAACAATTTATAGATTTCTTATTGACATTTACAAATGTAGGAATAATGATTAATAAATGTTAAGCAAACTCTTCACAAACAGTTTATAAATGGTATATTAAGGGACCTTAATATAAAGTCTTACCGAACATTTTGATCCATCGATGAGACTTCATCAATACATTCCATTATCATTCGTCTCCTAACTCATGTATCTCTATGACATGTAACTGATGTGCTCTGTTTTTCCTTCCTCAGCCACCGTAACGCTGCGGTGAGGAGCTGCACTGCTCAGTACCTGGAGAGACTGGCTGAGGTCATGGGGATGGCTCGTCTCCTGTCGGGGAAGAAAGACCTCACTGACCGTTTCTTGATTGCCGTCAGTAAACTGGCTGTGGACCCTGCACAGGAAGTCAGGTGGGATGTTCCTCCTGTAAAGTAGCTTGCTTAAACATAATGGCCGGCCTTAACTTAGGCCGTGATTCAACCATGGCTCGCTATAGCACTAGATCGCCGACAATGCAGTTTTTAAAGGTAATTTACTCTTGAGTTGACATCTGCAGCGTTTACCACAAATGCAAATTGAAATTGCCTTTAAAAGCCACATTGTCGGCTGTCTACAGCATCTATGCTAAAAGGGTGTCATGGATTGAATTGCGGATTTTAGGTATTCCAAAACAACCACAGGTTCTCTTGGAGGGGAATAGTATTCTAAACACAAATAAGTGCTACGTGGCATAGGAAAATCCGCTAAGATTTTCATAATAATGAACGGTTAAAACCCAGTTGTTAGATAGTTGAGATGATTTGTAGATCAGGTAATGCGGTGCATTACTCAAACCGACCCTCTTGCAAATTCTACCTAATGTATGTCTTATTTTGATGGGATATTGTTTCTCAGGTTGCCATCAATTGATTACTGTTTTTAATCACAGACAGCAGATATGATTTGATATGTTGCACGTTTAAGATGATATTAATATCTTTGTTCTCAGCAGGCATCATGGTCGCAATATCTTGAGAAACGTGGCCACTAAAATGTGGGACAAATTCGCTCCAAGGAAAGAGCGAGAATCCTTGAGGGAGGTCATCTCAAAGGTTAACCTCAAAGAAAGGTACATTCTCTCTGGATGATTAGAAGAAGTATGACAAATGAGCTGATATGATTACAGAAATCCAATCCCACTGGGCACAGTCATCAGTTCAATGTCTAGTTTTGATTTAAACTTGGGAAATGAACCAAAATGTGAAAACAACCAAAATTGTTGGTTAAAAGTTGCGTGAAAAAAATCCAATTGTGTGTTCCACATTGATTCACCGTCGTCACATAGCTTTTTTGTTGTTGTTGGAAAGAGGTGGAAATAACGTTTATTCAACCAGTTTTGGCCCAATGGGATGAATTTAATATACTGTAAGATTATACCTTTCTGTCTTTTCTCTTTTTCAACAGGAATATCTGAATAATCCCCAACTTGACTATATATTTGTATCTAAATATTTGCACATTTCGCAACTTGACTATTATCCCCTCCAGTCCCCAAACTCCAATATTTTCGTTCATTCTAAGAAATTTGACACTATCATCCAAACCTCCATGTAAATGCATTTTTAAGCTGCATTGACTCCTTGTCCAAGTCCTGAATCCACTACAAGGCAATACCAACCATATTCAAAGCACTAAATGACCTTTCCTCGAAGCTCCTATCTGATCTACCAGCTCAATAGTGGTCTACTGAAACCATACTCACCATCTCAGGTGGTGCTCAGATCATCAACCACTGACCTCCACTTATCCTCAAAACCAGCAGTCCTCTTTTGGAGGCAGATTGGTCAGTGCTCCTGTATGGCACCAACATTGTGGATTTTCATCCAATGCTTCTGGACTATGAGAACATTCTTTGGACAATAAAATTAGGTAAAATGGAAGCTGGCTACAGTCTCAGTTTTATCCTCCAAGACAGTGTGAGGATGTGTAACAACAATACCTGTAGTTTAATTTCATGATCAGGGCCAGATTACCGAATGGGCACGCAGGGCACCTGCCCTGTGGGCCCCGACCTCCAGGGAATATCATCATAACATCCAAAACTAAAAGTATAGTGGATGTATATTAAAGTACGTGGATATTTTACAATTTGTGAGCTCGTTTCATAATTTGTAGCCATGTTTTATATAAATTTGTGCTCATTTGGTAGAAAGTCGTTAGCATTTAAAAAATAATTGTGGGGATGTTTTATATCAATTTGCTTACTGGTGCTCTTCCATGCCGTCCCTAGGAGGGGTGCGTCACTTGAGTGGGTTAAGTCACTGACGTGATCTTCCTGTCTGGGTTGGCGCCCCCCCCCTTGGGTTGTGCCGTGGCGGAGATGTTTGTGGGCTATACTCAGCCCTGTCTTATGATGGTAAGTTGGTGGTTGAAGATATCCCTCTAGTGGTGTGGGGGCTGTGCTTTGGCAAAGTGGGTAGGGTTATATCCTGCCTGTTTGGCCCTGTCCGGTGTTATCATCGGATGGGGCCACAGTGTCTCCCGACCTCTCTTGTCTCAGCCTCCAGTATTTATGCTGCAGTAGTTTATGTGTCGGGGGGGCTAGGGTCAGTCAAATTATATCTGGAGTATTTCTCCTGTCTTATCCAGTGTCCTGTGTGAATTTAAGTATGCTCTCTCTACTTCTCTCTTTCTCTCTTTCTTTCTGTCTCTCTCTCGGAGGACCTGAGCCCTAGGACCATGCCTCAGGACTACCTGGCCTGATGACTCCTTGCTGTCCCCAGTGCACCTGGCTGTGCTGCTGCTCCAGTTTCAACTGTTCTGCCTGTGGCTATGGAACCCTGACCTGTTCACCGGATGTGCTCCTTGTCCCAGACTTGCTGTTTTCAACTCTCCAGAGACAGCTGGAGCGGTAGAGATACTCTGAATGATCGGCTATGAAAAGCCAACTGACACTTTCTCCTGAGGTGCTGACCTGTTGCACCCTCGACAACCACTGTGATTATTATTATTTGACCCTGCTGGTCATCTATGAACATTTTAACATCTTGGCCATGTTCTGTTATAAACGCATTTTATAAAATGATTTGCATTTTAATGAGGGAAATAAGTATTTGACCCCTCTGCAAAACATGACTTAGTACTTGGTGGCAAAAACCTTGTTGGCAATCACAGAGGTCAGACGTTTCTTGTAGTTGGCCACCAGGTTTGCACACATCTCAGGAGGGATTTTGTCCCACTCCTCTTTGCAGATCTTCTCCAAGTCATTAAGGTTTCGAGGCTGACGTTTGGCAACTCGAACCTTCAGCTCCCTCCACAGATTTTCTATGGGATTAAGGTTTGGAGACTGGCTAGGCCACTCCAGGACCTTAATGTGCTTCTTCTTGAGCCACTCCTTTGTTGCCTTGGCTGTGTGTTTTGGGTCATTGTCATCCTGGAATACCCATCCACGACCCATTTTCAATGCCCTGGCTGAGGGATGGAGGTTCTCACCCAAGATTTGACGGTACATGGCCCCGTCCATCGTCCCTTTGATGCGGTGAAGTTGTCCAGTTACCTTAGCAGAAAAACACCCCCAAAGCATAATGTTTCCACCTCCATGTTTGACGGTGGGGATGGTGTTCTTGGGGTCATAGGCAGCATTCCTCCTCCTCCAAACACGGCGAGTTGAGGTGATGCCAAAGAGCTCCATTTGGTCTCATCTGACCACAACACTTTCACCCAGTTGTCCTCTGAATCATTCAGATGTTCATTGGCAAACTTCAGACGGGCATGTATATGTGCTTTCTTGAACAGGGGGACCTTGCGGGCGCTGCTGGATTTCAGTCCTTCACGTTTAGTGTGTTAGCAATTGTTTTCTTGGTGACTATGGTCCCAGCTGCCTTGAGATCATTGACAAGATCCTCCTGTGTAGTTCTGGGCTGATTCCTCACCGTTCTCATGATCATTGCAACTCCACGAGGTGAGATCTTGCATGGAGCCCCAGACCGAGGGAGTATGACAGTTCTTTTGTGTTTCTTCCATTTGCGAATAATCGCTCCAACTGTTGTCACCTTCTCACCAAGCTGCTTGGCGATGGTCTTGTAGCCCATTCCAGCCTTGTGTAGGGCTACAATCTTGTCCCTGACATCCTTGGAGAGCTCTTTGGTCTTGGTTATGGTGGAGAGTTTGGAATATGATGGATTGATTGCTTCTGTGGACAGGTGTCTTTTATACAGGTAACAAACTGAGATTAGGAGCACTCCCTTTTAAGAGTGTGCTCCTAATCTCAGCTCGTTACCTGTATAAAAGACACCTGGGAGCCAGAAATCTTTCTGATTGAGAGGGGGTCAAATACTTATTTCCCTCATTAAAATGCAAATCGATTTATAACATTTTTGACATGCGTTCTTCTGGATTTTTTTGTTGTTATTCTGTTTCTCACTGTTCAAATAAACCTACCATTAAAATTATAGACTGATGATTTCTTTGTCAGTGGGCAAACGTACAAAATCAGCAGGGGATGAAATACTGTTTTCCCTCACTGTAACTAGTTAGAGCACAAGTGGAAAAGCGTAGTCACTGGTGGGGACAAAAATAATGTTTGCTTCTTTCAGATGGCAATGTTGTCATTAGCTAGCAAAGTTTGTAAGAAAAAATGTATTGGTCTCCACTCAATCTCTTAGCTAGCTAGCTAATGTTTCACTGCAACTAAAGTCAATCTGGAGACCTCAAAATGAAGACACAAGGTTTTGCTACTAATAACTTGCCTTCTTTAGAAATTGCATCGTCTTTTTAAGCCATAGTAATGCACTTTAGACCAAATCTTCAGCTGGCCGTCCTGGCAGTCCTGAAATGAACGTTCAAAATAATATTGTGATGAAACGTGCAACCCATGTATAGCTCAGTAGTCTCAGAACCCAGAACCAAATTTTGCATGCATGCTGGCCATCTACTAGATTTTGATCTGGGGGCAGACCAACCTGGTCTCAGAGCATTTTGTATTATTA
The DNA here is from genome assembly GCF_965601325.2 of Salmo salar. NCBI lineage: Eukaryota > Metazoa > Chordata > Actinopteri > Salmoniformes > Salmonidae > Salmo > Salmo salar. The sequence continues at coordinate 52,246,045 of NC_138292.1, read as the reverse complement.
TTGTTTTTTTAATTAACCATTATTTAACTAGGCAAGTCAGTATGTATTCTGTATGTAAATCCGAGACACTCCAGTTAGTATGATATGTTACGTTTCGTATGGTATGTATTCATTTCTGGTTGTCCATCACCCATTTTGTATGATATATTACAATTCTTATTATGTTACAAATTTGCAAAACGTTCAATATGTTACAAATTTGGTACACGTATTATATGTCAAGAATTTGTGAAATGTACGATATGCTACAAATTCTAGCTAGGTGGGTAGCGTTACCTGGTTGGCATTAGCTAGTTAGGTTTAAAGGGGAAGGGTTAACTAAAAGGGTTAAGGTTAGGGTTAGCTAAAAAGTTTATGTTTAGGGGAAGTGTTAGCTAACATGCTAAGTATTTGAAAAGTAGCTTAAAAGTAGTAAGTAGATGAAAAGTTGCTAATTAGCTAAAATGCTAAAGTTTTCCATGATGAGATTTGAACTCGCAACCTTTTCACCCAAGTTTAGTCAAAACCGGGCCAGTGGTGTCTGAGAGATCGCGTGTGACTAACTAACGTGAGCATTGTACGTACGAACTGACGGAGACAGATCCATAGTCCCCTCTGATTTCATCGTGGGTGACAATGAGTGAAAACAACAAATATTAATGTATTTTCACACAAACTTTTTTTATTGTCGAATGAACAAATAATGTCATCATCGTATAGTATCCAGTATTTTGAAGCTGTCACTTTCAACTGCTCCTTTTGCAGACGTGTTTGTCCATAAAAGGGCATACAGTGGCACCACACCCCCAACACACCTCCAGAGAGTGGCCAATCGGTGTCTGCATCTTGCACTCCTTACACCCGCCCACAACCCTCCCACTTGATTCCACCCCATGTCTCTGCTGACTGATGAGCTTCTCGAGGGCTTGCTTCGTGGCCGGGTCACCACAGTGCGCGATGCCGTTAACCGCCACCCGCTTTGGATCTTTAACGCAGTCCTCCTCATGCCCAATGACGGTGGAGGACAGCCAGGCTGTATCGTATCCGCCCTGTTGCCACGAGCACCACATTGCTACATTCTGCCTATCCATCTTCTTCACGCGGCCCACCCGGACCTTCAGCTGCAATACCACATGTTCTCCAGTGGGGCACCCACCGGGGTAACCCTTCGCCTTGGCTATGTCCCGACTGCAGTAGACCCCCGGGCCCAACGTGCCCCCTGCCGAGGGCCGGAACCCCCCTGTGATGATGGCTCGAGCGCTGTCACGGTGGGTGCCATGGTACATGGTGTAGCCTTGTCTGCCCCGTGGTGCCTGGCCAGGTTTCAGGACAATCTGCTTCTCAACCACAGCCTCCCAACCGGTGAACTGCACCAGCTTCGCTGGCATGGCTCTGCTAACGGACACACAGTTGACACCAATTTGTAAACCGATGAAATCAATCAATCAAATGTATTTATAAAGACCTTTATACATCAGTAGTTATCACAAAGTGCTTTACAGTAACCCAGCCTAGACCCCAAAGTGCAAGCAAAGCAGAAGTGAGAGCACAGTGGCTTGGAAAGATTCCCATATAGGAAAGTGGAGAGGAACCCATCTCAGAGAGCCTATCCTCTTCTGGCAGTACCTCATAATCATCAGTGACAAAATCTATGACTCATAGCATACGTATCGGTGAATCGTTGTGACATGAAATATGAGTGAGAGTGTAATCAATGTGTAATAAGTACGGAAACAATTTATGAACATGTTAAATTATTATGTGACGTGGAGTCATTATTCAGGTCCTGATTGGTCAAGAAGCTTATTTGACACGTCAAATAATGTTATTTGACGTGTATCTTTTTGACACGCCAAGACCCAAACGGCGTTCCATATGTACCGGGTTAGGCTATATGTGTTGTACACACACATCAATAATGTATTGATGAAAAAACATATTGAAGACATAGATATAGAGAGGTTTTCTTTTCTAAAATCTAACCACTCAAATTATTATTTACTCAAAGTATGTTTCCATGATTTATTCCCCCCCAAAAGATTATTGACTGAATCTAAATTCAATCTGAAGCGCCGAAGATTCACTTTATAGGGCGATTGACAAAGGCAATGTTCCCGCAGTTGCGGATACTGCATTCACGGTACACGCTGCATATGTCGGCTCAATCAGAAATGTTATTTAAACGTGAACTACAACACAGATATTCTCAGTTACTGATTGAGTACAAAGTATGATGTCGTAATGTATACAAGGTGCCATTGAACAACACAAACCTCTACCTTTTCGACTGAACTAAACTCCATCTTCTCCCTCTATAAAGAGTATTTTGTATAGTCACCACCAGGGCTGGGGTCAATTCAGTGAATAATTGAATTCAAATCTCCCATCATTTATTATGAAGACTTTTCATTTTACTGAACTAACTGAATTAAAGTCAACCCTGATCCAGGGGGCGGAAATCCCGGGGGGGACGGGGGGGACATGACCCCCCCATCCTGGGAAAAATATGATTTGTCCCCCCCAATATATCACTGAAACATAACTATGTAATTTAAATATTATTAATAATACGCAATGAAAGCAATTGTGCTGATTATAGACACTTAATAGCGCGTTTTTAAGTTTCAAAAGATTGCGACCCCCCCCCGCCCTTTGCCTTACAATGGTTTGATCCACTGCCAGTTCCTTAGTTTGCACGTAACTGCCGTGAGGTTCATCCTGTCAATCGCGCACACACACACTAGCTGAATATGCAGAGCTAGCGCGCAAATATTAACTATTAAGCTAGCTAGTACCTATTCCATTTATGTGGCGTCGTCAAAGATGGAATCAGCATGCAGATGATGTAAGTTAGTGCTTCAAAGTCCCTGTGATAAGGTTAGCGATAAACTGAAGTCCAAACTGAACAGAACTACACTCTCTTCTACCATTGTCTTAAATATATTTAATGGTCTCGTTGCAAAAGCTAAATTGTCGCAAGGGAACTTTTATTTCTTTCTTTTATTTCACCTTTATTTAACCCGGGTAGCAAAGATTATAGCAAACACCACTGAAACTGAATTGGTGCTCGCTAGCTTTGCAAATTCAGCTATTGTTGGAATCCAGCCAATATGAAACAAACTATTAAAATTACAAAAGGTTGCAGCATATGTTGTGTAAATGGTGAACTCATACAGCTGTCAACTCTTGTCATTTTAATCCGTTTCACATTTGCTAGCTACCTTTTAGATCGAAGCCCAAATAGAATGATTGAAGATGATAGAAGGCCATCTCCTACTGTAAATAACCTACACACTGTGTGTGTAGCCAGCCAGCCAGGTAGAAAAATGGCAGAAAAATAAAAGACAGACATCAGAGTATTTTTCAATACACCAAAACGCATAGTAAGAACCCTAGTAGCCTAATATCTCAAAGACTAGTTGATAAAATGTTCATAAGAAAGAAATAAAATTCTAATGGAAATGTTTCACAATGATGTCATTAGGCAGAGCAGGCAACAGATGGCACACAGACAGCAGAGTTGGGGACAGATATGCAGGGACAGACTGGCAGAGACAGGGAGTCTCAGGTAAGTTTGTTGAGTCTTTGTTTGGCAACATTATGAAAGGTTCTCAATCTTTTTGACTTGTAAAATAGGAACATAATTGGAAAATGCCATGGATACCCCCACTCTCAACTTAAACTGGTGACTGGTGATTGTGTAGTTTTGGGTACCGGTAGTTAGGAGTACGGCAAACACCTTATTTCTTTGGTTCCTCAATATACATTTACCATATTACAATGTAGGCTATGTGTTACAGCTCTACTTTTGGTGTCCCCCTCAGGAATTGCTCTTGAGAAAATGTAATGTAATTGTCCCCTCCAAAGTTGATATCAGATTTTCGCCCCTGCCCTGATCACCAATACATCTGTACAGTGGTAATTTGACAGGACTGAGAGAGAAAGCAAAACATACATGTAAGTTAGATAGTAACAACAATAAATCCAGTACTGTATAGTTACCGCTGTAGAAAAACAAAAATCTATGCCTTATAGATCCCAATGTTGTGCAACTGACTGGCTGTGGATACGTTGCAAAAATATTTTTACATTGTTTCTACCTTTTTCAGGTAATTAACCTACCCGTTCTACCTCCAATGTTTTGACAGTGTATCTCTGATAGTTTCACTTTCGATTTTTCAGCTCAACTCAGCATCCTTGCGTGACATCCATGAACATCATACCCAATGGAATCTCTTCAAACAATATCCCGTTTGCTTTAGAGATCACATTCACTTTCATTTTAAAGTGCTGTACACGGACTCCCTCATTATTGTATTCATGCTATTCCATATCGTAACGCTAACCCCATTCTCATTGCAAGACATGCCAGGCAATGTTGCCCTCTAGTGTTTTTTTTTAGATACAGCATGTATTATTTTATCATTCGTCATCACGGGTTGTGGTTAATTCCATTTCAATGCCAGTCAATTCAGAAACTAAACCAGATTCAAATGACACATGTTCCTCATTGGAATTGGAATTTCAAGGTACTTCCTGAATTGACTGGAATTTAAATGGAATTGACCTCAAACCTGAGGTTCATCAACCAAAAGTATACTCAGCTGGAAAGAGAAAAACAGAGACAGGAAATTATTTTAGAAAAAAACACACAATGGAAGTAAATGTTATTGTCACTTTTCCTAATAAAAACATAATTGATGTGTGAGTATGTGTGTATATACAATATATATAATTCACTGACCAAAAATATAAACGTAACATGCAACAATTTTTAAGATTTTACTGAAATACAGTTGAGCAAATCAGTCAATTGAAATAAATGTATTATGCCCCAATCTATGGATTTCCCATGACTGGGAATACAGATATGCATCTGTTGGTCACAGATACCTTAAAAAAGGTAGGGGCATGGGTCAGAACACCAGTCAGTATCTAGTGTGACCACCATTTGCCTCATGCAGTGCAACACATCTCCTTCGCATAGTTCCCGGACATTTCTGGGGGGATTGGCCCTAGCTCTCACACTCCGATCCAACAGGTCCCAGACGTGCTCAATGGGATTGAGATCCGGGCTCTTTGCTAACCATGGCAGAACACTGATATTCCTGTCTTGTAGGAAATAATGCACAGAACGAGCAGTATGGCTGGTGGCATTGTCATGCTGGAGGGTCATGTCAGGATGAGCCTGCAGGAAGTGTACCACATGAGGGAGGAGGATGTCTTCCCTGTAATACACAGCGTTGAGACTGCCTGCAATGACAACAAGCTCAGTCATATGATGCTGTGACACACCGCCCCAGACCACGACGGACCGTCCACCTCCAAATTGATCCCGCTCCAGAGTACAGGCCTCGGTGTAACGCTCATTCCTTCGACGATAAACGTGAATCTGACCATCACCCCTGGTGAGACAAAATCACGACTCATCAATGAAGAGCACTTTTTGGCAGTCCTGTCTGGACCAGCGACGGTGGGTTTGTGCCCATAGGCGACGCTGTTGCCGGTGATGTCTGGTGAGGACCTGCCTTACAACAGGCCTTCAAGCCCTCAGTCCAGCCTCTCACAGCCTATTGCGGACAGTCTGAGCACTGATAGAGGGATTGTGTGTTCCTGGTGTAACTCGGGCAGTTGTTGTTGCCATCCTGTACCTGTCCCGCAGGTGTGATGTTTGCATGTACCGATCCTGTGCAGGTGTTGTTACACGTGGTCTGCCACTGCGAGAATGATCAGCTGTCCGTCCTGTCTCCCTGTTGCGCTGTCTTAGGCGTCTCACAGTACGGACATTGCAATTTATTGCCCTGGCCACATCTGCAGTCCTCATGCCTCCTTGCAGCATGCCTAAGGCACGTTCACGCAGATGAGCAGGGACCCTGGGCATCTTTCTTTTGGTGTGTTTCAGAGTCAGTAGAAAGGCCTGTTTGGTGTCCTAAGTTTTCATAACTGTGACCTTAATTGCCTACCGTCTGTAAGCTGTTAGTGTCTTAATGACTGTTCCACAGGTGCATGTTCAATAATTGTTTATGGTTCATTGAACAAGCATGGGAAACAGTGTTTAAACCCTTTACAATGAAGATCTGTGAAGTTACATGGATTTTTACGAATTATCTGTGGAAGACAGTGTCCTAAAAAAAGGGACGTTTATTTTTTGCTGAGTTTATATATATATATATATATATTTACAAATTCATCACATATTTATGATTTTATATGGGAATCAAAAAGCTTTCATGAATGTTCACCATGTGCTGATGTGCTCTGTGCTGTCAACAGACCCCATTATGACATCACAATGTAACGGAATCCTTGCCATGATATCATTGCTGGTTCCATCTGACAAGCAACATTTCATGATAGTTCTCTCACAGAGATAGGTTAAGTTCTTATTTTGAGAGTGTTAACATTTATTATCAATGGCTTATCGAGGAAGAAAATCAAGTGAGTTTGACAAACTCCAGAAGGAGAACTCTCAGATGAGGAGCGTCATCGAAAACTTGAGGAAGCAAAACATGGCTTTAAACCAACAGGATGACCAGGACAGGTTTTCAAGTTTTGTAAGGCTCATCAGTATTTCAAACGTTTTTCAAAAATATCACTGTTTATTTTGTGGTTTCATAGACATACAGTAGGCCTACATCCATAACATCTTTAGCTTAAAAGCTTTATATGACACACTGTAGAAACTATTTTGACTACTTCACTTCTGCTATTCATTTCATACTATACCATTGTGATCCAGGGCTATCAGGAGAGCTACCCAATCCCAGAGGGCCATCGGGGCTTCATCAGTGATGCCAGACTTCTGCAGATGCAGAGAGCTGAGAGAGAGGCCATGGAAGGAAAGCAAAGAAAGATAAGTGCTATCCATGAGAATTATGTCCGGACTGCTCTCATCGGGGTTGGCAGCACTTTCGCGCACCACTTCGTCCCCTCTATTCAGTGCATTCCGCGGCCGAAAGCTCCACCGAGGCCTTTGCCACGAAGGCTTGAACACATAGCTCTGGCCCCACTGAAGAACGTGGTGGGGGTGGACGGAGCCCAAGTTCGACCCGGATCTCACTCTCTGGAGTCCATCCAGGTAAATAAGTCATTCAGCAGCAGTAGCGTGCGGCCTGTTCCCGTCCCTCCCACTGGAGCTCCCTCCAAGAGGGGCAAGAAGAAGAAGGGCAGGCGGGGAGTCAAAGCCCTGAAAGTCCAGTTGGACCAGGGCTGTGCTGACAACAACGGACCCATTGACCTGATGGAGGAGGTGAGGGACATCGAGGCTCACCTGAAGGAGGAGGCCTGGAAGGTAGGATGGACTTTCAATTTATTGTAAATGTGAAAATTTGTGAAAACACAAGTGTAGACCATACTGTGAAACCAACAGTGCAGTTCAAGAAGAGTTAGGAAAATATTTAACAAATAAACTAATGTAAACAATAATAATAATAATAATAAAAGTAACACAATGACATAACAATAACGAGGCTATATACAGGGAGTATCGGTACCGAGTCAGTGTGCGGGGGTACAGGTTAGTTGAGGGGGTACAGTGTGCGGGGGTACAGGTTAGAAAGGATACTCTCTTTGACGGCATGATAGAATAGATCCTAGAATTAAGGATCTCTGTGTATTAGTTTATGTATATACTAGTTCTATATGCATTTCTATGATGGGAGCATTCTTTTCTGGTCTACGCCAAAGGTGGTACATGAGGTGAAGGCCATGGGCAGGAGAAGTTTTGGCTCGGCCATGTCCATGGGGGAAATAGCCACCAGCTCTCTGGGAAGCCTGAGCTCAGTGGATATGAACACCCCTGCGGAGCTCCGTGACTACTTGGATGTTGGGACCCCGGTAAAGTCGCGTGACAGTCCACCCAGGCCTGCTCCCCCCCCTACCAAGCCCAGGAGCAAACTGCCTCGGCCTACAAGGTTCCTTAGCCTGCAAAAGGCTGACACCGGCTCAGGTCAGTCCCTCTCATGTACTCACACTAATTTAAATTAGACAGGGAGATGAAGCTAGGTAGACTGATAGTAGGAAGGGAAGGGACACAAATGGCTTTAGCCCAGGGCTAAGACATTTTTCCACACTTGCTTTGCCTGTTGCACAGTGAGATAACCTTTGCTCAAGGCGAATTAGACCCTGCTTCTGAGCAGGGTGAGCACCAAAAAATGTGTGCTAAATTTAAAATGATATCATAATGAACTAAGATGTTCTAGTGTTAAAAGCTACAAACAGATATGGAAATGAGTAAATGCATAAATACATACATACAGTTCACAGAGAGATAGATGTCTGCTGTCAACCCATAGACAAGAAGGCAGCCAGTGAGCCAAAGGGCCAAATAAAGAAAAGTCAGGACCAGGCCAGATTGCAGCCCCTGTCCAACCCAGAGCAGGCCCTGACTAAGACCTTCAAGCTGCTCCACTCTGCCTCTGATGACTGGTGAGCATTCACTGTAGACAAGACCAATGGAGCTAGGCTAAAGGAAGCACAGTGTAGTGTCCTTGGAAATGTAGATTTGAGCTACAGAGCGTAGAAACTTCTGAAATTAAGAGACCAGAGTCCTAATTGATGAACATCTTTATAATGTTTTTGGAAAATGTTGTGGAAATTGCTTACGTTTCTTTCACTGACTTGCAGGGAGAAGAAGATCGAGGGCTTGACCTCTCTCCGTGTGATGGCTCAGAACCACATGGACATACTGATGCCTAAACTCCATGATATCTGCCTTGCCATTATAAATGAGGTAGCTCTATTCATTCACTGCCCTATTCATTCATCTGCACAAATCTGACAGTTCAGATCCTTCTAACCCCCCCCTTAAAAGATTTAGATGCACTATTGTAAAGTGGTTGTTCCACTGGATATTATAAGGTGAATGCACCAATTTGTAAGTCGCTCTGGATAAGAGCGTCTGCTAAATGACTTAAATGTAAATGTAAATGTAAATCTGCTACATTTGCAGAACAAGCCAAATGATTGTGTCATGTTTCTGATGTTCGTGGGTTGTACTGCTCAACATTAATAGCTGGTCCTGTGCGTGTTATTATGATTCAGGTGAAGAACCTGCGCTCTGCAGTGTCCTGTGCTGCCATGGCCACACTGGGTGACATGTACGTTCACCTCCAGAGGGCCATGGACAGTGAGGTGGAGGGGACGGCACGCGTGCTGCTGCACAAAGCCAGCGAGGCCAACAACTTCATCCGGCAGGCAGCCAACTTTGCCCTGGGTCACATGGTGCAGAGCTGCACCCCTACCCGTGTCATGAATGCCCTGCTGGTCGGTGGGCTGAGGTAAAGAGGGAGAGGGGTCAATTAACACTCACTAAGGGGTAGATCCGGACTTCCACAAATGTTCACTTTGTCTCACATTGAAAGGTTGACTCGAATGGAAGTTAGGATTCACTCCAAACGGACCTGATGTGACAATGCAATAGATAATTGATATGTAGTGAACTTTCTGGTGCAAAATGGTCACTGCTCACTTAAGTATACCACACATTAGATTAGAATCAACTTTATTGTCATTGAACAAGTACAACGAAATGCAGTTAGTATCTGACCAGAAGTGCAAATAAAAGAGTGCAGAAAATGTAGTAAAAAGTAAAATAACTAAGTACGTTATTAAGTGGGATGTATAAATGTGCAATGAAGGCAAATGGCAAGTCTAAATGTGCAATGAAGGCAAATTGAAAGTGCAAGGAGGCATGCAACTGAAATGCAGGGAGAGCAGCAATGAGGTTACCGAGGTAGACATATACATGTACATCTGAATTATGTCCTTAATCAGATTTTGCAAAGCAATGTCAGAGTCCAGTAGTACTGTGAAATGGACAAAGAGAGTAGTGCAACAAGGTCCCTGAGAGGCAGTACCTTTTGTTTGTGGCATGGATGTGAAGGGTCCCTGATGCGCTGGAGGTCTCCGATAGCTGGGCACCAGTGATGTGGTGGGTGGTTTTCACCACCCGTTGCAGGGCCTTCCGGTCAGCCACGGAGCACCCGCCAAACCACACTGTGGCGCAGTTAGTCAGATTGCTCTCGACCGTGCAGTGGTAAAAGTTCACCAGGATCTTGGGAGACAGGCAGGCCTTCTTCAGCCTCCTCAAAAAGTACAGGCGCTGCTGCGCCTTCTTGACTAGGGTTGAGGTGTTGCGGGTCCAGGAGAGGTCATCGGAGATGTAGACACCCAGGAATTTGAAGCTGGGCACACGCTCCACTTCAGTGCCATCAATGAGAACTGGGGCGTGGCTGCGGCTTTTAGACTTCCTGTTAATCCACTATGAGCTCCTTGGTTTTCTTTGCATTGAGGGCCAGGTTGTTGTCAGCGCACCATGCAGCCAGGTGCTTGACCTCCTCCCTGTAGGCTGACTCGTCATTGTCACTGATCAGACCTACCACCGTGGTTTCGTCTGCGAACTTGACGATGGTGTTGATACCGTGTACAGAAACTTAGTCGTAGGAGAAGAGGGAGTACAGGAAGAGGCTCGGCACACCAGTGTTCAGGTTCAGGGTTGAGGTGGTGAAGTCGTCTAACCTGACAGACTGGGGTCTGTTGGTCAGGAAGTCCAAAGTCCAGTTACAGAGAGAGGGGCTGATCCCTAGGTCATGGAGTTTGGTGACCAGCCTAGAGGGAATGACCGTATTGAATGCTGAGCTAAAGTCTATGAACAGCATTCTCACATAGGTGTTGGTTTTGTCATGGAAGAGTGTAAAGCTGTGAAGATGGCGTCCTCTGCAGACCTGTTCGGTCGGTAGGCAAACTGGTGGGGATCCAGTGTTGGAGGGAGGCAGGACTTAAGGTAGGCCAAAACCAGTCTTTCGAAGCACTTCATGATCGTGGGGGTGAGTGCAACAGGTCGGAGGTCATTCGGGCTTGATGCGGTCGACTGCTGCGGCACTGGCACAATGGTTGCGGTCTTGAAGCACGTAGGGACAACCGCCTGGGCCAGTGACAGATTGAAAATTTGTATTAGGGCCGGGACAATACCAGTATTGCAATATATTTTCAATGGCAAAAATGAAAACGCATAGCAGATCTCACTCTTTGGTCCTTTAAAAACCTGCTGTATGTAAAATATTGTCTGATACAGCTTGGAAAATAAATAAATATTACTCAGGATGACAACATAATGATATTTGTTTCCAACATTACGTCTGTTTTCCTAAAGAACTTTTATCCACTTCGTGTTTTGGATACTGGTATCGTCCCGGACCTAATTTGCAGTGGATGTGTATCATCACTACACGACAACATTTGTTAACACTTTATATGAAAGTGATGCTCCAGAGCAGGGCCGGCTCTAGCCTCTTTAGCCTCTTGGGGAGATTTGGTTGGGAGGCCCCCCCACCAAGCGGGTTCCCAACAATTATGGCTTGACTGCGGAGAGAAACATGTGCATATTAAAGTTAATTTCCTGTAATTCGACACTACAGTAAATGGTGACCCCGATGTGATATATCTTACAGATACTTTGGACTAAATTTGAGTTTATTCTATTCTATTATTCTATTGGGGCAGCAGGTAGCCTAGTGGTTAGCGGTTTGGACTTGTAACTGAAAGATTGCAAGATCGAATCCCCGAGCTGACAAGGTAAAAATCTGTTGTTCTGCCCCTGAACAAGGTAGTTAACCCTCTGAATGGCACACATACACAATCCATGTCCATATTGTCTCAAAACTTAAAAATCCTTATTAAACCTGTCACCTCCCTTTCATTTATACTGATTGAAGTGGATTTATGAACATTTGAACATCTAGGCCATGTGCTGTTATAATCTCCACCCGGCACAGCCAGAAGAGGACTGGCCACCCCTCATAGCCTGGTTCCTCTCTAGGTTTCTTCCTAGGTTTTGGCCTTTCTAGGGAGTTTTTCCTAGCCACCATGCTTCTACACCTGCATTGCTTGCTGTTTGGGGTTTTAGGCTGGGTTTCTGTACAGCACTTTGAGATATCAGCTGATGTAAGAAGGGCTATATAAATACATTTGATTGGATTTAACAAGTGACATCAATAATTGGGTTCACCTGGTCAGTCTGTCATGGAAAGAGAAGGTGTTCTTAATGTTTTGTATACTCAGTCTATTGACAAGCATAAGAAAAAATACAAGAGAATGTTCATTCTAAAGCTTGCTGCGCTTTTACTCGGGGAAAAACTAATAGCAACACAGCAAACTACTGATGAACTTCCCAGAGGAAATCAGAGTGCAACATAGAGCAATTGGAAGCAGAACTTCAAGCATTTGAAAAAGAGCATGATCAGACTAGGTCATTTCTACATGATGCGCAGCGAGATTTGTTAGAACAGAGCACAAATAGGCTCCAAAGCGATAAGTCTGACTGAGATACAGATAGCTGCACAGTCAGTCCCACTTAGGGTGTGGCCATGCCAGAGTATGTGAGCAGAGTGAGGAGTGGAGCTTGCCCTATTTGACTGGATCGTGGAGCAAGTTTCCCAGAGGCTGGGGCTTCGGCTTTCTCGCCCCCTTCAATTTCGCTCCAGTAGTGCTCCAGTAGCACTCATTTTACAAGCTCAAGGCATGCCCGGCCCAGCATGCATTTGTAGTCTACTTGTGTGCTGCTATAGCACCTTGCTTTAGCTACTGTCATCTAATATTCTAAATATCTTCATAAAGAAGCTGATAAAACACACAGGTGAAAAATCAAGGTGACTTACAAAGATGAGGACCAAGAGCAAGAGAGGGAGTGTGGTTATGTAGTGTCCACAACTAAAGAATGAAAAGACAGGTATCCCGAAAGCATGTACTTACTACGTGTACATGCTAACAGAAAGGAACGAGGTGGGTAGCTAGCTAAGTGTGTCATTTTAGCACATTATTTATGAACAAAAAATAATCTCTAAAAAGTTCAGTTAATTTTCCTTCTATTATCTATACATTAGGCCATCATTGAGGGCATGTTAACTCTATTACGTCTTTCAAGGAGCATTCTGTTTTCATAGAGATATTTCAACCAAAATCCTTTAGGCCTACCTACAGAACAAAATAAAAATAACTATGCATCCTTGCCCAGCCTGGTATTAGTGGCCCAAACGGTGTTTAGCATCCCAAGTGGCTCTGCAAGAGCTGAGAGTGTATTCTCTGCGGCTGGCCTGCTCTCCAGGCACAATCACATGAGCCTGAAGCTACAGACTCTGGCCAAACTCATGTTTCTAAAAATAAATTCAAAGGCACTGTAGACTGAGCCTAATGAGGCATTTTTAATTTAATTTGTATTTAATTCTAAGTAAGTCAATCAGCATGTATGTGCAATTTATAGACTATAACGATTTAATACAACAAAATGTTGTGTAAATGCTGAGCTTACACGGAACCCAAACTGGCTGCGTGTGTGCGCCATAGTGTTGACAGTACCAAAATAAAACAACTAATTTACAAAAAACACTGCAGCACAAACAAGTTACAACGTGAAATCGCCTCTATCCCATTCAGACCTTAGAGGACCAAACTACATCTCCCATAATGCAACGCCCGCACCAGCTCAGCTAACCGTCTGCATCACAGAAAGGCATGCTAGCTAGCAACAGCAGCACTTTTAGCACTCTGTAAACTATATTAATAACAACAATAAAACTCTGAAAGTTACATGTTTCTAAAGTCTCACATTCCCTTATAACAATATCTACAGCAAGACACACCTTTCTCAGTGTTTTCTCGGTCTGAGGAGAACGGCAGCTACGGATAGTACCAGGGTGTTAGTAGGTGAAGCAAGCACCCAGATGAAATAAAATATATTTAATGAAACAAAACCCGAAGATGTTAACATCATTCAGCTACTGTAACTGCCCACCTAACATCAACAGGCAGCACCAGTAGCGCAACAATTAAAAATGGACACCAAAAGTAAAGTTCCTGGCGATCAAAGTGATCTGACTCCCCCTTCTGTCTGAACTTGGAAGGGCTTTGGCCCTGAACCTGGTTGTTCTGTTCTGCGTTGTGTACTATTCTAATAATTTGAAGTTTGATGGAATAACCATTTTAATTCTACTACAAATACATTTCATATTAGGCTACATGTCTGACTCCTGACCTATTTAGAGTGTTTATATGCTGTTTAATACGACATGTAGCCTATTTGAAATTATGAGTGCTTCTTACAGTCACCTTTTCCTGTTGTTTACTTAAATACTTCATTCAAATCATATGGTTTGGTTTCAATATTTCAAAACCAAATGGTAGGTTATACGCCACAGCTTTCAGCCAATCAGCATTCAGGGCTCGAACCACCGGGTTTATAATTTCAATTATCTCGCCAACCCCCTCGTTACCACTCTGGGTAGCAGAGTTTCAGTTGTGTTTACATCTGTAGGTCTGATATCTGATTGGAAGTTCACTTTTATAGTAGCATATTGGTTAACAACTCACATTGTTTTATTTTAACAACTCAGAGGCTTTTAAGAGTCTTAGATTCATTGTCTCTCTCTTTTTCTTTGTTCCTGACCTGCGCTAGTGAGATACGCTCTCTCTCTCTCCACCCCAGCGACTCTTGGGGCATGGCCTTTCAGGCTATGACTTCTCTCCCTCTCTGATCATGCATAAGGTATTGCATTGTAATGTTTGTTAATGCCTTGTATATGATTTCATAATGTTAAATACCTTTCCACTCTCAGTCCAATTCTTGCTAGTCAATGTCACAAGGCAAATGGCAAGTCTAAATGTGCAATGAAGGCAAGTATTAGGGCCGGGACAATGCCAGTATCGCAATATATTTTCAATGGCAAAAATGAAAACACAAAGCAGATCTCACCCTTTGGTCCTTTAAAAACCTGCTGTATTTAAAATATTGTGTGACATAGCTTGGAAAATAAGTGAATATTACTCAGGATGACAACATAATGACATTTGTTTCCAACATTACGTCTGCTTTCCTAAAGAAGTTAAATCCGCTTCGTGTTTTGGATACTGGTATCGTCCCGGACCTAATTAGCAGTGGATGTATGTCATCTCAACACAAGAACATTTGTTAACACTTTATATGAAAGTGATGCTCCAGAGCAGGGCCGGCTTTAGCCTCTTGGGGAGGTTTGGTTGGGAGGCCCCCACACCAAGCGGGCCCCCAAAAATTATGGCACCCCTCTTGACGGCGGAGAGAAACATGTGCATATTAAAGTTAATTTCCTCTAATTCGACACTACAGTAAATGGTGACCCCGATGTGATATATCTTACAGATACTTTGGACTAAATTTGAGTTTATTCTATTCTATTGGGGCAGCAGGTAGCCTAGTGGTTAGCGCGTTGGACTTGTAACCAAAAGGTTGCAAGATCGAATCCACCAAGCTGACAAGGTAAAAATCTGTCGTTCTGCCCCTGAACAAGGCAGTTAACCCACAGTTCCTAGGCCGTCATTGAAAATAAGAGTTTGTTCTTAACTGACTTGCCTAGTTAAACAAATAAAATTATCATATATAATGAACATGTGGCCTATGTGAAGGCGAATATGCAAGCAATCTATATTTTTGAGTTATGGAAATCGCCTCGTATTAATGATTTGATCAAAACAGGCAAGAATGTTCTCACATTTGATTCGAATAGGGATGAAATTCTTTAGTGCTGGCAATATGCACTGAGTATACCAAACATAGGGGGGGCGGGGGGGGGGGGTCTGGTGAACACGTCAGGGTTCTATGGCCGCAGGCAGAACAGCAGAAACAGGGTCAGCAGCACGACCAGGTGGACTAGGGACGGGGACAGCCAGGAGTCGTCAGGCCAGATAGTCCTGAGGCATGGTCCTAGGGCTCAGGTCCTCCGAGAGGGGAGAGCGAGAAAGAAAGGAGAATTAGAGGGAGTATATATATATGATCACACAGGACATCAGATAAGACAGGAGAATTACACCGGATATAACAATATGACCCTAGCCCCCCGTTCAAAGGCACTTAAATATTGTCTTGCCCATTCACCCTCTGAATGGCACACATACACAATCCATGTCCATATTGTCTGTCACGACTTCCGCCGAGGTCGGTCCCTCTCCTTGTTCGGGCGGCGTTCGGCAGTCTACGTCACCGACCTTCTAGCCATCGCCGATCTACTTTTCATTTTCCATTTGTTTTGTCCTTGTCTTACACACCTGATTTCATTCCCCCAATTACTTGTTCATTATTTAACCCTCTGTTCCGCCATGTTTGTTTGTGAGTGATTGTTTGTAATACGGTCCGTTATTGTGGGCTCGAATTATTGCGTTGTATTTGTGAATATTTGAGTAAATTATGGTTATTACTCATATCTGCTGTCCTGCGCCTGACTCCTCTACACACAGGCAATATTACATTGTCTCAAAACTTAAAAATCCTTATTTAACCTGTCACCTCCCCTTCATTTATACTGATTGAAGTGGATTTAACAAGTGACATCAATAATTGGATTCACCTGGTCAGTCTGTCATGGAAAGAGAAGACGTTCTTAATGTTTTGTATACTCAGTGTATTGACATGCATAAGAATAAATACGAGAGAATGTTAATTCTAAAGCTTGCTGTGCTTTTACTCGGGAAAAACTAATAGCAACACAGCAAACTACTGATGAACTTCCCACAGGAAATCAGAGCGCAGCATAGAGCAATTGGAAGCAGAACTTCAAGCATATGAAAAAGAGCATGATCAGACTAGGTCATTTCTACATGATGCGCAGCGAGATTTGTTAGAACAGAGCACAAATAGGCTCCAAAGCGATAAGTCTGACTGAGATGCAGATAGCTGCAAAGTCAGTCCCACCTAGGGTGTGGCCATGCCAGAGTATGTGAGCGGAGTGGAGCTTGCCCTATTTGACTGGATCGTGGAGCAAGTTTCCCAGAGGCTGGAGCTTCGGCTTTCTCGCCCCCTTCAATTTCGCTCCAGTAGTGCTCCAGTAGCACTCATTTTACAAGCTCAAGGCATGCCCGGCCCAGCATGCATTTGTAGTCTACTTGTGTGCTGCTATAGCACCTTGCTTTAGCTACTGTCATCTAATATTCTAAATATCTTCATAAAGAAGCTGATAAAACACACAGGTGAAAAATCAGCCTACCCAAACACCCTACCCAAACACTTCCTGTTTCCGGTCACAACTTGCAGACTTGTTTACGCTGCTGTGCGTTTTTGTTGCCGATCTTACTTTGATACCTGACGGTTTTTTACTTTTTCATTACCGTATATTTTTACTTTTTCCCTCACTCAACTTTTTTCCTCACTCAACTTTTTTCATTCATCCCCGGAGGTTTTATCTGGACATGGTTCGTCAGGACTTCAAACAGCCGAAGCTAAGTAACATTAACATGATGCCTTCTAATTGCAGTCGTTGTACTTATAATATACAGGAGAACGATCGCCTTACGGCAAGGATAGCTGTGCTGCAAGCCCAGCTTCAGACGCGATCGTTAGGTAAGGGTAATTTCAGTGTAGGAAAGGATGAAACAGCGTCTGTGCCACCAGTAAGTACAGATAGTAACGTTAGTATAAACCCCCTCGCACGGTCCCCGCAGCCGGACATCTTTCTCATGGCTTCTGGAGGGAAACGCTGTAGGAATGCTCAACCGGTGTCGCTTATTCAGCCGACAGAAACTTTCAACCGGTTCTCCCCATTAAGCGAGTCGGAGTCGGAGGCCGAGACTTCTCTGGTCTCTACTCCTCCCGTTGTGGGGTCTGAGACGCCGACGGCTCCCACCATTAGCTCTGACAAATTGAAAACCCTAGTCATTGGCGACTCCATTACCCGCAGTATTAGACTTAAAACTAATCATCCAGCGATCATACACTGTTTACCAGGGGGCAGGGCTACCGACGTTAAGGCTAATCTAAAGACGGTGCTGGCTAAAGCTAAAACTGGCGAGTGTAGAGAGTATAGAGATATTGTTATCCACGTCGGCACCAACGATGTTAGGATGAAACAGTCAGAGGTCACCAAGCGCAACATAGCTTCAGCGTGTAAATCAGCTAGAAAGATGTGTCGGCATCGATTAATTGTCTCTGGCCCCCTCCCAGTTAGGGGGAGTGATGAGCTCTACAGCAGAGTCTCACAACTCAATCGCTGGTTGAAAACTGTTTTCTGCCCCTCCCAAAAGATAGAATTTGTAGATAATTGGCCCTCTTTCTGGGACTCACCCACAAACAGGACCAAGCCTGGCCTGTTGAGGAGTGACGGACTCCATCCTAGCTGGAGGGGTGCTCTCATCTTATCTACGAACATAGACAGGGCTCTAACTCCTCTAGCTCCACAATGAAATAGGGTGCAGGCCAGGCAGCAGGCTGTTAGCCAGCCTGCCAGCTTAGTGGAGTCTGCCACTAGCACAGTCAGTGTAGTCAGCTCAGCTTCCCCCATTGAGACCGTGTCTGTGCCTCGATCTAGGTTGGGCAAAATTAAAAATGGCGGTGTTCGCTTTAGCAATCTCACTAGTATAAAGACCTCCTCCATTCCTGCCATTATTGAAAGAGATTGTGATACCTCACATCTCAAAATTGGGTTACTTAATGTTAGATCCCTCACTTCCAAGGCAGTTATAGTCAATGAACTAATCACTGATAATAATCTTGATGTGATTGGCCTGACTGAAACATGGCTTAAGCCTGATGAATTTACTGTGTTAAATGAGGCCTCACCCCCAGGTTACATTAGTGACCATACCCCCCGTGCATCCGGCAAAGGCGGAGGTGTTGCTAACATTTACGATAGCAAATTTCAATTTACAAAAAAAAAAACAACAATGACGTTTTCGTCTTTTGAGCTTCTAGTCATGAAATCTATGCAGCCTACTCACTCACTTTTTATAGCTACTGTTTATAGGCCTCCTGGGCCATATGCAGTGTTCCTCACTGAGTTCCCTGAATTCCTATCGGATCTTGTAGTCATAGCAGATAATATTCTAATTTTTGGTGACTTTAACATTCACATGGAAAAGTCCACAGACCCACTCCAAAAGGCTTTCGGAGCCATCATCGACTCAGTGGGTTTTGTCCAACATGTCTCTGGACCTACTCACTGCCACAGTCATACTCTGGACCTAGTTTTGTCCCATGGAATAAATGTTGTGGATCTAAATGTTTTTCCTCATAATCCTGGACTATCGGACCACCATTTTATTACGTTTGCAATTGCAACAAATAATCTGCTCAGACCCCAACCAAGGAGCATTAAAAGTCGTGCTATAAATTCTCAGACAACCCAAAGATTCCTTGATGCCCTTCCAGACTGCCTCTGCCTACCCAAGGACGTCAGAGGACAAAAATCAGTTAACCACCTAACCGAGGAACTCAATTTAACCTTGCGCAATACCCTAGATGCAGTTGCACCCCTAAAAACTAAAAACATCTGTCATAAGAAACTAGCTCCCTGGTATACAGAAAATACACGAGCTCTGAAGCAAGCTTCCAGAAAATTGGAACGGAAATGGCGCCACACCAAACTGGAAGTCTTCCGACTAGCTTGGAAAGACAGTACCGTGCAGTATCGAAGAGCCCTTACTGCTGCTCGATCATCCTATTTTTCCAACTTAATTGAGGAAAATAAGAACAATCCGAAATTTCTTTTTGATACTGTCGCAAAGCTAACTAAAAAGCAGCCTTCGCAAATGGAGGATGGCTTTCACTTCAGCAGTAATAAATTTATGAACTTCTTTGAGGAAAAGATCATGATCATTAGAAAGCAAATTACAGACTCCTCTTTAAATCTGGGTATTCCTCCAAAGCTCCATTGTCCTGAGTCTGCACAACTCTGCCAGGACCTAGGATCAAGGGAGATACTAAAGTGTTTTAGTACTATATCTCTTGACGCAATGATGAAAATAATCATGGCCTCCAAACCCTCAAGCTGCATACTGGACCCTATTCCAACTAAACTACTGAAAGAGCTGCTTCCTGTGCTTGGCCCTCCTATGTTGAACATAATAAACGGCTCTCTATCCACCGGATGTGTACCAAGCTCACTAAAAGTGGCAGTAATAAAGCCTCTCTTGAAAAAGCCGAATCTTGATCCAGAAATTATAAAAAACTATCGGCCTATATCGAATCTTCCATTCCTCTCCAAAATTTTAGAAAAAGCTGTTGCACAGCAACTGACTGCCTTCCTGAAGACAAACAATGTATACGAAACGCTTCAGTCTGGTTTTAGACCCCATCATAGCACTGAGACTGCACTTGTGAAGGTGGTAAATGACCTTTTAATGACGTCAGACCGAGGCTCTGCATCTGTCCTCGTGCTCCTAGATCTTAGTGCCGCTTTTGATACCATCGATCACCACATTCTTTTGGAGAGATTGGAAACCCAAATTGGTCTACATGGACAAGTTCTGGCCTGGTTTAGATCTTATCTGTCGGAAAGATATCAGTTTGTCTCTGTGAATGGTTTGTCCTCTGACAAATCAATTGTAAATTTCGGTGTTCCTCAAGGTTCCGTTTTAGGACCACTATTGTTTTCACTATATATTTTACCTCTTGGGGATGTCATTCGAAAACATAATGTTAAATTTCACTGCTATGCAGACGACACACAGCTGTACATTTCAATGAAACATGGTGAAGCCCCAAAATTGCCCTCGCTAGAAGCCTGTGTTTCAGACATAAAGAAGTGGATGGCTGCAAACTTTCTACTTTTAAACTCGGACAAAACAGAGATGCTTGTTCTAGGTCCCAAGAAACAAAGAGATCTTCTGTTGAATCTGACAATTAATCTGGATGGTTGTACAGTCGTCTCAAATAAAACTGTGAAGGACCTCGGCGTTACTCTGGACCCTGATCTCTCTTTTGAAGAACATATCAAGACTGTTTCAAGGACAGCTTTTTTCCATCTACGTAACATTGCAAAAATCAGAAATTTTCTGTCCAAAAATGACGCAGAAAAATTAATCCATGCTTTTGCTACTTCTAGGCTGGACTACTGCAATGCTCTACTTTCCGGCTACCCGGATAAAGCACTAAATAAACTTCAGTTAGTGCTAAATACGGCTGCTAGAATCCTGACTAGAACCAAAAAATTTGATCATATTACTCCAGTGTTAGCCTCCCTACACTGGCTTCCTGTTAAGGCAAGGGCTGATTTCAAGGTTTTACTGCTAACCTACAAAGCATTACATGGGCTTGCTCCTACCTATCTTTCCGATTTGGTCCTGCCGTACATACCTACACGTACGCTACGGTCACAAGACGCAGGCCTCCTAATTGTCCCTAGAATTTCTAAGCAAACGGCCGGAGGTAGGGCTTTCTCCTATAGAGCTCCATTTTTATGGAATGGTCTGCCTACCAATGTGAGAGACGCAGACTCAGTCTCAACCTTTAAGTCTTTACTGAAGACTTATCTCTTCAGTAGGTCCTATGATTAAGTATAGTCTGGCCCAGGAGTGTGAAGGTGAACGGAAAGGCTGGAGCAACGAACCGCCCTTGCTGTCTCTGCCTTGCCGGTTCCCCTCTTTCCACTGGGATTCTCTGCCTCTAACCCTTTTACAGAGGCTGAGTCACTGGCCTACTGGTGTTCTTCCATGCCGTCCATGGGAGGGGTGCGTCACTTGAGTGGGTTGAGTCACTGACGTGGTCTTCCTGTCTGGGTTGGCGCCCCCCCCCCCCCCCCCCCTTGGGTTGTGCCATGGCGGAGATCGTTGTGGGCTATACTCGGCCTTGTCTTAGGACGGTAAGTTGGTGGTTGGAGACATCCCTCTAGTGGTGTGGGGGCTGTGCTTTGGCAAAGTGGGTGGGGTTATATCCTGCCTGTTTGGCCCTGTCCGGGGGTATCATCGGATGGGGCCACAGTGTCTTCTGATCCCTCCTGTCTCAGCCTCCAGTATTTATGCTGCAGTAGTTTATGTGTCGGGGGGCTAGGGTCAGTCTGTTACATCTGGAGTATTTCTCTTGTCTTATCCGGTGTCCTGTGTGTATTTAAATATGCTCTCTCTAATTCTCTCTTTCTGTCTTTCTCTCGGAGGACCTGAGCCCTAGGACCATGCCTCAGGACTACCTGGTATGATGACTCCTTGCTGTCCCCAGTCCACCTGGCCGTGCTGCTGCTCCAGTTTCAACTGTTCTGCCTGCGGCTATGGAACCCTGACCTGTTCACCGGACGTGCTTGTTGCACCCTCGACAACTACTATGATTATTATTATTTGACCATGCTGGTCATTTATGAACATTTTAACATTTTAACATTTTGACCATGTTCTGTTTTAATATCCACCCTGCACAGCCAGAAGAGGACTGGCCACCCCTCATAGCCTGGTTCCTCTCTAGGTTTCTTCCTAGGTTTTTGGCCTTTCTAGGGAGTTTTTCCTAGGGAGTTTTTCCTAGCCACCGTGCTTCTTTCACATGCTTTGCTTGCTGTTTGGGGTTTTAGGCTGGGTTTCTGTACAGCACTTTGAGAATATCAGCTGATGTACGAAGGGCTATATAAAAATAAATTTGATTTTGATTTGACTTACAAAGATGAGGAGGACCAAGAGAGGGAGTGCGGTTATGTAGTGTTCACAACTAAAGAATGAAAAGACAGGTATCCCGAAAGCATGTAATTACTACGTGTACATGCTAACAGAAAGGAACGAGGTGGGTAGCTAGCTAAGTGTGTCATTTTAGCGCATTATTTATGAACAAAAAATAATCTCTAAAAAGTTCAGTTAATTTTCCTTCTATTATCTACACAATAGGCCATCATTGATGGCATGCTAACTAACTCTATTACCTCTTTCAAGGAGCGTTCTGTTTTGATAGGGATATTTGACCTAAAATCCTTTAGGCCTACCTACAGAACAAAATAAAAATAACTACGCATCCCTGCCCAGCCTGGCATTAGTGGCCCAAACGGTGTTTAACATCCCAAGTGGCTCTGCAAGAGCTGAGAGTGTAACGGCTGTCTACGGAAAAAGTGGACCAAAATGCGGCGGAGTTAGGGTTCGTCATTTTTAAAGTCACGAACACTATGCAATTCACAAAACAACAAAACTGACAGCCAACACAGTCCTGTCAGGTGCAACAACTGTGACAAGAACAATTACCCACACCCACACAACGGAAACGTAGGCAACTTATGTGTGACTCCCAATCAACCACAACCCTCTACAGCTGTGCTTGATTGGAAGTCACACGGCCAAAATTAAATGAAACAATAAAACACTCACTCCCTTCTGCCACGTCCTGACCCAACTACACCCTCTACTGGTCAGGACGTGACAGAGAGGGTATTCTCTGCGGCTGGCCTGCTCTCCAGGCACAATCACATGAGCCTGAAGCTACAGACTCTGGCCAAACTCATGTTTCTAAAAATGAATTCAAAGGCACTGTAGATTGAGCCTAATGAGGCATTTTTCATTTAATTTGTATTTAATTCTAAGTTAGTCAATCAGCATGTATGTGCAATTTATAGACTATAACGATTTAATACAACAAAATGTTGTTTAAATGCTGAGCTTACACGGAACCCAAACTGGCTGCGCGCGTGCGCCATAGTGTTGACAGTACCAAAATACAACAACTCATTTACAAAAAACACTGCAGCACAAACAAGTTACAACGTGAAATCGCCTCTATCTCATTCATACCTTAGAGGACCAAACTACATCTCCCATAATGCAACGCCCGTACTGTTAGCTCCCAGTCTGCATCACAGAAAGGCATGCTAGCTATCAACAGGAGCACTTTTAGCACTCTGTAAACTATATTAATAACAACAATAAAACTCTGAAAGTTACATGTTTCTATAGTCTCACATTCCCTTATAACAATATCTACAGCATTAACCTTGGGATGTTTTATTTATTTCACGTTATGGACTTCTACAAAGGAGTAATCTGCAAGACACACCTTTCTCAGTGTTTTCTCGGACTGAGGAGAACGGCAGCTACGGGTAGTACCAGGGTGTTAGTAGGTGACGCATGCACCCAGATGAAATAAAATACATTTAATGAAATAAAACCCGAAGATGTTAACATCATTCAGCTACTGTAACTGCCTACCTAACATCAACAGGCAGCACCAGTAGCGCAACAATTAAAAATAGACACCAAAAGTAAAGTTCCTGGCGATCAAAGCGATCTGACTCCCCCCTTCTGTCTGAACTTGGAATATTCCTGTTCGCGGGCTTTGGCCCTCAACCTGGTTGTTCTGTTCTGCGTTGTGTACTATTCTAATAATTTGAAGTTTGATGGAATAACCATTTTACTCTACTACAAATACATTTCGTATTAGGCTACATGTCTGACTCCTGACCTATTTAGAGTGTTTATATGCTGTTTAATACGACATGTAGCCTATTTGAAATTGTGAGTGCTTCTTACAGTCACCTTTTCCTGTTTACTTACATCATTCAAATCATATGGTTTGGTTTCAATATTTCAAAACCAAATGGTAGGTTATACACCACGGCTTTCAGCCAATCAGCATTCAGGGCTCGAACCACCCGGTTTATAATTACAATTATCTCACCAACCCCCTCATCACCACTCTGGGTAGCAGAGTTTCATTTGTGTTTACATCTCTAGGTCTGATATCTGATTGGAAGTTCACTTTTATAGTAGCATATTGGTCAACAACTCACATTGTTTTATTCTAACAACTCAGAGGCTTTTAAAAGAGTCAGAATCATTGTCTCTCTTTTTCTTTGTTCCTGACCTGCGCTAGTGAGATACGCTCTCTCTCTCTCCACCCCAGCGACTCTTGGGCATGGCTTTTCAGGCTATGACTTCTCTCTCTCTCCCTCTCTGATCATGCATAAGGTATTGCATTGTAATGTTTGTTAATGCCTTGTATATGATTTCATAATGTTAAATACCTTTCCACTCTCAGTCCAATTCTTGCTAGTCAATGTCAACTCATTGCCTAATGCTTGCTTGCATATTTTAAGTATCTTTATAGTGTAAAAGATAAACATTTTAATGCATAAATAGTTATATATCAAATACTACCACACTACAAAGTCAATCAATTTATTAAACACCATCACAAATATTCAAATGTTTTCATTTAGGCAGGTCTTAAGAAACATTTGTCACGTCCTGACCAGTAAAGGGGTTATTTGTTATTGTAGTTTGGTCAGGACGTGGCAGGAGGTGTTTGTTTTATGTGGTTCGGGGTTTGTTGGGCTATGTTCCTATGTAAGAGGGGTGTTTGTTTAGAGTGTTTCGGGGTGTGTTGGGTTATGTTCTTGTCAGTTTATTTCTATGTTAGTTCTAGTCTTTCTATTTCTATGTTTAGTTAATGGGGTTGACCTTCAATTGGAAGCAGATCGCTCCTCGTTGCTTCTGATTGAAGGTCCTATGTATAGGGGTAGTTTTTGTAATGGGATTGGTGGGTAGTTGTCTCCTGTTTTGTGTCTGTGCACCTGACAGGACTGTAGTGTCATTCGTTGTTTTGTATACGTGTTTCTTTTGTTTTTTCCTTCTTTTCAATAAATAAAGCAGATGAGTATACACGTTCCCGCTGCACCTTGGTCCAATCCTTACGACGTCCGTTACAACATTATGATATTAAACCTCTACGGGATCAGTGTCCCCCCCCGCGGGATGGTTGAGCTAACGTAGGCCAATGTGATTAGCATGAGGTTGTACGTAACAGAAACATTTCCCAGGACATATATGGGCAGAAAGCTTAAATTCTTGTTAATCT
This sequence comes from Salmo salar, assembly GCF_965601325.2. Taxonomy (NCBI): domain Eukaryota; kingdom Metazoa; phylum Chordata; class Actinopteri; order Salmoniformes; family Salmonidae; genus Salmo; species Salmo salar. The sequence continues at coordinate 52,220,517 of NC_138292.1, read as the reverse complement.
AACTGCACTGTCCAATTTACAGTAGGTATTACAGTGAAAGAATACCAATCTATTTGTTTGAGAAGAGTGCACAAGGTATTGATAAACCAATTAGGCACATTTGGGCAGTCTTGATACAACATTTGTACAGAGATACATTGGATCAGTCTAAAACATTGCACTGACACTGCTGCCATCTAGTGGCCATAATCGAAATTGCCCCTGGGCTGGAATAATACCTTATGGCCTTTCTCTTGCATTTCAAAGACGATGGTATAAAAAAACACAAAAAAAAACGTTTACCAGATCTAATTTGTTATATTGTCCTACATTCATTTAACATTTCCACAAACTTCAAAGTGTTTCCTTTCACATGGTATCAAGAATATGCATATCCTTGCTTCAGGTCCTGAGCTACAGGCAGTTAGAATTGGGTATGTCATTTTTGGTGAAAATTGAAGGGTCCGATCCTTAAGAGGTTCTTTCAAAATAACATAATAGCATACTTTGAGTTTAATTATGTTACTGTGGTTAGTTAGCCAAAGCTAGACTTCAAGTTCAGTCTGCCATCAAGTCGAAACGGTCCTATGGCAATATGTTTTCACCGTGGTGAAGGAAAAGGGATATTGCTTGAAAACGTATCTCAATCCAGGGATGGAAGGTATGCTGTACTCCTAATCTTCTCATTATCCAAGCCTCGAAATCGAGAAGATTGAAATACTGCTAGTTTTTAATTAACTGCCTTTTTCATCAGCATGCTAGGTTATTCCACAACACTTCCGGCAGCAACTCACCCCAACTCTAGATGTCACATTTTAATGGAATCACATTTTTTTCTTATGTCTTATACTTCCGTGTGTTGTGTACTTCTTATTTTACCATTGCGTTATTTAGATTATTTTTAGCCATTGGTGGAGAGGTACTGTCTACTGATGTGTGCTAGCCTTTGGGAGTAACAAGTCATTTATAAACATTTATAAAGTATATATAGGGAACACTTTAGATTAGGGGGTATTAGTGAGGGACTGAGGTATTAGTAAGTGCATGTACTCACATTCATAAAGGCACTCATTAACAAATACACCATTCGTGACATTTATAAATACATTTATAAATATGTATATTAATGGTGAGTCAAACCATTAATCAACCATTAACAAATACCTTGACAATAACTCCTTTATAACTGGTTTATAGTACATTAGTAGTACATTATTAATCATTTACAAATTGTGAACATACTATGATCAAACACCTTATTAATTACCTGATAAATCATGAACAAATATTTAAAATATTGTTTATAAATGTGTAAATAACAATTTATAGATTTCTTATTGACATTTACAAATGTAGGAATAATGATTAATAAATGTTAAGCAAACTCTTCACAAACAGTTTATAAATGGTATATTAAGGGACCTTAATATAAAGTCTTACCGAACATTTTGATCCATCGATGAGACTTCATCAATACATTCCATTATCATTCGTCTCCTAACTCATGTATCTCTATGACATGTAACTGATGTGCTCTGTTTTTCCTTCCTCAGCCACCGTAACGCTGCGGTGAGGAGCTGCACTGCTCAGTACCTGGAGAGACTGGCTGAGGTCATGGGGATGGCTCGTCTCCTGTCGGGGAAGAAAGACCTCACTGACCGTTTCTTGATTGCCGTCAGTAAACTGGCTGTGGACCCTGCACAGGAAGTCAGGTGGGATTTTCCTCCTGTAAAGTAGCTTGCTTAAACATAATGGCCGGCCTTAACTTAGGCCGTGATTCAACCATGGCTCCCTATAGCACTAGATCGCCGACAATGCAGTTTTTAAAGGTAATTTACTCTTGAGTTGACATCTGCAGCGTTTACCACAAATGCAAATTGAAATTGCCTTTAAAAGCCACATTGTCGGCTGTCTACAGCATCTATGCTAAAAGGGTGTCATGGATTGAATTGCGGATTTTAGGTATTCCAAAACAACCACAGGTTCTCTTGGAGGGGAATAGTATTCTAAACACAAATAAGTGCTACGTGGCATAGGAAAATCCGCTAAGATTTTCATAATAATGAACGGTTAAAACCCAGTTGTTAGATAGTTGAGATGATTTGTAGATCAGGTAATGCAGTGCATTACTCAAACCGACCCTCTTGCAAATTCTACCTAATGTATGTCTTATTTTGATGGGATATTGTTTCTCAGGTTGCCATCAATTGATTACTGTTTTTAATCACAGACAGCAGATATGATTTGATATGTTGCACGTTTAAGATGATATTAATATCTTTGTTCTCAGCAGGCATCATGGTCGCAATATCTTGAGAAACGTGGCCACTAAAATGTGGGACAAATTCGCTCCAAGGAAAGAGCGAGAATCCTTGAGGGAGGTCATCTCAAAGGTTAACCTCAAAGAAAGGTACATTCTCTCTGGATGATTAGAAGAAGTATGACAAATGAGCTGATATGATTACAGAAATCCAATCCCACTGGGCACAGTCATCAGTTCAATGTCTAGTTTTGATTTAAACTTGGGAAATGAACCAAAATGTGAAAACAACCAAAATTGTTGGTTAAAAGTTGCGTGAAAAAAATCCAATTGTGTGTTCCACATTGATTCACCGTCGTCACATAGCTTTTTTGTTGTTGTTGGAAAGAGGTGGAAATAACGTTTATTCAACCAGTTTTGGCCCAATGGGATGAATTTAATATACTGTAAGATTATACCTTTCTGTCTTTTCTCTTTTTCAACAGGAATATCTGAATAATCCCCAACTTGACTATATATTTGTATCTAAATATTTGCACATTTCGCAACTTGACTATTATCCCCTCCAGTCCCCAAACTCCAATATTTTCGTTCATTCTAAGAAATTTGACACTATCATCCAAACCTCCATGTAAATGCATTTTTAAGCTGCATTGACTCCTTGTCCAAGTCCTGAATCCACTACAAGGCAATACCAACCATATTCAAAGCACTAAATGACCTTTCCTCGAAGCTCCTATCTGATCTACCAGCTCAATAGTGGTCTACTGAAACCATACTCACCATCTCAGGTGGTGCTCAGATCATCAACCACTGACCTCCACTTATCCTCAAAACCAGCAGTCCTCTTTTGGAGGCAGATTGGTCAGTGCTCCTGTATGGCACCAACATTGTGGATTTTCATCCAATACTTCTGGACTATGAGAACATTCTTTGGACAATAAAATTAGGTAAAATGGAAGCTGGCTACAGTCTCAGTTTTATCCTCCAAGACAGTGTGAGGATGTGTAACAACAATACCTGTGGTTTAACTTGATGATCAGGGCCAGATTACCGAATGGGCACGCAGGGCACCTGCCCTGTGGGCCCCGACCTCCAGGGAATATCATCATATCATCCAAAACTAAAAGTATAGTGGATGTATATTACAGTACGTGGATATTTTACAATTTGTGAGCTCGTTTCATAATTTGTAGCCATGTTTTATATAAATTTGTGCTCATTTGGTAGAAAGTCGTGAGCATTTAAAAAAAAATTGTGGGGATGTTTTATATCAATTTGCTTACTGGTGCTCTTCCATGCCGTCCCTAGGAGGGGTGCGTCACTTGAGTGACGCACTTGAGTGCGTCACTTGATCTTCCTGTCTGGGTTGGCGCCCCCCCCCTTGGGTTGTGCCGTGGCGGAGATCTTTGTGGGCTATACTCGGCCCTGTCTCATGATGGTAAGTTGGTGGTTGAAGATATCCCTCTAGTGGTGTGGGGGCTGTGCTTTGGCAAAGTGGGTAGGGTTATATCCTGCCTGTTTGGCCCTGTCCGGTGTTATCATCGGAGTGGGGCCACAGTGTCTCCCGACCTCTCTTGTCTCAGACTCCAGTATTTATGCTGCAGTAGTTTATGTGTCGGGGGGGCTAGGGTCAGTCTGTTATATCTGGAGTATTTCTCCTGTCTTATCCAGTGTCCTGTGTGAATTTAAGTATGCTCTCTCTACTTCTCTCTTTCTTTCTCTCTTTCTTTCTGTCTCTCTCTCGGAGGACCTGAGCCCTAGGACCATGCCTCAGGACTACCTGGCCTGATGACTCCTTGCTGTCCCCAGTGCACCTGGCTGTGCTGCTGCTCCAGTTTCAACTGTTCTGCCTACGGCTATGGAACCCTGACCTGTTCACCGGATGTGCTCCTTGTCCCAGACTTGCTGTTTTCAACTCTCTAGAGACAGCTGGAGCGGTAGAGATACTCTGAATGATCGGCTATGAAAAGCCAACTGACACTTTCTCCTGAGGTGCTGACCTGTTGCACCCTCGACAACCACTGTGATTATTATTATTTGACCCTGCTGGTCATCTATGAACATTTTGGCCATGTTCTGTTATAAACGCATTTTATAAAATGATTTGCATTTTAATGAGGGAAATAAGTATTTGACCCCTCTGCAAAACATGACTTAGTACTTGGTGGCAAAAACCTTGTTGGCAATCACAGAGGTCAGACGTTTCTTGTAGTTGGCCACCAGGTTTGCACACATCTCAGGAGGGATTTTGTCCCAGTCCTCTTTGCAGATCTTCTCCAAGTCATTAAGGTTTCGAGGCTGACGTTTGGCAACTCGAACCTTCAGCTCCCTCCACAGATTTTCTATGGGATTAAGGTTTGGAGACTGGCTAGGCCACTCCAGGACCTTAATGTGCTTCTTCTTGAGCCACTCCTTTGTTGCCTTGGCCATGTGTTTTGGGTCATTGTCATCCTGGAATACCCATCCACGACCCATTTTCAATGCCCTGGCTGAGGGATGGAGGTTCTCACCCAAGATTTGACGGTACATGGCCCCGTCCATCGTCCCTTTGATGCGGTGAAGTTGTCCAGTCACCTTAGCAGAAAAACACCCCCAAAGCATAATGTTTCCACCTCCATGTTTGACGGTGGGGATGGTGTTCTTGGGGTCATAGGCAGCATTCCTCCTCCTCCAAACACGGCGAGTTGAGGTGATGCCAAAGAGCTGGTGTAATCAATGTGTAATAAGAGAGTGTAATCAATGTGTAATAAGTACGGAAACAATTTATGAACATGTTAAATTATTATGTGACATGGAGTCATTATTCAGGTCCTGATTGGTCAAGAAGCTTATTTGACACGTCAAATAATGTTATTTGACGTGTATCTTTTTGACACGCCAAGACCCAAACGGCGTTCCATATGTACCGGGTTAGGCTATATGTGTTGTACACACACATCAATAATGTATTGATGAAAAAACATATTGAAGACATAGATATAGAGAGGTTTTCTTTTCTAAAATCTAACCACTCAAATTATTATTTACTCAAAGTATGTTTCCATGATTTATTCCCCCCCAAAAGATTATTGACTAAATCTAAATTCAATCTGAAGCGCCGAAGATTCACTTTATAGGGCGATTGACAAAGGTACTGCATTCACGGTACACGCTGCATATGTCGGCTCAATCAGAAATGTTATTTAAACGTGAACTACAACACAGATATTCTCAGTTACTGATTGAGTACAAAGTATGATGTCGTAATGTATACAAGGTGCCATTGAACAACACAAACCTCTACCTTTTCGACTGAACTAAACTCCATCTTCTCCCTCTATAAAGAGTATTTTGTATAGTCACCACCAGGGCTGGGGTCAATTCAGTGAATAATTGAATTCAAATCTCCCATCATTTATTATGAAGACTTTTCATTTTACTGAACTAACTGAATTAAAGTCAACCCTGATCCAGGGGGCGGAAATCCCGGGGGGGACGGGGGGGACATGACCCCCCCATCCTGGGAAAAATATGATTTGTCCCCCCCAATATATCACTGAAACATAACTATGTAATTTAAATATTATTAATAATACGCAATGAAAGCAATTGTGCTGATTATAGACACTTAATAGCGCGTTTTTAAGTTTCAAAAGATTGCGACCCCCCCCCGCCCTTTGCCTTACAATGGTTTGATCCACTGCCAGTTCCTTAGTTTGCACGTAACTGCCGTGAGGTTCATCCTGTCAATCGCGCACACACACACTAGCTGAATATGCAGAGCTAGCGCGCAAATATTAACTATTAAGCTAGCTAGTACCTATTCCATTTATGTGGCGTCGTCAAAGATGGAATCAGCATGCAGATGATGTAAGTTAGTGCTTCAAAGTCCCTGTGATAAGGTTAGCGATAAACTGAAGTCCAAACTGAACAGAACTACACTCTCTTCTACCATTGTCTTAAATATATTTAATGGTCTCGTTGCAAAAGCTAAATTGTCGCAAGGGAACTTTTATTTCTTTCTTTTATTTCACCTTTATTTAACCCGGGTAGCAAAGATTATAGCAAACACCACTGAAACTGAATTGGTGCTCGCTAGCTTTGCAAATTCAGCTATTGTTGGAATCCAGCCAATATGAAACAAACTATTAAAATTACAAAAGGTTGCAGCATATGTTGTGTAAATGGTGAACTCATACAGCTGTCAACTCTTGTCATTTTAATCCGTTTCACATTTGCTAGCTACCTTTTAGATCGAAGCCCAAATAGAATGATTGAAGATGATAGAAGGCCATCTCCTACTGTAAATAACCTACACACTGTGTGTGTAGCCAGCCAGCCAGGTAGAAAAATGGCAGAAAAATAAAAGACAGACATCAGAGTATTTTTCAATACACCAAAACGCATAGTAAGAACCCTAGTAGCCTAATATCTCAAAGACTAGTTGATAAAATGTTCATAAGAAAGAAATAAAATTCTAATGGAAATGTTTCACAATGATGTCATTAGGCAGAGCAGGCAACAGATGGCACACAGACAGCAGAGTTGGGGACAGATATGCAGGGACAGACTGGCAGAGACAGGGAGTCTCAGGTAAGTTTGTTGAGTCTTTGTTTGGCAACATTATGAAAGGTTCTCAATCTTTTTGACTTGTAAAATAGGAACATAATTGGAAAATGCCATGGATACCCCCACTCTCAACTTAAACTGGTGACTGGTGATTGTGTAGTTTTGGGTACCGGTAGTTAGGAGTACGGCAAACACCTTATTTCTTTGGTTCCTCAATATACATTTACCATATTACAATGTAGGCTATGTGTTACAGCACTACTTTTGGTGTCCCCCTCAGGAATTGCTCTTGAGAAAATGTAATGTAATTGTCCCCTCCAAAGTTGATATCAGATTTTCGCCCCTGCCCTGATCACCAATACATCTGTACAGTGGTAATTTGACAGGACTGAGAGAGAAAGCAAAACATACATGTAAGTTAGATAGTAACAACAATAAATCCAGTACTGTATAGTTACCGCTGTAGAAAAACAAAAATCTATGCCTTATAGATCCCAATGTTGTGCAACTGACTGGCTGTGGATACGTTGCAAAAATATTTTTACATTGTTTCTACCTTTTTCAGGTAATTAACCTACCCGTTCTACCTCCAATGTTTTGACAGTGTATCTCTGATAGTTTCACTTTCGATTTTTCAGCTCAACTCAGCATCCTTGCGTGACATCCATGAACATCATACCCAATGGAATCTCTTCAAACAATATCCCGTTTGCTTTAGAGATCACATTCACTTTCATTTTAAAGTGCTGTACACGGACTCCCTCATTATTGTATTCATGCTATTCCATATCGTAACGCTAACCCCATTCTCATTGCAAGACATGCCAGGCAATGTTGCCCTCTAGTGTTTTTTTTTAGATACAGCATGTATTATTTTATCATTCGTCATCACGGGTTGTGGTTAATTCCATTTCAATGCCAGTCAATTCAGAAACTAAACCAGATTCAAATGACACATGTTCCTCATTGGAATTGGAATTTCAAGGTACTTCCTGAATTGACTGGAATTTAAATGGAATTGACCTCAAACCTGAGGTTCATCAACCAAAAGTATACTCAGCTGGAAAGAGAAAAACAGAGACAGGAAATTATTTTAGAAAAAAACACACAATGGAAGTAAATGTTATTGTCACTTTTCCTAATAAAAACATAATTGATGTGTGAGTATGTGTGTATATACAATATATATAATTCACTGACCAAAAATATAAACGTAACATGCAACAATTTTTAAGATTTTACTGAAATACAGTTGAGCAAATCAGTCAATTGAAATAAATGTATTATGCCCCAATCTATGGATTTCCCATGACTGGGAATACAGATATGCATCTGTTGGTCACAGATACCTTAAAAAAGGTAGGGGCATGGGTCAGAACACCAGTCAGTATCTAGTGTGACCACCATTTGCCTCATGCAGTGCAACACATCTCCTTCGCATAGTTCCCGGACATTTCTGGGGGGATTGGCCCTAGCTCTCACACTCCGATCCAACAGGTCCCAGACGTGCTCAATGGGATTGAGATCCGGGCTCTTTGCTAACCATGGCAGAACACTGATATTCCTGTCTTGTAGGAAATAATGCACAGAACGAGCAGTATGGCTGGTGGCATTGTCATGCTGGAGGGTCATGTCAGGATGAGCCTGCAGGAAGTGTACCACATGAGGGAGGAGGATGTCTTCCCTGTAATACACAGCGTTGAGACTGCCTGCAATGACAACAAGCTCAGTCATATGATGCTGTGACACACCGCCCCAGACCACGACGGACCGTCCACCTCCAAATTGATCCCGCTCCAGAGTACAGGCCTCGGTGTAACGCTCATTCCTTCGACGATAAACGTGAATCTGACCATCACCCCTGGTGAGACAAAATCACGACTCATCAATGAAGAGCACTTTTTGGCAGTCCTGTCTGGACCAGCGACGGTGGGTTTGTGCCCATAGGCGACGCTGTTGCCGGTGATGTCTGGTGAGGACCTGCCTTACAACAGGCCTTCAAGCCCTCAGTCCAGCCTCTCACAGCCTATTGCGGACAGTCTGAGCACTGATAGAGGGATTGTGTGTTCCTGGTGTAACTCGGGCAGTTGTTGTTGCCATCCTGTACCTGTCCCGCAGGTGTGATGTTTGCATGTACCGATCCTGTGCAGGTGTTGTTACACGTGGTCTGCCACTGCGAGAATGATCAGCTGTCCGTCCTGTCTCCCTGTTGCGCTGTCTTAGGCGTCTCACAGTACGGACATTGCAATTTATTGCCCTGGCCACATCTGCAGTCCTCATGCCTCCTTGCAGCATGCCTAAGGCACGTTCACGCAGATGAGCAGGGACCCTGGGCATCTTTCTTTTGGTGTTTTTCAGAGTCAGTAGAAAGGCCTGTTTGGTGTCCTAAGTTTTCATAACTGTGACCTTAATTGCCTACCGTCTGTAAGCTGTTAGTGTCTTAATGACTGTTCCACAGGTGCATGTTCAATAATTGTTTATGGTTCATTGAACAAGCATGGGAAACAGTGTTTAAACCCTTTACAATGAAGATCTGTGAAGTTACATGGATTTTTACGAATTATCTGTGGAAGACAGTGTCCTAAAAAAAGGGACGTTTATTTTTTGCTGAGTTTATATATATATATATATATATTTACAAATTCATCACACATTTATGATTTTATATGGGAATCAAAAAGCTTTCATGAATGTTCACCATGTGCTGATGTGCTCTGTGCTGTCAACAGACCCCATTATGACATCACAATGTAACGGAATCCTTGCCATGATATCATTGCTGGTTCCATCTGACAAGCAACATTTCATGATAGTTCTCTCACAGAGATAGGTTAAGTTCTTATTTTGAGAGTGTTAACATTTATTATCAATGGCTTATCGAGGAAGAAAATCAAGTGAGTTTGACAAACTCCAGAAGGAGAACTCTCAGATGAGGAGCGTCATCGAAAACTTGAGGAAGCAAAACATGGCTTTAAACCAACAGGATGACCAGGACAGGTTTTCAAGTTTTGTAAGGCTCATCAGTATTTCAAACGTTTTTCAAAAATATCACTGTTTATTTTGTGGTTTCATAGACATACAGTAGGCCTACATCCATAACATCTTTAGCTTAAAAGCTTTATATGACACACTGTAGAAACTATTTTGACTACTTCACTTCTGCTATTCATTTCATACTATACCATTGTGATCCAGGGCTATCAGGAGAGCTACCCAATCCCAGAGGGCCATCGGGGCTTCATCAGTGATGCCAGACTTCTGCAGATGCAGAGAGCTGAGAGAGAGGCCATGGAAGGAAAGCAAAGAAAGATAAGTGCTATCCATGAGAATTATGTCCGGACTGCTCTCATCGGGGTTGGCAGCACCTTCGCGCACCACTTCGTCCCCTCTATTCAGTGCATTCCGCGGCCGAAAGCTCCACCGAGGCCTTTGCCACGAAGGCTTGAACACATAGCTCTGGCCCCACTGAAGAACGTAGTGGGGGTGGACGGAGCCGAAGTTGGACCCGGATCTCACTCTCTGGAGTCCATCCAGGTAAATAAGTCATTCAGCAGCAGTAGCGTGCGGCCTGTTCCCGTCCCTCCCACTGGAGCTCCCTCCAAGAGGGGCAAGAAGAAGAAGGGCAGGCGGGGAGTCAAAGCCCTGAAAGTCCAGTTGGACCAGGGCTGTGCTGACAACAACGGACCCATTGACCTGATGGAGGAGGTGAGGGACATCGAGGCTCACCTGAAGGAGGAGGCCTGGAAGGTAGGATGGACTTTCAATTTATTGTAAATGTGAAAATTTGTGAAAACACAAGTGTAGACCATACTGTGAAACCAACAGTGCAGTTCAAGAAGAGTTAGGAAAATATTTAACAAATAAACTAATGTAAACAATAATAATAATAATAATAAAAGTAACACAATGACATAACAATAACGAGGCTATATACAGGGGGTATCGGTACCGAGTCAGTGTGCGGGGGTACAGGTTAGTTGAGGGGGTACAGTGTGCGGGGGTACAGGTTAGAAAGGATACTCTCTTTGACGGCATGATAGAATAGATCCTAGAATACAGGATCTCTGTGTATTAGTTTATGTATATACTAGTTCTATATGCATTTCTATGATGGGAGCATTCTTTTCTGGTCTACGCCAAAGGTGGTACATGAGGTGAAGGCCATGGGCAGGAGAAGTTTGGGCTCGGCCATGTCCATGGGGGAAATAGCCACCAGCTCTCTGGGAAGCCTGAGCTCAGTGGATATGAACACCCCTGCGGAGCTCCATGACTACTTGGATGTTGGGACCCCGGTAAAGTCGCGTGACAGCCCACCCAGGCCTGCTCCCCCCCCTACCAAGCCCAGGAGCAAACTGCCTCAGCCTACAAGGTTCCTTAGCCTGCAAAAGGCTGACACCGGCTCAGGTCAGTCCCTCTCATGTACTCACACTAATTTAAATTAGACAGGGAGATGAAGCTAGGTAGACTGATAGTAGGAAGGGAAGGGACACAAATGGCTTTAGCCCAATGCTAAGACATTTTTCCACACTTGCTTTGCCTGTTGCACAGTGAGATAACCTTTGCTCAAGGCGAATTAGACCCTGCTTCTGAGCAGGGTGAGCACCAAAAAATGTGTGCTAAATTTAAAATGATATCATAATGAACTAAGATGTTCTAGTGTTAAAAGCTACAAACAGATATGGAAATGAGTAAATGCATAAATACATACATACAGTTCACAGAGAGATAGATGTCTGCTGTCAACCCATAGACAAGAAGGCAGCCAGTGAGCCAAAGGGCCAAATAAAGAAAAGTCAGGACCAGGCCAGATTGCAGCCCCTGTCCAACCCAGAGCAGGCCCTGACTAAGACCTTCAAGCTGCTCCACTCTGCCTCTGATGACTGGTGAGCATTCACTGTAGACAAGACCAATGGAGCTAGGCTAAAGGAAGCACAGTGTAGTGTCCTTGGAAATGTAGATTTGAGCTACAGAGCGTAGAAACTTCTGAAATTAAGAGACCAGAGTCCTAATTGATGAACATCTTTATAACGTTTTTGGAAAATGTTGTGGAAATTGCTTACGTTTCTTTCACTGACTTGCAGGGAGAAGAAGATCGAGGGCTTGACCTCTCTCCGTGTGATGGCTCAGAACCACATGGACATACTGATGCCTAAACTCCATGATATCTGCCTTGCCATTATAAATGAGGTAGCTCTATTCATTCACTGCCCTATTCATTCATCTGCACAAATCTGCTACATTTGGAGAACAAGCCAAATTATTGTGTCATGTTTCTGATGTTCGTGGGTTGTACTGCTCAACATTAATAGCTGGTCCTGTGCGTGTTATTATGATTCAGGTGAAGAACCTGCGCTCTGCAGTGTCCTGTGCTGCCATGGCCACACTGGGTGACATGTACGTTCACCTCCAGAGGGCCATGGACAGTGAGGTGGAGGGGACGGCACGCGTGCTGCTGCACAAAGCCAGCGAGGCCAACAACTTCATCCGGCAGGCCGCCAACTTTGCCCTGGGTCACATGGTGCAGAGCTGCACCCCTACCCGTGTCATGAATGCCCTGCTGGTCGGTGGGCTGAGGTAAAGAGGGAGAGGGGTCAATTAACACTCACTAAGGGGTAGATCCGGACCTCCACAAATGTTCACTTTGTCTCACATTGAAAGGTTGACTCGAATGGAAGTTAGGATTCACTCCAAACGGACCTGATGTGACAATGCAATAGATAATTGATATGTAGTGAACTTTCTGGTGCAAAATGGTCACTGCTCGCTTAAGTATACCACTCATTAGATTAGATTCAACTTTATTGTCATTGAACAAGTACAAGTACAACGAAATGCAGTTAGTATCTGACCAGAAGTGCAAATAAAAGAGTGCAGAAAATGTAGTAAAAAGTAAAATAACTAAGTACGTTATTAAGTGGGATGTATAAATGTGCAATGAAGGCAAATGGCAAGTCTAAATGTGCAATGAAGGCAAATTGAAAGTGCAAGGAGGCATGCAACTGAAATGCAGGGAGAGCAGCAATGTGAAGGGTCCCTGATGCGCTGGAGGTCTCCGATGGCAGAGAGCTGGGCACCAGTGATGTGGTGGGTGGTTTTCACCACCCGTTGCAGGGCCTTCCGGTCAGCCACGGAGCACCCGCCAAACCACACTGTGGCGCAGTTAGTCAGATTGCTCTCGACCGTGCAGTGGTAAAAGTTCACCAGGATCTTGGGAGACAGGCAGGCCTTCTTCAGCCTCCTCAAAAAGTACAGGCGCTGCTGCGCCTTCTTGACTAGGGTTGAGGTGTTGCGGGTCCAGGAGAGGTCATCGGAGATGTAGACACCCAGGAATTTGAAGCTGGGCACACGCTCCACTTCAGTGCCATCAATGAGAACTGGGGCGTGGCTGCGGCTTTTAGACTTCCTGTTAATCCACTATGAGCTCCTTGGTTTTCTTTGCATTGAGGGCCAGGTTGTTGTCAGCGCACCATGCAGCCAGGTGCTTGACCTCCTCCCTGTAGGCTGACTCGTCATTGTCACTGATCAGACCTACCACCGTGGTTTCGTCTGCGAACTTGACGATGGTGTTGATACCGTGTACAGAAACTCAGTCGTAGAGGGAGTACAGGAAGAGGCTCGGCACACCAGTGTTCAGGTTCAGGGTTGAGGTGGTGAAGTCGTCTAACCTGACAGACTGGGGTCTGTTGGTCAGGAAGTCCAAAGTCCAGTTACAGAGAGAGGGGCTGATCCCTAGGTCATGGAGTTTGGTGACCAGCCTAGAGGGAATGACCGTATTGAATGCTGAGCTAAAGTCTATGAACAGCATTCTCACATAGGTGTTGGTTTTGTCATGGAAGAGTGTAAAGCTGTGAAGATGGCGTCCTCTGCAGACCTGTTCGGTCGGTAGGCAAACTGGTGGGGATCCAGTGTTGGAGGGAGGCAGGACTTAAGGTAGGCCAAAACCAGTCTTTCGAAGCACTTCATGATCGTGGGGGTGAGTGCAACAGGTCGGAGGTCATTCGGGCTTGATGCGGTCGACTGCTGCGGCACTGGCACAATGGTTGCGGTCTTGAAGCACGTAGGAACAACCGCCTGGGCCAGTGACAGATTGAAAATTTGTATTAGGGCCAGGACAATACCAGTATTGCAATATATTTTCAATGGCAAAAATGAAAACGCATAGCAGATCTCACTCTTTGGTCCTTTAAAAACCTGCTGTATGTAAAATATTGTCTGATACAGCTTGGAAAATAAATAAATATTACTCAGGATGACAACATAATGATATTTGTTTCCAACATTACGTCTGTTTTCCTAAAGAACTTTTATCCACTTCGTGTTTTGGATACTGGTATCGTCCCGGACCTAATTTGCAGTGGATGTGTATCATCTCTACACGAGAACATTTGTTTACACTTTATATGAAAGTGATGCTCCAGAGCCTCTTTAGCCTCTTGGGGAGATTTGGTTGGGAGGCCCCCCCACCAAGCGGGTTCCCAACAATTATGGCTTGACTGCGGAGAGAAACATGTGCATATTAAAGTTAATTTCCTGTAATTCGACACTACAGTAAATGGTGACCCCGATGTGATATATCTTACAGATACTTTGGACTAAATTTGAGTTTATTCTATTCTATTATTCTATTGGGGCAGCAGGTAGCCTAGTGGTTAGCGGTTTGGACTTGTAACTGAAAGATTGCAAGATCGAATCCCCGAGCTGACAAGGTAAAAATCTGTTGTTCTGCCCCTGAACAAGGTAGTTAACCCACTGTTCCTAGGCCATCATTTAAAATAAGAATTTGTTCTTAACTGACTTAACTGACTAGTTAAAAAAAGGTAAAATTAACATATATAACGAACATGTGGCCTATGTGATGGCGAATATGCAAGCAATCTACATTTTTGAATTATGGTAATCGACTCGTATTAATGATTTGATCAAAAAAGGCAAGAATGTTCTCACATTTGATTCGAATAGGGATGAAATTCTTTAGTACTGGCAATATACACTGAGTATACCAAACATAGGGGGTGCGGGGGGGGTCTGGTGAACATGTCAGGGTTCTATGGCCGCAGACAGAACAGCAGAAACGGGGTCAGCAGCACGACCAGATGGACTAGGGACGGGGACATTCAGGAGTCGTCAGGCCAGATGGTCCTGAGGCATGGTCCTAGGGCTCAGGTCCTCCGAGAGGGGAGAGAGAGAGAAAGATGAGAGAATTAGAGGGAGCATATTTAACATCACACAGGACACCAGAAAAGACAGGAGAATTACACCGGATATAACAGAATGACCCTAGCCCCCCGTTCAAAGGCACTTAAATATTGTCTTGCCCATTCACCCTCTGAATGGCACACATACACAATCCATGTCCATATTGTCTCAAAACTTAAAAATCCTTATTAAACCTGTCACCTCCCTTTCATTTATACTGATTGAAGTGGATTTATGAACATTTGAACATCTAAGCCATGTGCTGTTATAATCTCCACCCGGCACAGCCAGAAGAGGACTGGCCACCCCTCATAGCCTGGTTCCTCTCTAGGTTTCTTCCTAGGTTTTGGCCTTTCTAGGGAGTTTTTCCTAGCCACCATGCTTCTACACCTGCATTGCTTGCTGTTTGGGGTTTTAGGCTGGGTTTCTGTACAGCACTTTGAGATATCAGCTGATGTAAGAAGGGCTATATAAATACATTTGATTGGATTTAACAAGTGACATCAATAATTGGGTTCACCTGGTCAGTCTGTCATGGAAAGAGAAGGTGTTCTTAATGTTTTGTATACTCAGTCTATTGACAAGCATAAGAAAAAATACAAGAGAATGTTCATTCTAAAGCTTGCTGCGCTTTTACTCGGGGAAAAACGAATAGCAACACAACAAACTACTGATGAACTTCCCAGAGGAAATCCGAGTGCAACATAGAGCAATTGGAAGCAGAACTTCAAGCATTTGAAAAAGAGCATGATCAGACTAGGTCATTTCTACATGATGCGCAGCGAGATTTGTTAGAACAGAGCACAAATAGGCTCCAAAGCGATAAGCCTGACTGAGATACAGATAGCTGCACAGTCAGTCCCACTTAGGGTGTGGCCATGCCAGAGTATGTGAGCAGAGTGAGGAGTGGAGCTTGCCCTATTTGACTGGATCGTGGAGCAAGTTTCCCAGAGGCTGGGGCTTCGGCTTTCTCGCCCCCTTCAATTTCGCTCCAGTAGTGCTCCAGTAGCACTCATTTTACAAGCTCAAGGCATGCCCGGCCCAGCATGCATTTGTAGTCTACTTGTGTGCTGCTATAGCACCTTGCTTTAGCTACTGTCATCTAATATTCTAAATATCTTCATAAAGAAGCTGATAAAACACACAGGTGAAAAATCAAGGTGACTTACAAAGATGAGGACCAAGAGCAAGAGAGGGAGTGTGGTTATGTAGTGTCCACAACTAAAGAATGAAAAGACAGGTATCCCGAAAGCATGTACTTACTACGTGTACATGCTAACAGAAAGGAACGAGGTGGGTAGCTAGCTAAGTGTGTCATTTTAGCACATTATTTATGAACAAAAAATAATCTCTAAAAAGTTCAGTTAATTTTCCTTCTATTATCTATACATTAGGCCATCATTGAGGGCATGTTAACTCTATTACGTCTTTCAAGGAGCATTCTGTTTTCATAGAGATATTTCAACCAAAATCCTTTAGGCCTACCTACAGAACAAAATAAAAATAACTATGCATCCCTGCCCAGCCTGGCATTAGTGGCCCAAACGGTGTTTAGCATCCCAAGTGGCTCTGCAAGAGCTGAGAGCGTATTCTCTGCGGCTGGCCTGCTCTCCAGGCACAATCACATGAGCCTGAAGCTACAGACTCTGGCCAAACTCATGTTTCTAAAAATAAATTCAAAGGCACTGTAGACTGAGCCTAATGAGGCATTTTTAATTTAATTTGTATTTAATTCTAAGTAAGTCAATCAGCATGTATGTGCAATTTATAGACTATAACGATTTAATACAACAAAATGTTGCGTAAATGCTGAGCTTACACGGAACCCAAACTGGCTGTGCGTGTGCGCCATAGTGTTGACAGTACCAAAATAAAACAACTAATTTACAAAAAACACTGCAGCACAAACAAGTTACAACGTGAAATCGCCTCTATCCCATTCAGACCTTAGAGGACCAAACTACATCTCCCATAATGCAACGCCCGCACCAGCTCAGCTAACCGTCTGCATCACAGAAAGGCATGCTAGCTAGCAACAGCAGCACTTTTAGCACTCTGTAAACTATATTAATAACAACAATAAAACTCTGAAAGTTACATGTTTCTAAAGTCTCACATTCCCTTATAACAATATCTACAGCAAGACACACCTTTCTCAGTGTTTTCTCGGTCTGAGGAGAACGGCAGCTACGGATAGTACCAGGGTGTTAGTAGGTGAAGCAAGCACCCAGATGAAATAAAATATATTTAATGAAACAAAACCCGAAGATGTTAACATCATTCAGCTACTGTAACTGCCCACCTAACATCAACAGGCAGCACCAGTAGCGCAACAATTAAAAATGGACACCAAAAGTAAAGTTCCTGGCGATCAAAGTGATCTGACTCCCCCTTCTGTCTGAACTTGGAATATTCCTGTTCGCGGGCTTTGGCCCTGAACCTGGTTGTTCTGTTCTGCGTTGTGTACTATTCTAATAATTTGAAGTTTGATGGAATAACCATTTTAATTCTACTACAAATACATTTCATATTAGGCTACATGTCTGACTCCTGACCTATTTAGTGTTTTTTGCTGGTTAATACGACATGTAGCCTATTTGAAATTATGAGTGCTTCTTACAGTCACCTTTTCCTGTTGTTTACTTAAATACTTCATTCAAATCATATGGTTTGGTTTCAATATTTCAAAACCAAATGGTAGGTTATACGCCACAGCTTTCAGCCAATCAGCATTCAGGGCTCGAACCACCCGGTTTATAATTTCAATTATCTCGCCAACCCTCTCGTTACCACTCTGGGTAGCAGAGTTTCAGTTGTGTTTACATCTGTAGGTCTGATATCTGATTGGAAGTTCACTTTTATAGTAGCATATTGGTTAACAACTCACATTGTTTTATTTTAACAACTCAGAGGCTTTTAAGAGTCTTAGATTCATTGTCTCTCTCTTTTTCTTTGTTCCTGACCTGCGCTAGTGAGATACGCTCTCTCTCTCTCCACCCCAGCGACGCTTGGGCCATGGCCTTTCAGGCTATGACTTCTCTCCCTCTCTGATCATGCATAAGGTATTGCATTGTAATGTTTGTTAATGCCTTGTATATGATTTCATAATGTTAAATACCTTTCCACTCTCAGTCCAATTCTTGCTAGTCAATGTCAACTCATTGCCTAATGCTTGCTTGCATATTTTAAGTATCTTTATAGCGTAAAAGATAAACATTTTAATGTATAAATAGTTATATATCAAATACTACCACACTACAAAGTCAATCAATTTAATATACACCATCACAAATTTTCACATGTTTTCATTTAGGCAGGTCTTAAGAAACATTATGATATTAAACCTCTACGGGATCAGTGTCCCCCCCCGCGGGACGGTTGAGCTAATGTAGGCAAATGTGATTAGCATGAGGTTGTAAGTAACAAAAACATTTCCCAGGACAGATATGGGCAGAAAGCTTAAATTCTTGTTAATTTAACTGCACTGTCCAATTTACAGTAGGTATTACAGTGAAAGAATATCAATCAATTTGTTTGAGAAGAGTGCACAATGTATTGATAAACCAATTAGGCACATTTGGGCAGTCTTGATACAACATTTTGAACAGATATACAATGGTTCATTGTTCAGTCTAAGACTTTGCACTGACACTGCTGCCATCTAGTGACCAAAATCGAAATTGCGCCTGGGCTGGAATATAAATACATTTATAAATATGTATATTTATTTATAGGCAATGAGTTGACATTGACTAGCAAGAAGGGCTAGGGGGCAGTATTGACACGGCTGGATAAAAAACGTACCCGATTTAATCTGGTTACTACTCCTGCCCAGTAACTAGAATATGCATATAATTATTGGCTTTGGATAGAAAACACTCCAAAGTTTCTAAAACTGTTTGAATGGTCTCTGTGAGTATAACAGAACTCAAATTTGCAGGTCAAAACCTGAGAAGATTCTGTACAGGAAGTACCCTGTCTGACCATTTCTTGGCCTTCTTTGCCATCTCTATCCATTACAAAGGATCTCTGCTGTTACGTGACACTTCCTACGGCTCACATGGTCTCTCAGAAGGCGGCAAAAAGCTGAATCGTGGCTTTGCAGGCTCTGGCTGAAAAAAAGTAGCGCGTTTGGGTAGTGGCTGGTTACAGTACTGTGAGACTCAGGCTCGTGCCCGTGTCGACCGAAAGCTTTGTTTTCTTTCCTCTGTTTACCTAAACGGAGATTCCCGGTCGGAATATTATCGCTTTTTTACGAGAAAAATGGCATAAAAATGGATTTTAAACAGCGGTTGACATGCTTCGAAGTACGGTAATGGAATATTTCGAATTTTTTTGTCACGAATTGCGCCATGCTCGTAACCCTGATTTACCATTTCGGATAGTGTCTGGAACGCACGAACAAAACGCCGCTGTTTGGATATAACGATGGATTATTTTGGACCAAACCAACATTTGTTATTGAAGTAGCAGTCCTGGGAATGCATTCTGACGAAGACAACAAAGGTAATCAAACTTTTGTAATAGTAAATCTGACTTTGGTCAGGGCTAAACTTGGTCGGTGTCTAAATGGCTAGCCGTGATGGCTGGGCTATCTACTGAGAATATTGCAAAATGTGCTTTCACCGAAAAGCTATTTTAAAATCGGACACCTCGATTGCACAAAGGAGTTCTGTATCTATAATTCTTAAAATAATTGTTATGTTTTTTGTGAACGTTTATCGTGAGTAATTTAGTAAATTGTTAGTAAATTCCCCGGAAGTTTGCGGGGAATTAGTATGCTAGTTCTGAACGTCACATGCTAATGTAAAAAGCTGGTTTTTGATATAAATATGAACTTGATTGAACAAAACATGCATGTATTGTATAACATAATGTCCTAGGTGTGTCATCTGATGAAGATCATCAAAGGTTAGTGCTGCATTTAGCTGTCTTCTGGGTTTATGTGACATTATATGCTAGCTTGAAAAATGGGTGTCTGATTATTTCTGGCTGGGTACTCTGCTGACATAATCTAATGTTTTGCTTTCGTTGTAAAGCCTTTTTGAAATCGGACAGTGTGGTTAGATTAACGAGAGTCTTGTCTTTAAAATGCTGTAAAATAGTCATATGTTTGAGAAATTGAAGTAATAGCATTTCTAAGGTATTTGAAAATCACGCCACGGGATTCAACTGGCTGTTGCGTAGGTGGGACGAATTCGTCCCGCCTAGCCCAGAGAGGTTAACATTATGAAATCATATACAAGGCACTATGATCAAATACCTTATTAATTATCTGATAAATCATGAACAAATCATTTAAAATAGCGTTTATAAATGTGTAAATAACTATTTATAGATTTGTCATTGACATTTACAAATGTAGGAATAATGATTAATAAATGGTAATTGAACTCTTCACAAACAGTTTATAAATGGTATATTAAGGGACTTTAATATAAAGTCTTACTGAACATTTTGATCCATCGATGAGACTTCATCAATACAATCCATTATCATTCGTCTCCTAACTCATGTATCTCTATGACATGTAACTGATGTGCTCTGTTTTTCCTTCCTCAGCCACCGTAACGCTGCGGTGAGGAGCTGCACTGCTCAGCACCTGGAGAGACTGGCTGAGGTCATGGGGATGGCTCGTCTCCTGTCGGGGAAGAAAGACCTCACTGACCGTTTCTTGATTGCAGTCAGTAAACTGGCTGTGGACCCTGCACAGGAAGTCAGGTGGGATGTTCCTCCTGTAAAGTAGCTTGCTTAAACATAATGGCCGGCCTTAATTTAGGCCGTGATTCAATCCATGGCTCGCTATAGCACTAGATCGCCGACAATGCAGCTTGTAAAGGTAATTTACTCTTGAGTCGACATCTGCAGCGTTTACCACGAATACAAATTGAAATTGCCTTTAAAAGCCACATTGTCGGCTGTCTACAGCATCTATGCTAAAGGGTGTCATGGATTGAATTGCGGATTTTAGGTATTCCAAAACAACCACAGGTTCTCTTGGAGGGGAATAGTAATTGAAAACAAATAGGAAAAATTATAAACGCAAATAAGTGCTACGTGGCATAGGAAAATCCAAGTCCAGGCACTCATGTGGGTTTGAAAGTTAAAAAGCCAAAAGCTTAGCCGAAGCCAAAGGATGTTCTTCTCCCATCGCCAACTAGCGACCTCCTGTGGTGACCAATGCACGCTGACACGGTCGCCAGGTGTATGGTGTTTTCTCCGACACATTGGTGCAGCTGGCTTCCAGGTTAAGCGGGCTTTGTGTCAAGAAGTAGTACGGCTTGGTTGGGTGGTGTTTCGCAGGACGCACGGCACTCGACCCTCTTGCAAATTCGACCTAATGTATGTCTTATTTTGATGGGATATTTTTTTCTCAGGTTGCCATCGTTTGAGTACTGTTTTTAATCACAGACAGGAGAAATTATTTGATATGTTGCACGTTTAAGATGATATTAATATCTTTGTCCACAGGCATCATGGTCGCAATATCTTGAGAAACGTGGCCCCCAATGGCGACTTTGCTAAAATGTGGGACAAATTCGCTCCGAGGAAAGAGCGAGAATCCTTGAGGGAGGTCATCTCAAAGGTTAACCTCAAAGAAAGGTACATTCTCTCTGGATGATTAGAAGAAGTATGACAAATGAGCTGATATGATTACAGAACTCCAATCCCACTGGGCACAGACATCAGTTCAATGTCTAGTTTTGATTTAAATTTGGGAAATCAACCAATGTGAAATTAACCAAAAATGTTGGTTAAAAGTTGGGTGAAAAAAATCCAATTGTGTTTTCCACATTGATTCACCGTCATCACATAGATTTTTTTGTTGTTGTTGAAATGAGGTGGAAACAACGTTTATTCAACCAGTTTTGGCCCAATGGGATGAATTTAATATACTGTAAGATTATATCTTTCTGTCTTTTCTCTTTTTCAACAGGAATATCTGAATAATCCCCAACTTGACTATATGTTTGTATCTAAATATTTGCACATTTCCCAACTGGACTATTATCCCCTCCAGTCCCCAAACTCTAATATTTTCGCTCATTCTAAGAAATTTGACACTATCATCCAAACCCCCATGTAAATGCATCTTTAAGCTGCATCGACTCCCTGTCCAAGTCCTGAATTCACTATAAGGCAATATGAACCACATTCAAAGCACTAAATGACCTTTCCTCGAAGCTCCTATCTGATCTACCAGCTCAATAGTGGTCTACTGAAACCATACTCACCATCTCAGGGGGTGCTCAGATCATCAACCACTGACCTCCACACCATCCTCAAAACCAGCAGTCCTCTTTTGGAGGCAGATTGGTCAGTGCTCCTGTATGGCACCAACATTGTGGATTTTCATCCAATGCTTCTGGACTATGAGAACATTCTTTGGACAATAAAATTAGGTAAAATGGAAGCTGGCTACAGTCTCAGTTTTATCCTCCAAGACAGTGTGAGGATGTGTAACAACAATACCTGTAGTTTAATTTCATGATCAGGGCCAGATTACCGAATGGGCACGCAGGGCACCTGCCCTGTGGGCCCCGACCTCCAGGGAATATCATCATAACATCCAAAACTAAAAGTATAGTGGATGTATATTACAGTACGTGGACGTTTTACAATTCGTGAGCTCGTTTCATAATTTGTAGCCATGTTTAATATAAATTTGTGCTCATTTTGTAGAAATTCGTGAGCATTTAAAAACATTTAGTGGGGATGTTTTATATCAATTTGCTTACTGGTGCTCTTCCATGCCGTCTCGAGGAGGGGTGCGTCACTTGAGTGGGTTGAGTCACTGACGTGATCCTCCTGTCTGGGTTGGTGCCCCCCTTGGGTTGTGCCGTGGGGAGATCTTTGTGGGCTATACTCGGCCCTGTCTCAGGATGGTAAGTTGGTGGTTGAAGTAATCCCTCTAGTGGTGTGGGGGCTGTGCTTTGGCAAAGTGGGTAGGGTTATATCCTGCCTGTTTGGCCCTGTCCGGGGGTATCGTCGGATGGGGCCACAGTGTCTCCCGACCTCTCCTGTCTCAGCCTCCAGTATTTATGCTGCAGTAGTTTATGTGTCGGGGAGCTAGGGTCAGTCTGTTATATCTGGAGTATTTCTCCTGTCTTATCCGGTGTCCTGTGTGAATTTAAGTATGCTCTCTCTAATTCTTTCTTTCTCTCTCTCTCTCTTTCTTTCTCTTTCTTTCTCTCTCTCTCTCTCTCTTTCTCTCTCTCTTTCTCTCTTTCGCTCTCTCTCTTTCTCCCTCTTTCTCTCTTTCTCTCTTTCTCTCTCTCTCTTTCTCTCTCTCTCTTTCTCTCTCTCTTTCTCTCTCTCTTTCTCTCTCTCTCTCTTTCTCTCTCTCTTTTTCTCTCTCTCTTTCTCTTTCTCTCTCTCTTTCTCTCTCTCTCGGAGGACCTGAGCCCTAGGACCATGCCTCAGGACTACCTTGCCTGATGACTCCTTGCTGTCCCCAGTCCACCTGGCTGTGCTGCTGCTCCAGTTTCAACTGTTCTGCCTGCGGCTATGGAACCCTGATCTGTTCACCGGACGTGCTACCTGTCCCAGACCTGCTGTTTTCAAATCTCCAGAGACAGCAGGAGCGGTAGAGATACTCTGAATGATCGGCTATGAAAAGCCAACTGACATTTACTCCTGAGGTTCTGACCTGTTGCACCCTCGACAACCACTGTGATTATTATTATTTGACCCTGCTGGTCATCTTTGAACATCTTGGCCATGTTCTGTTATAATCTCCACCCGGCACAGCCAGAAGAGGACTGGCCACCCCTCATAGCCTGGTTCCTCTCTAGGTTTCTTCCTAGGTTCTGGCCTTTCTAGGGAGTTGTTCCTAGCCACCGTACTTCTACACCTGCATTGTTTGCTGTTTGGGGTTTTAGGCTGGGTTTCTGTACAGCGCTTTGAGATATCAGCTGATGTAAGAAGGGCTTTATAAATAAATTTGATTTGAAATTTGATTTGATATATGCTCCTAAAAACAAATGAGGAGATGGAAGATACAGGACTTGAAGCGCATCCAGTGTCACAAATAGAACCAAGTTCTATTTTAGCACCTGGCTAAGCAGATGCTTGGGCACGTGCAATGATTGAATAACATGTATGTGTTCATTTATTTTGCAACTGGTCTGGTCAGCATGTTAGAGATAGACAGGACTCCAGTCATACTGCAAAACACCACTAGATGCCAGACATACCATTTGCATAGATGGGAATAACCAAGAATTCATGTGAAATCCATTCATGAGAATATTTAAAGAAAGGGAAAGGGGGATAGCTAGTTAGAGCACAAGTGGAAAAGGGTAGTCACTAGTGGGGACAAAAATAATGTATGCTTCTTTCCGCCACACATTACAACAGTGGTTGTTGTATTTTCTGTTTTGTTTGATTATCACAGGATTTGGGCTTTGTTGCCCTTGTTTACAGTGACCTAAATAATGCTCAAGTAAAAGATGGTGCCTCACAACCACGACCACCCAGAGTTTATACCATTAGTTTCTACATCCAGCTTCTAATGGTGCATTTACATACAGGATTTACCCCAGTATTTTACCCATGGATCCCTGCTCTCATTTGGGGCCAAGGCAATGCTCTGTGTTCTTTTCAGCTGTTTTTTACATAACAATGGCTATCTGTGAACTTTAACACCTTCTCACAAAGCAACAGACTTGAATGATGCAGAGATTGTTGATGTCGTCACCATAAGTCTTTAGAGCTGACATCAACATAAAACCCTGGTCGAAACCCTGGAGTGTGGGTAAGTCTATATGGAAAAGTACCACTAGAGGGAGCCACATCCCAACATGTGATCCTGGATCCACAAATCTATCAGCAAATGTCAACATTTCTGCAAGGTCTCAGTCTCACATCAGAGTTAGACGTTCATCCATGTTTCTCAAACGTCAAATTTCAAAGTTGTTCCAAACGTTAAATCTCAAAGTGTTTAAGGTTAAATGTAGGGATTAACTCCGGATTTTAAGGTTAGGGTTAAGTTTAGGCATTAACTCAGAAATCTTAAGGTTAAGCATTAACTCCAAATGGTTAAGGTTTGGGATAGGCTTATAACAAAACTATCAAAATTGACACTCTATCGCTGGATTCAACCATGAAACCTTTGGAGTCAGAGGCAGATGCTTATCCACATCCACAATGTCCTAGAAAAACCAAAACTTACTTAAAGGTAACAGCGCTCACTGTTGCCCCTGGTGGCCGGTTTCCACGTCATATCCTGACATCCTCAGCCATGGATGGATGTCGAATACTGGCTTGTATCACGGGTGATCTGCCTGCAAAACTCTGATTCCATTCCAGTCTGGCTCAGCTCAGCAAATGTAGCAATTGGACATTTGAAAACGTAGAAAATCCAATTCAATGATATTGTTGTTTCCTGAACTGAGTGAACTCATGAACTGCATTTGACTACATTTTCAGAGTTAATTGAGTTGAAATGGAATGAAGGCCAACCCTGCTAACCATGGTCCTTCCCTGTAAAGCCTAGACCTTTCCCATCAAAACCCCAAGCCCCCATCCTTGTCTACAGTGCCTTCAGAAAGTATTCATACACCTTGACTTATTCCACATTTCGTTGTGTTACAGTCTGAATTCAAAATTGATTAAATATGTTTTTCTCTCACCCAGCTACACACAGTACACCATAATGAAAAAGTGAAAACATATATTAAGAAATGTTTGCAAATGTATTGAACATTTAATACTGAAATATCTCATTTACATAAGTATTCACACCCTTGAGTCAATACTTTGTACAAGCACCTTTGGCAGCGATTACAGCTGTGAGTCTTTCTGGGTAAAGTCTCTAAGAGCTTTCCACACCTGGATTGTGCAACATTTGCCCATTATTCGTTTCAATATTCTTCAAGCTCTATACCAGGCAGTGTCAGAGGAAGGCCTTAAAAATTGTCAAAGGCTCCAGCCACCTAAGTCATAGACTGTTCTCTCTGCTACTGCACAGCAAGCGGTCCCGGAATGCCAAAAGGCTCCTTAACAGCTTCTACCCCTAAGCCATAGCACTGCTGAACAGTTAATCAAATGGTTACCCGGACTATTTGCATTGACCCCTTTATTTTATTCATATTTGTTCTTATTTTCTGCACTGACTCTCTTCCATAGGCTCGATATACACTCACTGGACTCTAACCATACACTTACACATACTACACTGACACTCCAAAACACACACACAAAATGGTTTAAGGGCAACAAAGTCAAGGTGTTGGAATGGCCATCACAAAGCCCTGACCTCAATCCTATAGGGCAGAACTGAAAAAGCGTGAGCGAGCAACGAGGCCTACAAACCTGACTCAGTTACACCAGCTCTGTCAGGAGGAATGGGCCAAAATTCACCAAACTAATTGTGGGAAACTTGTGGAAGGCTACCCGAAACGTTTGACCCAAATTAAACAATTTAAAGGCAATGCTACCAAATACTAATTGAGTGTATGTACACTTCTGACCCACTGGGAATGTGAAGAAAGAAATACAAGCTGAAATAAATCAATCTCTCTTCTATTATTCTGACATTTCACATTCTTAACATAAAGTGGTGATCCTAACTAACCTAAGATGGGATTTTTACTAGGATTAAATTTCAGGAATTGTGAAAAACTGAGTTTAAATGTATTTGGCTAAGGTGTATGTAAACTTCCGACTTCAACTGTATACGGTATATATATATAAACTCAGCAAAAAAAGAAACGTCCTCTTATTGTCAACTGCGTTTATTTTCAGCAAACTTAACATGTGTAAATATTTGTATGAACATAAGATTCAACAACTGAGACATAAACTGAACCAGTTCCACAGAAATGTGACTAACAGAAATGGAATAATGGAAATGGAATAATGTGTCCCTGAACAAAGGGGGGGTCAAGATCAAAAGTAACAGTCAGTATCTGGTGTGGCCACCAACTGCATTAAGTACTGCAGTGCATCTCCTCGTCATGGACTGCACCAGATTTGCCAGTTCTTGCTGTGAGATGTTACCCCACTCTTCCACCAAGGCACCTGCAAGTTCCCGGACATTTCTGGGGGGGAATGGCCCTAGCTCTCACCCTCCGATCCAACAGGTCCCAGACGTGCTCAATGGGATTGAGATCCGGGCTCTTTGCTAACCATGGCACAACACTGATATTCCTGTCTTGTAGGAAATAATGCACAGAACGAGCAGTATGGCTGGTGGCATTGTCACGCTGGAGGGTCATGTCAGGATGAGCCTGCAGGAAGTGTACCACATGAGGGAGGAGGATGTCTTCCCTGTAATACACAGCGTTGAGACTGCCTGCAATGACAACAAGCTCAGTCATATGATGCTGTGACATACCGCCCCAGACCACGACGGACCGTCCACCTCCAAATTGATCCCGCTCCAGAGTACAGGCCTCGGTGTAACGCTCATTCCTTCGACGATAAACGTGAATCTGACCATCACCCCTGGTGAGACAAAATCACGACTCGTCAATGAAGAGCACTTTT
Source organism: Salmo salar (assembly GCF_965601325.2). Classification (NCBI taxonomy): domain Eukaryota; kingdom Metazoa; phylum Chordata; class Actinopteri; order Salmoniformes; family Salmonidae; genus Salmo; species Salmo salar. The sequence continues at coordinate 52,193,039 of NC_138292.1, read as the reverse complement.
TGGCAGTCTTGTCTGGTCCAGCGACGGTGGGTTTGTGCCCATAGGCGACGCTGTTGCCGGTGATGTCTGGTGAGGACCTGCCTTACAACAGGCCTTCAAGCCCTCAGTCCAGCCTCTCACAGCCTATTGCGGACAGTCTGAGCACTGATAGAGGGATTTTGCGTTCCTGGTGTAACTCGGGCAGTTGTTGTTGCCATCCTGTACCTGTCCCGCAGGTGTGATGTTTGCATGTACCGATCCTGTGCAGGTGTTGTTACACGTGGTCTGCCACTGCGAGTATGATCAGCTGTCCGTCCTGTCTCCCTGTTGCGCTGTCTTAGGCGTCTCACAGTACGGACATTGCAATTTATTGCCCTGGCCACATCTGCAGTCCTCATGCCTCCTTGCAGCATGCCTAAGGCACGTTCACGCAGATGAGCAGGGACCCTGGGCATCTTTCTTTTGGTGTTTTTCAGAGTCAGTAGAAAGGCCTGTTTGGTGTCCTAAGTTTTCATAACTGTGACCTTAATTGCCTACCGTCTGTAAGCTGTTAGTGTCTTAATGACTGTTCCACAGGTGCATGTTCAATAATTGTTTATGGTTCATTGAACAGGCATGGGAAACAGTGTTTAAACCCTTTACAATGAAGATCTGTGAAGTTACATGGATTTTTACGAATTATCTGTGGAAGACAGTGTCCTAAAAAAAGGGACGTTTATTTTTTGCTGAGTTTATATATATATATATATATATTTACAAATTCATCACACATTTATGATTTTATATGGGAATCAAAAAGCTTTCATGAATGTTCACCATGTGCTGATGTGCTCAGTGCTGTCAACAGACCCCATTATGACATCACAATGTAACGGAATCCTTGCCATGATATCATTGCTGGTTCCATCTGACAAGCAACATTTCATGATAGTTCTCTCACAGAGATAGGTTAAGTTCTTATTTTGAGAGTGTTAACATTTATTATCAATGGCTTATCGAGGAAGAAAATCAAGTGAGTTTGACAAACTCCAGAAGGAGAACTCTCAGATGAGGAGCGTCATCGAAAACTTGAGGAAGCAAAACATGGCTTTAAACCAACAGGATGACCAGGACAGGTTTTCAAGTTTTGTAAGGCTCATCAGTATTTCAAACGTTTTTCAAAAATATCACTGTGTTTATTTTGTGGTTTCATAGACATACAGTAGGCCTACATCCATAACATCTTTAGCTTAAAAGCTTTATATGACACACTGTAGAAACTATTTTGACTACTTCACTTCTGCTATTCATTTCATACTATACCATTGTGATCCAGGGCTATCAGGAGAGCTACCCAATCCCAGAGGGCCATCGGGGCTTCATCAGTGATGCCAGACTTCTGCAGATGCAGAGAGCTGAGAGAGAGGCCATGGAAGGAAAGCAAAGAAAGATAAGTGCTATCCATGAGAATTATGTCCGGACTGCTCTCATCGGGGTTGGCAGCACCTTCGCGCACCACTTCGTCCCCTCTATTCAGTGCATTCCGCGGCCGAAAGCTCCACCGAGGCCTTTGCCACGAAGGCTTGAACACATAGCTCTGGCCCCACTGAAGAACGTGGTGGGGGTGGACGGAGCCCAAGTTCGACCCGGATCTCACTCTCTGGAGTCCATCCAGGTAAATAAGTCATTCAGCAGCAGTAGCGTGCGGCCTGTTCCCGTCCCTCCCACTGGAGCTCCCTCCAAGAGGGGCAAGAAGAAGAAGGGCAGGCGGGGAGTCAAAGCCCTGAAAGTCCAGTTGGACCAGGGCTGTGCTGACAACAACGGACCCATTGACCTGATGGAGGAGGTGAGGGACATCGAGGCTCACCTGAAGGAGGAGGCCTGGAAGGTAGGATGGACTTTCAATTTATTGTAAATGTGAAAATTTGTGAAAACACAAGTGTAGACCATACTGTGAAACCAACAGTGCAGTTCAAGAAGAGTTAGGAAAATATTTAACAAATAAACTAATGTAAACAATAATAATAATAATAATAAAAGTAACACAATGACATAACAATAACGAGGCTATATACAGGGGGTATCGGTACCGAGTCAGTGTGCGGGGGTACAGGTTAGTTGAGGGGGTACAGTGTGCGGGGGTACAGGTTAGAAAGGATACTCTCTTTGACGGCATGATAGAATAGATCCTAGAATTAAGGATCTCTGTGTATTAGTTTATGTATATACTAGTTCTATATGCATTTCTATGATGGGAGCATTCTTTTCTGGTCTACGCCAAAGGTGGTACATGAGGTGAAGGCCATGGGCAGGAGAAGTTTGGGCTCGGCCATGTCCATGGGGGAAATAGCCACCAGCTCTCTGGGAAGCCTGAGCTCAGTGGATATGAACACCCCTGCGGAGCTCCGTGACTACTTGGATGTTGGGACCCCGGTAAAGTCGCGTGACAGTCCACCCAGGCCTGCTCCCCCCCCTACCAAGCCCAGGAGCAAACTGCCTCGGCCTACAAGGTTCCTTAGCCTGCAAAAGGCTGACACTGGCTCAGGTCAGTCCCTCTCATGTACTCACACTAATTTAAATTAGACAGGGAGATGAAGCTAGGTAGACTGATAGTAGGAAGGGAAGGGACACAAATGGCTTTAGCCCAGGGCTAAGACATTTTTCCACACTTGCTTTGCCTGTTGCACAGTGAGATAACCTTTGCTCAAGGCGAATTAGACCCTGCTTCTGAGCAGGGTGAGCACCAAAAAATGTGTGCTAAATTTAAAATGATATCATAATGAACTAAGATGTTCTAGTGTTAAAAGCTACAAACAGATATGGAAATGAGTAAATGCATAAATACATACATACAGTTCACAGAGAGATAGATGTCTGCTGTCAACCCATAGACAAGAAGGCAGCCAGTGAGCCAAAGGGCCAAATAAAGAAAAGTCAGGACCAGGCCAGATTGCAGCCCCTGTCCAACCCAGAGCAGGCCCTGACTAAGACCTTCAAGCTGCTCCACTCTGCCTCTGATGACTGGTGAGCATTCACTGTAGACAAGACCAATGGAGCTAGGCTAAAGGAAGCACAGTGTAGTGTCCTTGGAAATGTAGATTTGAGCTACAGAGCGTAGAAACTTCTGAAATTAAGAGACCAGAGTCCTAATTGATGAACATCTTTATAATGTTTTTGGAAAATGTTGTGGAAATTGCTTACGTTTCTTTCACTGACTTGCAGGGAGAAGAAGATCGAGGGCTTGGCCTCTCTCCGTGTGATGGCTCAGAACCACATGGACATACTGATGCCTAAACTCCATGATATCTGCCTTGCCATTATAAATGAGGTAGCTCTATTCATTCACTGCCCTATTCATTCATCTGCACAAATCTGACAGTTCAGATCCTTCTAACCCCCCCCTTAAAAGATTTAGATGCACTATTGTAAAGTGGTTGTTCCACTGGATATTATAAGGTGAATGCACCAATTTGTAAGTCGCTCTGGATGAGAGCGTCTGCTAAATGACTTAAATGTAAATGTAAATGTAAATCTGCTACATTTGGAGAACAAGCCAAATTATTGTGTCATGTTTCGGATGTTCGTGGGTTGTACTGCTCAACATTAATAGCTGGTCCTGTGCGTGTTATTATGATTCAGGTGAAGAACCTGCGCTCTGCAGTGTCCTGTGCTGCCATGGCCACACTGGGTGACATGTACGTTCACCTCCAGAGGGCCATGGACAGTGAGGTGGAGGGGACGGCACGCGTGCTGCTGCACAAAGCCAGCGAGGCCAACAACTTCATCCGGCAGGCCGCCAACTTTGCCCTGGGTCACATGGTGCAGAGCTGCACCCCTACCCGTGTCATGAATGCCCTGCTGGTCGGTGGGCTGAGGTAAAGAGGGAGAGGGGTCAATTAACACTCACTAAGGGGTAGATCCGGACTTCCACAAATGTTCACTTTGTCTCACATTGAAAGGTTGACTCGAATGGAAGTTAGGATTCACTCCAAACGGACCTGATGTGACAATGCAATAGATAATTGATATGTAGTGAACTTTCTGGTGCAAAATGGTCACTGCTCGCTTAAGTATACCACACATTAGATTAGAATCAACTTTATTGTCATTGAACAAGTACAAGTACAACGAAATGCAGTTAGTATCTGACCAGAAGTGCAAATAAAAGAGTGCAGAAAATGTAGTAAAAAGTAAAATAACTAAGTACGTTATTAAGTGGGATGTATAAATGTGCAATGAAGGCAAATGGCAAGTCTAAATGTGCAATGAAGGCAAATTGAAAGTGCAAGGAGGCATGCAACTGAAATGCAGGGAGAGCAGCAATGAGGTTACCGAGGTAGACATATACATGTACATCTGAATTATGTCCTTAATCAGATTTTGCAAAGCAATGTCAGAGTCCAGTAGTACTGTGAAATGGACAAAGAGAGTAGTGCAACAAGGTCCCTGAGAGGCAGTACCTTTTGTTTGTGGCATGGATGTGAAGGGTCCCTGATGCGCTGGAGGTCTCCGATAGCTGGGCACCAGTGATGTGGTGGGTGGTTTTCACCACCCGTTGCAGGGCCTTCCGGTCAGCCACGGAGCACCCGCCAAACCACACTGTGGCGCAGTTAGTCAGATTGCTCTCGACCGTGCAGTGGTAAAAGTTCACCAGGATCTTGGGAGACAGGCAGGCCTTCTTCAGCCTCCTCAAAAAGTACAGGCGCTGCTGCGCCTTCTTGACTAGGGTTGAGGTGTTGCGGGACCAGGAGAGGTCATCGGAGATGTAGACACCCAGGAATTTGAAGCTGGGCACACGCTCCACTTCAGTGCCATCAATGAGAACTGGGGCGTGGCTGCGGCTTTTAGACTTCCTGTTAATCCACTATGAGCTCCTTGGTTTTCTTTGCATTGAGGGCCAGGTTGTTGTCAGCGCACCATGCAGCCAGGTGCTTGACCTCCTCCCTGTAGGCTGACTCGTCATTGTCACTGATCAGACCTACCACCGTGGTTTCGTCTGCGAACTTGACGATGGTGTTGATACCGTGTACAGAAACTTAGTCGTAGGAGAAGAGGGAGTACAGGAAGAGGCTCGGCACACCAGTGTTCAGGTTCAGGGTTGAGGTGGTGAAGTCGTCTAACCTGACAGACTGGGGTCTGTTGGTCAGGAAGTCCAAAGTCCAGTTACAGAGAGAGGGGCTGATCCCTAGGTCATGGAGTTTGGTGACCAGCCTAGAGGGAATGACCGTATTGAATGCTGAGCTAAAGTCTATGAACAGCATTCTCACATAGGTGTTGGTTTTGTCATGGAAGAGTGTAAAGCTGTGAAGATGGCGTCCTCTGCAGACCTGTTCGGTCGGTAGGCAAACTGGTGGGGATCCAGTGTTGGAGGGAGGCAGGACTTAAGGTAGGCCAAAACCAGTCTTTCGAAGCACTTCATGATCGTGGGGGTGAGTGCAACAGGTCGGAGGTCATTCGGGCTTGATGCGGTCGACTGCTGCGGCACTGGCACAATGGTTGCGGTCTTGAAGCACGTAGGGACAACCGCCTGGGCCAGTGACAGATTGAAAATTTGTATTAGGGCCGGGACAATACCAGTATTGCAATATATTTTCAATGGCAAAAATGAAAACGCATAGCAGATCTCACTCTTTGGTCCTTTAAAAACCTGCTGTATGTAAAATATTGTCTGATACAGCTTGGAAAATAAATAAATATTACTCAGGATGACAACATAATGATATTTGTTTCCAACATTACGTCTGTTTTCCTAAAGAACTTTTATCCACTTCGTGTTTTGGATACTGGTATCGTCCCGGACCTAATTTGCAGTGGATGTGTATCATCACTACACGAGAACATTTGTTAACACTTTATATGAAAGTGATGCTCCAGAGCAGGGCCGGCTCTAGCCTCTTTAGCCTCTTGGGGAGATTTGGTTGGGAGGCCCCCCCACCAAGCGGGTTCCCAACAATTATGGCTTGACTGCGGAGAGAAACATGTGCATATTAAAGTTAATTTCCTGTAATTCGACACTACAGTAAATGGTGACCCCGATGTGATATATCTTACAGATACTTTGGACTAAATTTGAGTTTATTCTATTCTATTATTCTATTGGGGCAGCAGGTAGCCTAGTGGTTAGCGGTTTGGACTTGTAACTGAAAGATTGCAAGATCGAATCCCCGAGCTGACAAGGTAAAAATCTGTTGTTCTGCCCCTGAACAAGGTAGTTAACCCACTGTTCCTAGGCCATCATTTAAAATAAGAATTTGTTCTTAACTGACTTAACTGACTAGTTAAAAAAAGGTAAAATTAACATATATAACGAACATGTGGCCTATGTGATGGCGAATATGCAAGCAATCTACATTTTTGAATTATGGTAATCGACTCGTATTAATGATTTGATCAAAAAAGGCAAGAATGTTCTCACATTTGATTCGAATAGGGATGAAATTCTTTAGTACTGGCAATATACACTGAGTATACCAAACATAGGGGGTGCGGGGGGTCTGGTGAACATGTCAGGGTTCTATGGCCGCAGACAGAACAGCAGAAACGGGGTCAGCAGCACGACCAGATGGACTAGGGACGGGGACATTCAGGAGTCGTCAGGCCAGATGGTCCTGAGGCATGGTCCTAGGGCTCAGGTCCTCCGAGAGGGGAGAGAGAGAGAAAGATGAGAGAATTAGAGGGAGCATATATAACATCACACAGGACACCAGAAAAGACAGGAGAATTACACCGGATATAACAGAATGACCCTAGCCCCCCGTTCAAAGGCACTTAAATATTGTCTTGCCCATTCACCCTCTGAATGGCACACATACACAATCCATGTCCATATTGTCTCAAAGCTTAAAAATCCTTATTAAACCTGTCACCTCCCTTTCATTTATACTGATTGAAGTGGATTTATGAACATTTGAACATCTAGGCCATGTGCTGTTATAATCTCCACCCGGCACAGCCAGAAGAGGACTGGCCACTCCTCATAGCCTGGTTCCTCTCTAGGTTTCTTCCTAGGTTTTGGCCTTTCTAGGGAGTTTTTCCTAGCCACCATGCTTCTACACCTGCATTGCTTGCTGTTTGGGGTTTTAGGCTGGGTTTCTGTACAGCACTTTGAGATATCAGCTGATGTAAGAAGGGCTATATAAATACATTTGATTGGATTTAACAAGTGACATCAATAATTGGGTTCACCTGGTCAGTCTGTCATGGAAAGAGAAGGTGTTCTTAATGTTTTGTATACTCAGTCTATTGACAAGCATAAGAAAAAATACAAGAGAATGTTCATTCTAAAGCTTGCTGCGCTTTTACTCGGGGAAAAACGAATAGCAACACAGCAAACTACTGATGAACTTCCCAGAGGAAATCAGAGTGCAACATAGAGCAATTGGAAGCAGAACTTCAAGCATTTGAAAAAGAGCATGATCAGACTAGGTCATTTCTACATGATGCGCAGCGAGATTTGTTAGAACAGAGCACAAATAGGCTCCAAAGCGATAAGTCTGACTGAGATACAGATAGCTGCACAGTCAGTCCCACTTAGGGTGTGGCCATGCCAGAGTATGTGAGCAGAGTGAGGAGTGGAGCTTGCCCTATTTGACTGGATCGTGGAGCAAGTTTCCCAGAGGCTGGGGCTTCGGCTTTCTCGCCCCCTTCAATTTCGCTCCAGTAGTGCTCCAGTAGCACTCATTTTACAAGCTCAAGGCATGCCCGGCCCAGCATGCATTTGTAGTCTACTTGTGTGCTGCTATAGCACCTTGCTTTAGCTACTGTCATCTAATATTCTAAATATCTTCATAAAGAAGCTGATAAAACACACAGGTGAAAAATCAAGGTGACTTACAAAGATGAGGACCAAGAGCAAGAGAGGGAGTGTGGTTATGTAGTGTCCACAACTAAAGAATGAAAAGACAGGTATCCCGAAAGCATGTACTTACTACGTGTACATGCTAACAGAAAGGAACGAGGTGGGTAGCTAGCTAAGTGTGTCATTTTAGCACATTATTTATGAACAAAAAATAATCTCTAAAAAGTTCAGTTAATTTTCCTTCTATTATCTATACATTAGGCCATCATTGAGGGCATGTTAACTCTATTACGTCTTTCAAGGAGCATTCTGTTTTCATAGAGATATTTCAACCAAAATCCTTTAGGCCTACCTACAGAACAAAATAAAAATAACTATGCATCCCTGCCCAGCCTGGCATTAGTGGCCCAAACGGTGTTTAGCATCCCAAGTGGCTCTGCAAGAGCTGAGAGTGTATTCTCTGCGGCTGGCCTGCTCTCCAGGCACAATCACATGAGCCTGAAGCTACAGACTCTGGCCAAACTCATGTTTCTAAAAATAAATTCAAAGGCACTGTAGACTGAGCCTAATGAGGCATTTTTAATTTAATTTGTATTTAATTCTAAGTAAGTCAATCAGCATGTATGTGCAATTTATAGACTATAACGATTTAATACAACAAAATGTTGTGTAAATGCTGAGCTTACACGGAACCCAAACTGGCTGCGTGTGTGCGCCATAGTGTTGACAGTACCAAAATAAAACAACTAATTTACAAAAAACACTGCAGCACAAACAAGTTACAACGTGAAATCGCCTCTATCCCATTCAGACCTTAGAGGACCAAACTACATCTCCCATAATGCAACGCCCGCACCAGCTCAGCTAACCGTCTGCATCACAGAAAGGCATGCTAGCTAGCAACAGCAGCACTTTTAGCACTCTGTAAACTATATTAATAACAACAATAAAACTCTGAAAGTTACATGTTTCTAAAGTCTCACATTCCCTTATAACAATATCTACAGCAAGACACACCTTTCTCAGTGTTTTCTCGGTCTGAGGAGAACGGCAGCTACGGATAGTACCAGGGTGTTAGTAGGTGAAGCAAGCACCCAGATGAAATAAAATATATTTAATGAAACAAAACCCGAAGATGTTAACATCATTCAGCTACTGTAACTGCCCACCTAACATCAACAGGCAGCACCAGTAGCGCAACAATTAAAAATGGACACCAAAAGTAAAGTTCCTGGCGATCAAAGTGATCTGACTCCCCCTTCTGTCTGAACTTGGAAGGGCTTTGGCCCTGAACCTGGTTGTTCTGTTCTGCGTTGTGTACTATTCTAATAATTTGAAGTTTGATGGAATAACCATTTTAATTCTACTACAAATACATTTCATATTAGGCTACATGTCTGACTCCTGACCTATTTAGAGTGTTTATATGCTGTTTAATACGACATGTAGCCTATTTGAAATTATGAGTGCTTCTTACAGTCACCTTTTCCTGTTGTTTACTTAAATACTTCATTCAAATCATATGGTTTGGTTTCAATATTTCAAAACCAAATGGTAGGTTATACGCCACAGCTTTCAGCCAATCAGCATTCAGGGCTCGAACCACCCGGTTTATAATTTCAATTATCTCGCCAACCCTCTCGTTACCACTCTGGGTAGCAGAGTTTCAGTTGTGTTTACATCTGTAGGTCTGATATCTGATTGGAAGTTCACTTTTATAGTAGCATATTGGTTAACAACTCACATTGTTTTATTTTAACAACTCAGAGGCTTTTAAGAGTCTTAGATTCATTGTCTCTCTCTTTTTCTTTGTTCCTGACCTGCGCTAGTGAGATACGCTCTCTCTCTCTCCACCCCAGCGACTCTTGGGGCATGGCCTTTCAGGCTATGACTTCTCTCCCTCTCTGATCATGCATAAGGTATTGCATTGTAATGTTTGTTAATGCCTTGTATATGATTTCATAATGTTAAATACCTTTCCACTCTCAGTCCAATTCTTGCTAGTCAATGTCAACTCATTGCCTAATGCTTGCTTGCATATTTTAAGTATCTTTATAGCGTAAAAGATAAACATTTTAATGTATAAATAGTTATATATCAAATACTACCACACTACAAAGTCAATCAATTTAATATACACCATCACAAATATTCACATGTTTTCATTTAGGCAGGTCTTAAGAAACATTATGATATTAAACCTCTACGGGATCAGTGTCCCCCCCGCGGGACGGTTGAGCTAATGTAGGCAAATGTGATTAGCATGAGGTTGTAAGTAACAAAAACATTTCCCAGGACAGATATGGGCAGAAAGCTTAAATTCTTGTTAATTTAACTGCACTGTCCAATTTACAGTAGGTATTACAGTGAAAGAATATCAATCTATTTGTTTGAGAAGAGTGCACAATGTATTGATAAACCAATTAGGCACATTTGGGCAGTCTTGATACAACATTTTGAACAGATATACAATGGTTCATTGGTTCAGTCTAAGACTTTGCACTGACACTGCTGCCATCTAGTGACCAACATCGAAATTGCGCCTGGGCTGGAATATAAATACATTTATAAATATGTATATTTATTTATAGGCAATGAGTTGACATTGACTAGCAAGAAGGTATTTAACCTGTTAGGGCTAGGGCGCAGTATTGACACGGCTGGTTAAAAAACGTACCCGATTTAATCTGGTTACTACTCCTGCCCAGTAACTAGAATATGCATATAATTATTGGCTTTGGATAGAAAACACTCCAAAGTTTCTAAAACTGTTTGAATGGTGTCTGTGAGTATAACAGAACTCAAATGGCAGGTCAAAACCTGAGAAGATTCTGTACAGGAAGTACCCTGTCTGACCATTTCTTGGCCTTCTTTGCCATCTCTATCCATTACAAAGGATCTCTGCTGTTACGTGACACTTCCTACGGCTCACATGGTCTCTCAGAAGGCGGCAAAAAGCTGAATCGTGGCTTTGCAGGCTCTGGCTGAAAAAAAGTAGCGCGTTTGGGTTATGGCTGGTTACAGTACTGTGAGACTCAGGCTCGTGCCCGCGTCGACCGAAAGCTTTTTTTTCTTTCCACTGTTTACCTAAACGGAGATTCCCGGTCGGAATATTATCGCTTTTTTACGAGAAAAATGGCATAAAAATGGATTTTAAACAGCGGTTGACATGCTTCGAAGTACGGTAATGGAATATTTAGAACTTTTTTGTCACGAATTGCGCCATGCTCGTAACCCTGATTTACCATTTCGGATAGTGTCTGGAACGCACGAACAAAACACCGCTGTTTGGATATAACGATGGATTATTTTGGACCAAACCAACATTTGTTATTGAAGTAGCAGTCCTGGGAGTGCATTCTGACGAAGACAACAAAGGTAATCAAACTTTTGTAATAGTAAATCTGACTTTGGTCAGGGCTAAACTTGGTCGGTGTCTAAATGGCTAGTCGTGATGGCTGGGCTATCTACTGAGAATATTGCAAAATGTGCTTTCACCGAAAAGCTATTTTAAAATCGGACACCTCGATTGCACAAAGGAGTTCTGTATCTATAATTCTTAAAGTAATTGTTATGTTTTTTGTGAACGTTTATCGTGAGTAATTTAGTAAATTGTTAGTAAATTCCCCGGAAGTTTGCGGGGGGTATGCTAGTTCTGAACGTCACATGCTAATGTAAAAAGCTGGTTTTTGATATAAATATGAACTTGATTGAACAAAACATGCATGTATTGTATAACATAATGTCCTAGGTGTGTCATCTGATGAAGATCATCAAAGGTTAGTGCTGCATTTAGCTGTCTTCTGGGTTTATGTGACATTATATGCTAGCTTGAAAAATGGGTGTCTGATTATTTCTGGCTGGGTACTCTGCTGACATAATCTAATGTTTTGCTTTCGTTGTAAAGCCTTTTTGAAATCGGACAGTGTGGTTAGATTAACGAGAGTCTTGTCTTTAAAATGCTGTAAAATAGTCATATGTTTGAGAAATTGAAGTAATAGCATTTCTAAGGTATTTGTAAATCGCGCCACGGGATTCAACTGGCTGTTGCGTAGGTGGGACGAATTCGTCCCGCCTAGCCCAGAGAGGTTAACATTATGAAATCATATACAAGGCACTATGATCAAATACCTTATTAATTATCTGATAAATCATGAACAAATCATTTAAAATAGCGTTTATAAATGTGTAAATAACTATTTATAGATTTCTCATTGACATTTACAAATGTAGGAATAATGATTAATAAATGGTAATTGAACTCTTCACAAACAGTTTATAAATGGTATATTAAGGGACTTTAATATAAAGTCTTACTGAACATTTTGATCCATCGATGAGACTTCATCAATACAATCCATTATCATTCGTCTCCTAACTCATGTATCTCTATGACATGTAACTGATGTGCTCTGTTTTTCCTTCCTCAGCCACCGTAACGCTGCGGTGAGGAGCTGCACTGCTCAGCACCTGGAGAGACTGGCTGAGGTCATGGGGATGGCTCGTCTCCTGTCGGGGAAGAAAGACCTCACTGACCGTTTCTTGATTGCCGTCAGTAAACTGGCTGTGGACCCTGCACAGGAAGTCAGGTGGGATGTTCCTCCTGTAAAGTAGCTTGCTTAAACATAATGGCCGGCCTTAATTTAGGCCGTGATTCAATCCATGGCTCGCTATAGCACTAGATCGCCGACAATGCAGCTTGTAAAGGTAATTTACTCTTGAGTCGACATCTGCAGCGTTTACCACGAATACAAATTGAAATTGCCTTTAAAAGCCACATTGTCGGCTGTCTACAGCATCTATGCTAAAAGGGTGTCATGGATTGAATTGCGGATTTTAGGTATTCCAAAACAACCACAGGTTCTCTTGGAGGGGAATAGTAATTGAAAACAAATAGGAAAAATTATAAACGCAAATAAGTGCTACGTGGCATAGGAAAATCCAAGTCCAGGCACTCATGTGGGTTTGAAAGTTAAAAAGCCAAAAGCTTAGCCGAAGCCAAAGGATGTTCTTCTCCCATCGCTAACTAGCGACCTCCTGTGGTGACCAATGCACGCTGACACGGTCGCCAGGTGTATGGTGTTTTCTCCGACACATTGGTGCAGCTGGCTTCCAGGTTAAGCGGGCTTTGTGTCAAGAAGTAGTACGGCTTGGCTGGGTTGTGTTTCGCAGGACGCACGGCTCTCGACCCTCTTGCAAATTCGACCTAATGTATGTCTTATTTTGATGGGATATTTTTTTCTCAGGTTGCCATCGTTTGAGTACTGTTTTTAATCACAGACAGGAGAAATTATTTGATATGTTGCACGTTTAAGATGATATTAATATCTTTGTCCACAGGCATCATGGTCGCAATATCTTGAGAAACGTGGCCCCCAATGGCGACTTTGCTAAAATGTGGGACAAATTCGCTCCGAGGAAAGAGCGAGAATCCTTGAGGGAGGTCATCTCAAAGGTTAACCTCAAAGAAAGGTACATTCTCTCTGGATGATTAGAAGAAGTATGACAAATGAGCTGATATGATTACAGAACTCCAATCCCACTGGGCACAGACATCAGTTCAATGTCTAGTTTTGATTTAAATTTGGGAAATCAACCAATGTGAAATTAACCAAAAATGTTGGTTAAAAGTTGGGTGAAAAAAATCCAATTGTGTTTTCCACATTGATTCACCGTCATCACATAGATTTTTTTGTTGTTGTTGAAATGAGGTGGAAACAACGTTTATTCAACCAGTTTTGGCCCAATGGGATGAATTTAATATACTGTAAGATTATATCTTTCTGTCTTTTCTCTTTTTCAACAGGAATATCTGAATAATCCCCAACTTGACTATATGTTTGTATCTAAATATTTGCACATTTCCCAACTTGACTATTATCCCCTCCAGTCCCCAAACTCTAATATTTTCGCTCATTCTAAGAAATTTGACACTATCATCCAAACCCCCATGTAAATGCATCTTTAAGCTGCATCGACTCCCTGTCCAAGTCCTGAATTCACTATAAGGCAATATGAACCACATTCAAAGCACTAAATGACCTTTCCTCGAAGCTCCTATCTGATCTACCAGCTCAATAGTGGTCTACTGAAACCATACTCACCATCTCAGGGGGTGCTCAGATCATCAACCACTGACCTCCACACCATCCTCAAAACCAGCAGTCCTCTTTTGGAGGCAGATTGGTCAGTGCTCCTGTATGGCACCAACATTGTGGATTTTCATCCAATGCTCCTGGACTATGAGAACATTCTTTGGACAATAAAATTAGGTAAAATGGAAGCTGGCTACAGTCTCAGTTTTATCCTCCAAGACAGTGTGAGGATGTGTAACAACAATACCTGTAGTTTAATTTCATGATCAGGGCCAGATTACCGAATGGGCACGCAGGGCACCTGCCCTGTGGGCCCCGACCTCCAGGGAATATCATCATAACATCCATAACTAAAAGAATAGTGGATGTATATTACAGTACGTGGACGTTTTACAATTCGTGAGCTCGTTTCATAATTTGTAGCCATGTTTAAAATAAATTTGTGCTCATTTTGTAGAAATTCGTGAGCATTTAAAAACATTTAGTGGGGATGTTTTATATCAATTTGCTTACTGGTGCTATTCCATGCCGTCTCGAGGAGGGGTGCGTCACTTGAGTGGGTTGAGTCACTGACGTGATCCTCCTGTCTGGGTTGGTGCCCCCCTTGGGTTGTGCCGTGGCGGAGATCTTTGTGGGCTATACTCGGCCCTGTCTCAGGATGGTAAGTTGGTGGTTGAAGTAATCCCTCTAGTGGTGTGGGGGCTGTGCTTTGGCAAAGTGGGTAGGGTTATATCCTGCCTGTTTGGCCCTGTCCGGGGGTATCGTCGGATGGGGCCACAGTGTCTCCCGACCTCTCCTGTCTCAGCCTCCAGTATTTATGCTGCAGTAGTTTATGTGTCGGGGAGCTAGGGTCAGTCTGTTATATCTGGAGTATTTCTCCTGTCTTATCCGGTGTCCTGTGTGAATTTAAGTATGCTCTCTCTAATTCTTTCTTTCTTTCTCTCTCTCTCTCTTTCTTTCTCTTTCTCTCTCTCTCTCTCTCTCTTTCTCTCTCTCTTTCTCTCTTTCGCTCTCTCTCTTTCTCCCTCTTTCTCTCTTTCTCTCTTTCTCTCTTCTCTCTCTTTCTCTCTCTCTCTTTCTCTCTCTCTTTCTCTCTCTCTCTTTCTCTCTCTCTTTTTCTCTCTCTCTTTCTCTTTCTCTTTCTCTCTCTCTCTCTGTCTCTCTCTTTCTCTCTCTCTCGGAGGACCTGAGCCCTAGGACCATGCCTCAGGACTACCTTGCCTGATGACTCCTTGCTGTCCCCAGTCCACCTGGCTGTGCTGCTGCTCCAGTTTCAACTGTTCTGCCTGCGGCTATGGAATCCTGATCTGTTCACCGGACGTGCTACCTGTCCCAGACCTGCTGTTTTCAAATCTCCAGAGACAGCAGGAGCGGTAGAGATACTCTGAATGATCGGCTATGAAAAGCCAACTGACATTTACTCCTGAGGTTCTGACCTGTTGCACCCTCGACAACCACTGTGATTATTATTATTTGACCCTGCTGGTCATCTTTGAACATCGGGCCATGTTCTGTTATAATCTCCACCCGGCACAGCCAGAAGAGGACTGGCCACCCCTCATAGCCTGGTTCCTCTCTAGGTTTCTTCCTAGGTTCTGGCCTTTCTAGGGAGTTGTTCCTAGCCACCGTGCTTCTACACCTGCATTGTTTGCTGTTTGGGGTTTTAGGCTGGGTTTCTGTACAGCGCTTTGAGATATCAGCTGATGTAAGAAGGGCTTTATAAATAAATTTGATTTGAAATTTGATTTGATATATGCTCCTAAAAACAAATGAGGAGATGGAAGATACAGGACTTGAAGCGCATCCAGTGTCACAAATAGAACCAAGTTCTATTTTAGCACCTGGCTAAGCAGATGCTTGCGCACGTGCAATGATTGAATAACATGTATGTGTTCATTTATTTTGCAACTGGTCTGGTCAGCATGTTAGAGATAGACAGGACTCCAGTCATACTGCAAAACACCACTAGATGCCAGACATACCATTTGCATAGATGGGAATAACCAAGAATTCATGTGAAATCCATTCATGAGAATATTTAAAGAAAGGGAAAGGGGGATAGCTAGTTAGAGCACAAGTGGAAAAGGGTAGTCACTAGTGGGGACAAAAATAATGTATGCTTCTTTCCGCCACACATTACAACAGTGGTTGTTGTATTTTCTGTTTTGTTTGATTATCACAGGATTTGGGCTTTGTTGCCCTTGTTTACAGTGACCTAAATAATGCTCAAGTAAAAGATGGTGCCTCACAACCACGACCACCCAGAGTTTATACCATTGGTTTCTACATCCAGCTTCTAATGGTGCATTTACATACAGGATTTACCCCAGTATTTTACCCATGGATCCCTGCTCTCATTTGGGGCCAAGGCAATGCTCTGTGTTCTTTTCAGCTGTTTTTTACATAACAATGGCTATCTGTGAACTTTAACACCTTCTCACAAAGCAACAGACTTGAATGATGCAAAGATTGTTGATGCCGTCACCATAAGTCTTTAGAGCTGACATTAACATAAAACCCTGGTCGAAACCCTGGAGTGTGGGTAAGTCTATATGGAAAAGTACCACTAGAGGGAGCCACATCCCAACATGTGATCCTGGATCCACAAATCTATCAGCAAGTGTCAACATTTCTGCAAGGTCTCAGTCTCACATCAGAGTTAGACGTTCATCCATGTTTCTCAAACGACAAATTTCAAAGTTGTTCCAAACGTTAAATCTCAAAGTGTTAAAGGTTAAATTTAGGGATTAACTCCGGATTTTAAGGTTAGGGTTAAGTTTAGGCATTAACTCAGAAATCTTAAGGTTAGGCATTAACTCCAAATGGTTAAGGTTTGGGATAGGCTTATAACAAAACTATCAAAATTGACACTCTATCGCTGGATTCAACCATGAAACCTTTGGAGTCAGAGGCAGATGCTTATCCACATCCACAATATCCTAGAAAAACCAAAACTTACTTAAAGGTAACAGCGCTCACTGTTGCCCCTGGTGGCCGGTTTCCACGTCATATCCTGACATCCTCAGCCATGGATGGATGTCGAATACTGACTTGTATCACGGGTGATCTGCCTGCAAACCTCTGATTCCATTCCAGTCTGGCTCAGCTCAGCAAATGTAGCAATTGGACATTTGAAAACGTAGAAAATCCAATTCAATGATATTGTTGTTTCCTGAACTGAGTGAACTCATGAACTGCATTTGACTACATTTTCAGAGTTAATTGAGTTGAAATGGAATGAAGGCCAACCCTGCTAACCATGGTCCTTCCCTGTAAAGCCTAGACCTTTCCCATCAAAACCCCAAGCCCCCATCCTTGTCTACAGTGCCTTCAGAAAGTATTCATACACCTTGACTTATTCCACATTTCGTTGTGTTACAGTCTGAATTCAAAATTGATTAAATATGTTTTTCTCTCACCCAGCTACACACAGTACACCATAATGAAAAAGTGAAAACATATATTAAGAAATGTTTGCAAATGTATTGAACATTTAATACTGAAATATCTCATTTACATAAGTATTCACACCCTTGAGTCAATACTTTGTACAAGCACCTTTGGCAGCGATTACAGCTGTGAGTCTTTCTGGGTAAAGTCTCTAAGAGCTTTCCACACCTGGATTGTGCAACATTTGCCCATTATTCGTTTCAATATTCTTCAAGCTCTATACCAGGCAGTGTCAGAGGAAGGCCTTAAAAATTGTCAAAGGCTCCAGCCACCTAAGTCATAGACTGTTCTCTCTGCTACTGCACAGCAAGCGGTCCCGGAATGCCAAAAGGCTCCTTAACAGCTTCTACCCCTAAGCCATAGCACTGCTGAACAGTTAATCAAATGGTTACCCTGACTATTTGCATTGACCCCCTTATTTTATTCATATTTGTTCTTATTTTCTGCACTGACTCTCTTCCATAGGCTCGATATACACTCACTGGACTCTAACCATACACTTACACATACTACACTGACACTCCAAAACACACACACAAAATGGTTTAAGGGCAACAAAGTCAAGGTGTTGGAATGGCCATCACAAAGCCCTGACCTCAATCCTATAGGGCAGAACTGAAAAAGCGTGAGCGAGCAACGAGGCCTACAAACCTGACTCAGTTACACCAGCTCTGTCAGGAGGAATGGGCCAAAATTCACCAAACTAATTGTGGGAAACTTGTGGAAGGCTACCCGAAACGTTTGACCCAAATTAAACAATTTAAAGGCAATGCTACCAAATACTAATTGAGTGTATGTACACTTCTGACCCACTGGGAATGTGAAGAAAGAAATACAAGCTGAAATAAATCAATCTCTCTTCTATTATTCTGACATTTCACATTCTTAACATAAAGTGGTGATCCTAACTAACCTAAGATGGGATTTTTACTAGGATTAAATTTCAGGAATTGTGAAAAACTGAGTTTAAATGTATTTGGCTAAGGTGTATGTAAACTTCCGACTTCAACTGTATACGGTATATATATATATATATATATATATATATATATATAAACTCAGCAAAAAAAAGAAACGTCCTCTTATTGTCAACTGCGTTTATTTTCAGCAAACTTAACATGTGTAAATATTTGTATGAACATAAGATTCAACAACTGAGACATAAACTGAACCAGTTCCACAGAAATGTGACTAACAGAAATGGAATAATGGAAATGGAATAATGTGTCCCTGAACAAAGGGGGGGTCAAGATCAAAAGTAACAGTCAGTATCTGGTGTGGCCACCAACTGCATTAAGTACTGCAGTGCATCTCCTCGTCATGGACTGCACCAGATTTGCCCGTTCTTGCTGTGAGATGTTACCCCACTCTTCCACCAAGGCACCTGCAAGTTCCCGGACATTTCTGGGGGGAATGGCCCTAGCTCTCACCCTCCGATCCAACAGGTCCCAGACGTGCTCAATGGGATTGAGATCCGGGCTCTTTGCTAACCATGGCAGAACACTGATATTCCTGTCTTGTAGGAAATAATGCACAGAACGAGCAGTATGGCTGGTGGCATTGTCACGCTGGAGGGTCATGTCAGGATGAGCCTGCAGGAAGTGTACCACATGAGGGAGGAGGATGTCTTCCCTGTAATACACAGCGTTGAGACTGCCTGCAATGACAACAAGCTCAGTCATATGATGCTGTGACACACCGCCCCAGACCACGACGGACCGTCCACCTCCAAATTGATCCCGCTCCAGAGTACAGGCCTCGGTGTAACGCTCATTCCTTCGACGATAAACGTGAATCTGACCATCACCCCTGGTGAGACAAAATCACGACTCGTCAATGAAGAGCACTTTTTGGCAGTCTTGTCTGGTCCAGCGACGGTGGGTTTGTGCCCATAGGCGACGCTGTTGCCGGTGATGTCTGGTGAGGACCTGCCTTACAACAGGCCTTCAAGCCCTCAGTCCAGCCTCTCACAGCCTATTGCGGACAGTCTGAGCACTGATAGAGGGATTTTGCGTTCCTGGTGTAACTCGGGCAGTTGTTGTTGCCATCCTGTACCTGTCCCGCAGGTGTGATGTTTGCATGTACCGATCCTGTGCAGGTGTTGTTACACGTGGTCTGCCACTACGAGTATGATCAGCTGTCCGTCCTGTCTCCCTGTTGCGCTGTCTTAGGCGTCTCACAGTACGGACATTGCAATTTATTGCCCTGGCCACATCTGCAGTCCTCATGCCTCCTTGCAGCATGCCTAAGGCACGTTCACGCAGATGAGCAGGGACCCTGGGCATCTTTCTTTTGGTGTTTTTCAGAGTCAGTAGAAAGGCCTGTTTGGTGTCCTAAGTTTTCATAACTGTGACCTTAATTGCCTACCGTCTGTAAGCTGTTAGTGTCTTAATGACTGTTCCACAGGTGCATGTTCAATAATTGTTTATGGTTCATTGAACAAGCATGGGAAACAGTGTTTAAACCCTTTACAATGAAGATCTGTGAAGTTACATGGATTTTTACGAATTATCTGTGGAAGACAGTGTCCTAAAAAAAGGGACGTTTATTTTTTGCTGAGTTTATATATATATATATATATTTACAAATTCATCACACATTTATGATTTTATATGGGAATCAAAAAGCTTTCATGAATGTTCACCATGTGCTGATGTGCTCAGTGCTGTCAACAGACCCCATTATGACATCACAATGTAACGGAATCCTTGCCATGATATCATTGCTGGTTCCATCTGACAAGCAACATTTACATTTACATTTACATTTAAGTCATTTAGCATTTCATGATAGTTCTCTCACAGAGATAGGTTAAGTTCTTATTTTGAGAGTGTTAACATTTATTATCAATGGCTTATCGAGGAAGAAAATCAAGTGAGTTTGACAAACTCCAGAAGGAGAACTCTCAGATGAGGAGCGTCATCGAAAACTTGAGGAAGCAAAACATGGCTTTAAACCAACAGGATGACCAGGACAGGTTTTCAAGTTTTGTAAGGCTCATCAGTATTTCAAACGTTTTTCAAAAATATCACTGTTTATTTTGTGGTTTCATAGACATACAGTAGGCCTACATCCATAACATCTTTAGCTTAAAAGCTTTATATGACACACTGTAGAAACTATTTTGACTACTTCACTTCTGCTATTCATTTCATACTATACCATTGTGATCCAGGGCTATCAGGAGAGCTACCCAATCCCAGAGGGCCATCGGGGCTTCATCAGTGATGCCAGACTTCTGCAGATGCAGAGAGCTGAGAGAGAGGCCATGGAAGGAAAGCAAAGAAAGACAAGTGCTATCCATGAGAATTATGTCCGGACTGCTCTTATCGGGGTTGGCAGCACCTTCGTGCACCACTTCGTCCCCTCTATTCAGTGCATTCCGCGGCCGAAAGCTCCACCGAGGCCTTTGCCACGAAGGCTTGAACACATAGCTCTGGCCCCACTGAAGAACGTGGTGGGGGTGGACGGAGCCCAAGTTCGACCCGGATCTCACTCTCTGGAGTCCATCCAGGTAAATAAGTCATTCAGCAGCAGTAGCGTGCGGCCTGTTCCCGTCCCTCCCACTGGAGCTCCCTCCAAGAGGGGCAAGAAGAAGAAGGGCAGGCGGGGAGTCAAAGCCCTGAAAGTCCAGTTGGACCAGGGCTGTGCTGACAACAACGGACCCATTGACCTGATGGAGGAGGTGAGGGACATCGAGGCTCACCTGAAGGAGGAGGCCTGGAAGGTAGGATGGACTTTCAATTTATTGTAAATGTGAAAATTTGTGAAAACACAAGTGTAGACCATACTGTGAAACCAACAGTGCAGTTCAAGAAGAGTTAGGAAAATATTTAACAAATAAACTAATGTAAACAATAATAATAATAATAATAAAAGTAACACAATGACATAACAATAACGAGGCTATATACAGGGGGTATCGGTACCGAGTCAGTGTGCGGGGGTACAGGTTAGTTGAGGGGGTACAGTGTGCGGGGGTACAGGTTAGAAAGGATACTCTCTTTGACGGCATGATAGAATAGATCCTAGAATTAAGGATCTCTGTGTATTAGTTTATGTATATACTAGTTCTATATGCATTTCTATGATGGGAGCATTCTTTTCTGGTCTACGCCAAAGGTGGTACATGAGGTGAAGGCCATGGGCAGGAGAAGTTTGGGCTCGGCCATGTCCATGGGGGAAATAGCCACCAGCTCTCTGGGAAGCCTGAGCTCAGTGGATATGAACACCCCTGCGGAGCTCCGTGACTACTTGGATGTTGGGACCCCGGTAAAGTCGCGTGACAGCCCACCCAGGCCTGCTCCCCCCCCTACCAAGCCCAGGAGCAAACTGCCTCGGCCTACAAGGTTCCTTAGCCTGCAAAAGGCTGACACCGGCTCAGGTCAGTCCCTCTCATGTACTCACACTAATTTAAATTAGACAGGGAGATGAAGCTAGGTAGACTGATAGTAGGAAGGGAAGGGACACAAATGGCTTTAGCCCAGGGCTAAGACATTTTTCCACACTTGCTTTGCCTGTTGCACAGTGAGATAACCTTTGCTCAAGGCGAATTAGACCCTGCTTCTGAGCAGGGTGAGCACCAAAAAATGTGTGCTAAATTTAAAATGATATCATAATGAACTAAGATGTTCTAGTGTTAAAAGCTACAAACAGATATGGAAATGAGTAAATGCATAAATACATACATACAGTTCACAGAGAGATAGATGTCTGCTGTCAACCCATAGACAAGAAGGCAGCCAGTGAGCCAAAGGGCCAAATAAAGAAAAGTCAGGACCAGGCCAGATTGCAGCCCCTGTCCAACCCAGAGCAGGCCCTGACTAAGACCTTCAAGCTGCTCCACTCTGCCTCTGATGACTGGTGAGCATTCACTGTAGACAAGACCAATGGAGCTAGGCTAAAGGAAGCACAGTGTAGTGTCCTTGGAAATGTAGATTTGAGCTACAGAGCGTAGAAACTTCTGAAATTAAGAGACCAGAGTCCTAAGTGATGAACATCTTTATAATGTTTTTGGAAAATGTTGTGGAAATTGCTTACGTTTCTTTCACTGACTTGCAGGGAGAAGAAGATCGAGGGCTTGACCTCTCTCCGTGTGATGGCTCAGAACCAGATGGACATACTGATGCCTAAACTCCATGATATCTGCCTTGCCATTATAAATGAGGTAGCTCTATTCATTCACTGCCCTATTCATTCATCTGCACAAATCTGCTACATTTGGAGAACAAGTCAAATTATTGTGTCATGTTTCTGATGTTCGTGGGTTGTACTGCTCAACATTAATAGCTGGTCCTGTGCGTGTTATTATGATTCAGGTGAAGAACCTGCGCTCTGCAGTGTCCTGTGCTGCCATGGCCACACTGGGTGACATGTACGTTCACCTCCAGAGGGCCATGGACAGTGAGGTGGAGGGGACGGCACGCGTGCTGCTGCACAAAGCCAGCGAGGCCAACAACTTCATCCGGCAGGCCGCCAACTTTGCCCTGGGTCACATGGTGCAGAGCTGCACCCCTACCCGTGTCATGAATGCCCTGCTGGTCGGTGGGCTGAGGTAAAGAGGGAGAGGGGTCAATTAACACTCACTAAGGGGTAGATCCGGACTTCCACAAATGTTCACTTTGTCTCACATTGAAAGGTTGACTCGAATGGAAGTTAGGATTCACTCCAAACGGACCTGATGTGACAATGCAATAGATAATTGATATGTAGTGAACTTTCTGGTGCAAAATGGTCACTGCTCGCTTAAGTATACCACACATTAGATTAGAATCAACTTTACTGTCATTGAACAAGTACAACGAAATGCAGTTAGTATCTGACCAGAAGTGCAAATAAAAGAGTGCAGAAAATGTAGTAAAAAGTAAAATAACTAAGTACGTTATTAAGTGGGATGTATAAATGTGCAATGAAGGCAAATGGCAAGTCTAAATGTGCAATGAAGGCAAATTGAAAGTGCAAGGAGGCATGCAACTGAAATGCAGGGAGAGCAGCAATGAGGTTACCGAGGTAGACATGTACATGTACAACTGAATTATGTCCTTAATCAGATTTTGCAAAGCAATGTCAGAGTCCAGTAGTACTGTGAAATGGACAAAGAGAGTAGTGCAACAAGGTCCCTGAGAGGCAGTACCTTTTGTTTGTGGCATGGATGTGAATTCCTTTCCTGAGGATGGCTCACCTCTCACAGTTCTGGGTGACTTTAACCTCCCCACGTCTACCTTTGACTCATTCCTCTCTGCCTCCTTCTTTCCACTCCTCTCCTCTTTTGACCTCACCCTCTCACCTTCCCCCCCTACTCACAAGGCAGGCAATACGCTTGACCTCATCTTTACTAGATGCTGTTCTTCCACTAATCTCATTGCAACTCCCCTCCAAATCTCCGACCACTACCTTGTATCCTTTTCCCTCTTGCTCTCATCCAACACTTCTCACTCTGCCCCTACTCGGATGGTATTGCGCCGTCCCAACCTTCGCTCTCTCTCCCGCTACTCTCTCCTCTTCCATCCTATCATCTCTTCCCTCTGCTCAAACCTTCTCCAACCTATCTCCTGATTCTGCCTCCTCAACCCTCTCCTCCCTTTCTGCATCCTTTGATTTTCTCTGTCCCCTATCCTCCAGGCTGGCTCGGTCCTCCCCTCCTGCTCCGTGGCTCGACGACTCACTACGAGCTCACAGAACAAGGCTCCGGGCAGCCGAGCGGAAATGGAGGAAAACTCGCCTCCCTGCGGACCTGGCATCCTTTCACTCACTCCTCTCTACATTCTCCTCTTCTGTCTCTGCTGCTAAAGCCACTTTCTACCACTCTAAATTCCAAGCATCTGCCTCTAACCCTAGGAAGCTCTTTGCTACCTTCTCCTCCCTCCTGAATCCTCCTCCCCCTCCCCCCCCCCTCCTCCCTCTCTGCGGATGACTTCGTCAACCATTTTGAAAAGAAGGTTGACGATATCCGATCCTCGTTTGCTAAGTCAAACGACACCGCTGGTCCTGCTCACACTGCCCTACCCTGTGCTTTGACCTCTTTCTCCCCTCTCTCTCCAGATGAAATCTCGCGCCCAACAACCTGCCCACTTGACCCTATCCCCTCCTCTCTTCTCCAGACCATTTCCGGAGACCTTCTCCCCTTCCTCACCTCGCTCATCAACTCATCCTTGACCGCTGGCTACGTCCCTTCCGTCTTCAAGAGAGCGAGAGTTGCACCCCTTCTGAAAAAACCTACACTCGATCCCTCCGATGTCAACAACTACAGACCAGTATCCCTTCTTTCTTTTCTCTCCAAAACTCTTGAACGTGCCGTCCTTGGCCAGCTCTCCTGCTATCTCTCTCAGAATGACCTTCTTGATCCTAATCAGTCAGGTTTCAAGACTGGGCATTCAACTGAGACTGCTCTTCTCTGTGTCACGGAGGCTCTCCGCACTGCTAAAGCTAACTCTCTCTCCTCTGCTCTCATCCTTCTAGACCTATCTGCTGCCTTTGATACTGTGAACCATCAGATCCTCCTCTCCACCCTCTCCGAATTGGGCATCTCCGGCGCGGCCCACGCTTGGATTGCGTCCTACCTGACAGGTCGCTCCTACCAGGTGGCGTGGCGAGAATCTGTCTCCGCACCATGCGCTCTCACCACTGGTGTCCCCCAGGGCTCTGTTCTAGGCCCTCTCCTATTCTCGCTATACACCAAGTCACTTGGCTCTGTCATATCCTCACATGGTCTCTCCTATCATTGCTATGCAGACGACACACAATTAATCTTCTCCTTTCCCCCTTCTGATAACCAGGTGGCGAATCGCATCTCTGCATGTCTGTCAGACATATCAGTGTGGATGACGGATCACCAGCTCAAGCTGAACCTCGGCAAGACGGCGCTGCTCTTCCTCCCGGGGAAGGACTGCCCGTTCCATGATCTCGCCATCACGGTTGACAACTCCCTTGTGTCCTCCTCCCAGAGTGCTAAGAACCTTGGCGTGATCCTGGACAACACCCTGTCGTTCTCCACTAACATCAAGGCGGTGACCCGATCCTGTAGGTTCATGCTCTACAACATTCGCAGAGTACGACCCTGCCTCACACAGGAAGCGGCGCAGGTCCTAATCCAGGCACTTGTCATCTCCCGTCTGGATTACTGCAACTCGCTGTTGGCTGGGCTCCCTGCCTGTGCCATTAAACCCCTACAACTCATCCAGAACGCCGCAGCCCGTCTGGTGTTCAACCTTCCCAAGTTCTCTCACGTCACCCCGCTCCTCCGCTCTCTCCACTGGCTTCCAGTTGAAGCTCGCATCCGCTACAAGACCATGGTGATTGCCTACGGAGCTGTGAAGGGAACGGCACCTCCATACCTTCAGGCTCTGATCAGGCCCTACACCCAAACAAGGGCACTGCGTTCATCCACCACTGGCCTGCTGGCCCCCCTACCTCTGAGGAAGCACAGTTCCCGCTCAGCCCAGTCAAAACTGTTCGCTGCTCTGGCACCCCAATGGTGGAACAAGCTCCCTCACGACGCCAGGACAGCGGAGTCAATCACCACCTTCCGGAGACACCTGAAACCCCACCTCTTTAAGGAATACCTAGGATAGGATAAAGTAATCCTTCTAACCCCCCCCCCCCCCCCTTAAAAGATGTAGATGCACTATTGTAAAGTGGTTGTTCCACTGGATATCATAAGGTGAATGCACCATTTTGTAAGTCGCTCTGGATAAGAGCGTCTGCTAAATGACTTAAATGTAATGTAAAAAATGTAAGGGTCCCTGATGCGCTGGAGGTCTCCGATGGCAGAGAGCTGGGCACCAGTGATGTGGTGGGTGGTTTTCACCACCCGTTGCAGGGCCTTCCGGTCAGCCACGGAGCACCCGCCAAACCACACTGTGGCGCAGTTAGTCAGATTGCTCTCGACCGTGCAGTGGTAAAAGTTCACCAGGATCTTGGGAGACAGGCAGGCCTTCTTCAGCCTCCTCAAAAAGTACAGGCGCTGCTGCGCCTTCTTGACTAGGGTTGAGGTGTTGCGGGTCCAGGAGAGGTCATCGGAGATGTAGACACCCAGGAATTTGAAGCTGGGCACACACTCCACTTCAGTGCCATCAATGAGAACTGGGGCGTGGCTGCGGCTTTTAGACTTCCTGTTAATCCACTATGAGCTCCTTGGTTTTCTTTGCATTGAGGGCCAGGTTGTTGTCAGCGCACCATGCAGCCAGGTGCTTGACCTCCTCCCTGTAGGCTGACTCGTCATTGTCACTGATCAGACCTACCACCGTGGTTTCGTCTGCGAACTTGACGATGGTGTTGATACCGTGTACAGAAACTCAGTCGTAGGTGAAGAGGGAGTACAGGAAGAGGCTCGGCACACCAGTGTTCAGGTTCAGGGTTGAGGTGGTGAAGTCGTCTAACCTGACAGACTGGGGTCTGTTGGTCAGGAAGTCCAAAGTCCAGTTACAGAGAGAGGGGCTGATCCCTAGGTCATGGAGTTTGGTGACCAGCCTAGAGGGAATGACCGTATTGAATGCTGAGCTAAAGTCTATGAACAGCATTCTCACATAGGTGTTGGTTTTGTCATGGAAGAGTGTAAAGCTGTGAAGATGGCGTCCTCTGCAGACCTGTTCGGTCGGTAGGCAAACTGGTGGGGATTCAGTGTTGGAGGGAGGCAGGACTTAAGGTAGGCCAAAACCAGTCTTTCGAAGCACTTCATGATCGTGGGGGTGAGTGCAACAGGTCGGAGGTCATTCGGGCTTGATGCGGTCGACTGCTGCGGCACTGGCACAATGGTTGCGGTCTTGAAGCACGTAGGGACAACCGCCTGGGCCAGTGACAGATTGAAAATTTGTATTAGGGCCGGGACAATACCAGTATTGCAATATATTTTCAATGGCAAAAATGAAAACGCATAGCAGATCTCACTCTTTGGTCCTTTAAAAACCTGCTGTATGTAAAATATTGTCTGATACAGCTTGGAAAATAAATAAATATTACTCAGGATGACAACATAATGATATTTGTTTCCAACATTACGTCTGTTTTCCTAAAGAACTTTTATCCACTTCGTGTTTTGGATACTGGTATCGTCCCGGACCTAATTTGCAGTGGATGTGTATCATCTCTACACGAGAACATTTGTTAACACTTTATATGAAAGTGATGCTCCAGAGCCTCTTTAGCCTCTTGGGGAGATTTGGTTGGGAGGCCCCCCCACCAAGCGGGTTCCCAACAATTATGGCTTGACTGCGGAGAGAAACATGTGCATATTAAAGTTAATTTCCTGTAATTCGACACTACAGTAAATGGTGACCCCGATGTGATATATCTTACAGATACTTTGGACTAAATTTGAGTTTATTCTATTCTATTATTCTATTGGGGCAGCAGGTAGCCTAGTGGTTAGCGGTTTGGACTTGTAACTGAAAGATTGCAAGATCGAATCCCCGAGCTGACAAGGTAAAAATCTGTTGTTCTGCCCCTGAACAAGGTAGTTAACCCGCTGTTCCTAGGCCATCATTTAAAATAAGAATTTGTTCTTAACTGACTTAACTGACTAGTTAAAAAAAGGTAAAATTAACATATATAACGAACATGTGGCCTATGTGATGGCGAATATGCAAGTAATCTACATTTTTGAATTATGGTAATCGACTCGTATTAATGATTTGATCAAAAAAGGCAAGAATGTTCTCACATTTGATTCGAATAGGGATGAAATTCTTTAGTACTGGCAATATACACTGAGTATACCAAACATAGGGGGTGCGGGGGGTCTGGTGAACATGTCAGGGTTCTATGGCCGCAGACAGAACAGCAGAAACGGGGTCAGCAGCACGACCAGATGGACTAGGGACGGGGACATTCAGGAGTCGTCAGGCCAGATGGTCCTGAGGCATGGTCCTAGGGCTCAGGTCCTCCGAGAGGGGAGAGAGAGAGAGAAACATGAGAGAATTAGAGGGAGCATATATAACATCACACAGGACACCAGAAAAGACAGGAGAATTACACCGGATATAACAGAATGACCCTAGCCCCCCGTTCAAAGGCACTTAAATATTGTCTTGCCCATTCACCCTCTGAATGGCACACATACACAATCCATGTCCATATTGTCTCAAAACTTAAAAATCCTTATTAAACCTGTCACCTCCCCTTCATTTATACTGATTGAAGTGGATTTATGAACATTTGAACATCTAGGCCATGTGCTGTTATAATCTCCACCCGGCACAGCCAGAAGAGGACTGGCCACCCCTCATAGCCTGGTTCCTCTCTAGGTTTCTTCCTAGGTTTTGGCCTTTCTAGGGAGTTTTTCCTAGCCACCATGCTTCTACACCTGCATTGCTTGCTGTTTGGGGTTTTAGGCTGGGTTTCTGTACAGCACTTTGAGATATCAGCTGATGTAAGAAGGGCTATATAAATACATTTGATTGGATTTAACAAGTGACATCAATAATTGGGTTCACCTGGTCAGTCTGTCATGGAAAGAGAAGGTGTTCTTAATGTTTTGTATACTCAGTCTATTGACAAGCATAAGAAAAAATACAAGAGAATGTTCATTCTAAAGCTTGCTGCGCTTTTACTCGGGGAAAAACGAATAGCAACACAGCAAACTACTGATGAACTTCCCAGAGGAAATCAGAGTGCAACATAGAGCAATTGGAAGCAGAACTTCAAGCATTTGAAAAAGAGCATGATCAGACTAGGTCATTTCTACATGATGCGCAGCGAGATTTGTTAGAACAGAGCACAAATAGGCTCCAAAGCGATAAGTCTGACTGAGATACAGATAGCTGCACAGTCAGTCCCACTTAGGGTGTGGCCATGCCAGAGTATGTGAGCAGAGTGAGGAGTGGAGCTTGCCCTATTTGACTGGATCGTGGAGCAAGTTTCCCAGAGGCTGGGGCTTCGGCTTTCTCGCCCCCTTCAATTTCGCTCCAGTAGTGCTCCAGTAGCACTCATTTTACAAGCTCAAGGCGTGCCCGGCCCAGCATGCATTTGTAGTCTACTTGTGTGATGCTATAGCACCTTGCTTTAGCTACTGTCATCTAATATTCTAAATATCTTCATAAAGAAGCTGATAAAACACACAGGTGAAAAATCAAGGTGACTTACAAAGATGAGGACCAAGAGCAAGAGAGGGAGTGCGGTTATGTAGTGTCCACAACTAAAGAATGAAAAGACAGGTATCCCGAAAGCATGTACTTACTACGCGTACATGCTAACAGAAAGGAACGAGGTGGGTAGCTAGCTAAGTGTGTCATTTTAGCACATTATTTATGAACAAAAAATAATCTCTAAAAAATGTTCCTTCTATTATCTATACATTAGGCCATCATTGAGGGCATGTTAACTCTATTACGTCTTTCAAGGAGCGTTCTGTTTTCATAGAGATATTTCAACTAAAATCCTTTAGGCCTACCTACAGAACAAAATAAAAATAACTATGCATCCCTGCCCAGCCTGGCATTAGTGGCCCAAACGGTGTTTAGCATCCCAAGTGGCTCTGCAAGAGTTGAGAGCGTATTCTCTGCGGCTGGCCTGCTCTCCAGGCACAATCACATGAGCCTGAAGCTACAGACTCTGGCCAAACTCATGTTTCTAAAAATAAATTCAAAGGCACTGTAGACTGAGCCTAATGAGGCATTTTTCATTTAATTTGTATTTAATTCTAAGTAAGTCAATCAGCATGTATGTGCAATTTTATAGACTATAACGATTTAATACAACAAAATGTTGTTTAAATGCTGAGCTTACACGGAACCCAAACTGGCTGCGCGTGTGCGCCATAGTGTTGACAGTACCAAAATAAAACAACAAATTTACAAAAAACACTGCAGCACAAACAAGTTACAACGTGAAATCGCCTCTATCCCATTCAGACCTTAGAGGACCAAACTACATCTCCCATAATGCAACGCCCGCACCAGCTCAGCTAACCGTCTGCATCACAGAAAGGCATGCTAGCTAGCAACAGCAGCACTTTTAGCACTCTGTAAACTATATTAATAACAACAATAAAACGCTGAACGTTACATGTTTCTAAAGTCTCACATTCCCTTATAACAATATCTACAGCATTAACCTTGGGATGTTTTATTTATTTCACGTTATGGACTTCTGCAAAGGAGTAATCTGCAAGACACACCTTTCTCAGTGTTTTCTCGGACTGAGGAGAACGGCAGCTACGGATAGTACCAGGGTGTTAGTAGGTGAAGCAAGCACCCAGATGAAATAAAATATATTTAATGAAACAAAACCCGAAGATGTTAACATCATTCAGCTACTGTAACTGCCCACCTAACATCAACAGGCAGCACCAGTAGCGCAACAATTAAAAATGGACACCAAAAGTAAAGTTCCTGGCGATCAAAGTGATCTGACTCCCCCTTCTGTCTGAACTTGGAATATTCCTGTTCGCGGGCTTTGGCCCTGAACCTGGTTGTTCTGTTCTGCGTTGTGTACTATTCTAATAATTTGAAGTTTGATGGAATAACCATTTTAATTCTACTACAAATACATTTCATATTAGGCTACATGTCTGACTCCTGACCTATTTAGAGTGTTTATATGCTGTTTAATACGATGGATAAGAGCGTCTGCTAAATGACTAAAATGTAAATGTAAAATGTTTATTTCTATGTTAGTTCTAGTCTTTCTATTTCTATGTTTAGTTAATGGGGTTGACCTTCAATTGGAAGCAGATCGCTCCTCGTTTCTTCTGATTGAAGGTCCTATGTATAGGGGTAGTTTTTGTAATGGGATTGGTGGGTAGTTGTCTCCTGTTTTGTGTCTGTGCACCTGACAGGACTGTAGTGTCATTCGTTGTTTTGTATACGTGTTTCTTTTGTTTTTTCCTTCTTTTCAAAAAATAAATAAAGCAGATGAGTATACACGTTCCCGCTGCACCTTGGTCCAATCCTTACGACGTCCGTTACAACATTACGATATTAAACCTCTACGGGATCAGTGTCCCCCCCCGCGGGATGGTTGAGCTAACGTAGGCCAATGTGATTAGCATGAGGTTGTAAGTAACAGAAACATTTCCCAGGACATATATGGGCAGAAAGCTTAAATTCTTGTTAATCTAACTGCACAGTC
Organism: Salmo salar; assembly: GCF_965601325.2. Lineage (NCBI taxonomy): Eukaryota > Metazoa > Chordata > Actinopteri > Salmoniformes > Salmonidae > Salmo > Salmo salar. Next base: position 52,161,674 of record NC_138292.1, on the reverse strand, counting down.
CAATTTACAGTAGGTATTACAGTGAAAGAATACCAATCTATTTGTTTGAGAAGAGTGCACAAGGTATTGATAAACCAATTAGGCACATTTGGGCAGTCTTGATACAACATTTGTACAGATATACAATGGTACATTGGATCAGTCTAAAACATTGCACTGACACTGCTGCCATCTAGTGGCCAAAATCGAAATTGCCCCTGGGCTGGAATAATACCTTATGGCCTTTCTCTTGCATTTCAAAGATGATGGTATAAAAAAACACAAAAAACCGTTTACCAGATCTAATTTGTTATATTCTCCTACATTCATTTAACATTTCCACAAACTTCAAAGTGTTTCCTTTCACATGGTATCAAGAATATGCATATCCTTGCTTCAGGTCCTGAGCTACAGGCAGTTAGAATTGGGTATGTCATTTTTGGTGAAAATTGAAGGGTCCGATCCTTAAGAGGTTCTTTCAAAATAACATAATAGCATATTTTGAGTTTAATTATGTTACTGTGGTTAGTTAGCCAAAGCTCGACTTCAAGTTCAGTCTGCCATCAAGTCGAAACGGTCCTATGGCAATATGTTTTCACCGTGGTGAAGGAAAAGGGATATTGCTTGAAAACGTATCTCAATCCAGGGATGGAAGGTATGCTGTACTCCTAATCTTCTCATTATCCAAGCCTCGAAATCGAGAAGATTGAAATACTGCTAGTTTTTAATTAACTGCCTTTTTCATCAGCATGCTAGGTTATTCCACAACACTTCCGGCAGCAACTCACCCCAACTCTAGATGTCACATTTTAATGGAATCACATTTTTTTCTTATGTCTTATACTTCCGTGTGTTGTGTACTTCTTATTTTACCATTGCGTTATTTAGATTATTTTTAGCCATTGGTGGAGAGGTACTGTCTACTGATGTGTGCTAGCCTTTGGGAGTAACAAGTCATTTATAAACATTTATAAAGTATATATAGGGAACACTTTAGATTAGGGGGTATTAGTGAGGGACTGAGGTATTAGTAAGTGCATGTACTCACATTCATAAAGGCACTCATTAACAAATACACCATTCGTGACATTTATAAATACATTTATAAATATGTATATTAATGGTGAGTCAAACCATTAATCAACCATTAACAAATACCTTGACAATAACTCCTTTATAACTGGTTTATAGTACATTAGTAGTACATTATTAATCATTTACAAATTGTGAACATACTATGATCAAACACCTTATTAATTACCTGATAAATCATGAACAAATATTTAAAATATTGTTTATAAATGTGTAAATAACAATTTATAGATTTCTTATTGACATTTACAAATGTAGGAATAATGATTAATAAATGTTAAGCAAACTCTTCACAAACAGTTTATAAATGGTATATTAAGGGACCTTAATATAAAGTCTTACCGAACATTTTGATCCATCGATGAGACTTCATCAATACATTCCATTATCATTCGTCTCCTAACTCATGTATCTCTATGACATGTAACTGATGTGCTCTGTTTTTCCTTCCTCAGCCACCGTAACGCTGCGGTGAGGAGCTGCACTGCTCAGTACCTGGAGAGACTGGCTAAGGTCATGGGGATGGCTCGTCTCCTGTCGGGGAAGAAAGACCTCACTGACCGTTTCTTGATTGCCGTCAGTAAACTGGCTGTGGACCCTGCACAGGAAGTCAGGTGGGATGTTCCTCCTGTAAAGTAGCTTGCTTAAACATAATGGCCGGCCTTAACTTAGGCCGTGATTCAACCATGGCTCGCTATAGCACTAGATCGCCGACAATGCAGTTTTTAAAGGTAATTTACTCTTGAGTTGACATCTGCAGCGTTTACCACAAATGCAAATTGAAATTGCCTTTAAAAGCAACATTGTCGGCTGTCTACAGCATCTATGCTAAAAGGGTGTCATGGATTGAATTGCGGATTTTAGGTATTCCAAAACAACCACAGGTTCTCTTGGAGGGGAATAGTATTCTAAACACAAATAAGTGCTACGTGGCATAGGAAAATCCGCTAAGATTTTCATAATAATGAACGGTTAAAACCCAGTTGTTAGATAGTTGAGATGATTTGTAGATCAGGTAATGCGGTGCATTACTCAAACCGACCCTCTTGCAAATTCTACCTAATGTATGTCTTATTTTGATGGGATATTGTTTCTCAGGTTGCCATCAATTGATTACTGTTTTTAATCACAGACAGCAGATATGATTTGATATGTTGCACGTTTAAGATGATATTAATATCTTTGTTCTCAGCAGGCATCATGGTCGCAATATCTTGAGAAACGTGGCCACTAAAATGTGGGACAAATTCGCTCCAAGGAAAGAGCGAGAATCCTTGAGGGAGGTCATCTCAAAGGTTAACCTCAAAGAAAGGTACATTCTCTCTGGATGATTAGAAGAAGTATGACAAATGAGCTGATATGATTACAGAAATCCAATCCCACTGGGCACAGTCATCAGTTCAATGTCTAGTTTTGATTTAAACTTGGGAAATGAACCAAAATGTGAAAACAACCAAAAATGTTGGTTAAAAGTTGCGTGAAAAAAATCCAATTGTGTGTTCCACATTGATTCACCGTCGTCACATAGCTTTTTTGTTGTTGTTGGAAAGAGGTGGAAATAACGTTTATTCAACCAGTTTTGGCCCAATGGGATGAATTTAATATACTGTAAGATTATACCTTTCTGTCTTTTCTCTTTTTCAACAGGAATATCTGAATAATCCCCAACTTGACTATATATTTGTATCTAAATATTTGCACATTTCCCAACTTGACTATTATCCCCTCCAGTCCCCAAACTCCAATATTTTCGTTCATTCTAAGAAATTTGACACTATCATCCAAACCTCCATGTAAATGCATTTTTAAGCTGCATTGACTCCTTGTCCAAGTCCTGAATCCACTACAAGGCAATACCAACCATATTCAAAGCACTAAATGACCTTTCCTCGAAGCTCCTATCTGATCTACCAGCTCAATAGTGGTCTACTGAAACCATACTCACCATCTCAGGTGGTGCTCAGATCATCAACCACTGACCTCCACTTATCCTCAAAACCAGCAGTCCTCTTTTGGAGGCAGATTGGTCAGTGCTCCTGTATGGCACCAACATTGTGGATTTTCATCCAATGCTTCTGGACTATGAGAACATTCTTTGGACAATAAAATTAGGTAAAATGGAAGCTGGCTACAGTCTCAGTTTTATCCTCCAAGACAGTGTGAGGATGTGTAACAACAATACCTGTAGTTTAATTTCATGATCAGGGCCAGATTACCGAATGGGCACGCAGGGCACCTGCCCTGTGGGCCCCGACCTCCAGGGAATATCATCATAACATCCAAAACTAAAAGTATAGTGGATGTATATTACAGTACGTGGATATTTTACAATTTGTGAGCTCGTTTCATAATTTGTAGCCATGTTTTATATAAATTTGTGCTCATTTGGTAGAAAGTCGTTAGCATTTAAAAAATAATTGTGGGGATGTTTTATATCAATTTGCTTACTGGTGCTCTTCCATGCCGTCCCTAGGAGGGGTGCGTCACTTGAGTGGGTTAACAACATGCTGGCCATCTACTAGATTTTGATCTGGGGGCAGACCAACCTGGTCTCAGAGCATTTTGTATTATTATTGTTTTTTTAATTAACCATTATTTAACTAGGCAAGTCAGTATGTATTCTGTATGTAAATCCGAGACACTCCAGTTAGTATGATATGTTACGTTTCGTATGGTATGTATTCATTTCTGGTTGTCCATCACCCATTTTGTATGATATATTACAATTCGTATTATGTTACAAATTTGCAAAACGTTCAATATGTTACAAATTTGGTACACGTATTATATGTCAAGAATTTGTGAAATGTACGATATGCTACAAATTCTAGCTAGGTGGGTAGCGTTACCTGGTTGGCATTAGCTAGTTAGGTTTAAAGGGGAAGGGTTAACTAAAAGGGTTAAGGTTAGGGTTAGCTAAAAAGTTTATGTTTAGGGGAAGTGTTAGCTAACATGCTAAGTATTTGAAAAGTAGCTTAAAAGTAGTAAGTAGATGAAAAGTTGCTAATTAGCTAAAATGCTAAAGTTTTCCATGATGAGATTTGAACTCGCAACCTTTTCACCCAAGTTTAGTCAAAACCGGGCCAGTGGTGTCTGAGAGATCGCGTGTGACTAACTAACGTGAGCATTGTACGTACGAACTGACGGAGACAGATCCATAGTCCCCTCTGATTTCATCGTGGGTGACAATGAGTGAAAACAACAAATATTAATGTATTTTCACACAAACTTTTTTTATTGTCGAATGAACAAATAATGTCATCATCGTATAGTATCCAGTATTTTGAAGCTGTCACTTTCAACTGCTCCTTTTGCAGACGTGTTTGTCCATAAAAGGGCATACAGTGGCACCACACCCCCAACACACCTCCAGAGAGTGGCCAATCGGTGTCTGCATCTTGCACTCCTTACACCCGCCCACAACCCTCCCACTTGATTCCACCCCATGTCTCTGCTGACTGATGAGCTTCTCGAGGGCTTGCTTCGTGGCCGGGTCACCACAGTGCGCGATGCCGTTAACCGCCACCCGCTTTGGATCTTTAACGCAGTCCTCCTCATGCCCAATGACGGTGGAGGACAGCCAGGCTGTATCGTATCCGCTCTGTTGCCACGAGCACCACATTGCTACATTCTGCCTATCCATCTTCTTCACGCGGCCCACCCGGACCTTCAGCTGCAATACCACATGTTCTCCAGTGGGGCACCCACCGGGGTAACCCTTCGCCTTGGCTATGTCCCGACTGCAGTAGACCCCCGGGCCCAACGTGCCCCCCGCCGAGGGCCGGAACCCCCCTGTGATGATGGCTCGAGCGCTGTCACGGTGGGTGCCATGGTACATGGTGTAGCCTTGTCTGCCCCGTGGTGCCTGGCCAGGTTTCAGGACAATCTGCTTCTCAACCACAGCCTCCCAACCGGTGAACTGCACCAGCTTCGCTGGCATGGCTCTGCTAACGGACACACAGTTGACACCAATTTGTAAACCGATGAAATCAATCAATCAAATGTATTTATAAAGACCTTTATACATCAGTAGTTATCACAAAGTGCTTTACAGTAACCCAGCCTAGACCCCAAAGTGCAAGCAAAGCAGAAGTGAGAGCACAGTGGCTTGGAAAGATTCCCATATAGGAAAGTGGAGAGGAACCCATCTCAGAGAGCCTATCCTCTTCTGGCAGTACCTCATAATCATCAGTGACAAAATCTATGACTCATAGCATACGTATCGGTGAATCGTTGTGACATGAAATATGAGTGAGAGTGTAATCAATGTGTAATAAGTACGGAAACAATTTATGAACATGTTAAATTATTATGTGACGTGGAGTCATTATTCAGGTCCTGATTGGTCAAGAAGCTTATTTGACACGTCAAATAATGTTATTTGACGTGTATCTTTTTGACACGCCAAGACCCAAACGGCGTTCCATATGTACCGGGTTAGGCTATATGTGTTGTACACACACATCAATAATGTATTGATGAAAAAACATATTGAAGACATAGATATAGAGAGGTTTTCTTTTCTAAAATCTAACCACTCAAATTATTATTTACTCAAAGTATGTTTCCATGATTTATTCCCCCCCAAAAGATTATTGACTGAATCTAAATTCAATCTGAAGCGCCGAAGATTCACTTTATAGGGCGATTGACAAAGGCAATGTTCCCGCAGTTGCGGATACTGCATTCACGGTACACGCTGCATATGTCGGCTCAATCAGAAATGTTATTTAAACGTGAACTACAACACAGATATTCTCAGTTACTGATTGAGTACAAAGTATGATGTCGTAATGTATACAAGGTGCCATTGAACAACACAAACCTCTACCTTTTCGACTGAACTAAACTCCATCTTCTCCCTCTATAAAGAGTATTTTGTATAGTCACCACCAGGGCTGGGGTCAATTCAGTGAATAATTGAATTCAAATCTCCCATCATTTATTATGAAGACTTTTCATTTTACTGAACTAACTGAATTAAAGTCAACCCTGATCACCAATACAGCTGTACAGTGGTAATTTGACAGGACTGAGAGAGAAAGCAAAACATACATGTAAGTTAGATAGTAACAACAATAAATCCAGTACTGTATAGTTACCGCTGTAGAAAAACAAAAATCTATGCCTTATAGATCCCAATGTTGTGCAACTGACTGGCTGTGGATACGTTGCAAAAATATTTTTACATTGTTTCTACCTTTTTCAGGTAATTAACCTACCCGTTCTACCTCCAATGTTTTGACAGTGTATCTCTGATAGTTTCACTTTCGATTTTTCAGCTCAACTCAGCTTCCTTGCGTGACATCCATCAACATCATACCCAAAGGAATCTCTTCAAACAATATCCCGTTTGCTTTAGAGATCACATTCACTTTCATTTTAAAGTGCTGTACACGGACTCCCTCATTATTGTATTCATGCTATTCCATATCGTAACGCTAACCCCATTCTCATTGCAAGACATGCCAGGCAATGTTGCCCTCTAGTGTTTTTTTGGAGATACAGCATGTATTATTTTATCATTCGTCATCACGGGTTGTGGTTAATTCCATTTCAATGCCAGTCAATTCAGAAACTAAACCAGATTCAAATGACACATGTTCCTCATTGGAATTGGAATTTCAAGGTACTTCCTGAATTGACTGGAATTTAAATGGAATTGACCTCAAACCTGAGGTTCATCAACCAAAAGTATACTCAGCTGGAAAGAGAAAAACAGAGACAGGAAATAATTTTAGAAAAAAACACAATGGAAGTAAATGTTATTGTCACTTTTCCTAATAAAAACATAATTGATGTGTGAGTATGTGTGTATATACAATATATATAATTCACTGACCAAAAATATAAACGTAACATGCAACAATTTTTAAGATTTTACTGAAATACAGTTCATATGAGCAAATCAGTCAATTGAAATAAATGTATTATGCCCTAATCTATGGATTTCCCATGACTGGGAATACAGATATGCATCTGTTGGTCACAGATACCTTAAAAAAGGTAGGGGCATGGGTCAGAACACCAGTCAGTATCTGGTGTGACCACCATTTGCCTCATGCAGTGCAACACATCTCCTTCGCATAGAGTTAATCAGGCTGTTGATTGTGGCCTGTGGAATGTTTTCCCAGCCCCTTCATTGGTTGCGTGAAGTTGACGGATATTGCCGGGAACTGGAACGCGCTGTCGTACATGTCAATCCAGAGCATCCCTAACATGCTCAATGGGTAACATGTTTGGTTAGTATGCAGGCCATGGAAGAACTGGGACATTTTCAGCTTCCAGGAATTGTGTACAGATCCGATGACATGGGGCCGTGCATGATCATGCTGAAACATAAGGTGATGGCGGTGGATGAATGGCACAACAATGGGCCTCAGGATCTCCTCATGGTATCTCTGTGCATTCAAATTGCCAAAGATAAAATGCAATTGTGTTTGTTGTCTGTAGCTTATGCCTGCCCATACCATAACCTCACCGCCAAAATGGGGAACTCACTGTCCACAGCAATGACATCACCAAACAGCTCGCTGTCTGCCATCTGCCCGGTACAATTGAAACTGTGATTCATCCGTGAAGAGCAAACTTCTCCAGCGTGCCAGCGTAAACTCAGCAAAAAAGAAACGTCCTCTCATTGTCAACTGCATTTATTTACACTTAACATGTGTAAATATTTGTATGAACATAACAAGATTCAGCAGCTGAGACAAACTGAACCAGTTCCACAGAAATGTGACTAACAGAAAGGGAATAATGTGTCCCTGAACAAAGGGGGGGTCAAAATCTAAAGTAACAGTCAGTATCTGGTGTGGCCACCAACTGCGTTAAGTACTGCAGTGCATCTCCTCCTCATGGACTGCACCAGATTTGCCAGTTCTTGCTGTGAGATGTTACCCCACTCTTCCACCAAGGCACCTGCAAGTTCCCGGACATTTCTGGGGGGATTGGCCCTAGCTCTCACACTCCGATCCAACAAGTCCCAGACGTGCTCAATGGGATTGAGATCCGGGCTCTTCGCTGACCATGGCAGAACACTGATATTCCTGTCTTGCAGGAAATCATGCACAGAACGAGCAGTATGGCTGGTGGCATTGTCATGGTGGAGGGTCATGTCAGGATGAGCCTGCAGGAGGTGTACCACATGAGGGAGGAGGATGTCTTCCCTGTAATACACAGCGTTGAGACTGCCTGCAATGACAACACCTCCAAATCGATCCCGCTTCAGAGTACAGGCCTCGGTGTAAACTTCATTCCTTCGACGATAAACGTGAATCCGACCATCACCCCTGGTGAGACAAAACCGCGACTCGTCAGTGAAGAGGACTTTTTGGCAGTCCTGTCTGGTCCAGCGACGGTGGGTTTGTGCCCATAGGCGACGCTTTTGCCAGTGATGTCTGGTGAGGACCTGCCTTACAACAGGCCTACAAGCACTCAGTCCAGCCTCTCTCAGCCTATTGCGGACAGTCTGAGCACTGATGGAGGGATTGTGCGTTCCTGGTGTAACTCGGGCAGTTGTTGTTGCCATCCTGTACCTGTCCCGCAGACGTAATGTTTGGATGTACCGATCCTGTGCAGGTGTTGTTACACGTGGTCTGCCACTGCGAGGATTTTTAAATTTATTTTATCCTCTCTAGGGTATGTGGGACGAACCTACTCAACAGCCAGTGGAATCCCGTGGCGCGATATTCAAATACCTTAGAAATGCTATTACTTCAATTTCTCAAACATATTACTATTTTACACCATTTTAAAGACAAGACTCTCGTTAATCTAACCACACTGTCCGAAAAACAGAGCACATCAGTTACATGTCATAGAGATACATGAGTTAGGAGACGAATGATAATGGATTTTATTGATGAAGTCTCATCGATGGATCAAAATGTTCAGTAAGACTTTATATTAAAGTCCCTTAATATACCATTTATAAACTGTTTGTGAAGAGTTCAATTACCATTTATTAATCATTATTCCTACATTTGTAAATGTCAATGAGAAATCTATAAATAGTTATTTACACATTTATAAACGCTATTTTAAATGATTTGTTCATGATTTATCAGATAATTAATAAGGTATTTGATCATAGTGCCTTTTATATGATTTCATAATGTTAACCTCTCTGGGCTAGGCGGGACGAATTCGTCCCACCTACGCAACAGCCAGTTGAATCCCGTTGCGCGATTTTGAAATACCTTAGAAATGCTATTACTTCAATTTCTCAAACATATGACTATTTTACAGCATTTTAAAGACAAGACTCTCGTTAATCTAACCACACTGTCCGATTTCAAAAAGGCTTTACAACGAAAGCAAAACATTAGATTATGTCAGCAGAGTACCCAGCCAGAAATAATCAGACATCCATTTTTCAAGCTTGCATATAATGTCACATAAACCCAAACCACAGCTAAATGCAGCACTAACCTTTGATGATCTTCATCAGATGACACTCCTAGGACATTATGTTATACAATACATGCATGTTTTGTTCAATCAAGTTCATATTTATATCAAAAACCAGCTTTTTACATTAGCATGTGACGTTCAGAACTAGCATACCCACCGCAAACTTCCGGTGAATTTACTAAATTACTCATAATAAACGTTCACAAAAAACATAACAATTATTTTAAGAATTATAGATACAGAACTCCTTTGTGCAATCGCTATGTCCGATTTTAAAATAGCTTTCCGGCAAAAGCACATTTTGCAATATTCTGAGTAGATAGCTCGCCATCACGGGCTAGCTATTTTGACACCCACCAAGTTTGGCACTCACCAAACTCAGATTTACTATAAGAAAAATTGGATTACCTTTGCTGTTCTTCGTCAGAATGCAATCCCAGGACTTCTACTTCAATAACAAATGTTGGTTTGGTTCAAAATAATCCATAGTTATGTTCAAATATCCTCTGTTTTGTTCGTGCGTTTAAGACACTATCCGAAGGGTAACGAAGGGTGACGCACCGGCGTGTAACGTGACAAATAAATTCTAAATATTCCATTACCGTACTTCGAAGCATGTCAAACGCTGTTTAAAATCCATTTTTATGCGATTTTTCTCGTAAAAAGGCGATAATATTCCGACCGGGAAACCCTGTTTTCGTTCAAAGACTAAAAATCTAAAATGGACTCTTCTCGTGCACGCGCGCACCAGTCTCATTGTTCTCTGATCGACCACTTACCAAATGCGCTACTGTTTTTCAGCCATGGCCTGCAAAGTCATCATTTAACGTTCTGCCGCCTTCTGAGAGCCTATGGGAGCCGTAGGAAGTGTCACGTTACAGCAAAGATCCTCAGTTTTCAATAAAGAGAGTGTAGAAGGTGAGTGGTCAGAGAGGGCACTTCCTGTAAGGAATCTTCTCAGGTTTTTGCCTGCCATATGAGTTATGTTATACTCACAGACACCATTCAAACAGTTTTAGAAACTTTAGGGTGTTTTCTATCCAAATCAAACAATTATATGCATATTCTAGTTTCAGGGCAGTAGTAATAACCAGATTAAATCGGGTACGTTTTTTATCCGGCCGTGCAAATACTGCCCCCTACACTAGAGAGGTTATTTAACCAGGTAGGCAAGTTGAGAACAAGTTCTCATTTACAATTGCGACCTGGCCAAGATAAAGCAAAGCAGTTCCACAACATACAACAACACAGAGTTACACATGGAGTAAAACAAACATACCGTCAATAATACAGTAGAAAAATAAGTCTATCTATATACAATGTGAGCAAATGAAGTGAGATAAGGGAGGTAAAGGCAAAAAAAGGCCATGGTGGCAAAGTAAATACAATATAGCAAGTAAAACACTGGAATGGTAGATTTGTAGTAGAGGAAAGTGCAAAGTAGAAATAAATAATGGGGTGCAAAGGAGCAAAATAAATCAAATAAATAAATACAGCAGGGGAAGAGGTAGTTGTTTGGGCTAAATTATAGATGGGCTATGTGCAGTGATCTGTGAGCTGCTCTGACAGCTGGTGCTTAAAGCTAGTGAGGGAGATAAGTGTTTCCAGTTTCAGAGATTTTTGTAGTTCGTTCCAGTCATTGGCAACAGAGAACTGGAAGGAGAGATGGCCAAAGGAGGAATTGGCTCTGGGGGTGACCAGAGATATACCTGCTGGAGCGTGTGCTAAATTCAGTGGGTTTGGCGACGATTATGAAGCGAAGGCCAGCCAACGAGAGCGTACAGTTCGCAGTGGTGGGTAGTATATGGGGCTTTGGTGACAAAACGGATGGCACTGTGATAGACTGCATCCAGTTTGTTGAGTAGGGTATTGGAGGCTGTTTTGTAAATGACATCGCCGAAGTCTGGTAGGATGGTCAGTTTTATGAGGGTATGTTTGGCAGCATGAGTGAAGGATGCTTTGTTGCGAAATAGGAAGCCAATTCTAGATTTAACTTTGGATTGGAGATGTTTGATGTGAGTCTGGAAGTTGTCGGGTCGCGTCAATTCAAATCTGGTATTACAACAAAATAGTTAGCAAAGAGTAACTCCTGTTTTCTTTGTACTTTAAGTAATGCCAACACTTGAATGGAAAATATGATGTTCGTATATACGGTCTCACTGTAACACCACGCAGGGCAAAACAGCGAAGAGAACGTCACATCCTTTGTTCTCCTTTATATACTCTGACAGAGATAGTTCCTGCTCACTGCTGGCCTGTCAGAGGGAGTATGAGCATGGTTTAAACTTACTCATCCTATCGTTGGCGTGCAGGCTGGTCCCAACCTCGTGACGCACTTCCTGTTGCCGGGTGTAGTTATTGTCTTTAGCAGTTGACTTATCTATAGTTTATATACTTAATATTGTATCATAGCTTCCCTGGTATATTATATAGGTTATGCAAACAAATAGCCAGTTAAATCCTAACAAAGGAGAGTTTACAGTCTAACCAGACACCTAGGTATTTGTAGTTGTCCACATATTCTAAGTCAGAACCGTCCAGAGTAGTGATGCTGGACAGGCGGGCAGGTGCAGGCAGCGATCGGTTGAAGAGCATGCATTTAGTTTTACTTGTATTTAGGAGCAGTTGGAGGCCACGGAAGGAGAGTTGTATGGCATTGAAGCTCGTCTGGAGAGTTGTTAATACCATTTTCAAAAAAAAAAAATCCAGATTTTTATTTCTTCATTTTCGTGACCCAAAACGATGACTCCGATCATGCCGAAATAGCGACATTCTGGACAGGCCTAAAAAAAACATTTTTAAACCATTTTCAAAAAAGAGCGCCAGATTTTTTTTTTCCTTCATTTTTGTGATCCAAAAACGGTGACTCCGGTCATGCCTAACTAGCGACATTCTGGACAGGCCTAAAAAAATATTTTAAAACCATTTTCAAAAAATAAATCAAGATTTTTATTTCTTGATTTTCGTGACCCAAAATTGGTGACTCCGGTCATGCCGAACTAGCGACATTCTGGACAGGCCTAAAAAAAGATTTTAAAACCATTTTCACAAAAAAAGCGCACGATTATTTTTTTTCCATTTTTCGTGACACATAGAAACGGTGACTCCTCAGGTCATGCCGAACTAGCAACATTCTGGAAAGGCCTAAAATAACATTTTAAACCCATTTTCACAAAAAAGTGCAGATTTTTATTTTTCATTTTTGTGACACAAAAACGGTGACTTCGGTCATGCCGAACTAGCGACATTCTGGAAAGGCCTAAAATAACCTTTTAAAACCATTTTCACAAAAAAAGTGCAGATTTTTATTTTTGTGATCCAAAAACGCTGACTCCAGTCATGCCGAACTAGCGACTTTCTGGACAGGCCTAAAAAAAGAAAAACATTTTAAAACCATTTTCACCAAAATTTTGAGATTTTTTATTTTTGACAGCCAAAAACGACGACTCCGATCATGCCGAACTAGCGACATTCTGGACAGGCCTAAAAAAAGATTTTAATGCCATTTTCAAAAAAAAGTGCTGATATTTTCCCCTTCATATTCGTGACACAAAAACGGTGACTCCGGTCATGCCGAAATAGCGACATTCTGGAAAGGCCTAAAATAACATTTTAAAACCATTTTCACAAAAACGTTAACATTTTTATTTTTGTGAACCAAAAACGGAGACTCCGGTCATGCTGAACTAGCGACATTCTGGACAAGCCTAAAAAAAGATTTTAAAACAATTTTCACAAAAAAAGCGCAGATATTTTTTTTTCTTCATTTTTGTGACACAAAAACGGTGACTCCGGTCATGCCTAACTAGCGACATTCTGGACAGGCCTAAAAAAATATTTTAAAACCATTTTCAAAAAATAAATCAAGATTTTTATTTCTTGATTTTTGTGACCCAAAATTGGTGACTCCGGTCATGCCGAACTAGCGACATTCTGGACAGGCCTAAAAAAAGATTTTAAAACCATTTTCACAAAAAAGCGCACATCATTTTTTTTCATTTTCGTGACACAAAAACGGTGACTCCTCAGGTCATGCCGAACTAGAAACATTCTGGAAAGGCCTAAAATAACATTGTAAAACCATTTTTACAAAAAAGTGCAGATATTTATTTTTGTGATCCAAAAACGGTGACTCCGGTCATGCTGAACTAGCGACATTCTGGACAGGCCTAAAAAAAGATTTTAAAACCATTTTCACAAAAAAAGCGCACATTATTTTTTTTCATTTTCGTGACACAAAAACGGTGACTCCTCAGGTCATGCCGAACTAGAAACATTCTGGAAAGGCCTAAAATAACATTGTAAAACCATTTTTACAAAAAAGTGCAGATATTTATTTTTATTTTTGTGATCCAAAAACGGTGACTCCGGTCATGCCGAACTAGCGACATTCTGGACAGGCCTAAAAAAAGATTTTAAAACCATTTTCACAAAAAAGCGCAGATATTTTTTTTTTCATTTTTGTGACATAGAAACGGTGACTTCGGTCATGCCGAACTAGCGACATTCTGGAAAGGCCTAAAATAAAATTTTAAACCCATTTTCACAAAAAAGTGCAGATTTTTTTTTTCATTTTTGTGACACAAAAACGGTGACTTCGGTCATGCCGAACTAGCGACTTTCTGGACAGGCCTAAAAAAAAAAAAAAACATTTTAAAACCATTTTCACGAAAATTTTGGGATTTTTTATTTTTGACAGGCAAAAATGACGACTCCGATCATGCCGAACTAGCGACATTCTGGAAAGGCCTAAAATAACATTTTAAAACCATTTTCACAAAAACGTTAAAATTTTTATTTTTGTGATCCAAAAACGGAGACGCCGGTCATGCCGAACTAGCGACATTCTGGACAAGCCTAAAAAAAGATTTTAAAACCATTTTCACAAAAAAGCGCAGATATATTTTTTTCATTTTTGTGGCACAAAAACGGTGACTTCGGTCATGCCGAACTAGCGACATTCTGGAAAGGCCTAAAATAACATTTTAAAACCATTTTCACAAAATGGCGCAGATATTTTTTTTTTTCATTTTTGTGACACAAAAACGGTGACTCCGGTCATGCCGAACTAGCGACATTCTGGAAAGGCCTAAAATAACATTTTAAAACCATTTTCACAGGTGCGGGCAGTGATCGGTTGAAGAGCATGTATTTTGTTTTACTTGCATTTTAGAGCAGTTAGAGGCCACGGAACGAAAGTTGTATGGCATTGAAGCTCGTCTGAAGGTTAGTTAACACAGTGTCCAAAGAGGGGCCAGAAGTATACAGAATGGTGTCGTCTGCGTAGAGGTGGATCAGAGACTCACCAGCAGCAAGAGCGACATCATTGATGTATACAGAGAAAAGAGTTGGCCCAAGAATTTAATCCTGTGGTACCCCCATAGAGACTGCCAGAGGTCCGGACAACAGGCCCTCCGATTTGACACACTGAACTCTATCAGAGAAGTAGTTGGTAAACCAGGCGATGGAATCATTTGAGAAACCAAGGCTATTGAGTCTGCCGATGAGGATGTGGTGATTGACAGAGTTGAAAGCTTTGGCCAGGTCAATGAATACGGCAGCACAGTATTGTTTCTTATCGATGGCGGTTACGATATCGTTTAGGACCTTGAGCATGGCTGAGGTGCACCCATGACCAGCTCTGAAACCAGATTGCATAGCGGAGAAGGTGCGGTGGGATTCGAAATGGTCGGTAATCTGTTTGTTGACTTGGCTTTTGAAGACCTTAGAAAGGCCGGGTAGGATGGATATAGGTCTGTAGCAATTTGGGTCAAGAGTGTCCCCTCCTTTGAAGAGGGGGATGACAGCAGCAGCTTTCCAATCTATGGGAATCTCAGACGACACGAGAGGTTGAACAGGCTAGTAATAGGGGTTGCAATAATTTCGGCAGATCATTTTAGAAAGAAAGGGTCCAGATTGTCTAGCCCGGCTGATTTGTAGGGGTCCAGATTTTGCAGCTCTTTCAGAACATCAGCTGAATGGATTTGGGAGAAGGAGAAATGGGGAAGGCTTGGGCGAGTAGCTGTGGGGGGTGCAGTGCTGTTGACTGCAGTAGCCAGGTGGAAAGCATGGCCAGCCGTAGAAAAATGCTTATTGAAATTCTCAATTATAGTGTGTTTATCGGTGGTGACAGAGTTTCCTATCCTCAGTGCAGTGGGCAGTTGGGAGGAGGTGTTCTTTACAATGTCCCAGAACTTTTTTGAATTTGTGTTGCAGGAAGCAAATTTCTGCTGAGGATGATCAGCTGTCCATCCTGTCTCCCTGTTGCGCTGTCTTAGGCGTCTCACAGTACGGACATTTACATTTATTACCCTGGCCACATCTGCAGTCCTCATGCCTCCTTGCAGCATGCCTAAGACATGTTCACGCAGATGAGCAAGGACCATGAGCATCTTTTTTTGGTGTTTTTCAGAGTCAGTAGAAAGGCCTGTTTAGTGTCCTAAGTTTTCATAACTGTGACCTTAATTGCTTACCGTCTGTAAGCTGTTAGTGTCTTAATGACCGTTCCACAGGTGCATGTTCAATAATTGTTTATGGTTCATTGAACAAGCATGGGAAACAGTGTTTAAATCCTTCACAATGAAGATCTGTGAAGTTACATGGATTTTTACGAATTATCTGTGAAAGACAGGGTCCTAAAAAATGGATGTTTCCTTTTTTGCTTAGTTTATATATATATAAATGTGTATATAGTATTTACAAATTTGTCACATATTTATGATTTTATATGGGAATCAAAAAGTTTGATGAATGTTCACCATGTGCTGATGTGCTCAGCACTGTCAACAGACCCCATTATGACATCACAATGTAACGTAACCCTTGCCATGATATCATTGCTGGTTCCATCTGACAAGCAAAATATAATTTCCACTCTTTTCATGATAGATCTCTCACAGAGATAGGTTAAGTTCTTATTTTGATAGTGTTAATATTTATCATCAATGGCTTATCGAAGAAGAAAATCAAGTGAGTTTGACAAACTCCAGAAAGAGAACTCTCAGATGAAGAGCGTCATCAAACACTTGAGGAAGCAAAAGTTTTCAAGTTTTATAAGGCTCATCAGTTTTTCAAAAATATCACTGTGTTTATTTTATGGTTTCATAGACATACAGTAGGCCTACATGCATAACATCTTTAGCTTAAAAGCTTTATATGACACACTGTGGAAACTATTTTGACTACTTCACTTCTGCTATTCATTTCATACTATACCATTGTGATCCAGGGCTATCAGGAGAGCTACCCAATCCCAGAGGGCCATCGTGGCTTCATCAGTGATGCCAAACTTCTGCAGATGCTGAGAGAGAGGCCATGGAAGCAAAGCAAAGAAAGA
This sequence comes from Salmo salar, assembly GCF_965601325.2. NCBI lineage: Eukaryota > Metazoa > Chordata > Actinopteri > Salmoniformes > Salmonidae > Salmo > Salmo salar. Next base: position 52,144,855 of record NC_138292.1, on the reverse strand, counting down.
TAAGTGCTATCCATGAGAATTATGTCCGGACTACTCTCATCGGGGTTGGCAGCACCTTCGCGCACCACTTCGTCCCCTCTATTCAGTGCATTCCGCGGCCGAAAACTCCACCGAGGCCTTTGCCCCGAAGGCTTGAACACATAGCTCTGTCCCCACTGAAGAACGTAGTGGGGGTGGACGGAGCCGAAGTTGGACCCGGATCTCACTCTCTGGAGTCCATCCAGGTAAATAAGTCATTCAGCAGCAGTAGCGTGCGGCCTGTTCCCGTCCCTCCCACTGGAGCTCCCTCCAAGAGGGGCAAGAAGAAGGGCAGGCGGGGAGTCAAAGCCCTGAAAGTCCAGTCGGACCATGGCTGTCCTGACAACAATGGACCCATTGACCTGATGGAGGAGGTGAGGGACATCGAGGCTCACCTGAAGGAGGAGGCCTGGAAGGTAGGATGGACTTTGAATTTATTGTAAATGTGAAAATTTGCAGTTCAGAATTATACTTGGATTGATAAATTGCCAAAACAGATAGTGGTTCCATGTCTTAAAGTCAAATCAAACTTTATTTGTAACATGCGCCAAACACAACAAGTGTAGACCTTACCTTGAAATCAACAGTGCAGTTCAAGAAGAGTTAAGAAAATATTTACCAAATAAACTAATGTAAACAATAATAATAAAAAAAGTAACACAATGACATAACAATAACGAGGCTATATACAGGGGGCATCGGTACCGAGTCAGTGTGCGGGGCTACAGGTTAGTTGAGGGGGTACAGTGTGTAGGGGTACAGGTTAGAAAGGATGCTCTCTTTGACAGCATGATAGAGTAGATCCTAGAATACAGGATCTCTCTGTGTATTAGTTTATGTATATACTAGTTCTATATGCATTTCTTTGATGGGAGCATTCTTTTCTGGTCTACGCCAAAGGTGGTACATGAGGTGAAGGCCATGAGCAGGAGAAGTTCCCATGGGGGAAATAGCCACCAGCTCCTTGGGAAGCCTGAGCTCAGTGGATATGAACACCCCTGCGGAGCTCCGTGACTACTTGGATGTTGGGACCCCGGTCAAGTCGCGTGACAGCCCACCCAGGCCTGCTCCCCCTCCTACCAAGCCCAGGAGCAAACTGCCTCGGCCTATAAGGTTCCTTAGCCTGCCAAAGGCTGCCACCGGCTCAGGTCAGTCCCTCTCACGTACTCACACTAATGTAAATTAGACAGGGAGATGAAGCTAGGTAGATTGATAGAAAGACAGTAGGAAGGGAACGGACACAAATGGCTTTAGCCCAGGGCTAAGACATTTTTCCACACTTGCTTTGCCTGTTGCACAGTGAGATAACCTTTGCTCAAGGCTATTTAGACCCTGCTTCTGAGCAGGGTGAGCACCAACAAAAATGTGTGCTAAATTTAAAAGGATATATTACTAACTAAGATGTTCTAGTGTTAAAAGTACAAACCGATATGGAAATTAGTAAATACATAAATAAATACATACAGTTCACAGAGAGATAGATGTCTGCTGTCAACCCATAGACAAGAAGGCAGCCAGTGAGCCAAAGGGCCAAATAAAGAAAAGTCAAGACCAGGCCAGGTTGCAGCCCCTGTCCAACCCAGAGCAGGCCCTGACTAAGACCTTCAAGCTGCTCCACTCTGCCTCTGATGACTGGTGAGCATTCACTGTAGACAAGACCAATGGAGCTAGGCTAAAGGAAGCACAGTGTAGTGTCCTTGGAAATGTAGATTTGCTCCATAGAGCGTAGAAACTTCTGAAATTAAGAGACCAGAGTCCTAATTGATGAACATCATTATAATGTTTTTGGAAAATGTTGTCGAAATTGCTTACGTTTCTTACACTGAATTGCAGGGAGAAGAAGATTGAGGGCTTGACCTCTCTCCGTGTGATGGCTCAGAACCACATGGACATACTGATGCCTAAACTCCATGATATCTGCCTTGCCATTATAAATGAGGTAGCTGTATTCATTCACTGCCCTCTTCATTCATCTGCACAAATCTGCTACATTTGGAGAACAAGTCAAATTATTGTGTCATGTTTCTGATGTTCGTGGGTTGTACTGCTCAACATTAATAGCTGGTCCTGTGCATGTTATTATGATTCAGGTGAAGAACCTGCGCTCTGCAGTGTCCTGTGCTGCCATGGCCACACTGGGTGACATGTACGTCCACCTCCAGAGGGCCATGGACAGTGAGGTGGAGGGGACGGCACGCGTGCTGCTGCACAAAGCCAGCGAGGCCAACACCTTCATCCGGCAGGGCGCCAACTGTGCCCTGGGTCACATGGTGCAGAGCTGCACCCCTACCCGTGTCATGAATGCCCTGCTGGTCGGTGGGCTGAGGTAAAGAGGGAGAGGGGTCAATTAACACTCACTAAGGGGTAGATCCGGACTTCCACAAATGTTCACTTTGTCTCACATTGAAAGTTTGACTCGAGTGGAAGTTAGGATTCACTCCAAACAGACCTGAACTTTCTGGTGCAAAATGGTCACTGCTCGCTTAGGTATACCACACATTAGATTAGATTCAACTTTATGGTCATTGAACAAGTACAAGTACAGTACAACGAAATGCAGTTAGCATCTGACCAGAAGTGCAAATAAAAGAGTGCAAAAAATGTACAAGTAAAACAATTAAGTACAATGTATGTTATTAAGTGGGATGTATAAATGTGCAATCAAGGCAAATGGCAAGTCTAAATGTGCAATGAAGGCAAGTATTAGGGCCGGGACAATGCCAGTATCGCAATATATTTTCAATGGCAAAAATGAAAACACAAAGCAGATCTCACTCTTTGGTCCTTTAAAAACCTGCTGTATTTAAAATATTGTGTGATATAGCTTGGAAAATAAGTGAATATTACTCAGGATGACAACATAATGACTATTTGTTTCCAACATTACGTCTGTTTTCCTAAAGAAGTTAAATCCGCTTCGTGTTTTGGATACTGGTATCGTCCCGGACCTAATTAGCAGTGGATGTATGTCATCTCAACACAAGAACATTTGTTAACACTTTATATGAAAGTGATGCTCCAGAGCAGGGCCGGCTTTAGCCTCTTGGGGAGGTTTGGTTGGGAGGCCCCCACACCAAGCGGGCCCCCAAAAATTATGGCACCCCTCTTGACGGCGGAGAGAAACATGTGCATATTAAAGTTAATTTCCTCTAATTCGACACTACAGTAAATGGTGACCCCGATGTGATATATCTTACAGATACTTTGGACTAAATTTGAGTTTATTCTATTCTATTGGGGCAGCAGGTAGCCTAGTGGTTAGCGCGTTGGACTTGTAACCAAAAGGTTGCAAGATCGAATCCACCAAGCTGACAAGGTAAAAATCTGTCGTTCTGCCCCTGAACAAGGCAGTTAACCCACAGTTCCTAGGCCGTCATTGAAAATAAGAGTTTGTTCTTAACTGACTTGCCTAGTTAAACAAATAAAATTATCATATATAATGAACATGTGGCCTATGTGAAGGCGAATATGCAAGCAATCTATATTTTTGAGTTATGGAAATCGCCTCGTATTAATGATTTGATCAAAACAGGCAAGAATGTTCTCACATTTGATTCGAATAGGGATGAAATTCTTTAGTGCTGGCAATATGCACTGAGTATACCAAACATAGGGGGGGCGGGGGGGGGGGGTCTGGTGAACACGTCAGGGTTCTATGGCCGCAGGCAGAACAGCAGAAACAGGGTCAGCAGCACGACCAGGTGGACTAGGGACGGGGACAGCCAGGAGTCGTCAGGCCAGATAGTCCTGAGGCATGGTCCTAGGGCTCAGGTCCTCCGAGAGGGGAGAGCGAGAAAGAAAGGAGAATTAGAGGGAGCATATATATATGATCACACAGGACACCAGATAAGACAGGAGAATTACACCGGATATAACAATATGACCCTAGCCCCCCGTTCAAAGGCACTTAAATATTGTCTTGCCCATTCACCCTCTGAATGGCACACATACACAATCCATGTCCATATTGTCTGTCACGACTTCCGCCGAGGTCGGTCCCTCTCCTTGTTCGGGCGGCGTTCGGCGGTCTACGTCACCGACCTTCTAGCCATTGCTGATCTACTTTTCATTTTCCATTTGTTTTGTCCTTGTCTTACACACCTGATTTCATTCCCCCAATTACTTGTTCATTATTTAACCCTCTGTTCCGCCATGTTTGTTTGTGAGTGATTGTTTGTAATACGGTCCGTTATTGTGGGCTCGAATTATTGCGTTGTATTTGTGAATATTTGAGTAAATTATGTTTATTACTCATATCTGCTGTCCTGCGCCTGACTCCTCTACACACAGGCAATATTACATTGTCTCAAAACTTAAAAATCCTTATTTAACCTGTCACCTCCCCTTCATTTATACTGATTGAAGTGGATTTAACAAGTGACATCAATAATTGGATTCACCTGGTCAGTCTGTCATGGAAAGAGAAGACGTTCTTAATGTTTTGTATACTCAGTGTATTGACATGCATAAGAATAAATACGAGAGAATGTTAATTCTAAAGCTTGCTGTGCTTTTACTCGGGAAAAACTAATAGCAACACAGCAAACTACTGATGAACTTCCCACAGGAAATCAGAGCGCAGCATAGAGCAATTGGAAGCAGAACTTCAAGCATATGAAAAAGAGCATGATCAGACTAGGTCATTTCTACATGATGCGCAGCGAGATTTGTTAGAACAGAGCACAAATAGGCTCCAAAGCGATAAGTCTGACTGAGATGCAGATAGCTGCAAAGTCAGTCCCACCTAGGGTGTGGCCATGCCAGAGTATGTGAGCGGAGTGGAGCTTGCCCTATTTGACTGGATCGTGGAGCAAGTTTCCCAGAGGCTGGAGCTTCGGCTTTCTCGCCCCCTTCAATTTCGCTCCAGTAGTGCTCCAGTAGCACTCATTTTACAAGCTCAGGGCATGCCCGGCCCAGCATGCATTTGTAGTCTACTTGTGTGCTGCTATAGCACCTTGCTTTAGCTACTGTCATCTAATATTCTAAATATCTTCATAAAGAAGCTGATAAAACACACAGGTGAAAAATCAAGGAGACTTACAAAGATGAGGAGGACCAAGAGCAAGAGAGGGAGTGCGGTTATGTAGTGTTCACAACTAAAGAATGAAAAGACAGGTATCCCGAAAGCATGTACTTACTACGTGTACATGCTAACAGAAAGGAACGAGGTGGGTAGCTAGCTAAGTGTGTCATTTTAGCGCATTATTTATGAACAAAAAATAATCTCTAAAAAGTTCAGTTAATTTTCCTTCTATTATCTACACAATAGGCCATCATTGATGGCATGCTAACTAACTCTATTACCTCTTTCAAGGAGCGTTCTGTTTTGATAGGGATATTTGACCTAAAATCCTTTAGGCCTACCTACAGAACAAAATAAAAATAACTACGCATCCCTGCCCAGCCTGGCATTAGTGGCCCAAACGGTGTTTAACATCCCAAGTGGCTCTGCAAGAGCTGAGAGTGTAACGGCTGTCTACGGAAGAAGTGGACCAAAATGCGGCGGAGTTAGGGTTCGTCATTTTTAAAGTCACGAACACTATGCAATTCACAAAACAACAAAACTGACAGCCAACACAGTCCTGTCAGGTGCAACAACTGTGACAAGAACAATTACCCACACAACGGAAACGTAGGCAACTTATGTGTGACTCCCAATCAACCACAACCCTCTACAGCTGTGCTTGATTGGAAGTCACACGGCCAAAATTAAATGAAACAATAAAACACTCACTCCCTTCTGCCACGTCCTGACCCAACTACACCCTCTACTGGTCAGGACGTGACAGAGAGGGTATTCTCTGCGGCTGGCCTGCTCTCCAGGCACAATCACATGAGCCTGAAGCTACAGACTCTGGCCAAACTCATGTTTCTAAAAATGAATTCAAAGGCACTGTAGATTGAGCCTAATGAGGCATTTTTCATTTAATTTGTATTTAATTCTAAGTTAGTCAATCAGCATGTATGTGCAATTTATAGACTATAACGATTTAATACAACAAAATGTTGTTTAAATGCTGAGCTTACACGGAACCCAAACTGGCTGCGCGCGTGCGCCATAGTGTTGACAGTACCAAAATACAACAACTCATTTACAAAAAACACTGCAGCACAAACAAGTTACAACGTGAAATCGCCTCTATCCCATTCATACCTTAGAGGACCAAACTACATCTCCCATAATGCAACGCCCGTACTGCTTAGCTACCCAGTCTGCATCACAGAAAGGCATGCTAGCTATCAACAGGAGCACTTTTAGCACTCTGTAAACTATATTAATAACAACAATAAAACTCTGAAAGTTACATGTTTCTATAGTCTCACATTCCCTTATAACAATATCTACAGCATTAACCTTGGGATGTTTTATTTATTTCACGTTATGGACTTCTACAAAGGAGTAATCTGCAAGACACACCTTTCTCAGTGTTTTCTCGGACTGAGGAGAACGGCAGCTACGGGTAGTACCAGGGTGTTAGTAGGTGACGCATGCACCCAGATGAAATAAAATACATTTAATGAAATAAAACCCGAAGATGTTAACATCATTCAGCTACTGTAACTGCCTACCTAACATCAACAGGCAGCACCAGTAGCGCAACAATTAAAAATAGACACCAAAAGTAAAGTTCCTGGCGATCAAAGCGATCTGACTCCCCCCTTCTGTCTGAACTTGGAATATTCCTGTTCGCGGGCTTTGGCCCTCAACCTGGTTGTTCTGTTCTGCGTTGTGTACTATTCTAATAATTTGAAGTTTGATGGAATAACCATTTTAACTCTACTACAAATACATTTCGTATTAGGCTACATGTCTGACTCCTGTCCTATTTAGAGTGTTTATATGCTGTTTAATACGACATGTAGCCTATTTGAAATTGTGAGTGCTTCTTACAGTCACCTTTTCCTGTTTACTTACATCATTCAAATCATATGGTTTGGTTTCAATATTTCAAAACCAAATGGTAGGTTATACACCACGGCTTTCAGCCAATCAGCATTCAGGGCTCGAACCACCCGGTTTATAATTACAATTATCTCACCAATTATCATCACCACTCTGGGTAGCAGAGTTTACATCTCTAGGTCTGATATCTGATTGGAAGTTCACTTTTATAGTAGCATATTGGTCAACAACTCACATTGTTTTATTCTAACAACTCAGAGGCTTTTAAAAGAGTCAGAATCATTGTCTCTCTTTTTCTTTGTTCCTGACCTGCGCTAGTGAGATACGCTCTCTCTCTCTCCACCCCAGCGACTCTTGGGCATGGCTTTTCAGGCTATGACTTCTCTCTCTCTCCCTCTCTGATCATGCATAAGGTATTGCATTGTAATGTTTGTTAATGCCTTGTATATGATTTCATAATGTTAAATACCTTTCCACTCTCAGTCCAATTCTTGCTAGTCAATGTCAACTCATTGCCTAATGCTTGCTTGCATATTTTAAGTATCTTTATAGTGTAAAAGATAAACATTTTAATGCATAAATAGTTATATATCAAATACTACCACACTACAAAGTCAATCAATTTATTAAACACCATCACAAATATTCAAATGTTTTCATTTAGGCAGGTCTTAAGAAACATTTGTCACGTCCTGACCAGTAAAGGGGTTATTTGTTATTGTAGTTTGGTCAGGACGTGGCAGGAGGTGTTTGTTTTATGTGGTTCGGGGTTTGTTGGGCTATGTTCCTATGTAAGAGGGGTGTTTGTTTAGAGTGTTTCGGGGTGTGTTGGGTTATGTTCTTGTCAGTTTATTTCTATGTTAGTTTTAGTCTTTCTATTTCTATGTTTAGTTAATGGGGTTGACCTTCAATTGGAAGCAGATCGCTCCTCGTTGCTTCTGATTGAAGGTCCTATGTATAGGGGTAGTTTTTGTAATGGGATTGGTGGGTAGTTGTCTCCTGTTTTGTGTCTGTGCACCTGACAGGACTGTAGTGTCATTCGTTGTTTTGTATACGTGTTTCTTTAGTTTTTTCCTTCTTTTCAATAAATAAAGCAGATGAGTATACACGTTCCCGCTGCACCTTGGTCCAATCCTTACGACGTCCGTTACAACATTATGATATTAAACCTCTACGGGATCAGTCTCCCCCCCCGCGGGATGGTTGAGCTAACGTAGGCCAATGTGATTAGCATGAGGTTGTACATAACAGAAACATTTCCCAGGACATATATGGGCAGAAAGCTTAAATTCTTGTTAATCTAACTGCACTGTCCAATTTACAGTAGGTATTACAGTGAAAGAATACCAATCTATTTGTTTGAGAAGAGTGCACAAGGTATTGATAAACCAATTAGGCACATTTGGGCAGTCTTGATACAACATTTGTACAGAGATACATTGGATCAGTCTAAAACATTGCACTGACACTGCTGCCATCTAGTGGCCATAATCGAAATTGCCCCTGGGCTGGAATAATACCTTATGGCCTTTCTCTTGCATTTCAAAGATGATGGTATAAAAAAACACAAAAAAACGTTTACCAGATCTAATTTGTTATATTGTCCTACATTCATTTAACATTTCCACAAACTTCAAAGTGTTTCCTTTCACATGGTATCAAGAATATGCATATCCTTGCTTCAGGTCCTGAGCTACAGGCAGTTAGAATTGGGTATGTCATTTTTGGTGAAAATTGAAGGGTCCGATCCTTAAGAGGTTCTTTCAAAATAACATAATAGCATATTTTGAGTTTAATTATGTTACTGTGGTTAGTTAGCCAAAGCTCGACTTCAAGTTCAGTCTGCCATCAAGTCGAAACGGTCCTATGGCAATATGTTTTCACCGTGGTGAAGGAAAAGGGATATTGCTTGAAAACGTATCTCAATCCGGGATGGAAGGTATGCTGTACTCCTAATCTTCTCATTATCCAAGCCTCGAAATCGAGAAGATTGAAATACTGCTAGTTTTTAATTAACTGCCTTTTTCATCAGCATGCTAGGTTATTCCACAACACTTCCGGCAGCAACTCACCCCAACTCTAGATGTCACATTTTAATGGAATCACATTTTTTTCTTATGTCTTATACTTCCGTGTGTTGTGTACTTCTTATTTTACAACAAAATCATGAACAAATCATTTAAAATATTGTTTATAAATGTGTAAATAACAATTTATAGATTTCTTATTGACATTTACAAATGTAGGAATAATGATTAATAAATGTTAAGCAAACTCTTCACAAACAGTTTATAAATGGTACATTAAGGGACCTTAATATAAAGTCTTACCGAACATTTTGATCCATCGATGAGACTTCATCAATACATTCCATTATCATTCGTCTCCTAACTCATGTATCTCTATGACATGTAACTGATGTGCTCTGTTTTTCCTTCCTCAGCCACCGTAACGCTGCGGTGAGGAGCTGCACAGCTCAGCACCTCGAGTGACTGGCTGAGGTCATGGGGATGGCTCGTCTCCTGTCGGGGAAGAAAGACCTCACTGACCGTTTCTTGATTGCCGTCAGTAAACTGGCTGTGGACCCTGCACAGGAAGTCAGGTGGGAAGTTCCTCCTGTAAAGTAGCTTGCTTAAACATAATGGCCGGCCTTAATTTAGGCCGTGATTCAATCCATGGCTCGCTATAGCACTAGATCGCCGACAATGCAGTTTTTAAAGGTAATTTACTCTTGAGTTGACATCTGCAGCGTTTACCACAAATACAAATTGAAATTGCCTTTAAAAGCCACATTGTCGGCTGTCTACAGCATCTATGCTAAAAGGGTGTCATGGATTGAATTGCGGATTTTAGGTATTCCAAAACAACCACAGGTTCTCTTGGAGGGGAATAGTATTGTAAACACAAATAAGTGCTACGTGGCATAGGAAAATCCGCTAAGATTTTCATAATAATGAACGGTTAAAACCCAGTTGTTAGATAGTTGAGATGATTTGTAGATCAGGTAATGCGGTGCATTACTCAAACCGACCCTCTTGCAAATTCTACCTAAAGTATGTCTTATTTTGATGGGATATTTTTTTCTCAGGTTGCCATCAATTGATTACTGTTTTTAATCACAGACAGCAGATATGATTTGATATGTTGCACGTTTAAGATGATATTAATATCTTTGTTCTCAGGCATCATGGTCGCAATATCTTGAGAAACGTGGCCACTAAAATGTGGGACAAATTCGCCGAGGAAAGAGCGAGAATCCTTGAGGGAGGTCATCTCAAAGGTTAACCTCAAAGAAAGGCACATTCTCTCTGGATGATTAGAAGAAGTATGACAAATGAGCTGATATGATTACAGAAATCCAATCCCACTGGGCACAGACATCAGTTCAATGTCTAGTTTTGATTTAAACTTGGGAAATCAACCAAAATGTGAAAACAACCAAAAATGTTGGTTAAAAGTTGGGTGAAAAAAAATCCAATTGTGTGTTCCACATTGATTCACCGTCATCACATAGCTTTTTTGTTGTTGTTGGAAAGAGGTGGAAATAACGTTTATTCAACCAGTTTTGGCCCAATGGGATGAATTTAATATACTGTAAGATTATACCTTTCTGTCTTTTCTCTTTTTCAACAGGAATATCTGAATAGTCCCCAACTTGACTATATATTTGTATCTAAATATTTGCACATTTCCCAACTTGACTATTAACCCCTCCAGTCCCCAAACTCCAATATTTTCGTTCATTCTAAGAAATTTGACACTATCATCCAAACCCCCATGTAAATGCATTTTTAAGCTGCATTGACTCCTTGTCCAAGTCCTAAATTCACTACAAGGCAATATGAACCATATTCAAAGCACTAAATGACCTTTCCTCGAAGCTCCTATCTGATCTACCAGCTCAATAGTGGTCTACTGAAACCATACTCACCATCTCAGGGGGTGCTCAGATCATCAACCACTGACCTCCACACATCCTCAAAACCAGCAGTCCTCTTTTGGAGGCAGATTGGTCAGTGCTCCTGTATGGCAGCAACATTGTGGATTTTCATCCAATACTTCTGGACTATGAGAACATTCTTTGGACAATAAAATTAGGTAAAATGGAAGCTGGCTACAGTCTCAGTTTTATCCTCCAAGACAGTGTGAGGATGTGTAACAACAATACCTGTGGTTTAACTTGATGATCAGGGCCAGATTACCGAATGGGCACGCAGGGCACCTGCCCTGTGGGCCCCGACCTCCAGGGAATATCATCATAACATCCAAAACTAAAAGTATAGTGGATGTATATTACAGTACGTGGATATTTTACAATTTGTGAGCTCGTTTCATAATTTGTAGCCATGTTTTATATAAATTTGTGCTCATTTGGTAGAAAGTCGTGAGCATTTAAAAAAAAATTGTGGGGATGTTTTATATCAATTTGCTTACTGGTGCTCTTCCATGCCGTCCCTAGGAGGGGTGCGTCACTTGAGTGACGCACTTGAGTGCGTCACTTGATCTTCCTGTCTGGGTTGGCGCCCCCCCCCCCCTTGGGTTGTGCCGTGGCGGAGATCTTTGTGGGCTATACTCGGCCCTGTCTCATGATGGTAAGTTGGTGGTTGAAGATATCCCTCTAGTGGTGTGGGGGCTGTGCTTTGGCAAAGTGGGTAGGGTTATATCCTGCCTGTTTGGCCCTGTCCGGTGTTATCATCGGAGTGGGCCACAGTGTCTCCCGACCTCTCTTGTCTCAGACTCCAGTATTTATGCTGCAGTAGTTTATGTGTCGGGGGGGCTAGGGTCAGTCTGTTATATCTGGAGTATTTCTCCTGTCTTATCCAGTGTCCTGTGTGAATTTAAGTATGCTCTCTCTACTTCTCTCTTTCTTTCTCTCTTTCTTTCTGTCTCTCTCTCGGAGGACCTGAGCCCTAGGACCATGCCTCAGGACTACCTGGCCTGATGACTCCTTGCTGTCCCCAGTGCACCTGGCTGTGCTGCTGCTCCAGTTTCAACTGTTCTGCCTACGGCTATGGAACCCTGACCTGTTCACCGGATGTGCTCCTTGTCCCAGACTTGCTGTTTTCAACTCTCTAGAGACAGCTGGAGCGGTAGAGATACTCTGAATGATCGGCTATGAAAAGCCAACTGACACTTTCTCCTGAGGTGCTGACCTGTTGCACCCTCGACAACCACTGTGATTATTATTATTTGACCCTGCTGGTCATCTATGAACATTTTGGCCATGTTCTGTTATAAACGCATTTTATAAAATGATTTGCATTTTAATGAGGGAAATAAGTATTTGACCCCTCTGCAAAACATGACTTAGTACTTGGTGGCAAAAACCTTGTTGGCAATCACAGAGGTCAGACGTTTCTTGTAGTTGGCCACCAGGTTTGCACACATCTCAGGAGGGATTTTGTCCCAGTCCTCTTTGCAGATCTTCTCCAAGTCATTAAGGTTTCGAGGCTGACGTTTGGCAACTCGAACCTTCAGCTCCCTCCACAGATTTTCTATGGGATTAAGGTTTGGAGACTGGCTAGGCCACTCCAGGACCTTAATGTGCTTCTTCTTGAGCCACTCCTTTGTTGCCTTGGCCATGTGTTTTGGGTCATTGTCATCCTGGAATACCCATCCACGACCCATTTTCAATGCCCTGGCTGAGGGATGGAGGTTCTCACCCAAGATTTGACGGTACATGGCCCCGTCCATCGTCCCTTTGATGCGGTGAAGTTGTCCAGTCACCTTAGCAGAAAAACACCCCCAAAGCATAATGTTTCCACCTCCATGTTTGACGGTGGGGATGGTGTTCTTGGGGTCATAGGCAGCATTCCTCCTCCTCCAAACACCGCGAGTTGAGGTGATGCCAAAGAGCTGGTGTAATCAATGTGTAATAAGAGAGTGTAATCAATGTGTAATAAGTACGGAAACAATTTATGAACATGTTAAATTATTATGTGACATGGAGTCATTATTCAGGTCCTGATTGGTCAAGAAGCTTATTTGACACGTCAAATAATGTTATTTGACGTGTATCTTTTTGACACGCCAAGACCCAAACGGTGTTCCATATGTACCGGGTTAGGCTATATGTGTTGTACACACACATCAATAATGTATTGATGAAAAAACATATTGAAGACATAGATATAGAGAGGTTTTCTTTTCTAAAATCTAACCACTCAAATTATTATTTACTCAAAGTATGTTTCCATGATTTATTCCCCCCCAAAAGATTATTGACTAAATCTAAATTCAATCTGAAGCACCGAAGATTCACTTTATAGGGCGATTGACAAAGGTACTGCATTCACGGTACACGCTACATATGTCGGCTCAATCAGAAATGTTATTTAAACGTGAACTACAACACAGATATTCTCAGTTACTGATTGAGTACAAAGTATGATGTCGTAATGTATACAAGGTGCCATTGAACAACACAAACCTCTACCTTTTCGACTGAACTAAACTCCATCTTCTCCCTCTATAAAGAGTATTTTGTATAGTCACCACCAGGGCTGGGGTCAATTCAGTGAATAATTGAATTCAAATCTCCCATCATTTATTATGAAGACTTTTCATTTTACTGAACTAACTGAATTAAAGTCAACCCTGATCACCAATACAGCTGTACAGTGGTAATTTGACAGGACTGAGAGAGAAAGCAAAACATACATGTAAGTTAGATAGTAACAACAATAAATCCAGTACTGTATAGTTACCGCTGTAGAAAAACAAAAATCTATGCCTTATAGATCCCAAAGTTGTGCAACTGACTGAAATATTTTTACATTGTTTCTACCTTTTTCAGGTAATTAACCTACCCGTTCTACCTCCAATGTTTTGACAGTGTATCTCTGATAGTTTCACTTTCGATTTTTCAGCTCAACTCAGTTTCCTTGCGTGACATCCATGAACATCATACCCAATGGAATCTCTTCAAACAATATCCCGTTTGCTTTAGAGATCACATTCACTTTCATTTTAAAGTGCTGTACACGGACTCCCTCATTATTGTATTCATGCTATTCCATATCGTAACGCTAACCCCATTCTCATTGCAAGACATGCCAGGCAATGTTGCCCTCTAGTGTTTTTTTGGAGATACAGCATGTATTATTTTATCATTCGTCATCACGGGTTGTGGTTAATTCCATTTCAATGCCAGTCAATTCAGAAACTAAACCAGATTCAAATGACACATGTTCCTCATTGGAATTTCAAGGTACTTCCTGAATTGACTGGAATTTAAATGGAATTGACCTCAAACCTGAGGTTCATCAACCAAAAGTATACTCAGCTGGAAAGAGAAAAACAGAGACAGGAAATTATTTGAGAAAAAAACACACAATGGAAGTAAATGTTATTGTCACTTTTCCTAATAAAAACATAATTGATGTGTGAGTATGTGTGTATATACAATATATATAATTCACTGACCAAAAATATAAACGTAACATCCAACAATTTTTAAGATTTTACTGAAATACAGTTCACATGAGCAAATCAGTCAATTGAAATAAATGCATTATGCCCTAATCTATGGATTTCCCATGACTGGGAATACAGATATGCATCTGTTGGTCACAGATACCTTAAAGGTAGGGGCATGGGTCAGAACACCAGTCAGTATCTGGTGTGACCACCATTTGCCTCATGCAGTGCAACACATTTCCTTCGCATAGAGTTAATCAGGCTGTTGATTGTGGCCTGTGGAATGTTTTCCCAGCCCCTTCATTGGTTGCGTGAAGTTGCCGGATATTGCCGGGAACTGGAACGCGCTGTCGTACATGTCAATCCAGAGCATCCCTAACATGCTCAATGGGTAACATGTTTGGTTAGTATGCAGGCCATGGAAGAACTGGGACATTTTCAGCTTCCAGGAATTGTGTACAGATCCGATGACATGGGCCTGTGCATTCATGCTGAAACATAAGGTGATGGCGGTGGATGAATGGCACAACAATGGGCCTCAGGATCTCGTCACGGTATCTCTGTGCATTCAAATTGCCAAAGATAAAATGCAATTGTGTTTGTTGTCTGTAGCTTATGCCTGCCCATACCATAACCCCACCGCCAAAATGGGGAACTCGCTGTCCACAGCAATGACATCACCAAACAGCTCGCTGTCTGCTATCTGCCCGGTGCAATTGAAACTGTGATTCATCCGTGAAGAGCAAACTTCTCCAGCGTGCCAGCGGCCATCGAAGGTGAGCATTTTCCCACTGAAGTCGGTTACGACGCCAAACTGCAGTTAGGTCAAGACCATGGTGAGGACGACGAGTTTGCTGATGAGCTTCCCTGAGATGGTTTCTGACAGTTTGTGCAGAAATTCTTCAATTGTGCAAATCCACAGTTTCATCAGCTGTCTGGGTGGCTGGTCTCAGATGATCCCGCTGGTGAAGTAAATGGATGTGGAGGTCCTGGGCTGGCATGGTTACACGTGGTCTGCGGTTGTGAGGCTTATTGGACGTACTGCGGTTTATGGTAGAGAAATTAACATTCTATTCTCTGGCAACAGCTTTGGTAGACACTCCAGCAGCCGCATGGCGAATTGACCGCTCCCTCAACATTTGAAAGATCTGTAGCATTGTGTTGTGTAACAAAACTGTACATTTTAGAGTAGCCTTTTATTGTCCCCAGCACAAGGTGCACCTGTGTAAGGATCATGGTGTTTAATCAGCTTCTTGATATGCCACAGCTGTCAGGTGGATCGATTATCTTGGCGAAGGAGAAATGCTCACTAACGAGGATGTAAACAAATGTGTGCACAAAATATGTATATACAGTTGAAGTCGGAGGTTTACATTCACTAAGGTTGGAGTCATTAAAACCCATTTTTCAACCACTCCACAAATGCCTTGTTAACAAACTATAGTTTTGGCAAGTCGGTTAGGACATCTACTTTGTGCATGACACAAGTAATTTTTCCAACAATTGTTTACAGACAGATTATTTCACTTATAATTCACTGTATCACAATTCCAATGGGTCAGAAGTTTACATACACTAAGTTGACTGTGCCTTTAAACAGGTTGGAAAATTCCAGAAAATGATGTCATGGCTTTAGAAGCTTCTGATAGGCTAATTGACAACATTTGAGTCAATTGGAGGTGTACCTGTGGATGTATTTCAAGGCCTATCTTCAAACTCAGTGCCTCTTTGCTTGACATCATGAGAAAATCAAAAGAAATCAGCCAAGACCTCAGAAATAAAATTGTAGACCTCCACAAGCCTGGTTCATCCTTGGGGGCAATTTCCAAATGCCTGAAGGTACCACGTTCATCTGTACAAACAATAGAACGCAAGTATAAACACCATGGGACCACGCAGCCGTCATTCCGCTCAGGAAGGAGATGTGTTCTGTCTCCTAGAGATGAACATATTTTGGCGCGAAAAGTGCAAATCAATCCCAGAACAACAGCAAAGGACCTTGTGAAGATGCTGGAGGAAACAGGTACAAAAGTATCGAAATCCACAGTAAAACGAGTCCTATATTGACATAACCTGAAAGGCCGCTCAGCAAGGAAGAAGCCACCGCTCCAAAACCGCCATAAAAAAAACAGACTCAGGTTTGCAACTGTACATGGGGACAAAGATCATACTTTTTGGAGAAATGTCCTCTGGTATGATGAAACAAAATCAGACCTGTTTGGCCATAATGGCCATCATTATGTTTGGAGGAAAAAGGGGGAGGCTTGCAAGCCGAAGAACACCATCCCAACCGTGAATCACAGGGGTGGCAGCATCATGTTGTGGGGGTGCTTTGCTACAGGAGGGACTGGTGCACTTCACAAAATAGATGGCATCATGAGGGAGGAATATTATGTGGATATATTAAAGCAAAATCTCAAAACATCAGTCAGGAAGTTAAAGCTTGGTCGCAAATGGGTCTTCCAAATGGAGAATGACCCCAAGGATACTTCCAAAGTTGTGGCAAAATGGCTTAAGGACAACAAAGGCAAGGTATTGGAGTGACCATCACAAATCCCTGACCTCAATCCTATAGAAAATGTGTGGGCAGGACTGAAAAAGCGTGTGCGTGCAAGAAGGCCTACAAACCTGATTCAGTTACACCAGCTCTGCCAACTTATCGTGGGAAGCTTTTGGAAGGCTACCCAAAACGTTTGACCCAAGTTAAACATTTTAAAGGCAATGCTACCAAATGCTAATTGAGTGTATGTAAACTTCTGACCCACTGGGAATGTGATGAAAGAAATACAAGCTGAAATAAATCATATGTGAACTTCTGACCCACTGGGAATGTGATGAAAGAAATACAAGCTGAAATAAATCAATCTCTCTTCTATTATAGTGACATTTCACATTCTTAAAATAAAGTGGTGATCCTAACTGACCTAAGACAGGGGATTTCTACTAAGATTAAATTTCAGGAATTGTGAAAAACTGAGTTGAAATGTATTTGGCTAAGGTGTATGTAAACTTCCGAATTCAACTGTATACGGTATATATATATATATATATATATATATATATATATATATATAGATAAACTCAGCAAAAAAAGAAACGTCCTCTCATTGTCAACTGCATTTATTTACACTTAACATGTGTAAATATTTGTATGAACATAACAAGATTCAGCAGCTGAGACAAACTGAACCAGTTCCACAGAAATGTGACTAACAGAAAGGGAATAATGTGTCCCTGAACAAAGGGGGGGTCAAAATCAAAAGTAACAGTCAGTATCTGGTGTTGCCACCAACTGCGTTAAGTACTGCAGTGCATCTCCTCCTCATGGACTGCACCAGATTTGCCAGTTCTTGCTGTGAGATGTTACCCCACTCTTCCACCAAGGCACCTGCAAGTTCCCGGACATTTCTGGGGGGATTGGCCCTAGCTCTCACACTCCGATCCAACAGGTCCCAGACGTGCTCAATGGGATTGAGATCCGGGCTCTTCGCTGACCATGGCAGAACACTGATATTCCTGTCTTGCAGGAAATCATGCACAGAACGAGCAGTATGGCTGGTGGCATTGTCATGCTGGAGGGTCATGTCAGGATGAGCCTGCAGGAGGTGTACCACATGAGGGAGGAGGATGTCTTCCCTGTAATACACAGCGTTGAGACTGCCTGCAATGACAACACCTCCAAATCGATCCCGCTTCAGAGTACAGGCCTCGGTGTAACCTTCATTCCTTCGACGATAAACGTGAATCCGACCATCACTCCTGGTGAGACAAAACCGCGTCTCGTCAGTGAAGAGCACTTTTTGGCAGTCCTGTCTGGTCCAGCGACGGTGGGTTTGTGCCCATAGGCAACGCTTTTGCCAGTGATGTCTGGTGAGGACCTGCCTTACAACAGGCCTACAAGCACTCAGTCCAGCCTCTCTCAGCCTATTGCGGACAGTCTGAGCACTGATGGAGGGATTGTGCGTTCCTGGTGTAACTCGGGCAGTTGTTGTTGCCATCCTGTACCTGTCCCGCAGACGTGATGTTTGGATGTACCGATCCTGTGCAGGTGTTGTTACACGTGGTCTGCCACTGCGAGGATTTTTAAATTTATTTTATTTTATTTCACCTTTATCCTCTCTAGGGTATGTGGGACGAAATCGTCCCACCTACTCAACAGCCAGTGGAATCCCGTGGCGCGATATTCAAATACCTTAGAAATGCTATTACTTAAATTTCTCAAACATATTACTATTTTACACCTTTTTAAAGACAAGACTCTCGTTAATCTAACCACACTGTCCGATTTCAAAAAGGCTTTACAACGAAAGCAAAACATTAGATTATGTCAGCAGAGTACCCAGCCAGAAATAATCAGACACCCATTTTTCAAGCTTGCATATAATGTCACATAAACCCAAACCACAGCTAAATGCAGCACTAACCTTTGATGATCTTCATCAGATGACACTCCTAGTACATTATGTTATACAATACATGCATGTTTTGTTCAATCAAGTTCATATTTATATAAAAAAACTGCTTTTTACATTAGCATGTGACGTTCAGAACTAGCATACCCACCGCAAACTTCCGGTTGAATTTACTAAATTACTCACGATAAACGTTCACAAAAAACATAACAATTATTTTAAGAATTATTGATACAGAACTCCTTTATGCAATCGCTATGTCCGATTTTAAAATAGCTTTTCGGCAAAGCACATTTTGCAATATTCTGAGTAGATAGCTCGCCATCACGGGCTAGCTATTTTGACACCCACCAAGTTTGGCACTCACCAAACTCAGATTTACTATAAGAAAAATTTGATTACCTTTGCTGTTCTTCGTCAGAATGCACTCCCAGGATTTCTACTTCAATAACAAATGTTGGTTTGGTTCAAAATAATCCATAGTTATGTTCAAATATCCTCTGTTTTGTTTGTGCGTTCAAGACACTATCCGAAGGGTAACGAAGGGTGACGCGCCGGCGCGTATCGTGACAAAAAAATTCGAAATATTCCATTACCGTACTTCGAAGCATGTCAAACGCTGTTTAAAATCCATTTTTATGCGATTTTTCTCGTAAAAAAGCGATAATATTCCAACCGGGAAAGCGTGTTTACGTTCAAAGAGAGAGAAAATAAAAACATGGGATCCCCTCGTGCACGAGCCTCAGTCTGATGGTCCTCTGATCGACCACTATCCAAAGGCGCTAAAGTTTTTCAGCCAGCGGCTGGAATTACATCATTCAGCTTTTTCCCGGGTTCTGAGAGCCTATGGGAGCCGTAGGAAGTGTCACGTTACAGCAAAGATCCTAAGTTTTCAATAAACAGAGCCAAGAAGCCCAAGGAATGGTCAGAGAGGGCACTTCCTGTACAGAATCTTCTCAGGTTTTTGCCTGCCATATGAGTTCTGTTATACTCACAGACACCATTCAAACAGTTTTAGAAACTTTAGGGTGTTTTCTATCCAAAGCCAATAATTATATGCATATTCTAGTTACTGGGCAGGAGTAGTAACCAGATTAAATCGGGTACGTTTTTTATCCGGCCGTGTCAATACTGCCCCCTACCCCCAACAGGTTAAGTATGCTCTCTCTAATTCTCGCTTTCTTTCTCTCTCTGGGAGAACCTGAGCCCTAGGACCATGCCTCAGGACTACCTGGCCTGATGACTCCTTGCTGTCCCCCGTCCACCTGGCTGTGCTGCTGCTCCAGTTTCAACTGTTCTGCCTGCGGCTATGGAACCCTGACCTGTTCACCGGACGTACTACCTGTCCCAGACCTGCTGTTTTCAACTCTCCAGAGACAGCAGGAGCGGTAGAGATACCCTGAATGATCGGCTATGAAAAGCCAACTGACATTTACTCCTGAGGTGCTGACCTGTTGCACCCTCGACAACCACTGTGATTATTATTATTTGACCCTGCTGGTCATCTATGAACATTTGAACATCTTGGCCATGTTCTGTTATAATCTCCACCCGGCACAGCCAGAAGAGGACTGGCCACCCCTCATAGCCTGGTTCCTCTCTAGGTTTCTTCCTAGGTTCTGGCCTTTCTAGGGAGTTGTTCCTAGCCACCGTGCTTCTACACCTGCATTGCTTGCTGTTTGGGGTTTTAGGCTGGGTTTCTATACAGCACTTTGAGATATCAGCTGATGTAAGAAGGGCTTTATAAATAAATTTGATTTGAAATTTGATTTGATATATGCTCCTTAAAACCATTGAGGAGATGGCACGTGGGTATATGCTCCTAAAAACCA
Source organism: Salmo salar (assembly GCF_965601325.2). Lineage (NCBI taxonomy): Eukaryota > Metazoa > Chordata > Actinopteri > Salmoniformes > Salmonidae > Salmo > Salmo salar. The sequence goes on along the minus strand of NC_138292.1, from coordinate 52,124,270 downwards.
ATGAGGAGATGGAAGATGCAGGACTTGCCCGCCGTCCAGTGTTACAAATAGAACCAAATTCTATTTTAGCACCTGGCTAAGCAGATGCTCAGTGTGGGTGCAATGATTGAATAACATGTATGTGTACATGTTTTTTGCAACGCTTGCGCACGCGACACGTCTGGTCTGGTCAGCATGTTACAAAGATAGACAGGACTTCAGTCATGTCATACTGCAAAACACCACTAGATGCCGGACATACCATTTGCATAGATGGGAATAACCAAGAATTCATGTGAAATCCATTCATGAGAATATTTAAAGAAAGGGAAAGGGGGATAGCTAGTTAGAGCACAAGTGGAAAAGCGTAGTCACTGGTGGGGACAAAAATAATGTTTGCTTCTTTCCGCCACACATTACAACAGTGGTTGTTGTATTTTCTGTTCTGTTTGATTATCACAGGATTTGTGCTTTGTTGCCCTTGTTTACAGTGACCTAAATAATGCTTAAGTAAAAGATGGTGCCTCACAACCACGACCACCCAGAATTTATACCATTGGTTTCTACATCCAGCTTCTAATGGTGCATTTACATACAGGATTTACCCCAGTATTTTACCCATGGATCTGGTAGACCTGCTCTCATTTGGGGCCAAGGCAATGCTCTGTGTTCTTTTCAGCTGTTTTTTACATAACAATGGCTATCTGTGAACTTTAACACCTTCTCACAAAGCAACAGACTTGAATGATGCCGAGATTGTTGATGCCGTCACCATAAGTCTTTAGAGCTGACATTAACATAAAACCCTGGTCGAAACCCTGGAGTGTGGGTAAGTCTATATGGAAAAGTACCATTAGAGGGAGTCACATCCCAACATGTGATCCTGGATCCACAAATCTATCAGCAAGTGTCAAAATTTCTGCAAGATCTCACAGTCTCACATCAGAATTAGACATTCAACCATGTTTCTCAAAGTTCAAATTTCAAAGTTGTTCCAAACGTAAAATCTCAAAGTGTTTACGGTTAAATTTAGGGATTAACTCCGGATTTTAAGGTTAGGGTTAAGTTTAGGCATTAACTCTGAAATCTTAAGGTTAGGCATTAACTCCAAATGGTTAAGGTAAGGGGTAAGGTTTGGGATAGGCTTATAACAAAACTATCAAAACTGACTTTCTATCGCTGGATTCAACCATGAAACCTTTGGAGTCAGAGCCAGATGCTTATCCACATCCACAATGTCCTAGAAAAACCAAAACTTACTTAAAGGTAACAGCGCTCACTGTTGCCCCTGGTGGCCGGTTTCCACATCATATCCTGACATCCTCAGCCATGGATGGATGTCGAATACTGACTTGTATCACGGGTGATCTGCCTGCAAGACTCTGATTCCATTCCAGTCTGGCTCAGCTCAGCAAATGTAGCAATTGGACATTTGAAAACGTAGAAAATCCAATTCAATGATATTGTTGTTTCCTGAACTGAGTGAACTCATGAACTGCATTTGACTTAATTTTCAGAGTTAATTGAGTTGAAATGGAATGAAGGCCAACCCTGCTAACCATGGTCCTTCCCTGTAAAGCCTAGACCTTTCCCATCAAAACCCCAAGCCCCCATCCTTGTCTACAGTGCCTTCAGAAAGTATTCATACACCTTGACTTACTTCACATTTTGTTGTGTTACAGCCTGAATTCAAAATTGATTAAATATATGTTTTTCTCTCACCCAGCTACACACAGTACACCATAATGAAAAAGTGAAAACATATATTAAGAAATGTTTGCAAATGTATTGAATATTTAATACTGAAATATCTAATTTACATAAGTTTTCACACCCTTGAGCCAACACTTTGTACAAGCACCTTTGGCAGCGATTACAGCTGTGAGTCTTTCCACACCACGGTTTGTGCAACATTTGCCCATTATTCTTTTCAATATTCTTCAAGCTCTATACCAGGCAGTGCCAGAGGAAGGCCCTACAAATTGTCAAAGGCTCCAGCCACCCAAGTCATAGACTGTTCTCTCTGCTAATGCACAGCAAGCGGTCCCGGAGAGCCAAAAGGCTCCTTAACAGCTTCTACCCCTAAGCCATAGCACTGCTGAACAGTTAATCAAATGGTTACCCAGACTATTTGCATTGACACCCTTATTTTATTAATATTTGTTATTATTATCTGCATTGACTCTCTTGCACAGGCTCAATATACACTCACTGGACTCTAACCATACACTTACACTGACACTCCAAAACACACACACACAAAATAGCTTATGGACAACAAAGTCAAGGTGTTGGAGTGGCCATCACAAAGCCCTGATCTCAATCCTATAGAACATTTCTGGGCAGAACTGAAAAAGCTTGTGTGAGCAACGAGGCCTACAAACCTGACTCAGTTACGCCAGCTCTGTCAGGAGGAATGGGCCAAAATTCACCCAACTTATTGTGGAAGGCTACTCGAAACGTTTGACCCAAGTTAACTTCTCTAGGGCCAGTGGGACGATATCGTCCCACCTACGTAACAGCCAGTGGAATCCTGTGGCGCGTTATTCAAATACCTTAGAAATGCTATTACTTCAATTTCTCAAACATATGACTATTTTACAGCATTTTAAAGACAAGACTCTCGTTAATCTAACCACACTGTCCGATTTCAAAAAGGCTTTACAATGAAAACAAAACATTAGATTATGTCAGCAGAGTACCCAGCCAGAAATAATCAGACACCCATTTTTCAAGCTAGCATATAATGTCACATAAACCCAAACCACAGCTAAATGCAGCACTAACCTTTGATGATCTTCATCAGATGACACACCTAGGACATTATGTTATACAATACATGCATGTCTTGTTCAATCAAGTTCATATTTATATAAAAAAACAGCTTTTTACATTAGCATGTGACGTTCAGTACTAGCATACCCCCTGCAAACTTCCGGTGAATTTACTAAATTACTCACGATAAACGTTCACAAAAAACATAACAATTATTTTAAGAATTATAGATACAGAACTCCTCTATGCACTCGCTATGTCCGATTTTAAAATAGCTTTTCGGTGAAAGCACATTTTGCAATATTCTAAGTAGATAGCCCGGCATCACAGGGCTAGCTATTTAGACACCCACCAAGTTTAGCCCTCACCAAAGTCAGATTTACTATAAGAAAAATGTTATTACCTTTGCTGTTCTTCGTCAGAATGCACTCCCAGGACTTCTACTTCAATAACAAATGTTGGTTTGGTTCAAAATAATCCATAGTTATATTCAAATATCCTCTGTTTTGTTCGTGCGTTCAAGACACTATCCGAAGTGTAAAGAAGGGTGACGAGCACGATGCGTTTCGTGACAAAAAAATTCTAAATATTCCATTACCGTACTTCGAAGCATGTCAACCGCTGTTTAAAATCAATTTTTATGCCATTTTTCTCGTACAAAAGCGATAATATTCCGACCGGGAAAGCGTGTTTACGTTCAAAGAGAGAGAAAATAAAAACATGGGATCCCCTCGTGCACGAGCCTCAGTCTGATGGTCCTCTGATCGACCACTATCCAAAGGCGCTAAAGTTTTTTAGCCAGCGGCTGGAATTACATCATTCAGCTTTTTCCCAGGTTCTGAGAGCCTATGGGAGCCGTAGGAAGTGTCACGTTACAGCACAGATCCTAAGTTTTCAATAAACAGAGCCAAGAAGCCCAAGGAATGGTCAGAGAGGGCACTTCCTGTACAGAATCTTCTCAGGTTTTTGCCTGCCATATGAGTTCTGTTATACTCAGAGACACCATTCAAACAGTTTTAGAAACTTTAGGGTGTTTTCTATCCAAAGCCAATAATTATATGCATATTCTAGTTACTGGGCAGGAGTAGTAACCAGATTAAATCGGGTACGTTTTTTATCCGGCCGTGCAAATACTGCCCCCTATCCCCAACAGGTTAAACAATTTAAAGGCAATGCTACCAAATACTAATTGAGTGTATGTAAACTTCTGACCCACTGGGAATGTGATGAAAGATATAAAAGCTGAAATAAATCATTCTATCTACTATTATTCTGACATTTCACATTCTTAAAATAAAGTAGTGATCCTAACTGACCTAAAACAGGGAGTTTTTACTAGGATTAAATGATTTGTGAAAAACTGAGTTTAAAAGTATTTGGCTAAGGTGTATGTTAACTTCCGACTTCAACTGTATATTTCCACTATAGGAAGCAATGGGACGACCTCAGAGTTCCATGAGCAATTTTTTGTTGTTGTTTATGTTACAACGTGGGCAGGTCTCATTGCCAACAATAGCGAAGCATTCATTGTGACGTAGAACAATGGGCTGGGAATAGAACATTTGGAAAGCGAGTTGGTGCCACGGTGCTCAATAGAACTAATAGGAGCTGGCAGGGTGAAAAATGCCCTAAAATAAGGCCTGTTTTTTGCGATTATTTAAAAACTACGGCAAACAGCAGGGATATGGTAATATTGTGAAACTAGGCTCCACGGCGGATGCAATGGACCATTTTTTTATCAGAAAAAAGCATTGTTAAAAATGTTATGAGTCCAGCCTAACTGGAGCATCTAGGCTAGTCACTTCCCAGGGAAAGGATGGTCTTCAGTCGGCCTGTTGTCCACAAAGTGATAGGAACACACATAGGGTCGGTTTGGTGGTTTCTTCAAGTTCAATGCTTTGAGCCAAAGCCGAAGAGACTCCTCATCCATAGGAGGTGGGTGCAAATCAAAAAAGTTTGGTGGTCAAAACCGTCCTGCTCCATGAACAGCTTCCGTTTGTGCCAGTTGTTGTGGCATCCCCTTACCGAACATTAAATGCCCGTTTTGCATGAATACATGTTTGGGAAGTTATGCGAGTTAGTTAGCTAGCTGCGAACTTCTGGCCGGAAGTGCTTAACCGGAAGTCCCCACCAAAAAAATATAAACAGACCCTGCCCATATTTCCATTGAAAACGGGACAGAACCAAACCAATCAGTTATAAGTATATAGTTGGTGAAGGCATTCACAGCCGACCGCTCAGACGGGTGAGGGCATTCCAGACACCCATTTTTTACTTGGTCCTTCTAGACGGATTTAGTGACCAACAGTTTTTTACATGGTCCGTAATTTCTCCGGATTTAGCTACCAATAGATTTTACAGATAACCAAGATACATGTAATACCATTGTTTGAACTAGGTATTGAGTTTATTCTTGTAAAAAACAAATATTGAGTTTATTTTTTATAATTAATTGGTATTATATTTAAAAAGTGATTTGAATTGCTCCTAACTTGTAATGTTGTTAATGATTTTCTTTTTGAATAAATATGTATTTAATGTATAAGTGAATATTTGGGTTTACTTTGAAGTTTAAGTTTTGACCAATAAGGTCGCTTGTTAAGCTGTGGCCAATGGGAGAGTGGACCTGGTTAATGGAAGCTTGGGAAAAAAGAGAGGGAAAGAGACGTTGAGAAGAGGATGGTCGTTTAACAGTAGGACCGTTGGTGAAGAAAATTATAAAAGAAGACGACAAAACTAGAACAAAACCCATACCTACTAAGACATGAAGGGAAATAACGATTTTATTTTATAAGAGAGTTGTTATAATTTTGTTAAGACTTAGTAAAGACTGAAGCTACCGTCTCATCGTGGAGGTATTTGACAGCCTTGAGGTTAGCCTAGCATCGTGTAACACCGAGAGATAATTGCTTGGGAAAGCATAACGAGTTCATGTTCCCATGGTATATCGGTTACGGCTAAGGAGTACTGTCTGCATTGATAGCGGTGCTTGCTGTGGATTTTGTGAGGAAACCTGCAAGGAACTGCCATACTTCCCTGAAGGAATATCAACAAGTAGTGAGTAATCACAACGTGAGGTGCTTCTGGACTTTATGTGTGTCGTCGTTTTTTATTTATTTTTAACTCCAACGCGCGCAAACGGGTTATTAAGCAAGCTTTAAATAATTTGGACATGGGTTGTGCATGACTCATTGGGGTTTATTATTTTTATTTTATTGTTGGTGTTGTGCTGTGAAAATGTAATCATACACATATTGAACCATATGTATGTTGCCTTGGTGGAGTCATACTGTTTCAGTTTAATTAAATGCATGGGCTTGCCTATCCTGATACAATATCAGAAACATATAATCATTTCATCTGAAGTTAATACCCTGTCGTCACCCTAGACAGTTTACAATAGGAATTCTTATTGGAGATGTCCTTCTCACCTAACAGCCCATGCTGTGGAGATACTCTACATAAGTTAAAATTGTGAGAGTCATTTTCGAGCCTGGTGAGAGGGTTACATACAGTATAGCCCAGTGGTTCCCAACCAGGGGTACTAATATTCTATTGTTATTTACAATAAAAGTTACCACAAAATGACCCCGACAGGGTCGTATTAGATTGTGTAGAAATGCAGGAAATTAGCTTTAGATTCCCCCCAAAAACGTAGGGAGGACCACCAGACCTCCCGCCACTTATAAAACCAAAGGCCTGCCCCTGGTAATCCATCTGGCCCTGCAGCCTTGTGGAGTTGTTAAGATACACTTTATAGCTGCCTGGTGCTTTTCTCAGAACCTGAAAGTGCCTAATGCGCCTGATATCTCGTGATAGCTTCAGATGTCGGTGTTGAGCAAGAAGAGAGTGGTCCAAAGAAGGGAGAGGTCCATAGAGTAAGGTCGGTTAAGTAAGTCAGGCAGACAGTTGAAGATTCGATGTGTCTCTTCGGTCTAATCGTACAAAACCCTTCCCATAGAAGATAACATTTCCTGATAGGTCTGTGCCTGAGAGAGAGACGTTCCGTAAATGTAATCTGTAATGCATGTTGCGTGAGACAAGCAACTTGATCACATTTGTAGAGACAGTCAGTAGGTATCTGAATTGGAGCTTACATTTTCATGGGTTGCCACTCCATCACGTGGTCGAGTCGTTGGCATTGTTATCAACGTTCTACAGCCACATTGATGTCCAAAAGTAAATGACTTTGAATGGGAGCTATGACCGTTTCCGAAATACGATGACATTGCTAAAGTAGGCAAATATTTAGTAGGAAACGACTGCCATTATCATCATGTCATCGAATTTACTTTAGACAGATGGCAATGTTGTCATTAGCTAGCAAAGTTTGTAAGAAAAAAATAATGTGGTGGTCTCCACTCAATCTCTTAGCTAGCAAGCTAACGTTACACTGCAACTAAAGTCAATCTGGAGACCTCAAAATGAAGACACAAGGTTTTGCTACTAATAAGTTGCCTTCTTTAGATATTGCATCGTGTTTTTAAGCCACAGTAATGCACTTTAGACCAAATCTTCATCAGTGCCTATTGAGGATCTATTGAGTAAATGTTCAGCTGGCTGTCCTGGCAGTCCTAAAACGAACGTTCAAAACAATATTGTGATGAAACGCGCAACACATGTATAGCTCTGTAGTCTCAGAAACCAGAACCAAATTGTGCATGCATGCTGGCCATCTACTAGATTTTGTTCTGGGGGCAGACCAACCTGGTCTCAGAGCATTTTGTATTATATATATATATTTATTTATTTATATATATATTTATTTATTTATATATATTTATTTATTTATATATTTATTTATATATATATATAAATTAACCTTTATTTAACTAGGCAAGTCAGTATGTGTTCTGTATGTAAATTTCTGGTTGTCCATCACCCATTTTGTATGATATGCTACAATTCGTATTATGTCCCAAATTTGCGAAATGTACAATATGTTACAAATTTGGTACACATATTATTTGTTAAGAATTTGTGAAATGTAAAATATGCTCCCAATTTTACCTAGGTGGATAGCGTTAGCTACCTGGTTGGCATTAGCTAGGGGTTTGGGTTAAGGTTAGGGTTGAGAGTTAGGTTTAAAGGGTTAAGTTTATGTTTAGGGGAAGGATTAGCTAACGTGCTAAGTATTTGCAAAGTAGCATAAAAGTAGTAAGTAGCTAAAATGCTAAAGTTGTCCATGATGAGATTTGAACTCGCAACCTTTGGGTTGCTAGACGTTCACATTATATGCCCACCTATTTACCCAGACCAACCACTGTACTTTCATTTTTGCCATAAGTAACCATTTGTCTTATTAACTATACGAAACATATACTAAATGGAGGTTTGGATTTCCATACAGAATAATACGAAATGCTCTGAGACCAGGTTGGGCAAACATAGTCATTCTGTGTGTGTGTGCTATTACCAAATTCTTTAGACTTCACAGAGCAGCCTTGTATCAATCGGGAGTAGGATAACTTTCTGGACTTTAGTGTTTCTTCAATATTAGCTTTTTAGAGTCACGGTTGGTCCAAGAGTAACACAAATGTTGAATTAAGCATACAGACCTAACGCTAAATCACTAGCTGATCAGTCCAGTTCAGGCAGGGATTCAATTTATAGCGCAGCACACTGGAAAGCTGACGATGCAGCGCAGCGTTGAAATGAATTTTCCTCGATGTACGCAGAGATCGAGTTAGCAATATATTCTGCAGATGAATGCTCAATCGGAAATGACGTTTAGATGTCAAGCGTGTTTAAGGGGATTGAATCCCAGCCTAAATCCACATTTGCCTGAAACATGAGATAAGGACTAAGTTTGCCTAACCCCTAGTCGGAACAGTCCTCCTGAGATACTGTATCTACCACTATGCTAGAGTTATCTGCAGTCGGATTCAATGTGTAAATACAATTCATTTAAGAATGTGAAATGTCAGAATAATAGTAGAGAGATTGATTTATTTCAGTTTGTATTTCTTTCATCACATTCCCAGTGGGTCAGAAGTGTACATGCATTCAATTAGTATTTGGTAGCATTGCCTTTAAATTGTTTAATTTGGGTCAAACGTTTCGGGTAGCCTTCCACAAGTTTCCCACAGTTAGTTTGGTGAATTTTGGCCCATTCCTCCTGACAGAGCTGGTGTAACTGAGTCAGGTTTGTAGGCCTCGTTGCTCGCTCACGCTTTTTCAGTTCTGCCCTATAGGATTGAGGTCAGGGCTTTGTGATGGCCATTCCAACACCTTGACTTTGTTGCCCTTAAACCATTTTGTGTGTGTGTTTGAGTGTCAGTGTAGTATGTGTAAGTGTATGGTTAGAGTCCAGTGAGTGTATATCGAGCCTATGGAAGAGAGTCAGTGCAGAAAATAAGAACAAATATGAATAAAATAAGGGGGTCAATGCAAATAGTCCGGGTAACCATTTGATTAACTGTTCAGCAGTGCTATGGCTTAGGGGTAGAAGCTGTTAACTTCTCTAGGGCCAGTGGGACGATTTCGTCCCACCTACGTAACAGCCAGTGGAATCCCGTGGCGCGTTATTCAAATACCTTAGATATGACTATTTTACACCATTTTAAAGACAAGACTCTCGTTAATCAAACCACACTGTCCGATTTCAAAAAGGCTTTACAACGAAAACAAAACATTAGATTATGTCAGCAGAGTACCCAGCCAGAAATAATCAGACACCCATTTTTCAAGCTAGCATATAATGTCACATAAACCCAGAGAGAGAGAGAAAATAAAAACATGGGGTCGCCTCGTGCACGCGCCTCAGTCTCATAGTACTCTGACCGACCACTATCCAAACGCGCTAATGTTTTTCAGCCAGGGGCTGCGTCGACATCATTCAGCTTTTTCCTGGGTTCTGAGAGCCTATGAGAGCCGTAGGAAGTGTCACGTTACAGCAAAGATCCTAAGTTTTCAATAAAAAGAGTCAAGAAGCTCAAGGAATGGTCAGAGAGGGCACTTCCTGTACAGAATCTTCTCAGGTTTTTGCCTGCCATATGAGTTCTGTTATACTCACAGACACCATTCAAACAGTTTTAGAAACTTTAGGGTGTTTTCTATCCAAAGCCAATAATTATATGCGCATTCTAGTTTCTGGGCAGTAGTAATAACCAGATTAAATCGGGTACGTTTTTTTATCCGGCCGTGTAAATACTGCCCCCTAGCCCTAACGTGTAAATACTGCCCCCTAGCCCTAACATGTGTTTCAGCCCCAGGCTGAAACACATTTGCGTGTTCGGCAAGTGGCCGATCAGAGGACAATGGGCTTAGGCGCGTGCACGAGTCGACCCCATGCTTTATTTTCTTTCATCTTTTTACCTAAACGCAGATTCCCGGTCGGAATATTATCGCTTTTTTACGAGAAAAATTGCATAAAAATTGATTTTAAACAGCGGTTGACATGCTTCGAAGTACGGTAATGGAATATTTAGAAATGTTTTGTCACGAAATGCGTCGTGCTCGTCACCCTTCTTTACCCTTCCGGATAGTGTCTTGAACGCACGAACAAAACGCCGCTGTTTGGATATAACTATGGATTATTTGGGACCAAACCAACATTTGTTATTGAAGTAGAAGTCCTGGGAGTGCATTCTGACGAAGAACACCAAAGGTAATAACATTTTTCTTATAGTAAATCTGACTTTGGTGAGTGCTAAACTTGCTGGGTGTCTAAATAGCTAGCCCTGTGATGCCGGGCTATCTACTGAGAATATTGCAAAATGTGCTTTCACCGAAAAGCTATTTTAAAATCGGACATATCGAGTGCATAGAGGAGTTCTGTATCTATAATTCTTAAAATAATTGTTATACTTTTTTTGAACGTTTATCGTGAGTAATTTAGTAAATTTTTTTGGGAAATTCACCGGAAGTATGCTATTTCTGAACGTCACATGCTAATGTAAAAAGCTGGTTTTTGATACAAATATGAACTTGATTGAACAAAACATGCATGTATTGTATAACATAATGTCCTAGGTGTGTCATCTGATGAAGATCATCAAAGGTTAGTGCTGCATTTAGCTGTCTTCTGGGTTTTTGTGACATTATATGCTAGCTTGAAAAATGGGTGTCTGATTATTTCTGGCTGGGTACTCTGCTGACATAATCTAATGTTTTGCTTTCGTTGTAAAGCCTTTTTGAAATCAGACAGTGTGGTTAGATTAACGAGAGTCTTGTCTTTAAAATGGTGTAAAATAGTCATATGTTTGAAAAATTAAAGTTTTTGCATTTTTGAGGTTTTTGAATAACGCGCCACGGGATTACACTGGCTGTTGAGAAGGTGGGACGCAAGCGGCCCACCTAGCCCATAGAGGTTAACATAAAGTGGTGATCCTAACTAACCTAAAATGGGATTTTTACTAGGATTAAATTTCAGGAATTGTGAAACTGAGTTTAAATGTATTTGGCTAAGGTGTATGTAAACTTCCGACTTCAACTGTATACGGTATATATATATATATATATATATATATATATATATACTCAGCAAAAAAAGAAACATCCTCTTATTGTCAACTGCGTTTATTTTCAGCAAACTTAACATGTGTAAATATTTGTATGAACATAAGATTCAACAACTGAGACATAAACTGAACCAGTTCCACAGAAATGTGACTAACAGAAATGGAATAATGGAAATGGAATAATGTGTCCCTGAACAAAGGGGGGGTCAAGATCAAAAGTAACAGTCAGTATCTGGTGTGGCCACCAACTGCATTAAGTACTGCAGTGCATCTCCTCGTCATGGACTGCACCAGATTTGCCAGTTCTTGCTGTGAGATGTTACCCCACTCTTCCACCAAGGCACCTGCAAGTTCCCGGACATTTCTGGGGGGAATGGCCCTAGCTCTCACCCTCCGATCCAACAGGTCCCAGACGTGCTCAATGGGATTGAGATCCGGGCTCTTTGCTAAGCATGGCAGAACACTGATATTCCTGTCTTGTAGGAAATAATGCACAGAACGAGCAGTATGGCTGGTGGCATTGTCACGCTGGAGGGTCATGTCAGGATGAGCCTGCAGGAAGTGTACCACATGAGGGAGGAGGATGTCTTCCCTGTAATACACAGCGTTGAGACTGCCTGCAATGACAACAAGCTCAGTCATATGATGCTGTGACACACCGCCCCAGACCACGACGGACCGTCCACCTCCAAATTGATCCCGCTCCAGAGTACAGGCCTCGGTGTAACGCTCATTCCTTCGACGATAAACGTGAATCTGACCATCACCCCTGGTGAGACAAAATCACGACTCGTCAATGAAGAGCACTTTTTGGCAGTCTTGTCTGGTCCAGCGACGGTGGGTTTGTGCCCATAGGCGACGCTGTTGCCGGTGATGTCTGGTGAGGACCTGCCTTACAACAGGCCTTCAAGCCCTCAGTCCAGCCTCTCACAGCCTATTGCGGACAGTCTGAGCACTGATAGAGGGATTTTGCGTTCCTGGTGTAACTCGGGCAGTTGTTGTTGCCATCCTGTACCTGTCCCGCAGGTGTGATGTTTGCATGTACCGATCCTGTGCAGGTGTTGTTACACGTGGTCTGCCACTGCGAGTATGATCAGCTGTCCGTCCTGTCTCCCTGTTGCGCTGTCTTAGGCGTCTCACAGTACGGACATTGCAATTTATTGCCCTGGCCACATCTGCAGTCCTCATGCCTCCTTGCAGCATGCCTAAGGCACGTTCACGCAGATGAGCAGGGACCCTGGGCATCTTTCTTTTGGTGTTTTTCAGAGTCAGTAGAAAGGCCTGTTTGGTGTCCTAAGTTTTCATAACTGTGACCTTAATTGCCTACCGTCTGTAAGCTGTTAGTGTCTTAATGACTGTTCCACAGGTGCATGTTCAATAATTGTTTATGGTTCATTGAACAAGCATGGGAAACAGTGTTTAAACCCTTTACAATGAAGATCTGTGAAGTTACATGGATTTTTACGAATTATCTGTGGAAGACAGTGTCCTAAAAAAAGGGACGTTTCTTTTTTGCTGAGTTTATATGTGTATATATAATATATATAGTATTTACAAATTCATCACACATTTATGATTTTATATGGGAATCAAAAAGCTTTCATGAATGTTCACCATGTGCTGATGTGCTCAGTGCTGTCAACAGACCCCATTATGACATCACAATGTATCGGAATCCTTGCCATGATATCATTGCTGGTTCCATCTGACAAGCAACATTTCATGATAGTTCTCTCACAGAGATAGGTTAAGTTCTTATTTTGAGAGTGTTAACATTTATTATCAATGGCTTATCGAGGAAGAAAATCAAGTGAGTTTGACAAACTCCAGAAGGAGAACTCTCAGATGAGGAGCGTCATCGAAAACTTGAGGAAGCAAAACATGGCTTTAAACCAACAGGATGACCAGGACAAGTTTTCAAGTTTTGTAAGGCTCATCAGTATTTCAAACGTTTTTCAAAAATATCACTGTGTTTATTTTGTGGTTTCATAGACATACAGTAGGCCTACATCCATAACATCTTTAGCTTAACCTGTTGGGTCTAGGGGGCAGCATTTGCACGTCTGGATAAAAAAAATGTACCCGATTTAATCTGGTTACTAATCCTACCCAGTAACTAGAATATGCATATACTTATTATATATGGATAGAAAACACTCTAAAGTTTCCAAAACTGTTTGAATGGTGTCTGTGAGTATAACAGAACTCATTTGGCAGGCAAAACCCTGAGACATTTTCTGACAGGAAGTGGATACCTGATGTGTTGTATTGACTTTAAAGCTATCCCATTGAAAGACACAGGGGTTTAGGAATATTTTGGCACTTCCTATTGCTTCCACTAGATGTCACCAGCCTTTACAAAGTGTTTTGAGTCTTCTGGAGGGAGATCTGACCGAACAAGAGCCATGGAACGGTGATGTCCCATTAGACACCTGGCGCGCTACTTCATGTTGGGTACCCTCGTTCCAATACGTTATAAAAGGCTATGCATTCGTCCACCTTGAATATTATTCATGTTCTGGTTAAAAAAGGCCCTAATGATTTATGCTATACAACGTTTGACATGTTTGAACGAACGGAAATATATTTTTTCCCCTCGTTCATGACGAGAAGTCCGGCTGGCTTACATCATGTGCTAACGAGACGGAGATTTTTGGACATAAATGATGAGCTTTTTTGAACAAAACTACATTCGTTATGGACCTGTGATACCTGGAAGTGACATCTGATGAAGAGAATCAAAGGTAATGGATTATTTACATAGTATTTTCGATTTTAGATCTCCCCAACATGACGTCTAGTCTGTATCGCAACGCGTATTTTTCTGGGCACAGTGCTCAGATTATTGCAAAGTGTGATTTCCCAGTAAGGTTATTTTTAAATCTGGCAAGTTGATTGCGTTCAAAAGATGTAAATCTATAATTCTTTAAATGACAATATAATATTTTAACAATGTTTTCTAATTTTAATTATTTAATTTCTGACGCTGACTTGACTGCCGGTTATTGGAGGGAAACGATTTCCTCAACATCAATGCCATAGTAAAACGCTGTTTTTGTATATAAATATGAACTTGATAGAACTAAAAATGCATGCATTGTCTAACATAATGTCCTAGGAGTGTCATCTGATGGAGATTGTAAAAGGTTAGTGTATCATTTTAGCTGGTTTTATGGTTTTGGTGACCCTGTCTTTGACTTGACAAAACATTACACACAACTCTTGTAAATGTACTGTCCTAACATACTCTAAATTTATGCTTTCGCCGTAAAACCTTTTTGAAATCGTAAAACGTGGTTAGATTAAGGAGATGTTTATCTTTCAAATGGTGTAACATAGTTGTATTTTTGAAAAATTTGAATTTTGACATTTATTTGGATTCAAATTTGCCGCTCTTGAAATGCACCTGCTGTTGATGGAGTGCACCACAGGTGGCACGCTAGCGTCCCACCTAGCCCCAAGAGGTTAAAAGCTTTATATGACACACTGTAGAAACTATTTTGACTACTTCACTTCTGCTATTCATTTCATACTATACCATTGTGATCCAGGGCTATCAGGAGAGCTACCCAATCCCAGAGGGCCATCGGGGCTTCATCAGTGATGCCAGACTTCTGCAGATGCAGAGAGCTGAGAGAGAGGCCATGGAAGGAAAGCAAAGAAAGATAAGTGCTATCCATGAGAATTATGTCCGGACTGCTCTCATCGGGGTTGGCAGCACCTTCGCGCACCACTTCGTCCCCTCTATTCAGTGCATTCCGCGGCCGAAAGCTCCACCGAGGCCTTTGCCACGAAGGCTTGAACACATAGCTCTGGCCCCACTGAAGAACGTGGTGGGGGTGGACGGAGCCCAAGTTCGACCCGGATCTCACTCTCTGGAGTCCATCCAGGTAAATAAGTCATTCAGCAGCAGTAGCGTGCGGCCTGTTCCCGTCCCTCCCACTGGAGCTCCCTCCAAGAGGGGCAAGAAGAAGAAGGGCAGGCGGGGAGTCAAAGCCCAGAAAGTCCAGTTGGACCAGGGCTGTGCTGACAACAATGGACCCATTGACCTGATGGAGGAGGTGAGGGACATCGAGGCTCACCTGAAGGAGGAGGCCTGGAAGGTAGGATGGACTTTCAATTTATTGTAAATGTGAAAATTTGTGAAAACACAAGTGTAGACCATACTGTGAAACCAACAGTGCAGTTCAAGAAGAGTTAGGAAAATATTTAACAAATAAACTAATGTAAACAATAAAAATAATAATAATAATAAAAGTAACACAATGACAACAATAACGAGGCTATATACAGGGGGTATCGGTACCGAGTCAGTGTGCGGGGGTACAGGTTAGTTGAGGGGGTACAGTGTGCGGGGGTACAGGTTAGAAAGGATACTCTCTTTGACGGCATGATAGAATAGATCCTAGAATACAGGATCTCTGTGTATTAGTTTATGTATATACTAGTTCTATATGCATTTCTATGATGGGAGCATTCTTTTCTGGTCTACGCCAAAGGTGGTACATGAGGTGAAGGCCATGGGCAGGAGAAGTTTTGGCTCGGCCATGTCCATGGGGGAAATAGCCACCAGCTCTCTGGGAAGCCTGAGCTCAGTGGATATGAACACCCCTGCGGAGCTCCGTGACTACTTGGATGTTGGGACCCCGGTAAAGTCGCGTGACAGCCCACCCAGGCCTGCTCCCCCCCCTACCAAGCCCAGGAGCAAACTGCCTCGGCCTACAAGGTTCCTTAGCCTGCAAAAGGCTGACACCGGCTCAGGTCAGTCCCTCTCATGTACTCACACTAATTTAAATTAGACAGGGAGATGAAGCTAGGTAGACTGATAGTAGGAAGGGAAGGGACACAAATGGCTTTAGCCCAGGGCTAAGACATTTTTCCACACTTGCTTTGCCTGTTGCACAGTGAGATAACCTTTGCTCAAGGCGAATTAGACCCTGCTTCTGAGCAGGGTGAGCACCAAAAAATGTGTGCTAAATTTAAAATGATATCATAATGAACTAAGATGTTCTAGTGTTAAAAGCTACAAACAGATATGGAAATGAGTAAATGCATAAATACATACATACAGTTCACAGAGAGATAGATGTCTGCTGTCAACCCATAGACAAGAAGGCAGCCAGTGAGCCAAAGGGCCAAATAAAGAAAAGTCAGGACCAGGCCAGATTGCAGCCCCTGTCCAACCCAGAGCAGGCCCTGACTAAGACCTTCAAGCTGCTCCACTCTGCCTCTGATGACTGGTGAGCATTCACTGTAGACAAGACCAATGGAGCTAGGCTAAAGGAAGCACAGTGTAGTGTCCTTGGAAATGTAGATTTGAGCTACAGAGCGTAGAAACTTCTGAAATTAAGAGACCAGAGTCCTAATTGATGAACATCTTTATAATGTTTTTGGAAAATGTTGTGGAAATTGCTTACGTTTCTTTCACTGACTTGCAGGGAGAAGAAGATCGAGGGCTTGACCTCTCTCCGTGTGATGGCTCAGAACCACATGGACATACTGATGCCTAAACTCCATGATATCTGCCTTGCCATTATAAATGAGGTAGCTCTATTCATTCACTGCCCTATTCATTCATCTGCACAAATCTGCTACATTTGGAGAACAAGCCAAATGATTGTGTCATGTTTCTGATGTTCGTGGGTTGTACTGCTCAACATTAATAGCTGGTCCTGTGCGTGTTATTATGATTCAGGTGAAGAACCTGCGCTCTGCAGTGTCCTGTGCTGCCATGGCCACACTGGGTGACATGTACGTTCACCTCCAGAGGGCCATGGACAGTGAGGTGGAGGGGACGGCACGCGTGCTGCTGCACAAAGCCAGCGAGGCCAACAACTTCATCCGGCAGGCCGCCAACTTTGCCCTGGGTCACATGGTGCAGAGCTGCACCCCTACCCGTGTCATGAATGCCCTGCTGGTCGGTGGGCTGAGGTAAAGAGGGAGAGGGGTCAATTAACACTCACTAAGGGGTAGATCCGGACTTCCACAAATGTTCACTTTGTCTCACATTGAAAGGTTGACTCGAATGGAAGTTAGGATTCACTCCAAACGGACCTGATGTGACAATGCAATAGATAATTGATATGTAGTGAACTTTCTGGTGCAAAATGGTCACTGCTCGCTTAAGTATACCACACATTAGATTAGATTCAACTTTATTGTCATTGAACAAGTACAAGTACAACGAAATGCAGTTAGTATCTGACCAGAAGTGCAAATAAAAGAGTGCAGAAAATGTAGTAAAAAGTAAAATAACTAAGTACGTTATTAAGTGGGATGTATAAATGTGCAATGAAGGCAAATTGAAAGTGCAAGGAGGCATGCAACTGAAATGCAGGGAGAGCAGCAATGAGGTTACCGAGGTAGACATGTACATGTACAACTGAATTATGTCCTTAATCAGATTTTGCAAAGCAATGTCAGAGTCCAGTAGTACTGTGAAATGGACAAAGAGAGTAGTGCAACAAGGTCCCTGAGAGGCAGTACCTTTTGTTTGTGGCATGGATGTGAAGGGTCCCTGATGCGCTGGAGGACTCCGATGGCAGAGAGCTGGGCACCAGTGATGTGGTGGGTGGTTTTCACCACCCGTGCAGTGGTAAAAGTTCACCAGGATCTTGGGAGACAGGCAGGCCTTCTTCAGCCTCCTCAAAAAGTACAGGCGCTGCTGCGCCTTCTTGACTAGGGTTGAGGTGTTGCGGGTCCAGGAGAGGTCATCGGAGATGTAGACACCCAGGAATTTGAAGCTGGGCACACGCTCCACTTCAGTGCCATCAATGAGAACTGGGGCGTGGCTGCGGCTTTTAGACTTCCTGTTAATCCACTATGAGCTCCTTGGTTTTCTTTGCATTGAGGGCCAGGTTGTTGTCAGCGCACCATGCAGCCAGGTGCTTGACCTCCTCCCTGTAGGCTGACTCGTCATTGTCACTGATCAGACCTACCACCGTGGTTTCGTCTGCGAACTTGACGATGGTGTTGATACCGTGTACAGAAACTTAGTCGTAGGAGAAGAGGGAGTACAGGAAGAGGCTCGGCACACCAGTGTTCAGGTTCAGGGTTGAGGTGGTGAAGTCGTCTAACCTGACAGACTGGGGTCTGTTGGTCAGGAAGTCCAAAGTCCAGTTACAGAGAGAGGGGCTGATCCCTAGGTCATGGAGTTTGGTGACCAGCCTAGAGGGAATGACCGTATTGAATGCTGAGCTAAAGTCTATGAACAGCATTCTCACATAGGTGTTGGTTTTGTCATGGAAGAGTGTAAAGCTGTGAAGATGGCGTCCTCTGCAGACCTGTTCGGTCGGTAGGCAAACTGGTGGGGATCCAGTGTTGGAGGGAGGCAGGACTGAAGGTAGGCCAAAACCAGTCTTTCGAAGCACTTCATGATCGTGGGGGTGAGTGCAACAGGTCATTCGGGCTTGATGCGGTCGACTGCTGCGGCACTGGCACAATGGTTGCGGTCTTGAAGCACGTAGGAACAACCGCCTGGGCCAGTGACAGATTGAAAATTTGTATTAGGGCCAGGACAGTACCAGTATTGCAATATATTTTCAATGGCAAAAATGAAAACGCATAGCAGATCTCACTCTTTGGTCCTTTAAAAACCTGCTGTATGTAAAATATTGTCTGATACAGCTTGGAAAATAAATAAATATTACTCAGGATGACAACATAATGATATTTGTTTCCAACATTACGTCTGTTTTCCTAAAGAACTTTTATCCACTTCGTGTTTTGGATACTGGTATCGTCCCGGACCTAATTTGCAGTGGATGTGTATCATCTCTACACGAGAACATTTGTTAACACTTTATATGAAAGTGATGCTCCAGAGCCTCTTTAGCCTTTTGGGGAGATTTGGTTGGGAGGCCCCCCCACCAAGCGGGTTCCCAACAATTATGGCTTGACTGCGGAGAGAAACATGTGCATATTAAAGTTAATTTCCTGTAATTCGACACTACAGTAAATGGTGACCCCGATGTGATATATCTTACAGATACTTTGGACTAAATTTGAGTTTATTCTATTCTATTATTCTATTGGGGCAGCAGGTAGCCTAGTGGTTAGCGGTTTGGACTTGTAACTGAAAGATTGCAAGATCGAATCCCCGAGCTGACAAGGTAAAAATCTGTTGTTCTGCCCCTGAACAAGGTAGTTAACCCACTGTTCCTAGGCCATCATTTAAAATAAGAATTTGTTCTTAACTGACTTAACTGACTAGTTAAAAAAAGGTCAAATTAACATATATAACGAACATGTGGCCTATGTGATGGCGAATATGCAAGCAATCTACATTTTTGAATTATGGTAATCGACTCGTATTAATGATTTGATCAAAAAAGGCAAGAATGTTCTCACATTTGATTCGAATAGGGATGAAATTCTTTAGTACTGGCAATATACACTGAGTATACCAAACATAGGGGGTGCGGGGGGTCTGGTGAACATGTCAGGGTTCTATGGCCGCAGACAGAACAGCAGAAACGGGGTCAGCAGCACGACCAGATGGACTAGGGACGGGGACATTCAGGAGTCGTCAGGCCAGATGGTCCTGAGGCATGGTCCTAGGGCTCAGGTCCTCCGAGAGGGGAGAGAGAGAGAGAAAGATGAGAGAATTAGAGGGAGCATATATAACATCACACAGGACACCAGAAAAGACAGGAGAATTACACCGGATATAACAGAATGACCCTAGCCCCCCGTTCAAAGGCACTTAAATATTGTCTTGCCCATTCACCCTCTGAATGGCACACATACACAATCCATGTCCATATTGTCTCAAAACTTAAAAATCCTTATTAAACCTGTCACCTCCCCTTCATTTATACTGATTGAAGTGGATTTATGAACATTTGAACATCTAGGCCATGTGCTGTTATAATCTCCACCCGGCACAGCCAGAAGAGGACTGGCCACCCCTCATAGCCTGGTTCCTCTCTAGGTTTCTTCCTAGGTTTTGGCCTTTCTAGGGAGTTTTTCCTAGCCACCATGCTTCTACACCTGCATTGCTTGCTGTTTGGGGTTTTAGGCTGGGTTTCTGTACAGCACTTTGAGATATCAGCTGATGTAAGAAGGGCTATACAAATACATTTGATTGGATTTAACAAGTGACATCAATAATTGGGTTCACCTGGTCAGTCTGTCATGGAAAGAGAAGGTGTTCTTAATGTTTTGTATACTCAGTCTATTGACAAGCATAAGAAAAAATACAAGAGAATGTTCATTCTAAAGCTTGCTGCGCTTTTACTCGGGGAAAAACGAATAGCAACACAGCAAACTACTGATGAACTTCCCAGAGGAAATCAGAGTGCAACATAGAGCAATTGGAAGCAGAACTTCAAGCATTTGAAAAAGAGCATGATCAGACTAGGTCATTTCTACATGATGCGCAGCGAGATTTGTTAGAACAGAGCACAAATAGGCTCCAAAGCGATAAGTCTGACTGAGATACAGATAGCTGCACAGTCAGTCCCACTTAGGGTGTGGCCATGCCAGAGTATGTGAGCAGAGTGAGGAGTGGAGCTTGCCCTATTTGACTGGATCGTGGAGCAAGTTTCCCAGAGGCTGGGGCTTCGGCTTTCTCGCCCCCTTCAATTTCGCTCCAGTAGTGCTCCAGTAGCACTCATTTTACAAGCTCAAGGCATGCCCGGCCCAGCATGCATTTGTAGTCTACTTGTGTGCTGCTATAGCACCTTGCTTTAGCTACTGTCATCTAATATTCTAAATATCTTCATAAAGAAGCTGATAAAACACACAGGTGAAAAATCAAGGTGACTTACAAAGATGAGGACCAAGAGCAAGAGAGGGAGTGTGGTTATGTAGTGTCCACAACTAAAGAATGAAAAGACAGGTATCCCGAAAGCATGTACTTACTACGTGTACATGCTAACAGAAAGGAACGAGGTGGGTAGCTAGCTAAGTGTGTCATTTTAGCACATTATTTATGAACAAAAAATGATCTCTAAAAAGTTCAGTTAATTTTCCTTCTATTATCTATACATTAGGCCATCATTGAGGGCATGTTAACTCTATTACGTCTTTCAAGGAGCGTTCTGTTTTCATAGAGATATTTCAACTAAAATCCTTTAGGCCTACCTACAGAACAAAATAAAAATAACTATGCATCCCTGCCCAGCCTGGCATTAGTGGCCCAAACGGTGTTTAGCATCCCAAGTGGCTCTGCAAGAGCTGAGAGCGTATTCTCTGCGGCTGGCCTGCTCTCCAGGCACAATCACATGAGCCTGAAGCTACAGACTCTGGCCAAACTCATGTTTCTAAAAAATAAATTCAAAGGCACTGCAGACTGAGCCTAATGAGGCATTTTTTTAATTTAATTTGTATTTAATTCTAAGTAAGTCAATCAGCATGTATGTGCAATTTATAGACTATAACGATTTAATACAACAAAATGTTGTGTAAATGCTGAGCTTACACGGAACCCAAACTGGCTGCGCGTGTGCGCCATAGTGTTGACAGTACCAAAATAAAACAACTAATTTACAAAAAACACTGCAGCACAAACAAGTTACAACGTGAATTCGCCTCTATCCCATTCAGACCTTAGAGGACCAAACTACAGCTCCCATAATGCAACGCCCGCACCAGCTCAGCTAACCGTCTGCATCACAGAAAGGCATGCTAGCTAGCAACAGCAGCACTTTTAGCACTCTGTAAACTATATTAATAACAACAATAAAACTCTGAAAGTTACATGTTTCTAAAGTCTCACATTCCCTTATAACAATATCTACAGCAAGACACACCTTTCTCAGTGTTTTCTCGGTCTGAGGAGAACGGCAGCTACGGATAGTACCAGGGTGTTAGTAGGTGAAGCAAGCACCCAGATGAAATAAAATATATTTAATGAAACAAAACCCGAAGATGTTAACATCATTCAGCTACTGTAACTGCCCACCTAACATCAACAGGCAGCACCAGTAGCGCAACAATTAAAAATGGACACCAAAAGTAAAGTTCCTGGCGATCAAAGTGATCTGACTCCCCCTTCTGTCTGAACTTGGAATATTCCTGTTCGCGGGCTTTGGCCCTGAACCTGGTTGTTCTGTTCTGCGTTGTGTACTATTCTAATAATTTGAAGTTTGATGGAATAACCATTTTAATTCTACTACAAATACATTTCATATTAGGCTACATGTCTGACTCCTGACCTATTTAGAGTGTTTATATGCTGTTTAATACGACATGTAGCCTATTTGAAATTATGAGTGCTTCTTACAGTCACCTTTTCCTGTTGTTTACTTAAATACTTCATTCAAATCATATGGTTTGGTTTCAATATTTCAAAACCAAATGGTAGGTTATACGCCACAGCTTTCATCCAATCAGCATTCAGGGCTCGAACCACCCGGTTTATAATTTCAATTATCTCGCCAACCCCCTCGT
The DNA here is from genome assembly GCF_965601325.2 of Salmo salar. NCBI lineage: Eukaryota > Metazoa > Chordata > Actinopteri > Salmoniformes > Salmonidae > Salmo > Salmo salar. The sequence continues at coordinate 52,101,660 of NC_138292.1, read as the reverse complement.
TACCACTCTGGGTAGCAGAGTTTCAGTTGTGTTTACATCTGTAGGTCTGATATCTGATTGGAAGTTCACTTTTATAGTAGCATATTGGTTAACAACTCACATTGTTTTATTTTAACAACTCAGAGGCTTTTAAGAGTCTTAGATTCATTGTCTCTCTCTTTCTTTGTTCCTGACCTGCGCTAGTGAGATACGCTCTCTCTCTCTCCACCCCAGCGACTCTTGGGGCATGGCCTTTCAGGCTATGACTTCTCTCCCTCTCTGATCATGCATAAGGTATTGCATTGTAATGTTTGTTAATGCCTTGTATATGATTTCATAATGTTAAATACCTTTCCACTCTCAGTCCAATTCTTGCGAGTCAATGTCAACTCATTGCCTAATGCTTGCTTGCATATTTTAAGTATCTTTATAGCGTAAAAGATAAACATTTTAATGTATAAATAGTTATATATCAAATACTACCACACTACAAAGTCAATCAATTTAATATACACCATCACAAATATTCACATGTTTTCATTTAGGCAGGTCTTAAGAAACATTATGATATTAAACCTCTACGGGATCAGTGTCCCCCCCCGCGGGACGGTTGAGCTAATGTAGGCAAATGTGATTAGCATGAGGTTGTAAGTAACAAAAACATTTCCCAGGACAGATAGCTTAAATTCTTGTTCATTTAACTGCACTGTCCAATTTACAGTAGGTATTACAGTGAAAGAATATCAATCTATTTGTTTGAGAAGAGTGCACAATGTATTGATAAACCAATTAGGCACATTTGGGCAGTCTTGATACAACATTTTGAACAGATATACAATGGTTCATTGGATCAGTCTAAGACTTTGCACTGACACTGCTGCCATCTAGTGATCAAAATCGAAATTGCGCCTAGGCTGGAATATAAATACATTTATAAATATGTATATTTATTTATAGACAATGAGTTGACATTGACTAGCAAGAAGGTATTTAACATTATGAAATCATATACAAGGCACTATGATCAAATACCTTATTAATTATCTGATAAATCATGAACAAATCATTTAAAATAGCGTTTATAAATGTGTAAACAACTATTTATAAATTTCTCATTGACATTTACAAATGTAGGAATAATGATTAATAAATGGTAATTGAACTCTTCACAAACAGTTTATAAATGGTATATTAAGGGACTTTAATATAAAGTCTTAGTGAACATTTTGATCCATCGATGAGACTTCATCAATACAATCCATTATCATTCGTCTCCTAACTCATGTATCTCTATGACATGTAACTGATGTGCTCTGTTTTTCCTTCCTCAGCCACCGTAACGCTGCGGTGAGGAGCTGCACTGCTCAGCACCTGGAGAGACTGGCTGAGGTCATGGGGATGGCTCGTCTCCTGTCGGGGAAGAAAGACCTCACTGACCGTTTCTTGATTGCCGTCAGTAAACTGGCTGTGGACCCTGCACAGGAAGTCAGGTGGGATGTTCCTCCTGTAAAGTAGCTTGCTTAAACATAATGGCCGGCCTTAATTTAGGCCGTGATTCAATCCATGGCTCGCTATAGCACTAGATCGCCGACAATGCAGCTTGTAAAGGTAATTTACTCTTGAGTCGACATCTGCAGCGTTTACCACGAATACAAATTGAAATTGCCTTTAAAAGCCACATTGTCGGCTGTCTACAGCATCTATGCTAAAGGGTGTCATGGATTGAATTGCGGATTTTAGGTATTCCAAAACAACCACAGGTTCTCTTGGAGGGGAATAGTAATTGAAAACAAATAGGAAAAATTATAAACGCAACTAAGTGCTACGTGGCATAGGAAAATCCAAGTCCAGGCACTCATGTGGGTTTGAAAGTTAAAAAGCCAAAAGCTTAGCCGAAGCCAAAGGATGTTCTTCTCCCATCGCCAACTAGCGACCTCCTGTGGTGACCAATGCACGCTGACACGGTCGCCAGGTGTATGGTGTTTTCTCCGACACATTGGTGCAGCTGGCTTCCAGGTTAAGCGGGCTTTGTGTCAAGAAGTAGTACGGCTTGGCTGGGTTGTGTTTTGCAGGACGCACGGCTCTCGACCCTCTTGCAAATTCGACCTAATGTATGTCTTATTTTGATGGGATATTTTTTTCTCAGGTTGCCATCGTTTGAGTACTGTTTTTAATCACAGACAGGAGAAATTATTTGATATGTTGCACGTTTAAGATGATATTAATATCTTTGTCCACAGGCATCATGGTCGCAATATCTTGAGAAACGTGGCCACCAATGGCGACTTTGCTAAAATGTGGGACAAATTCGCTCCGAGGAAAGAGCGAGAATCCTTGAGGGAGGTCATCTCAAAGGTTAACCTCAAAGAAAGGTACATTCTCTCTGGATGATTAGAAGAAGTATGACAAATGAGCTGATATGATTACAGAACTCCAATCCCACTGGGCACAGACATCATTTCAATGTCTAGTTTTGATTTAAATTTGGGAAATCAACCAATGTGAAATTAACCAAAAATGTTGGTTAAAAGTTGGGTGGAAAAAATCCAATTGTGTTTTCCACATTGATTCACCGTCATCACATAGATTTTTTGTTGTTGTTTAAATGAGGTGGAAACAACGTTTATTCAACCAGTTTTGGCCCAATGGGATGAATTTAATATACTGTAAGATTATATCTTTCTGTCTTTTCTCTTTTTCAACAGGAATATCTGAATAATCCCCAACTCTCTCTTATGTTTGTATCTAAATATTTGCACATTTCCCAACTTGACTATTATCCCCTCCAGTCCCCAAACTCCAATATTTTCGCTCATTCTAAGAAATTTGACACGATCATCCAAACCCCCATGTAAATGCATCTGTAAGCAGCATCGACTCCTTGTCCAAGTCCTGAATTCACTATAAGGCAATATGAACCACATTCAAAGCACTAAATGACCTTTCCTCGAAGCTCCTATCTGATCTACCAGCTCAATAGTGGTCTACTGAAACCATACTCACCATCTCAGGGGGTGCTCAGATCATCAACCACTGACCTCCACACCATCCTCAAAACCAGCAGTCCTCTTTTGGAGGCAGATTGGTCAGTGCTCCTGTATGGCACCAACATTGTGGATTTTCATCCAATGCTTCTGGACTATGAGAACATTCTTTGGACAATAAAATTAGTTAAAATGGAAGCTGGCTACAGTCTCAGTTTTATCCTCCAAGACAGTGTGAGGATGTGTAACAACAATACCTGTGGTTTAACTTGATGATCAGGGCCAGATTACCGAATGGGCACGCAGGGCACCTGCCCTGTGGGCCCCGACCTCCAGGGAATATCATCATAACATCCAAAACTAAAAGTATAGTGGATGTATATTACAGTACGTGGACGTTTTACAATTCGTGAGCTCGTTTCATAATTTGTAGCCATGTTTAATATAAATTTGTGCTCATTTTGTAGAAATTCGTGAGCATTTAAAAACATTTAGTGGGGATGTTTTATATCAATTTGCTTACTGGTTCTCTTCCATGCCGTCTCGAGGAGGGGTGTGTCACTTGAGTGGGTTGAGTCACTGACGTGATCTTCCCTTCTGGGTTGGTGCCCCCCCCCCCCCCCCCCCCGTTGGGTTGTGCCGTGGCGGAGATATTTGTGGGCTATACTCGGCCCTGTCTCAGGATGGTAAGTTGGTGGTTGAAGATATCCCTCTAGTGGTGTGGGGGCTGTGCTTTGGCAAAGTGGGTAGGGTTATATCCTGCCTGTTTGGCCCTGTCCGGGGGTATCGTCGGATGGGGCCACAGTGTCTCCTGTCTCAGCCTCCAGTATTTATGCTGCAGTAGTTTATGTGTCGGGGAACTAGGGTCAGTCTGTTATATCTGGAGTATTTCTCCTGTCTTATCCGGTGTCCTGTGTGAATTTAAGTATGCTCTCTCTAATTCTTTCTTTCTCTCTTTTTCTCTCTTTTTCTTTCTCTCTCGCTCTCTCGCTCTCTCTCTCGGAGGACCTGAGCCCTAGGACCATGCCTCAGGACTACCTTGCCTGATGACTCTTTGCTGTCCCCAGTCCACCTGGCTGTGCTGCTGCTCCAGTTTCAACTGTTCTGCCTGCGGCTATGGAACCCTGATCTGTTCACCGGACGTGCTACCTGTCCCAGACCTGCTGTTTTCAAATCTCCAGAGACAGCAGGAGCGGTAGAGATACTCTGAATGATCGGCTATGAAAAGCCAACTGACATTTACTCCTGAGGTTCTGACCTGTTGCACCCTCGACAACCACTGTGATTATTATTATTTGACCCTGCTGGTCATCTATGAACATTTGAACATCTTGGCCATGTTCTGTTATAATCTCCACCCGGCACAGCCAGAAGAGGACTGGCCACCCCTCATAGCCTGGTTCCTCTCTAGGTTTCTTCCTAGGTTCTGACCTTTCTAGGGAGTTGTTCCTAGCCACTGTGCTTCTGCACCTGCATTGCTTGCTGTTTGGGGTTTTAGGCTGGGTTTCTGTACAGCACTTTGAGATATCAGCTGATGTAAGAAGGGCTTTTAAATAAATTTGATTTGAAATTTCATTTGATATATGCTCCTTAAAACCAATGAGGAGATGGAAGATACAGGACTTTTAGCGCGTCCAGTTTCACAAACAGAACCAAGTTCTATTTTAGCACCTGGCTAAGCAGATGATTGAATAACATGTAGGTGTTCATTTATTTTGCAACTGGTCTGGTCAGCACGTTAGAGATAGACAGGACTCCAGTCATGTCATACTGCAAAACACCACTAGATGCCAGACATACCATTTGCATAGATGGGAATAACCAAGAATTCATGTGAAATCCATTCAGGAGAATATTTAAAGAAATGGAAAGGGGGATAGCTAGTTAGAGCACAAGTGGAAAAGGGTAGTCACTGGTGGGGACAAAAATAATGTATGCTTCTTTCCGCCACACATTACAACAGTGGTTGTTGTATTTTCTGTTTTGTTTGATTATCACAGGATTTGGGCTTTGTTGCCCTTGTTTACAGTGACCTAAATAATGCTCAAGTAAAAGATGGTGCCTCACGACCACCCAGAGTTTATACCATTTGTTTCTACATCCAGCTTCTAATGGTGCATTTACATACAGAATTTACCCCAGTATTTTACCCATGGATCTGGTAGACCTGCTCTCATTTGGGGCCAAGGCAATGCTCTGTGTTCTTTTCAGCTGTTTTTTACATAACAATGGCTATCTGTGAACTTTAAAACCTTCTCACAAAGCAACAGACTTGAATGATGCAGAGATTGTTGATGCCGTCACCATAAGTCTTTAGAGCTGACATTAACATAAAACCCTGGTCAAAACCCTGGAGTGTGGGTAAGTCTATATGGAAAAGTACCACTAGAGGGAGCCACATCCCAACATGTGATCCTGGATCCACAAATCTATCAGCAAGTGTCAACATTTCTGCAAGGTCTCAGTCTCACATCAGAGTTAGACGTTCATCCATGTTTCTCAAACGTCAAATTTCAAAGTTGTTCCAAACGTTAAATCTCAAAGTGTTTAAGGTTAAATTTGGGGATTAACTCCGGATTTTAAGGTTAGGGTTAAGTTTAGGCATTAACTCCAAATGGTTAAGGTAAGGGGTAAGGTTTGGGATAGGCTTATAACAAAACTATCAAAACTGACTTTCTATCGCTGGATTCAACCATGAAACCTTTGGAGTCAGAGGCAGATGCTTATCCACATCCACAATGTCCTAGAAAAACCAAAACTTACTTAAAGGTAACAGCGCTCACTGTTGCCCCTGGTGGCCGGTTTCCACATCATATCCTGACATCCTCAGCCATGGATGGATGTCGAATACTGACTTGTATCACGGGTGATCTGCCTGCAAGACTCTGATTCCATTCCAGTCTGGCTCAGCTCAGCAAATGTAGCAATTGGACATTTGAAAACGTAGAAAATCCAATTCAATGATATTGTTGTTTCCTGAACTGAGTGAACTCATGAACTGCATTTGACTTAATTTTCAGAGTTAATTGAGTTGAAATGGAATGAAGGCCAACCCTGCTAACCATGGTCCTTCCCTGTAAAGCCTAGACCTTTCCCATCAAAACCCCAAGCCCCCATCCTTGTCTACAGTGCCTTCAGAAAGTATTCATACACCTTGACTTACTTCACATTTTGTTGTGTTACAGCCTGAATTCAAAATTGATTAAATATGTTTTTCTCTCACCCAGCTACACACAGTACACCATAATGAAAAAGTGAAAACATATATTAAGAAATGTTTGCAAATGTATTGAATATTTAATACTGAAATATCTAATTTACATAAGTTTTCACACCCTTGAGCCAACACTTTGTACAAGCACCTTTGGCAGCGATTACAGCTGTGAGTCTTTCCACACCACGGTTTGTGCAACATTTGCCCATTATTCTTTTCAATATTCTTCAAGCTCTATACCAGGCAGTGCCAGAGGAAGGCCCTACAAATTGTCAAAGGCTCCAGCCACCCAAGTCATAGACTGTTCTCTCTGCTAATGCACAGCAAGCGGTCCCGGAGAGCCAAAAGGCTCCTTAACAGCTTCTACCCCTAAGCCATAGCACTGCTGAACAGTTAATCAAATGGTTACCCAGACTATTTGCATTGACACCCATATTTTATTAATATTTGTTATTATTATCTGCATTGACTCTCTTGCACAGGCTCAATATACACTCACTGGACTCTAACCATACACTTACACTGACACTCCAAAACACACACACACAAAATAGCTTATGGACAACAAAGTCAAGGTGTTGGAGTGGCCATCACAAAGCCCTGATCTCAATCCTATAGAACATTTCTGGGCAGAACTGAAAAAGCTTGTGTGAGCAACGAGGCCTACAAACCTGACTCAGTTACGCCAGCTCTGTCAGGAGGAATGGGCCAAAATTCACCCAACTTATTGTGGAAGGCTACTCGAAACGTTTGACCCAAGTTAACTTCTCTAGGGCCAGTGGGACGATATCGTCCCACCTACGTAACAGCCAGTGGAATCCTGTGGCGCGTTATTCAAATACCTTAGAAATGCTATTACTTCAATTTCTCAAACATATGACTATTTTACAGCATTTTAAAGACAAGACTCTCGTTAATCTAACCACACTGTCCGATTTCAAAAAGGCTTTACAATGAAAACAAAACATTAGATTATGTCAGCAGAGTACCCAGCCAGAAATAATCAGACACCCATTTTTCAAGCTAGCATATAATGTCACATAAACCCAAACCACAGCTAAATGCAGCACTAACCTTTGATGATCTTCATCAGATGACACACCTAGGACATTATGTTATACAATACATGCATGTCTTGTTCAATCAAGTTCATATTTATATAAAAAAACAGCTTTTTACATTAGCATGTGACGTTCAGTACTAGCATACCCCCTGCAAACTTCCGGTGAATTTACTAAATTACTCACGATAAACGTTCACAAAAAACATAACAATTATTTTAAGAATTATAGATACAGAACTCCTCTATGCACTCGCTATGTCCGATTTTAAAATAGCTTTTCGGTGAAAGCACATTTTGCAATATTCTAAGTAGATAGCCCGGCATCACAGGGCTAGCTATTTAGACACCCACCAAGTTTAGCCCTCACCAAAGTCAGATTTACTATAAGAAAAATGTTATTACCTTTGCTGTTCTTCGTCAGAATGCACTCCCAGGACTTCTACTTCAATAACAAATGTTGGTTTGGTTCAAAATAATCCATAGTTATGTTCAAATATCCTCTGTTTTGTTCGTGCGTTCAAGACACTATCCGAAGTGTAAAGAAGGGTGACGAGCACGATGCGTTTCGTGACAAAAAAAATTCTAAATATTCCATTACCGTACTTCGAAGCATGTCAACCGCTGTTTAAAATCAATTTTTATGCCATTTTTCTCGTAGAAAAGCGATAATATTCCGACCGGGAAAGCGTGTTTACGTTCAAAGAGAGAGAAAATAAAAACATGGGATCCCCTCGTGCACGAGCCTCAGTCTGATGGTCCTCTGATCGACCACTATCCAAAGGCGCTAAAGTTTTTTAGCCAGCGGCTGGAATTACATCATTCAGCTTTTTCCCGGGTTCTGAGAGCCTATGGGAGCCGTAGGAAGTGTCACGTTACAGCACAGATCCTAAGTTTTCAATAAACAGAGCCAAGAAGCCCAAGGAATGGTCAGAGAGGGCACTTCCTGTACAGAATCTTCTCAGGTTTTTGCCTGCCATATGAGTTCTGTTATACTCAGAGACACCATTCAAACAGTTTTAGAAACTTTAGGGTGTTTTCTATCCAAAGCCAATAATTATATGCATATTCTAGTTACTGGGCAGGAGTAGTAACCAGATTAAATCGGGTACGTTTTTTATCCGGCCGTGCAAATACTGCCCCCTATCCCCAACAGGTTAAACAATTTAAAGGCAATGCTACCAAATACTAATTGAGTGTATGTAAACTTCTGACCCACTGGGAATGTGATGAAAGATATAAAAGCTGAAATAAATCATTCTATCTACTATTATTCTGACATTTCACATTCTTAAAATAAAGTAGTGATCCTAACTGACCTAAAACAGGGAGTTTTTACTAGGATTAAATGATTTGTGAAAAACTGAGTTTAAAAGTATTTGGCTAAGGTGTATGTTAACTTCCGACTTCAACTGTATATTTCCACTATAGGAAGCAATGGGACGACCTCAGAGTTCCATGAGCAATTTTTTGTTGTTGTTTATGTTACAACGTGGGCAGGTCTCATTGCCAACAATAGCGAAGCATTCATTGTGACGTAGAACAATGGGCTGGGAATAGAACATTTGGAAAGCGAGTTGGTGCCACGGTGCTCAATAGAACTAATAGGAGCTGGCAGGGTGAAAAATGCCCTAAAATAAGGCCTGTTTTTTGCGATTATTTAAAAACTACGGCAAACAGCAGGGATATGGTAATATTGTGAAACTAGGCTCCACGGCGGATGCAATGGACCATTTTTTTATCAGAAAAAAGCATTGTTAAAAATGTTATGAGTCCAGCCTAACTGGAGCATCTAGGCTAGTCACTTCCCAGGGAAAGGATGGTCTTCAGTCGGCCTGTTGTCCACAAAGTGATAGGAACACACATAGGGTCGGTTTGGTGGTTTCTTCAAGTTCAATGCTTTGAGCCAAAGCCGAAGAGACTCCTCATCCATAGGAGGTGGGTGCAAATCAAAAAAGTTTGGTGGTCAAAACCGTCCTGCTCCATGAACAGCTTCCGTTTGTGCCAGTTGTTGTGGCATCCCCTTACCGAACATTAAATGCCCGTTTTGCATGAATACATGTTTGGGAAGTTATGCGAGTTAGTTAGCTAGCTGCGAACTTCTGGCCGGAAGTGCTTAACCGGAAGTCCCCACCAAAAAAATATAAACAGACCCTGCCCATATTTCCATTGAAAACGGGACAGAACCAAACCAATCAGTTATAAGTATATAGTTGGTGAAGGCATTCACAGCCGACCGCTCAGACGGGTGAGGGCATTCCAGACACCCATTTTTTACTTGGTCCTTCTAGACGGATTTAGTGACCAACAGTTTTTTACATGGTCCGTAATTTCTCCGGATTTAGCTACCAATAGATTTTACAGATAACCAAGATACATGTAATACCATTGTTTGAACTAGGTATTGAGTTTATTCTTGTAAAAAACAAATATTGAGTTTATTTTTTATAATTAATTGGTATTATATTTAAAAAGTGATTTGAATTGCTCCTAACTTGTAATGTTGTTAATGATTTTCTTTTTGAATAAATATGTATTTAATGTATAAGTGAATATTTGGGTTTACTTTGAAGTTTAAGTTTTGACCAATAAGGTCGCTTGTTAAGCTGTGGCCAATGGGAGAGTGGACCTGGTTAATGGAAGCTTGGGAAAAAAGAGAGGGAAAGAGACGTTGAGAAGAGGATGGTCGTTTAACAGTAGGACCGTTGGTGAAGAAAATTATAAAAGAAGACGACAAAACTAGAACAAAACCCATACCTACTAAGACATGAAGGGAAATAACGATTTTATTTTATAAGAGAGTTGTTATAATTTTGTTAAGACTTAGTAAAGACTGAAGCTACCGTCTCATCGTGGAGGTATTTGACAGCCTTGAGGTTAGCCTAGCATCGTGTAACACCGAGAGATAATTGCTTGGGAAAGCATAACGAGTTCATGTTCCCATGGTATATCGGTTACGGCTAAGGAGTACTGTCTGCATTGATAGCGGTGCTTGCTGTGGATTTTGTGAGGAAACCTGCAAGGAACTGCCATACTTCCCTGAAGGAATATCAACAAGTAGTGAGTAATCACAACGTGAGGTGCTTCTGGACTTTGTGTGTGTCGTCGTTTTTTATTTATTTTTAACTCCAACGCGCGCAAACGGGTTATTAAGCAAGCTTTAAATAATTTGGACATGGGTTGTGCATGACTCATTGGGGTTTATTATTTTTATTTTATTGTTGGTGTTGTGCTGTGAAAATGTAATCATACACATATTGAACCATATGTATGTTGCCTTGGTGGAGTCATACTGTTTCAGTTTAATTAAATGCATGGGCTTGCCTATCCTGATACAATATCAGAAACATATAATCATTTCATCTGAAGTTAATACCCTGTCGTCACCCTAGACAGTTTACAATAGGAATTCTTATTGGAGATGTCCTTCTCACCTAACAGCCCATGCTGTGGAGATACTCTACATAAGTTAAAATTGTGAGAGTCATTTTCGAGCCTGGTGAGAGGGTTACATACAGTATAGCCCAGTGGTTCCCAACCAGGGGTACTAATATTCTATTGTTATTTACAATAAAAGTTACCACAAAATGACCCCGACAGGGTCGTATTAGATTGTGTAGAAATGCAGGAAATTAGCTTTAGATTCCCCCCAAAAACGTAGGGAGGACCACCAGACCTCCCGCCACTTATAAAACCAAAGGCCTGCCCCTGGTAATCCATCTGGCCCTGCAGCCTTGTGGAGTTGTTAAGATACACTTTATAGCTGCCTGGTGCTTTTCTCAGAACCTGAAAGTGCCTAATGCGCCTGATATCTCGTGATAGCTTCAGATGTCGGTGTTGAGCAAGAAGAGAGTGGTCCAAAGAAGGGAGAGGTCCATAGAGTAAGGTCGGTTAAGTAAGTCAGGCAGACAGTTGAAGATTCGATGTGTCTCTTCGGTCTAATCGTACAAAACCCTTCCCATAGAAGATAACATTTCCTGATAGGTCTGTGCCTGAGAGAGAGACGTTCCGTAAATGTAATCTGTAATGCATGTTGCGTGAGACAAGCAACTTGATCACATTTGTAGAGACAGTCAGTAGGTATCTGAATTGGAGCTTACATTTTCATGGGTTGCCACTCCATCACGTGGTCGAGTCGTTGGCATTGTTATCAACGTTCTACAGCCACATTGATGTCCAAAAGTAAATGACTTTGAATGGGAGCTATGACCGTTTCCGAAATACGATGACATTGCTAAAGTAGGCAAATATTTAGTAGGAAACGACTGCCATTATCATCATGTCATCGAATTTACTTTAGACAGATGGCAATGTTGTCATTAGCTAGCAAAGTTTGTAAGAAAAAAATAATGTGGTGGTCTCCACTCAATCTCTTAGCTAGCAAGCTAACGTTACACTGCAACTAAAGTCAATCTGGAGACCTCAAAATGAAGACACAAGGTTTTGCTACTAATAAGTTGCCTTCTTTAGATATTGCATCGTGTTTTTAAGCCACAGTAATGCACTTTAGACCAAATCTTCATCAGTACCTATTGAGGATGTATTGAGTAAATGTTCAGCTGGCTGTCCTGGCAGTCCTAAAACGAACGTTCAAAACAATATTGTGATGAAACGCGCAACACATGTATAGCTCTGTAGTCTCAGAAACCAGAACCAAATTGTGCATGCATGCTGGCCATCTACTAGATTTTGTTCTGGGGGCAGACCAACCTGGTCTCAGAGCATTTTGTATTATATATATATATATATATTATTTATATATTTATTTATATTTATTTATTTATATATTTATTTATATATATATATATATAAATTAACCTTTATTTAACTAGGCAAGTCAGTATGTGTTCTGTATGTAAATCCGAGACACCCCAGTTAGTATGATATGTTACCTTTCGTATAGTATGTATTCATTTCTGGTTGTCCATCACCCATTTTGTATGATATGCTACAATTCGTATTATGTCCCAAATTTGCGAAATGTACAATATGTTACAAATTTGGTACACATATTATTTGTTAAGAATTTGTGAAATGTAAAATATGCTCCCAATTTTACCTAGGTGGATAGCGTTAGCTACCTGGTTGGCATTAGCTAGGGGTTTGGGTTAAGGTTAGGGTTGAGAGTTAGGTTTAAAGGGTTAAGTTTATGTTTAGGGGAAGGATTAGCTAACGTGCTAAGTATTTGCAAAGTAGCATAAAAGTAGTAAGTAGCTAAAATGCTAAAGTTGTCCATGATGAGATTTGAACTCGCAACCTTTGGGTTGCTAGACGTTCACATTATATGCCCACCTATTTACCCAGACCAACCACTGTACTTTCATTTTTGCCATAAGTAACCATTTGTCTTATTAACTATACGAAACATATACTAAATGGAGGTTTGGATTTCCATACAGAATAATACGAAATGCTCTGAGACCAGGTTGGGCAAACATAGTCATTCTGTGTGTGTGTGCTATTACCAAATTCTTTAGACTTCACAGAGCAGCCTTGTATCAATCGGGAGTAGGATAACTTTCTGGACTTTAGTGTTTCTTCAATATTAGCTTTTTAGAGTCACGGTTGGTCCAAGAGTAACACAAATGTTGAATTAAGCATACAGACCTAACGCTAAATCACTAGCTGATCAGTCCAGTTCAGGCAGGGATTCAATTTATAGCGCAGCACACTGGAAAGCTGACGATGCAGCGCAGCGTTGAAATGAATTTTCCTCGATGTACGCAGAGATCGAGTTAGCAATATATTCTGCAGATGAATGCTCAATCGGAAATGACGTTTAGATGTCAAGCGTGTTTAAGGGGATTGAATCCCAGCCTAAATCCACATTTGCCTGAAACATGAGATAAGGACTAAGTTTGCCTAACCCCTAGTCGGAACAGTCCTCCTGAGATACTGTATCTACCACTATGCTAGAGTTATCTGCAGTCGGATTCAATGTGTAAATACAATTCATTTAAGAATGTGAAATGTCAGAATAATAGTAGAGAGATTGATTTATTTCAGTTTGTATTTCTTTCATCACATTCCCAGTGGGTCAGAAGTGTACATGCATTCAATTAGTATTTGGTAGCATTGCCTTTAAATTGTTTAATTTGGGTCAAACGTTTCGGGTAGCCTTCCACAAGTTTCCCACAGTTAGTTTGGTGAATTTTGGCCCATTCCTCCTGACAGAGCTGGTGTAACTGAGTCAGGTTTGTAGGCCTCGTTGCTCGCTCACGCTTTTTCAGTTCTGCCCTATAGGATTGAGGTCAGGGCTTTGTGATGGCCATTCCAACACCTTGACTTTGTTGCCCTTAAACCATTTTGTGTGTGTGTTTGAGTGTCAGTGTAGTATGTGTAAGTGTATGGTTAGAGTCCAGTGAGTGTATATCGAGCCTATGGAAGAGAGTCAGTGCAGAAAATAAGAACAAATATGAATAAAATAAGGGGGTCAATGCAAATAGTCCGGGTAACCATTTGATTAACTGTTCAGCAGTGCTATGGCTTAGGGGTAGAAGCTGTTAACTTCTCTAGGGCCAGTGGGACGATTTCGTCCCACCTACGTAACAGCCAGTGGAATCCCGTGGCGCGTTATTCAAATACCTTAGATATGACTATTTTACACCATTTTAAAGACAAGACTCTCGTTAATCAAACCACACTGTCCGATTTCAAAAAGGCTTTACAACGAAAACAAAACATTAGATTATGTCAGCAGAGTACCCAGCCAGAAATAATCAGACACCCATTTTTCAAGCTAGCATATAATGTCACATAAACCCAGAGAGAGAGAGAAAATAAAAACATGGGGTCGCCTCGTGCACGCGCCTCAGTCTCATAGTACTCTGACCGACCACTATCCAAACGCGCTAATGTTTTTCAGCCAGGGGCTGCGTCGACATCATTCAGCTTTTTCCTGGGTTCTGAGAGCCTATGAGAGCCGTAGGAAGTGTCACGTTACAGCAAAGATCCTAAGTTTTCAATAAAAAGAGTCAAGAAGCTCAAGGAATGGTCAGAGAGGGCACTTCCTGTACAGAATCTTCTCAGGTTTTTGCCTGCCATATGAGTTCTGTTATACTCACAGACACCATTCAAACAGTTTTAGAAACTTTAGGGTGTTTTCTATCCAAAGCCAATAATTATAGGCGCATTCTAGTTTCTGGGCAGTAGTAATAACCAGATTAAATCGGGTACGTTTTTTTATCCGGCCGTGTAAATACTGCCCCCTAGCCCTAACGTGTAAATACTGCCCCCTAGCCCTAACATGTGTTTCAGCCCCAGGCTGAAACACATTTGCGTGTTCGGCAAGTGGCCGATCAGAGGACAATGGGCTTAGGCGCGTGCACGAGTCGACCCCATGCTTTATTTTCTTTCATCTTTTTACCTAAACGCAGATTCCCGGTCGGAATATTATCGCTTTTTTACGAGAAAAATTGCATAAAAATTGATTTTAAACAGCGGTTGACATGCTTCGAAGTACGGTAATGGAATATTTAGAAATGTTTTGTCACGAAATGCGTCGTGCTCGTCACCCTTCTTTACCCTTCCGGATAGTGTCTTGAACGCACGAACAAAACGCCGCTGTTTGGATATAACTATGGATTATTTGGGACCAAACCAACATTTGTTATTGAAGTAGAAGTCCTGGGAGTGCATTCTGACGAAGAACACCAAAGGTAATAACATTTTTCTTATAGTAAATCTGACTTTGGTGAGTGCTAAACTTGCTGGGTGTCTAAATAGCTAGCCCTGTGATGCCGGGCTATCTACTGAGAATATTGCAAAATGTGCTTTCACCGAAAAGCTATTTTAAAATCGGACATATCGAGTGCATAGAGGAGTTCTGTATCTATAATTCTTAAAATAATTGTTATACTTTTTTTGAACGTTTATCGTGAGTAATTTAGTAAAATTTTTTGGGAAATTCACCGGAAGTATGCTATTTCTGAACGTCACATGCTAATGTAAAAAGCTGGTTTTTGATACAAATATGAACTTGATTGAACAAAACATGCATGTATTGTATAACATAATGTCCTAGGTGTGTCATCTGATGAAGATCATCAAAGGTTAGTGCTGCATTTAGCTGTCTTCTGGGTTTTTGTGACATTATATGCTAGCTTGAAAAATGGGTGTCTGATTATTTCTGGCTGGGTACTCTGCTGACATAATCTAATGTTTTGCTTTCGTTGTAAAGCCTTTTTGAAATCAGACAGTGTGGTTAGATTAACGAGAGTCTTGTCTTTAAAATGGTGTAAAATAGTCATATGTTTGAAAAATTAAAGTTTTTGCATTTTTGAGGTTTTTGAATAACGCGCCACGGGATTACACTGGCTGTTGAGAAGGTGGGACGCAAGCGGCCCACCTAGCCCATAGAGGTTAACATAAAGTGGTGATCCTAACTAACCTAAAATGGGATTTTTACTAGGATTAAATTTCAGGAATTGTGAAACTGAGTTTAAATGTATTTGGCTAAGGTGTATGTAAACTTCCGACTTCAACTGTATACGGTATATATATATATATATACTCAGCAAAAAAAGAAACATCCTCTTATTGTCAACTGCGTTTATTTTCAGCAAACTTAACATGTGTAAATATTTGTATGAACATAAGATTCAACAACTGAGACATAAACTGAACCAGTTCCACAGAAATGTGACTAACAGAAATGGAATAATGGAAATGGAATAATGTGTCCCTGAACAAAGGGGGGGTCAAGATCAAAAGTAACAGTCAGTATCTGGTGTGGCCACCAACTGCATTAAGTACTGCAGTGCATCTCCTCGTCATGGACTGCACCAGATTTGCCAGTTCTTGCTGTGAGATGTTACCCCACTCTTCCACCAAGGCACCTGCAAGTTCCCGGACATTTCTGGGGGGAATGGCCCTAGCTCTCACCCTCCGATCCAACAGGTCCCAGACGTGCTCAATGGGATTGAGATCCGGGCTCTTTGCTAAGCATGGCAGAACACTGATATTCCTGTCTTGTAGGAAATAATGCACAGAACGAGCAGTATGGCTGGTGGCATTGTCACGCTGGAGGGTCATGTCAGGATGAGCCTGCAGGAAGTGTACCACATGAGGGAGGAGGATGTCTTCCCTGTAATACACAGCGTTGAGACTGCCTGCAATGACAACAAGCTCAGTCATATGATGCTGTGACACACCGCCCCAGACCACGACGGACCGTCCACCTCCAAATTGATCCCGCTCCAGAGTACAGGCCTCGGTGTAACGCTCATTCCTTCGACGATAAACGTGAATCTGACCATCACCCCTGGTGAGAGAAAATCACGACTCGTCAATGAAGAGCACTTTTTGGCAGTCTTGTCTGGTCCAGCGACGGTGGGTTTGTGCCCATAGGCGACGCTGTTGCCGGTGATGTCTGGTGAGGACCTGCCTTACAACAGGCCTTCAAGCCCTCAGTCCAGCCTCTCACAGCCTATTGCGGACAGTCTGAGCACTGATAGAGGGATTTTGCGTTCCTGGTGTAACTCGGGCAGTTGTTGTTGCCATCCTGTACCTGTCCCGCAGGTGTGATGTTTGCATGTACCGATCCTGTGCAGGTGTTGTTACACGTGGTCTGCCACTGCGAGTATGATCAGCTGTCCGTCCTGTCTCCCTGTTGCGCTGTCTTAGGCGTCTCACAGTACGGACATTGCAATTTATTGCCCTGGCCACATCTGCAGTCCTCATGCCTCCTTGCAGCATGCCTAAGGCACGTTCACGCAGATGAGCAGGGACCCTGGGCATCTTTCTTTTGGTGTTTTTCAGAGTCAGTAGAAAGGCCTGTTTGGTGTCCTAAGTTTTCATAACTGTGACCTTAATTGCCTACCGTCTGTAAGCTGTTAGTGTCTTAATGACTGTTCCACAGGTGCATGTTCAATAATTGTTTATGGTTCATTGAACAAGCATGGGAAACAGTGTTTAAACCCTTTACAATGAAGATCTGTGAAGTTACATGGATTTTTACGAATTATCTGTGGAAGACAGTGTCCTAAAAAAAGGGACGTTTCTTTTTTGCTGAGTTTATATGTGTATATATAATATATATAGTATTTACAAATTCATCACACATTTATGATTTTATATGGGAATCAAAAAGCTTTCATGAATGTTCACCATGTGCTGATGTGCTCAGTGCTGTCAACAGACCCCATTATGACATCACAATGTATCGGAATCCTTGCCATGATATCATTGCTGGTTCCATCTGACAAGCAACATTTCATGATAGTTCTCTCACAGAGATGGGTTAAGTTCTTATTTTGAGAGTGTTAACATTTATTATCAATGGCTTATCGAGGAAGAAAATCAAGTGAGTTTGACAAACTCCAGAAGGAGAACTCTCAGATGAGGAGCGTCATCGAAAACTTGAGGAAGCAAAACATGGCTTTAAACCAACAGGATGACCAGGACAGGTTTTCAAGTTTTGTAAGGCTCATCAGTATTTCAAACGTTTTTCAAAAATATCACTGTTTATTTTGTGGTTTCATAGACATACAGTAGGCCTACATCCATAACATCTTTACCTTAAAAGCTTTATATGACACACTGTAGAAACTATTTTGACTACTTCACTTCTGCTATTCATTTCATACTATACCATTGTGATCCAGGGCTATCAGGAGAGCTACCCAATCCCAGAGGGCCATCGGGGCTTCATCAGTGATGCCAGACTTCTGCAGAGCAGGGCTGAGAGAGAGGCCATGGAAGGAAAGCAAAGAAAGATAAGTGCTATCCATGAGAATTATGTCCGGACTGCTCTCAACAGGGTTGGCAGCACCTTCGCGCACCACTTCGTCCCCTCTATTCAGTGCATTCCGCGGCCGAAAGCTCCACCGAGGCCTTTGCCACGAAGGCTTGAACACATAGCTCTGGCCCCACTGAAGAACGTGGTGGGGGTGGACGGAGCCCAAGTTGGACCCGGATCTCACTCTCTGGAGTCCATCCAGGTAAATAAGTCATTCAGCAGCAGTAGCGTGCGGCCTGTTCCCGTCCCTCCCACTGGAGCTCCCTCCAAGAGGGGCAAGAAGAAGAAGGGCAGGCGGGGAGTCAAAGCCCTGAAAGTCCAGTTGGACCAGGGCTGTGCTGACAACAACGGACCCATTGACCTGATGGAGGAGGTGAGGGACATCGAGGCTCACCTGAAGGAGGAGGCCTGGAAGGTAGGATGGACTTTCAATTTATTGTAAATGTGAAAATTTGTGAAAACACAAGTGTAGACCATACTGTGAAACCAACAGTGCAGTTCAAGAAGAGTTAGGAAAATATTTAACAAATAAACTAATGTAAACAATAAAAATAATAATAATAATAAAAGTAACACAATGACAACAATAACGAGGCTATATACAGGGGGTATCGGTACCGAGTCAGTGTGCGGGGGTACAGGTTAGTTGAGGGGGTACAGTGTGCGGGGGTACAGGTTAGAAAGGATACTCTCTTTGACGGCATGATAGAATAGATCCTAGAATACAGGATCTCTGTGTATTAGTTTATGTATATACTAGTTCTATATGCATTTCTATGATGGGAGCATTCTTTTCTGGTCTACGCCAAAGGTGGTACATGAGGTGAAGGCCATGGGCAGGAGAAGTTTTGGCTCGGCCATGTCCATGGGGGAAATAGCCACCAGCTCTCTGGGAAGCCTGAGCTCAGTGGATATGAACACCCCTGCGGAGCTCCGTGACTACTTGGATGTTGGGACCCCGGTAAAGTCGCGTGACAGCCCACCCAGGCCTGCTCCCCCCCCTACCAAGCCCAGGAGCAAACTGCCTCGGCCTACAAGGTTCCTTAGCCTGCAAAAGGCTGACACCGGCTCAGGTCAGTCCCTCTCATGTACTCACACTAATTTAAATTAGACAGGGAGATGAAGCTAGGTAGACTGATAGTAGGAAGGGAAGGGACACAAATGGCTTTAGCCCAGGGCTAAGACATTTTTCCACACTTGCTTTGCCTGTTGCACAGTGAGATAACCTTTGCTCAAGGCGAATTAGACCCTGCTTCTGAGCAGGGTGAGCACCAAAAAATGTGTGCTAAATTTAAAATGATATCATAATGAACTAAGATGTTCTAGTGTTAAAAGCTACAAACAGATATGGAAATGAGTAAATGCATAAATACATACATACAGTTCACAGAGAGATAGATGTCTGCTGTCAACCCATAGACAAGAAGGCAGCCAGTGAGCCAAAGGGCCAAATAAAGAAAAGTCAGGACCAGGCCAGATTGCAGCCCCTGTCCAACCCAGAGCAGGCCCTGACTAAGACCTTCAAGCTGCTCCACTCTGCCTCTGATGACTGGTGAGCATTCACTGTACACAAGACCAATGGAGCTAGGTTTAAGGAAGCACAGTGTAGTGTCCTTGGAAATGTAGATTTGAGCTACAGAGCGTAGAAACTTCTGAAATTAAGAGACCAGAGTCCTAATTGATGAACATCTTTATAATGTTTTTGGAAAATGTTGTGGAAATTGCTTACGTTTCTTTCACTGACTTGCAGGGAGAAGAAGATCGAGGGCTTGACCTCTCTCCGTGTGATGGCTCAGAACCACATGGACATACTGATGCCTAAACTCCATGATATCTGCCTTGCCATTATAAATGAGGTAGCTCTATTCATTCACTGCCCTATTCATTCATCTGCACAAATCTGCTACATTTGGAGAACAAGCCAAATGATTGTGTCATGTTTCTGATGTTCGTGGGTTGTACTGCTCAACATTAATAGCTGGTCCTGTGCGTGTTATTATGATTCAGGTGAAGAACCTGCGCTCTGCAGTGTCCTGTGCTGCCATGGCCACACTGGGTGACATGTACGTTCACCTCCAGAGGGCCATGGACAGTGAGGTGGAGGGGACGGCACGCGTGCTGCTGCACAAAGCCAGCGAGGCCAACAACTTCATCCGGCAGGCCGCCAACTTTGCCCTGGGTCACATGGTGCAGAGCTGCACCCCTACCCGTGTCATGAATGCCCTGCTGGTCGGTGGGCTGAGGTAAAGAGGGAGAGGGGTCAATTAACACTCACTAAGGGGTAGATCCGGACTTCCACAAATGTTCACTTTGTCTCACATTGAAAGGTTGACTCGAATGGAAGTTAGGATTCACTCCAAACGGACCTGATGTGACAATGCAATAGATAATTGATATGTAGTGAACTTTCTGGTGCAAAATGGTCACTGCTCGCTTAAGTATACCACACATTAGATTAGATTCAACTTTATTGTCATTGAACAAGTACAAGTACAACGAAATGCAGTTAGTATCTGACCAGAAGTGCAAATAAAAGAGTGCAGAAAATGTAGTAAAAAGTAAAATAAC
Organism: Salmo salar; assembly: GCF_965601325.2. NCBI lineage: Eukaryota > Metazoa > Chordata > Actinopteri > Salmoniformes > Salmonidae > Salmo > Salmo salar. The sequence continues at coordinate 52,081,117 of NC_138292.1, read as the reverse complement.
TAAGTACGTTATTAAGTGGGATGTATAAATGTGCAATGAAGGCAAATGGCAAGTCTAAATGTGCAATGAAGGCAAATTGAAAGTGCAAGGAGGCATGCAACTGAAATGCAGGGAGAGCAGCAATGAGGTTACCGAGGTAGACATGTACATGTACAACTGAATTATGTCCTTAATCAGATTTTGCAAAGCAATGTCAGAGTCCAGTAGTACTGTGAAATGGACAAAGAGAGTAGTGCAACAAGGTCCCTGAGAGGCAGTACCTTTTGTTTGTGGCATGGATGTGAAGGGTCCCTGATGCGCTGGAGGACTCCGATGGCAGAGAGCTGGGCACCAGTGATGTGGTGGGTGGTTTTCACCACCCGTGCAGTGGTAAAAGTTCACCAGGATCTTGGGAGACAGGCAGGCCTTCTTCAGCCTCCTCAAAAAGTACAGGCGCTGCTGCGCCTTCTTGACTAGGGTTGAGGTGTTGCGGGTCCAGGAGAGGTCATCGGAGATGTAGACACCCAGGAATTTGAAGCTGGGCACACGCTCCACTTCAGTGCCATCAATGAGAACTGGGGCGTGGCTGCGGCTTTTAGACTTCCTGTTAATCCACTATGAGCTCCTTGGTTTTCTTTGCATTGAGGGCCAGGTTGTTGTCAGCGCACCATGCAGCCAGGTGCTTGACCTCCTCCCTGTAGGCTGACTCGTCATTGTCACTGATCAGACCTACCACCGTGGTTTCGTCTGCGAACTTGACGATGGTGTTGATACCGTGTACAGAAACTCAGTCGTAGGTGAAGAGAGAGTACAGGAAGAGGCTCGGCACACCAGTGTTCAGGTTCAGGGTTGAGGTGGTGAAGTCGTCTAACCTGACAGACTGGGGTCTGTTGGTCAGGAAGTCCAAAGTCCAGTTACAGAGAGAGGGGCTGATCCCTAGGTCATGGAGTTTGGTGACCAGCCTAGAGGGAATGACCGTATTGAATGCTGAGCTAAAGTCTATGAACAGCATTCTCACATAGGTGTTGGTTTTGTCATGGAAGAGTGTAAAGCTGTGAAGATGGCGTCCTCTGCAGACCTGTTCGGTCGGTAGGCAAACTGGTGGGGATCCAGTGTTGGAGGGAGGCAGGACTGAAGGTAGGCCAAAACCAGTCTTTCGAAGCACTTCATGATCGTGGGGGTGAGTGCAACAGGTCATTCGGGCTTGATGCGGTCGACTGCTGCGGCACTGGCACAATGGTTGCGGTCTTGAAGCACGTAGGAACAACCGCCTGGGCCAGTGACAGATTGAAAATTTGTATTAGGGCCAGGACAGTACCAGTATTGCAATATATTTTCAATGGCAAAAATGAAAACGCATAGCAGATCTCACTCTTTGGTCCTTTAAAAACCTGCTGTATGTAAAATATTGTCTGATACAGCTTGGAAAATAAATAAATATTACTCAGGATGACAACATAATGATATTTGTTTCCAACATTACGTCTGTTTTCCTAAAGAACTTTTATCCACTTCGTGTTTTGGATACTGGTATCGTCCCGGACCTAATTTGCAGTGGATGTGTATCATCTCTACACGAGAACATTTGTTAACACTTTATATGAAAGTGATGCTCCAGAGCCTCTTTAGCCTTTTGGGGAGATTTGGTTGGGAGGCCCCCCCACCAAGCGGGTTCCCAACAATTATGGCTTGACTGCGGAGAGAAACATGTGCATATTAAAGTTAATTTCCTGTAATTCGACACTACAGTAAATGGTGACCCCGATGTGATATATCTTACAGATACTTTGGACTAAATTTGAGTTTATTCTATTCTATTATTCTATTGGGGCAGCAGGTAGCCTAGTGGTTAGCGGTTTGGACTTGTAACTGAAAGATTGCAAGATCGAATCCCCGAGCTGACAAGGTAAAAATCTGTTGTTCTGCCCCTGAACAAGGTAGTTAACCCACTGTTCCTAGGCCATCATTTAAAATAAGAATTTGTTCTTAACTGACTTAACTGACTAGTTAAAAAAAGGTCAAATTAACATATATAACGAACATGTGGCCTATGTGATGGCGAATATGCAAGCAATCTACATTTTTGAATTATGGTAATCGACTCGTATTAATGATTTGATCAAAAAAGGCAAGAATGTTCTCACATTTGATTCGAATAGGGATGAAATTCTTTAGTACTGGCAATATACACTGAGTATACCAAACATAGGGGGTGCGGGGGGTCTGGTGAACATGTCAGGGTTCTATGGCCGCAGACAGAACAGCAGAAACGGGGTCAGCAGCACGACCAGATGGACTAGGGACGGGGACATTCAGGAGTCGTCAGGCCAGATGGTCCTGAGGCATGGTCCTAGGGCTCAGGTCCTCCGAGAGGGGAGAGAGAGAGAGAAAGATGAGAGAATTAGAGGGAGCATATATAACATCACACAGGACACCAGAAAAGACAGGAGAATTACACCGGATATAACAGAATGACCCTAGCCCCCCGTTCAAAGGCACTTAAATATTGTCTTGCCCATTCACCCTCTGAATGGCACACATACACAATCCATGTCCATATTGTCTCAAAACTTAAAAATCCTTATTAAACCTGTCACCTCCCCTTCATTTATACTGATTGAAGTGGATTTATGAACATTTGAACATCTAGGCCATGTGCTGTTATAATCTCCACCCGGCACAGCCAGAAGAGGACTGGCCACCCCTCATAGCCTGGTTCCTCTCTAGGTTTCTTCCTAGGTTTTGGCCTTTCTAGGGAGTTTTTCCTAGCCACCATGCTTCTACACCTGCATTGCTTGCTGTTTGGGGTTTTAGGCTGGGTTTCTGTACAGCACTTTGAGATATCAGCTGATGTAAGAAGGGCTATACAAATACATTTGATTGGATTTAACAAGTGACATCAATAATTGGGTTCACCTGGTCAGTCTGTCATGGAAAGAGAAGGTGTTCTTAATGTTTTGTATACTCAGTCTATTGACAAGCATAAGAAAAAATACAAGAGAATGTTCATTCTAAAGCTTGCTGCGCTTTTACTCGGGGAAAAACGAATAGCAACACAGCAAACTACTGATGAACTTCCCAGAGGAAATCAGAGTGCAACATAGAGCAATTGGAAGCAGAACTTCAAGCATTTGAAAAAGAGCATGATCAGACTAGGTCATTTCTACATGATGCGCAGCGAGATTTGTTAGAACAGAGCACAAATAGGCTCCAAAGCGATAAGTCTGACTGAGATACAGATAGCTGCACAGTCAGTCCCACTTAGGGTGTGGCCATGCCAGAGTATGTGAGCAGAGTGAGGAGTGGAGCTTGCCCTATTTGACTGGATCGTGGAGCAAGTTTCCCAGAGGCTGGGGCTTCGGCTTTCTCGCCCCCTTCAATTTCGCTCCAGTAGTGCTCCAGTAGCACTCATTTTACAAGCTCAAGGCATGCCCGGCCCAGTATGCATTTGTAGTCTACTTGTGTGCTGCTATAGCACCTTGCTTTAGCTACTGTCATCTAATATTCTAAATATCTTCATAAAGAAGCTGATAAAACACACAGGTGAAAAATCAAGGTGACTTACAAAGATGAGGACCAAGAGCAAGAGAGGGAGTGTGGTTATGTAGTGTCCACAACTAAAGAATGAAAAGACAGGTATCCCGAAAGCATGTACTTACTACGTGTACATGCTAACAGAAAGGAACGAGGTGGGTAGCTAGCTAAGTGTGTCATTTTAGCACATTATTTATGAACAAAAAATGATCTCTAAAAAGTTCAGTTAATTTTCCTTCTATTATCTATACATTAGGCCATCATTGAGGGCATGTTAACTCTATTACGTCTTTCAAGGAGCGTTCTGTTTTCATAGAGATATTTCAACTAAAATCCTTTAGGCCTACCTACAGAACAAAATAAAAATAACTATGCATCCCTGCCCAGCCTGGCATTAGTGGCTCAAACGGTGTTTAGCATCCCAAGTGGCTCTGCAAGAGCTGAGAGCGTATTCTCTGCGGCTGGCCTGCTCTCCAGGCACAATCACATGAGCCTGAAGCTACAGACTCTGGCCAAACTCATGTTTCTAAAAAATAAATTCAAAGGCACTGCAGACTGAGCCTAATGAGGCATTTTTTTAATTTAATTTGTATTTAATTCTAAGTAAGTCAATCAGCATGTATGTGCAATTTATAGACTATAACGATTTAATACAACAAAATGTTGTGTAAATGCTGAGCTTACACGGAACCCAAACTGGCTGCGCGTGTGCACCATAGTGTTGACAGTACCAAAATAAAACAACTAATTTACAAAAAACACTGCAGCACAAACAAGTTACAACGTGAATTCGCCTCTATCCCATTCAGACCTTAGAGGACCAAACTACAGCTCCCATAATGCAACGCCCGCACCAGCTCAGCTAACCGTCTGCATCACAGAAAGGCATGCTAGCTAGCAACAGCAGCACTTTTAGCACTCTGTAAACTATATTAATAACAACAATAAAACTCTGAAAGTTACATGTTTCTAAAGTCTCACATTCCCTTATAACAATATCTACAGCAAGACACACCTTTCTCAGTGTTTTCTCGGTCTGAGGAGAACGGCAGCTACGGATAGTACCAGGGTGTTAGTAGGTGAAGCAAGCACCCAGATGAAATAAAATATATTTAATGAAACAAAACCCGAAGATGTTAACATCATTCAGCTACTGTAACTGCCCACCTAACATCAACAGGCAGCACCAGTAGCGCAACAATTAAAAATGGACACCAAAAGTAAAGTTCCTGGCGATCAAAGTGATCTGACTCCCCCTTCTGTCTGAACTTGGAATATTCCTGTTCGCGGGCTTTGGCCCTGAACCTGGTTGTTCTGTTCTGCGTTGTGTACTATTCTAATAATTTGAAGTTTGATGGAATAACCATTTTAATTCTACTACAAATACATTTCATATTAGGCTACATGTCTGACTCCTGACCTATTTAGAGTGTTTATATGCTGTTTAATACGACATGTAGCCTATTTGAAATTATGAGTGCTTCTTACAGTCACCTTTTCCTGTTGTTTACTTAAATACTTCATTCAAAACATATGGTTTGGTTTCAATATTTCAAAACCAAATGGTAGGTTATACGCCACAGCTTTCATCCAATCAGCATTCAGGGCTCGAACCACCCGGTTTATAATTTCAATTATCTCGCCAACCCCCTCGTTACCACTCTGGGTAGCAGAGTTTCAGTTGTGTTTACATCTGTAGGTCTGATATCTGATTGGAAGTTCACTTTTATAGTAGCATATTGGTTAACAACTCACATTGTTTTATTTTAACAACTCAGAGGCTTTTAAGAGTCTTAGATTCATTGTCTCTCTCTTTCTTTGTTCCTGACCTGCGCTAGTGAGATACGCTCTCTCTCTCTCCACCCCAGCGACTCTTGGGGCATGGCCTTTCAGGCTATGACTTCTCTCCCTCTCTGATCATGCATAAGGTATTGCATTGTAATGTTTGTTAATGCCTTGTATATGATTTCATAATGTTAAATACCTTTCCACTCTCAGTCCAATTCTTGCGAGTCAATGTCAACTCATTGCCTAATGCTTGCTTGCATATTTTAAGTATCTTTATAGCGTAAAAGATAAACATTTTAATGTATAAATAGTTATATATCAAATACTACCACACTACAAAGTCAATCAATTTAATATACACCATCACAAATATTCACATGTTTTCATTTAGGCAGGTCTTAAGAAACATTATGATATTAAACCTCTACGGGATCAGTGTCCCCCCCGCGGGACGGTTGAGCTAATGTAGGCAAATGTGATTAGCATGAGGTTGTAAGTAACAAAAACATTTCCCAGGACAGATAGCTTAAATTCTTGTTCATTTAACTGCACTGTCCAATTTACAGTAGGTATTACAGTGAAAGAATATCAATCTATTTGTTTGAGAAGAGTGCACAATGTATTGATAAACCAATTAGGCACATTTGGGCAGTCTTGATACAACATTTTGAACAGATATACAATGGTTCATTGGATCAGTCTAAGACTTTGCACTGACACTGCTGCCATCTAGTGACCAAAATCGAAATTGCGCCTAGGCTGGAATATAAATACATTTATAAATATGTATATTTATTTATAGACAATGAGTTGACATTGACTAGCAAGAAGGTATTTAACATTATGAAATCATATACAAGGCACTATGATCAAATACCTTATTAATTATCTGATAAATCATGAACAAATCATTTAAAATAGCGTTTATAAATGTGTAAACAACTATTTATAAATTTCTCATTGACATTTACAAATGTAGGAATAATGATTAATAAATGGTAATTGAACTCTTCACAAACAGTTTATAAATGGTATATTAAGGGACTTTAATATAAAGTCTTAGTGAACATTTTGATCCATCGATGAGACTTCATCAATACAATCCATTATCATTCGTCTCCTAACTCATGTATCTCTATGACATGTAACTGATGTGCTCTGTTTTTCCTTCCTCAGCCACCGTAACGCTGCGGTGAGGAGCTGCACTGCTCAGCACCTGGAGAGACTGGCTGAGGTCATGGGGATGGCTCGTCTCCTGTCGGGGAAGAAAGACCTCACTGACCGTTTCTTGATTGCCGTCAGTAAACTGGCTGTGGACCCTGCACAGGAAGTCAGGTGGGATGTTCCTCCTGTAAAGTAGCTTGCTTAAACATAATGGCCGGCCTTAATTTAGGCCGTGATTCAATCCATGGCTCGCTATAGCACTAGATCGCCGACAATGCAGCTTGTAAAGGTAATTTACTCTTGAGTCGACATCTGCAGCGTTTACCACGAATACAAATTGAAATTGCCTTTAAAAGCCACATTGTCGGCTGTCTACAGCATCTATGCTAAAGGGTGTCATGGATTGAATTGCGGATTTTAGGTATTCCAAAACAACCACAGGTTCTCTTGGAGGGGAATAGTAATTGAAAACAAATAGGAAAAATTATAAACGCAACTAAGTGCTACGTGGCATAGGAAAATCCAAGTCCAGGCACTCATGTGGGTTTGAAAGTTAAAAAGCCAAAAGCTTAGCCGAAGCCAAAGGATGTTCTTCTCCCATCGCCAACTAGCGACCTCCTGTGGTGACCAATGCACGCTGACACGGTCGCCAGGTGTATGGTGTTTTCTCCGACACATTGGTGCAGCTGGCTTCCAGGTTAAGCGGGCTTTGTGTCAAGAAGTAGTACGGCTTGGCTGGGTTGTGTTTTGCAGGACGCACGGCTCTCGACCCTCTTGCAAATTCGACCTAATGTATGTCTTATTTTGATGGGATATTTTTTTCTCAGGTTGCCATCGTTTGAGTACTGTTTTTAATCACAGACAGGAGAAATTATTTGATATGTTGCACGTTTAAGATGATATTAATATCTTTGTCCACAGGCATCATGGTCGCAATATCTTGAGAAACGTGGCCACCAATGGCGACTTTGCTAAAATGTGGGACAAATTCGCTCCGAGGAAAGAGCGAGAATCCTTGAGGGAGGTCATCTCAAAGGTTAACCTCAAAGAAAGGTACATTCTCTCTGGATGATTAGAAGAAGTATGACAAATGAGCTGATATGATTACAGAACTCCAATCCCACTGGGCACAGACATCATTTCAATGTCTAGTTTTGATTTAAATTTGGGAAATCAACCAATGTGAAATTAACCAAAAATGTTGGTTAAAAGTTGGGTGGAAAAAATCCAATTGTGTTTTCCACATTGATTCACCGTCATCACAGATTTTTTGTTGTTTAAATGAGGTGGAAACAACGTTTATTCAACCAGTTTTGGCCCAATGGGATGAATTTAATATACTGTAAGATTATATCTTTCTGTCTTTTCTCTTTTTCAACAGGAATATCTGAATAATCCCCAACTCTCTCTTATGTTTGTATCTAAATATTTGCACATTTCCCAACTTGACTATTATCCCCTCCAGTCCCCAAACTCCAATATTTTCGCTCATTCTAAGAAATTTGACACGATCATCCAAACCCCCATGTAAATGCATCTGTAAGCAGCATCGACTCCTTGTCCAAGTCCTGAATTCACTATAAGGCAATATGAACCACATTCAAAGCACTAAATGACCTTTCCTCGAAGCTCCTATCTGATCTACCAGCTCAATAGTGGTCTACTGAAACCATACTCACCATCTCAGGGGGTGCTCAGATCATCAACCACTGACCTCCACACCATCCTCAAAACCAGCAGTCCTCTTTTGGAGGCAGATTGGTCAGTGCTCCTGTATGGCACCAACATTGTGGATTTTCATCCAATGCTTCTGGACTATGAGAACATTCTTTGGACAATAAAATTAGTTAAAATGGAAGCTGGCTACAGTCTCAGTTTTATCCTCCAAGACAGTGTGAGGATGTGTAACAACAATACCTGTAGTTTAATTTCATGATCAGGGCCAGATTACCGAATGGGCACGCAGGGCACCTGCCCTGTGGGCCCCGACCTCCAGGGAATATCATCATAACATCCAAAACTAAAAGTATAGTGGATGTATATTACAGTACGTGGACGTTTTACAATTCGTGAGCTCGTTTCATAATTTGTAGCCATGTTTAATATAAATTTGTGCTCATTTTGTAGAAATTCGTGAGCATTTAAAAACATTTAGTGGGGATGTTTTATATCAATTTGCTTACTGGTTCTCTTCCATGCCGTCTCGAGGAGGGGTGTGTCACTTGAGTGGGTTGAGTCACTGACGTGATCTTCCCTTCTGGGTTGGTGCCCCCCCCCCCCCCCCGTTGGGTTGTGCCGTGGCGGAGATATTTGTGGGCTATACTCGGCCCTGTCTCAGGATGGTAAGTTGGTGGTTGAAGATATCCCTCTAGTGGTGTGGGGGCTGTGCTTTGGCAAAGTGGGTAGGGTTATATCCTGCCTGTTTGGCCCTGTCCGGGGGTATCGTCGGATGGGGCCACAGTGTCTCCTGTCTCAGCCTCCAGTATTTATGCTGCAGTAGTTTATGTGTCGGGGAACTAGGGTCAGTCTGTTATATCTGGAGTATTTCTCCTGTCTTATCCGGTGTCCTGTGTGAATTTAAGTATGCTCTCTCTAATTCTTTCTTTCTCTCTTTTTCTCTCTTTTTCTTTCTCTCTCGCTCTCTCGCTCTCTCTCTCGGAGGACCTGAGCCCTAGGACCATGCCTCAGGACTACCTTGCCTGATGACTCCTTGCTGTCCCCAGTCCACCTGGCTGTGCTGCTGCTCCAGTTTCAACTGCTCTGCCTGCGGCTATATGGAACCCTGATCTGTTCACCGGACGTGCTACCTGTCCCAGACCTGCTGTTTTCAAATCTCCAGAGACAGCAGGAGCGGTAGAGATACTCTGAATGATCGGCTATGAAAAGCCAACTGACATTTACTCCTGAGGTTCTGACCTGTTGCACCCTCGACAACCACTGTGATTATTATTATTTGACCCTGCTGGTCATCTATGAACATTTGAACATCTTGGCCATGTTCTGTTATAATCTCCACCCGGCACAGCCAGAAGAGGACTGGCCACCCCTCATAGCCTGGTTCCTCTCTAGGTTTCTTCCTAGGTTCTGACCTTTCTAGGGAGTTGTTCCTAGCCACTGTGCTTCTGCACCTGCATTGCTTGCTGTTTGGGGTTTTAGGCTGGGTTTCTGTACAGCACTTTGAGATATCAGCTGATGTAAGAAGGGCTTTTAAATAAATTTGATTTGAAATTTCATTTGATATATGCTCCTTAAAACCAATGAGGAGATGGAAGATACAGGACTTTTAGCGCGTCCAGTTTCACAAACAGAACCAAGTTCTATTTTAGCACCTGGCTAAGCAGATGATTGAATAACATGTAGGTGTTCATTTATTTTGCAACTGGTCTGGTCAGCACGTTAGAGATAGACAGGACTCCAGTCATGTCATACTGCAAAACACCACTAGATGCCAGACATACCATTTGCATAGATGGGAATAACCAAGAATTCATGTGAAATCCATTCAGGAGAATATTTAAAGAAATGGAAAGGGGGATAGCTAGTTAGAGCACAAGTGGAAAAGGGTAGTCACTGGTGGGGACAAAAATAATGTATGCTTCTTTCCGCCACACATTACAACAGTGGTTGTTGTATTTTCTGTTTTGTTTGATTATCACAGGATTTGGGCTTTGTTGCCCTTGTTTACAGTGACCTAAATAATGCTCAAGTAAAAGATGGTGCCTCACGACCACCCAGAGTTTATACCATTTGTTTCTACATCCAGCTTCTAATGGTGCATTTACATACAGAATTTACCCCAGTATTTTACCCATGGATCTGGTAGACCTGCTCTCATTTGGGGCCAAGGCAATGCTCTGTGTTCTTTTCAGCTGTTTTTTACATAACAATGGCTATCTGTGAACTTTAAAACCTTCTCACAAAGCAACAGACTTGAATGATGCAGAGATTGTTGATGCCGTCACCATAAGTCTTTAGAGCTGACATTAACATAAAACCCTGGTCAAAACCCTGGAGTGTGGGTAAGTCTATATGGAAAAGTACCACTAGAGGGAGCCACATCCCAACATGTGATCCTGGATCCACAAATCTATCAGCAAGTGTCAACATTTCTGCAAGGTCTCAGTCTCACATCAGAGTTAGACGTTCATCCATGTTTCTCAAACGTCAAATTTCAAAGTTGTTCCAAACGTTAAATCTCAAAGTGTTTAAGGTTAAATTTGGGGATTAACTCCGGATTTTAAGGTTAGGGTTAAGTTTAGGCATTAACTCCAAATGGTTAAGGTAAGGGGTAAGGTTTGGGATAGGCTTATAACAAAACTATCAAAACTGACTTTCTATCGCTGGATTCAACCATGAAACCTTTGGAGTCAGAGGCAGATGCTTATCCACATCCACAATGTCCTAGAAAAACCAAAACTTACTTAAAGGTAACAGCGCTCACTGTTGCCCCTGGTGGCCGGTTTCCACGTCATATCCTGACATCCTCAGCCATGGATGGATGTCGAATACTGACTTGTATCACGGGTGATCTGCCTGCAAGACTCTGATTCCATTCCAGTCTGGCTCAGCTCAGCAAATGTAGCAATTGGACATTTGAAAACGTAGAAAATCCAATTCAATGATATTGTTGTTTCCTGAACTGAGTGAACTCATGAACTGCATTTGACTTAATTTTCAGAGTTAATTGAGTTGAAATGGAATGAAGGCCAACCCTGCTAACCATGGTCCTTCCCTGTAAAGCCTAGACCTTTCCCATCAAAACCCCAAGCCCCCATCCTTGTCTACAGTGCCTTCAGAAAGTATTCATACACCTTGACTTACTTCACATTTTGTTGTGTTACAGCCTGAATTCAAAATTGATTAAATATGTTTTTCTCTCACCCAGCTACACACAGTACACCATAATGAAAAAGTGAAAACATATATTAAGAAATGTTTGCAAATGTATTGAATACTGAAATATCTAATTTACATAAGTTTTCACACCCTTGAGCCAACACTTTGTACAAGCACCTTTGGCAGCGATTACAGCTGTGAGTCTTTCCACACCACGGTTTGTGCAACATTTGCCCATTATTCTTTTCAATATTCTTCAAGCTCTATACCAGGCAGTGCCAGAGGAAGGCCCTACAAATTGTCAAAGGCTCCAGCCACCCAAGTCATAGACTGTTCTCTCTGCTAATGCACAGCAAGCGGTCCCGGAGAGCCAAAAGGCTCCTTAACAGCTTCTACCCCTAAGCCATAGCACTGCTGAACAGTTAATCAAATGGTTACCCAGACTATTTGCATTGACACCCTTATTTTATTAATATTTGTTATTATTATCTGCATTGACTCTCTTGCACAGGCTCAATATACACTCACTGGACTCTAACCATACACTTACACTGACACTCCAAAACACACACACACAAAATAGCTTATGGACAACAAAGTCAAGGTGTTGGAGTGGCCATCACAAAGCCCTGATCTCAATCCTATAGAACATTTCTGGGCAGAACTGAAAAAGCTTGTGTGAGCAACGAGGCCTACAAACCTGACTCAGTTACGCCAGCTCTGTCAGGAGGAATGGGCCAAAATTCACCCTACTTATTGTGGAAGGCTACTCAACGTTTGACCCAAGTTAACTTCTCTAGGGCCAGTGGGACGATATCGTCCCACCTACGTAACAGCCAGTGGAATCCTGTGGCGCGTTATTCAAATACCTTAGAAATGCTATTACTTCAATTTCTCAAACATATGACTATTTTACAGCATTTTAAAGACAAGACTCTCGTTAATCTAACCACACTGTCCGATTTCAAAAAGGCTTTACAATGAAAACAAAACATTAGATTATGTCAGCAGAGTACCCAGCCAGAAATAATCAGACACCCATTTTTCAAGCTAGCATATAATGTCACATAAACCCAAACCACAGCTAAATGCAGCACTAACCTTTGATGATCTTCATCAGATGACACACCTAGGACATTATGTTATACAATACATGCATGTCTTGTTCAATCAAGTTCATATTTATATAAAAAAACAGCTTTTTACATTAGCATGTGACGTTCAGTACTAGCATACCCCCTGCAAACTTCCGGTGAATTTACTAAATTACTCACGATAAACGTTCACAAAAAACATAACAATTATTTTAAGAATTATAGATACAGAACTCCTCTATGCACTCGCTATGTCCGATTTTAAAATAGCTTTTCGGTGAAAGCACATTTTGCAATATTCTAAGTAGATAGCCCGGCATCACAGGGCTAGCTATTTAGACACCCACCAAGTTTAGCCCTCACCAAAGTCAGATTTACTATAAGAAAAATGTTATTACCTTTGCTGTTCTTCGTCAGAATGCACTCCCAGGACTTCTACTTCAATAACAAATGTTGGTTTGGTTCAAAATAATCCATAGTTATGTTCAAATATCCTCTGTTTTGTTCGTGCGTTCAAGACACTATCCGAAGTGTAAAGAAGGGTGACGAGCACGATGCGTTTCGTGACAAAAAAAATTCTAAATATTCCATTACCGTACTTCGAAGCATGTCAACCGCTGTTTAAAATCAATTTTTATGCCATTTTTCTCGTACAAAAGCGATAATATTCCGACCGGGAAAGCGTGTTTACGTTCAAAGAGAGAGAAAATAAAAACATGGGATCCCCTCGTGCACGAGCCTCAGTCTGATGGTCCTCTGATCGACCACTATCCAAAGGCGCTAAAGTTTTTTAGCCAGCGGCTGGAATTACATCATTCAGCTTTTTCCCGGGTTCTGAGAGCCTATGGGAGCCGTAGGAAGTGTCACGTTACAGCACAGATCCTAAGTTTTCAATAAACAGAGCCAAGAAGCCCAAGGAATGGTCAGAGAGGGCACTTCCTGTACAGAATCTTCTCAGGTTTTTGCCTGCCATATGAGTTCTGTTATACTCAGAGACACCATTCAAACAGTTTTAGAAACTTTAGGGTGTTTTCTATCCAAAGCCAATAATTATATGCATATTCTAGTTACTGGGCAGGAGTAGTAACCAGATTAAATCGGGTACGTTTTTTATCCGGCCGTGCAAATACTGCCCCCTATCCCCAACAGGTTAAACAATTTAAAGGCAATGCTACCAAATACTAATTGAGTGTATGTAAACTTCTGACCCACTGGGAATGTGATGAAAGATATAAAAGCTGAAATAAATCATTCTATCTACTATTATTCTGACATTTCACATTCTTAAAATAAAGTAGTGATCCTAACTGACCTAAAACAGGGAGTTTTTACTAGGATTAAATGATTTGTGAAAAACTGAGTTTAAAAGTATTTGGCTAAGGTGTATGTTAACTTCCGACTTCAACTGTATATTTCCACTATAGGAAGCAATGGGACGACCTCAGAGTTCCATGAGCAATTTTTTGTTGTTGTTTATGTTACAACGTGGGCAGGTCTCATTGCCAACAATAGCGAAGCATTCATTGTGACGTAGAACAATGGGCTGGGAATAGAACATTTGGAAAGCGAGTTGGTGCCACGGTGCTCAATAGAACTAATAGGAGCTGGCAGGGTGAAAAATGCCCTAAAATAAGGCCTGTTTTTTGCGATTATTTAAAAACTACGGCAAACAGCAGGGATATGGTAATATTGTGAAACTAGGCTCCACGGCGGATGCAATGGACCATTTTTTTATCAGAAAAAAGCATTGTTAAAAATGTTATGAGTCCAGCCTAACTGGAGCATCTAGGCTAGTCACTTCCCAGGGAAAGGATGGTCTTCAGTCGGCCTGTTGTCCACAAAGTGATAGGAACACACATAGGGTCGGTTTGGTGGTTTCTTCAAGTTCAATGCTTTGAGCCAAAGCCGAAGAGACTCCTCATCCATAGGAGGTGGGTGCAAATCAAAAAAGTTTGGTGGTCAAAACCGTCCTGCTCCATGAACAGCTTCCGTTTGTGCCAGTTGTTGTGGCATCCCCTTACCGAACATTAAATGCCCGTTTTGCATGAATACATGTTTGGGAAGTTATGCGAGTTAGTTAGCTAGCTGCGAACTTCTGGCCGGAAGTGCTTAACCGGAAGTCCCCACCAAAAAAATATAAACAGACCCTGCCCATATTTCCATTGAAAACGGGACAGAACCAAACCAATCAGTTATAAGTATATAGTTGGTGAAGGCATTCACAGCCGACCGCTCAGACGGGTGAGGGCATTCCAGACACCCATTTTTTACTTGGTCCTTCTAGACGGATTTAGTGACCAACAGTTTTTTACATGGTCCGTAATTTCTCCGGATTTAGCTACCAATAGATTTTACAGATAACCAAGATACATGTAATACCATTGTTTGAACTAGGTATTGAGTTTATTCTTGTAAAAAACAAATATTGAGTTTATTTTTTATAATTAATTGGTATTATATTTAAAAAGTGATTTGAATTGCTCCTAACTTGTAATGTTGTTAATGATTTTCTTTTTGAATAAATATGTATTTAATGTATAAGTGAATATTTGGGTTTACTTTGAAGTTTAAGTTTTGACCAATAAGGTCGCTTGTTAAGCTGTGGCCAATGGGAGAGTGGACCTGGTTAATGGAAGCTTGGGAAAAAAGAGAGGGAAAGAGACGTTGAGAAGAGGATGGTCGTTTAACAGTAGGACCGTTGGTGAAGAAAATTATAAAAGAAGACGACAAAACTAGAACAAAACCCATACCTACTAAGACATGAAGGGAAATAACGATTTTATTTTATAAGAGAGTTGTTATAATTTTGTTAAGACTTAGTAAAGACTGAAGCTACCGTCTCATCGTGGAGGTATTTGACAGCCTTGAGGTTAGCCTAGCATCGTGTAACACCGAGAGATAATTGCTTGGGAAAGCATAACGAGTTCATGTTCCCATGGTATATCGGTTACGGCTAAGGAGTACTGTCTGCATTGATAGCGGTGCTTGCTGTGGATTTTGTGAGGAAACCTGCAAGGAACTGCCATACTTCCCTGAAGGAATATCAACAAGTAGTGAGTAATCACAACGTGAGGTGCTTCTGGACTTTATGTGTGTCGTCGTTTTTTATTTATTTTTAACTCCAACGCGCGCAAACGGGTTATTAAGCAAGCTTTAAATAATTTGGACATGGGTTGTGCATGACTCATTGGGGTTTATTATTTTTATTTTATTGTTGGTGTTGTGCTGTGAAAATGTAATCATACACATATTGAACCATATGTATGTTGCCTTGGTGGAGTCATACTGTTTCAGTTTAATTAAATGCATGGGCTTGCCTATCCTGATACAATATCAGAAACATATAATCATTTCATCTGAAGTTAATACCCTGTCGTCACCCTAGACAGTTTACAATAGGAATTCTTATTGGAGATGTCCTTCTCACCTAACAGCCCATGCTGTGGAGATACTCTACATAAGTTAAAATTGTGAGAGTCATTTTCGAGCCTGGTGAGAGGGTTACATACAGTATAGCCCAGTGGTTCCCAACCAGGGGTACTAATATTCTATTGTTATTTACAATAAAAGTTACCACAAAATGACCCCGACAGGGTCGTATTAGATTGTGTAGAAATGCAGGAAATTAGCTTTAGATTCCCCCCAAAAACGTAGGGAGGACCACCAGACCTCCCGCCACTTATAAAACCAAAGGCCTGCCCCTGGTAATCCATCTGGCCCTGCAGCCTTGTGGAGTTGTTAAGATACACTTTATAGCTGCCTGGTGCTTTTCTCAGAACCTGAAAGTGCCTAATGCGCCTGATATCTCGTGATAGCTTCAGATGTCGGTGTTGAGCAAGAAGAGAGTGGTCCAAAGAAGGGAGAGGTCCATAGAGTAAGGTCGGTTAAGTAAGTCAGGCAGACAGTTGAAGATTCGATGTGTCTCTTCGGTCTAATCGTACAAAACCCTTCCCATAGAAGATAACATTTCCTGATAGGTCTGTGCCTGAGAGAGAGACGTTCCGTAAATGTAATCTGTAATGCATGTTGCGTGAGACAAGCAACTTGATCACATTTGTAGAGACAGTCAGTAGGTATCTGAATTGGAGCTTACATTTTCATGGGTTGCCACTCCATCACGTGGTCGAGTCGTTGGCATTGTTATCAACGTTCTACAGCCACATTGATGTCCAAAAGTAAATGACTTTGAATGGGAGCTATGACCGTTTCCGAAATACGATGACATTGCTAAAGTAGGCAAATATTTAGTAGGAAACGACTGCCATTATCATCATGTCATCGAATTTACTTTAGACAGATGGCAATGTTGTCATTAGCTAGCAAAGTTTGTAAGAAAAAAATAATGTGGTGGTCTCCACTCAATCTCTTAGCTAGCAAGCTAACGTTACACTGCAACTAAAGTCAATCTGGAGACCTCAAAATGAAGACACAAGGTTTTGCTACTAATAAGTTGCCTTCTTTAGATATTGCATCGTGTTTTTAAGCCACAGTAATGCACTTTAGACCAAATCTTCATCAGTGCCTATTGAGGATCTATTGAGTAAATGTTCAGCTGGCTGTCCTGGCAGTCCTAAAACGAACGTTCAAAACAATATTGTGATGAAACGCGCAACACATGTATAGCTCTGTAGTCTCAGAAACCAGAACCAAATTGTGCATGCATGCTGGCCATCTACTAGATTTTGTTCTGGGGGCAGACCAACCTGGTCTCAGAGCATTTTGTATTATATATATATATATTTATTTATTTATTTATTTATTTATATATATATTTATTTATTTATATATATTTTTATTTATATATTTATTTATATATATAAATTAACCTTTATTTAACTAGGCAAGTCAGTATGTGTTCTGTATGTAAATTTCTGGTTGTCCATCACCCATTTTGTATGATATGCTACAATTCGTATTATGTCCCAAATTTGCGAAATGTACAATATGTTACAAATTTGGTACACATATTATTTGTTAAGAATTTGTGAAATGTAAAATATGCTACAAATTCTACCTAGGTGGATAGCGTTAGCTACCTGGTTGGCATTAGCTAGGCTAGGGGTTTGGGTTAAGGTTAGGGTTGAGAGTTAGGTTTAAAGGGGAAGGGTTAGCTAAAAGGGTTAAGTTTATGTTTAGGGGAAGGATTAGCTAACGTGATAAGTATTTGCAAAGTAGCATAAAAGTAGTAAGCAGCTAAAATGCTAAAGTTGTCCATGATGAGATTTGAACTCGCAACCTTTGGGTTGCTAGACGTTCACATTATATGCCCACCTATCTACCCTGACCAACCACTGTACTTTAAGGTAGAGACTTTAAATTCAGGATTCTGTTTATGTCTACCCCAAAGACAACGTGTGTTGAGCAAGAGCTTCCTGTGGCAACCGGAAGTTGTTAAAAACAGCCTAGAGCTATTGTCATATGGCCAACCTGCAGATATTGAAAATCATGCAACTCAACCATGTGTCATTCAGTCAATTCTTAAGGTAGAGACTTCATATTCAGGATTCTGTATATGCCTACCCCAAAGACAACGTGTGTCTATTCTTTTTGCAAAAAAAACTAAAACACACACACACACAGCTTGGCCATAGGGACATAGTGTGGGGCTTAGAGGCTTATACCGCCTTCAATAGTTACTTTCGTTCAAACGATTCAAAAACCGTCAGACCTAGAGCCCCGAAATTTTAGAAACCTGTTCTAGAGCTCAAGTCGATAGTGCACGGTGAATTATGTGGCTCTAGAAGGTTCTCAGACCGAGAAACCGCCTCGTGCATTTGCAATATGTTCAATTCATTTTGAATATCTCGGACATGGCGACATGTAGAAATGTTCCAGAGTCGCAAGACTAGGTGCATTGAAACCGCCTCGGCCCATAGAGACGGACCCCAATGTCTCTGTCCGATAGCTCATTCAGGGACCCCGTAGTAATGCCCTGAAAAAGTGGATTTTCAGCACCAATTAAGGCCATTGCTCGGGCACCGAATGACCTATCGAGCCGAAACTTGGGATTCGGGGTCGCCTCACATAGGCCTACACATATTGTCAGAGCTGGACCCGCAGCTATAACGTAACTATGTGTTTTATGTTTTTTTTTATGGTTAAAATTGAAAGCGCTGTGAATTATGGGCCTTCTCTGACATATGTGATAGTTGGCTTCTATACGAGTTGGAAAAAGTGGATTTGGTGTCAGTTTGGTGTCAGAATGACATCTAATTGACTGATGGACGCTGACTGCTGGGTGACGAGCGATGGAGAGGAACCACAGTCACTGCACGGCCATCCCGAGTTCATCAAGCCAGTCAATTATGCATTTCTGCAGTATTTTTGAGTATGCCTAAATTCGTGATGCTAAATGCCCATTGAATCATATTGCAAACGTAACGCGCATTTGCAATATGATTCAACAGCAATAAATATCACCAAAGTTGACATGATGAAATCAACACAACGAGCGATGGAGAGGAACCACAGTCACTGCACGGCCATCCCCAGTTCATCGGGAAAGTCAATTATGCATTTCTGCAGTATTTTTGAGCATGCCTAAATTTGTGATGCTAAATGCCCATTGAATCATATTGCAAACGTAACGCGCAATATTGCAAACGCAATATGCATTTGCAATAGGATTCAACAGCAATAAATATCACCAAAGTTGACATGATGAAATCAACACAACGAGCGATGGAGAGGAACCACAGTCACTGCACGGCCATCCCCAGTTCATCGGGACAGTCAATTATGCATTTGTGCATTGTTTTTGAGCATGCCAAATTCGTGATGTTAAGGCCCATTGAAACATATTGCAAATGCGCATCCGTGCACATGGTGACCCGAAATGGGTTACCAGGATTAATTTTTTAGAATGGTTTTAAATGCCTTTAGGGGGGTGCAAGGGGTCCACGGTTCAGTAGGGAGCATCCCCCATCAGTGCCCATCCAGTATGGGGCGCCCCTAGTCATTTTGGACATTTTTTAAAAAAATCGCTAAGAAATGACAGTCCCACTTCTCTCATGTCACCATCAAGCCATGGAGAGGAACCACAGTCACTGTCCGGCCATACCGAGATCATCGGGACAGTCAATTATGCATTTCAGCAGTATTTTTGAGCATGCCTAAATTCGTGACGCTAACTGCCAATTGAATCATATTGCAAACGTAACGCGCAATATTGCAAACGTAATGCGCATTTGCAATATGATTCAACAGCAAAAGATATCACCAAAGTTGACATGATGAAATCAACACAATGAGCGATGGAGAGGAACCACAGTCACTGCACGGCCATCCCGAGATCATCGGGCCAGTCAATTATGCATTCTGAGCATGTCAAATTCGTTAAAAATGTTAAAAGCAACAGAGTCCCACTTCTCCCTCATCATACATGACAAGTAGACCATCTGCGTTGATTCATGGCTTAACATAGGGCTATATATCATTTGGGCAGTATAAATGCCATTTGGACCATGGTTCACTGACTTTTGGGTTTGGAAACCGACTTCCTATGATCGTACATGGCAAACGGACAAACATCCTGATTTGGCACATTCAATACTTTCATACATGTATAATTGACAAAAAAGAATTGGACATTTCATTTGCACATTTCTAATGGCATTTGGCAAAAAAAAGAAAAAAAAATTAACTTTTGACTTCCTATGAAATCATATTCCAAATGCACAAAACATGCCTTAGGCACAAGCAAATATGTCACTTTTAACTTCCTATGAAATCATATTCCAAATGCACAAAACATATGCCTTATGCACAAGCAAAAACAACCCAAAAAATGATGTCAATAAAATATGTCAAAAGTATGTCCATACAGCTCTTATACATGTGTAATTGACATAAAAATCGAAAAAAATTTCGAAAAACAGTCCAGAAACCACTTTTTAAGGGGGTGAAAAGTTTTTAAAAAAAAATCATTTTATCAAAATCTGACCCTTGGGTGTAGACTTGGGTATCATTTGCTGTATGAAAATCCACGGTGGAGCGCGCTCGCCATCTAAAGGAAATTTGGGGTGTTACAATTGGCAATCCCCATCGGAAAATTGCCATATGATTTGCACGGAGATGGACCGCTTTCGGTGGTATTTACAACCGTGTGTATGATTCGCGCTATGCCAATATGTTCCCATGTTATTTTGTCCAAATCAGGGGGGTTTTCCCTTACACATCCAGTGACAGCTTTGCCTATCCTCACTGAATAAAATGTATATCTTATAGCCCAACTATTTTCTTTCTTTACAATTTAAACACATTTAGCATAGACAATGTAATTGTTGTGGTAGTCTTAGGCAAACCATCTTTATTATCTTAGTGGCACCTCTTTTTTAAAGAAAATTACAACATTTTAATTTCACCTTTATTTAACCAGGTAGGCTAGTTGAGAACAAGTTCTCATTTACAACTGCGACCTGGCCAAGATAAAGCAAAGCAGTGCGAAACAAACAACAACACAGAGTTACACATGGAATAAACAAACTTAGTCAATAATACAACAGAGAAATAAAATGTAAAAAAAAAAGAATAATTTTTGTTACATTGGTGTGATGAACCTGTGTGTGTTTGCTTAGCAGCTTAGCTTCCTCCCTCTCTGCATACAACCCAAGGTGTACAACAACTCGAACCAGGGCCCCATGGCCGGCCAAAGCCTTTTAGGGTCCCTAAGCGAGATTTTAAGTTATATAAAAAATATATATACTGCTCAAAAAAATAAAGGGAACACTTAAACAACACAATGTAACTCCAAGTCAATCAAACTTCTGTGAAATCAAACTGTCCACTTAGGAAGCAACACTGATTGACAATACATTTCACATGCTGTTGTGCAAATGGAATAGACAACAGGTGGAAATTATAGGCAATAAGAAAGACACCCCCAATAAAGGAGTGGTTCTGCAGGTGGAGACCACAGACCACTTCTCAGTTCCTATGCTTCCTGGCTGATGTTTTGATCACTTTTGAATGCTGGCGGTGCTTTCACTCTAGTGGTAGCATGACACGGAGTCTACAACCCACACAAGTGGCTCAGGTAGTGCAGCTCATCCAGGATGGCACATCAATGCGAGCTGTGGCAAGAAGGTTTGCTGAGTCTGTCAGCGTAGTGTCCAGAGCATGGAGACGCTACCAGGAGACAGGCCAGTACATCAGGAGACGTGGAGGAGGCCGTAGGAGGGCAACAACCCAGCAGCAGGACCGCTACCTCCACCTTTGTGCAAGGAGGAGCAGGAGGAGCACTGCCAGAGCCCTGCAAAATGACCTCCAGCAGGCCACAAATGTGCATGTGTCTGCTCAAACGGTCAGAAACAGACTCCATGAGGGTGGTATGAGGGCCCGACGTCCACAGGTGGGGGTTGTGCTTACAGCCCAACACCGTGCAGGACGTTTGGCATTTGCCAGAGAACACCAAGATTGGCAAATTCGCCACTGCCGCCCTGTGCTCTTCACAGATGAAAGCAAGTTCACACTGAGCACGTGACAGAGTCTGGAGACGCCGTGGAGAACGTTCTGCTGCCTGCAACATCCTCCAGCATGACCGGTTTGGTGGTGGGTCAGTCATGGTGTGGCATTTCTTTGGGGGGCCGCACAGCCCTCTATGTGCTCGCCAGAGGTAGCCTGACTGCCATTAGGTACCGAGATGAGATCCTCACACCCCTTGTGAGACCTTATGCTGGTGCGGTTGGCCCTGGGTTCCTCCTAATGCAAGACAATGCAAGACCTCATGTGGCTGGAGTGTGTCAGCAGTTCCTGCAAGAGGAAGGCATTGATGCTATTGACTGGCCCGCCCGTTCCCCTGACCTGAATGCAATTGAGCACATCTGGGACATCATGTCTCGCTCCATCCACCAACGCCACGTTGCACCACAGACGGTCCAGGAGTTGGCGGATGCTTTAGTCCAGGTCTGGGAGGAGATCCCTCAGGAGACCATCCGCCACCTCACCAGGAGCATGCCCAGGCGTTGTAGGGAGGTCATACAGGCACGTGGAGGCCACACACACTACTGAGCCTCATTTTGACTTGTTTTAAGGACATTACATCAAAGTTGGATCAGCCTGTAGTGTGGTTTTCCACTTTAATTTTGAGTGTGACTCCAAATCCAGACCTCCATGGCTTGATAAATTGGATTTCCATTGATTATTTTTGTGTGATTTTGTTGTCAGCACATTCAACTATGTAAAGAAAAAAGTATTTAATAAGATTATTTCTTTCATTCAGATCTAGGATGTGTTGTTTAAGTGTTCCCTTTATTTTTTTGAGCAGTGTATAATTTTTGCACTTTTAAAACACATTTCATACAATTCTCATTTTGCCATGAGGCAGAGAGACAATTTAGCGGTTTTAATGCTTATTTCCTGCAATTCTACACAATTTTCAATTGGTTGGAGGAAAGTTTTTGCAGTGTTTCATGCAATTCTAAAATTCTCAGCCCACAAAATATCAAGAAATAGAAAGCATTTTTGAAGCCGTCTGTTTCAGATACAAGTTTTAGGTGTGGTTTTTAACTTTTTTTTCTCTTTAATTTATGCTTTCTTTGGTCACAGGTACACGGGTCACAGGGACCCGAACTCTCCAAGATCCCCCCACAGTTCCCCAATAGCTGCCCCTCAACCATCCGAGACACCTTCCACAGTCCCCCGCCCCCAAGAAAAATAAATTAAAACATTTTTTTTTACAAAAAGCCCTAAGAACCCCCCACCAATGCACCAACAAGCAAGAAAATGTACTAAAGAGAAAAAAGAAAAATACAAAGGAAAACAGGAAACAACAATGCAAAAAAAACAAAGGACATCAAGGACAACTACAATCATAACAGCAAGGCCAATTGTATATGTTTGAGTACATGTCTTGCACTATTTACGTGTGTGTGTGTGTGTGTGTGTGTGTTTGAATGAGAGTATGTGTATATGCATGTGGACAAACACCTGCACGGCATCAGTCTCAGGCACACCGGCATTAGCTGTAAAAACACTGCCCCTCAGTGTCATTCAAACATACTTTTTATTATGTTTTATTTCAACTTTATTTTTTATACTTTTATCTTTGACCATCATTCTATCTCCCGCCCAGCAACTCCACTCCCACTTGTCTCCAATTCCACATCCCAACCCTCAGCTTCCCTCAGCCTATCCCACCTATCTCTGCTGGCCACCCTCTTCCGATTTCTACGCTTTCAACTATGCTGTGATGTTTAACGTACAATTTCAATCGATCTAATCGAATAGAATCCACAGATTGCGAGTTGAAAATAAATACTTTTACTAAAAGTATTACTATATTAGTAATTGACTGACCCTGTCTCTCCAGATCTCCTAACAGTACTATTTCTAGGATCAATTTTAGATCAATGTTATGCATTTTCAGCCATTCCTGAACCTGAGACCAGAAACAGGCCACCTGAGGGCAATAGCAAAATAAATGGTCTATTGATTCTGTATCCTCACAACAAAATCTGCAGAGCTTCGATTTTATGCCCCAAATATTCAATATTTTGTTGGCATAAATTCTACATAATAATTTTAGCTGAAAAGCACGAAGTCTTGAATCTTGCGTCGTTTTATATATCAACTCATACACCCTGTATCATGGAATCGGTACAAAAATCTCTTCCTAACTATTTTGCAATCTGTATGGCACAGTTGTCAACATCATAAATTCAATAGAGTTTGAGCAAGTTTTAAAGGTCCAATGTCGCTGTTTTTATCTCAATATCAAATCATTTCTGGGTAACAATTAAGTACCTTACTATGATGTTTTCTCAATAATACCATTACCTAATAACTGTGTGACAATGCCGACTAATACACCTGTTGACCTAGAAATTGGTTTGACCAAGAAAGTCTGATGGCAGAACATAAAACATCTTGATAAACTGGCAATGTTGATCAATCATATGAATTTAGATTCTCAGATGACTCTATTTTCTAATCTAGACCAATATCAAAAACAAGGAAGGGGGGATTTATTATGTTTGTTTTTAGTTTTTTTTTTTAACCTTTATTTAACCAGATAGGTTAGTTGAGAACAAGTTCTCATTTGCAACTGCGACCTGGCCAAGATAAAGCATAGCAATTTGACACATACAACAACACAGAGTTACCTCATTTGCACTCACTGTATATAGACTTTTTGTTTTCTTTTTTTTCTACTGTATTATTGACTGTATTTTTTTGTTTATTCTATGTGTAAGATAAGGGAGTTAAGGCAATAAATAGTCCATGGTGGAATGTGTTATGTGTGGCTGGCATTCCTAAGAGCATACAGGTAGTTCCTCCCATTTTCAGTCCGTTTTCTATACTATAAATAGGAATATCCTTTGAGGATGTGTCCATAACATTAATGCTTACTCCAAGTGAAACTACAAAATGGAACTGCAGACATGGCTTCTGATGGTCTTACGTTCTGCTATGCTGTGCCACAAGATAAGACTGAAATCCTGGAGATGGCCCAAAATACTATTATGAATTGTTGAATAATTACATGTGTTTCAGTAGTACTTACTTACTATACTAATAGGATTGCAAAATTCCCTGTAATTTCCCTAAGTTCTGGACATTTTCAAACACTACATTTTGAAAGTTACGGGGAATATTTCCTCCCTTTGCAACTCTAATAACGAATATTATTCTAATTGTAACAGACATGTCAGGGAAGGAAATCATTTCCCCAGTGGAGTCAAACACCGCCTATGTCAAGATAACCCCTGACATGAACAAAATCTTCTTTGCTGTGACTATCTGCGTTAGATTTTTCACCGACTACCAGACGAAGGAGCTGACCATTTTCTCATTGGCCACGCCTTCTCATGCTAATGGTTTTGTTATCTTCAGGGGAGATGGGGGAAATTACTGGGTGTACATTGGGGACCAAGGTATCTATTTCTGGGGATTGCCAGACAAAATGAACGAGTGGAACTCTGTTTGTGGGACGTGGGATGCCAGTACAGGATTGACTCAACTGTGGGTGAATGGGAAGCCAAGTGCGAGGAAAGCTCTCCAAGCCGGCGGCTCCATCTCTGGTACTCTGAGTATTATTTTAGGTCAGGCCCAAGATGCATATGCTGGTGGGTTTGATGTGAATGACTCCTTTTACGGACATGAGACCGATGTCCACATGTGGGACAGAGTGCTCTCCCCATGTGAGATCCAAAGCTACATGAAGGGGGAGGTGTTATCTCCAGGGAATGTGGTAAACTGGAACGCACTAAAATACACAAGGCATGGCTATGTGGTTGTTGAGAGGATGCAGAACCTGATCTGTTAAAAATTTGACCGCAAGAATCACAAACAGATCATTTCAAACCATGCTTACATTTGTATACGATCGATCATGTGTCTATTATGCGTGGGAATAGTTTGAAACACATTTCCAAAATTAAAATCACTTGGAACTGATTTCCTGGTGTTTTTACAGTCTTTTATGTCCAACAATGAAATTAAAACAAAAGTTTGGGGGCGGAATAAAACCACCCACGGGCCAAATTTGGCCTGCGTGCCGCCAGCTGGGGAACCCTGCTGTAGGGATTTGTATCAATTATGTATTAAAACACTAGATTGTTGATTATAAAATTTGATTTGATATGTATTGGCCATTGAGAGACTTTGAAGCCACTGTCCACCATATTGGTACTTCTCAGAAGGAGCAGTCCTCCGTAGGAATGAATGGAATGCTACATTATTTCAATTTAATGTTTCTAGGGCAAGTATTTATTTGTTGTAGAGTGAACAGTAACATTCGTATTCTCAAAAAATGATAATTTAAGGAAAAACTATTTTTGTTTTGTTTGTTCATATAATACAATTTAAAAGTATGCATTAAAGTGTCTGTTATATAATATGCTTGACAAAGTGTTGGAGGGGTACAAAAATGGTGACAGTGAGTTCAAAATAGTGCCACCTGTCAGTCATCTAGTGTTTATATGCACCATTGGTTTGGTTTGTATGTGTGCTAGAGCAGATGGAGGAAACTCCCCAAATGGCTCCCTGCGTGGAGGCCATGTCAAGCAGTGTTCGAAATAAAGAACCAAAAAGGCATTAGTTGTGTCTGTCCACTTATAATTGTTGATATCACAATGCCAAATTACTTTCTCATTTTAATAAAAATCTCAATAAATACAATGAAAATGTACAACCACGTCTTTATTAATTGTTTGTGTTTCCGTGACACCCTAATTTTTGACACCACAGTAAAGCAGACAGAGGGCTTTTTACTGTATCACCCTTCCTCCAGAAAGGGCAGATGTAGAAGAGAGCATGTTGATGGGCATGGACAGAAAGTCATAGGATTTAACATGACCATTGTGGTCTGCACACTCCCCACTTGGATAGAGATAACCACAGGAGACAACCTTTTCATCTGGGAGGGCCTGTGGATGAGATGTGTGACCAAGAGCACAGGCCAGATGCAGTGTAAGGTCTACGTCTCCATGCTGGCCTTACCTCAGGACCTGCAGGCCTCCAGAGCCCTGATCATCATCTCCATCATGTCGGGGGTTCTAACCACATCAAGAGTCAAAAGTTTAAGGCCATAGTGATGATTAACGGAATTCTGTTCATTCTAACTGAAACTCTGTTCCTCATCCCTTTCTCCTGGATAGCTAGAAACATAATCTGAAACTCCCACAACCCATTGATCTCCCAGAGGAGTGAGCTGAGGGCTTTACATCGGCTGGGGGGCCTCAGCCTTGCACCTGACCAGGGGGACCATGCTGTACAGAACTGTCTACCCCTCCAATACCTCCTAAAGCCCCACTGAAGCAGAGTTGGATGGAGTTTGTGGTCAACACCCTGGGAGTGGCAGGGTGGATGATGTCCACACTGGCAATTGTTCTGTTTCCCCATTACAGTGGGGTTGTAGCTTTGGCCATCACCTCCATCTCCAGCATCCTTGGGCCAAGTGCACTGAATACCTCAAGTGGAATTTGTCTGAAGACAAGGTGACGGTCATTGGCGGAACATTTCTCATCTGATCTTTGTCTTCTTGGTTGCCCTTGATGTAAACTCGAAAGCCAACAACTACCAAATCATGAATCATCTTGGTGTTTTTTCTGAATGCAATAGGTGGGCCCCTGCCCTGCTCCTAATAGTAGGGACCATACTCCTGGTTAGAGCAGAACAAGCCAGACTCTGCTATTCACTCAACCTCTATCTAACAGCTCTGTACAGCGACTGTCATTTGTTGTTACGTAAACAGTGTTGGCAGAGCCGTCAACATTTATTTGGGGAGTTTCCTCCATATTCCTTGCACCTATTTTATTCCTTCATACGTTTGTAAACACCAAAAGAGTAGGGACTAGAAAAAGGTCCTTGGCTTTCCTGTGGATGTAATGTGAGACATGGCCTGGGAAGAGAAGCTCCTGAGGAGACTGCAATGAAGGGATATATTCAGACATGGGTGAAAAAAAGTATATTTCAGCTGTGCTTGATTGAGCTTGCCCTTTACAATGGAACCAATTGAAACGTCTGTAATTACATACTGGAATTTATATTTTAAAGTTGATGCAAACAATACATACATACATTGTTCTCTAAATGTTGTCTTATTTATTGTCAACTGATTTATTGATAAATGAATAGATCAATGGCAAATAAATACAGTTTGAACATAATCACATGCAAGGGTTCTGTGGTATGTTTTAGGGTGGATGGAGAAATGGACAACCTAATCAGTTGCACAACTGAATGCGTTCGACCCAACCCCACTGAATCAGAGATGTGCGGGGGGCTGCCTTAATCGACGTCAACGGCGCAGTTGTTGTTGGGTGTTATTGCCTTGCTCAAGGGCAGAAAGGCGTATTTTTCCACCCCAGCTCTGGGATTCAAACCAGCGAGCGTTCGGATACTAGCCCAACGCTCTTAACCGCTAGGTCAGATGTGACCACATGATGGCGATGGTGTATAGCCAGAGAGAATAGTCAGGTATTATTAGTCTCTCTCACTCACTTTCAACCTCGGCTCTGCTCAGTGGCTAGAGAAGGAATCGCACACATGCATACGTGCAGATACACACACACACACACACACACGCTGTAATGACGATCCCATACAGCAGTAGACTCAAAATGCACTTACAAAACCCACCTTTTTCCAAAAAAGTCTACTTCAGAACTGCAAGGTCACTGCAAGGCTAATAGGTAGGTGTCAGCTTTTGGTTTTTAAGACAAAGGTGATATTAACGTCTGCAACAACAGACAGATCACTGATCGCAGGTCAGGATGTGTTCATTAGGGCACGCAAGGAAAACTTTTAAAACTGTTTAGCAACGGAAAACGAGCATGTCAGTTTCAGTCCATTTGCTTCTGTTTGGTGCCTAATGAACAAGACCCAGTTACCAAGCAATGAGTGCCAGGACACAGAACAGCACCGCAGTCAACATATACCTGCAATGTGAAAATCAGTACCGCTGTTTGCAAAAAAAATTGAAAACTTCTATCTTATTCGAGTCAGTGCAGCTCAAGCTATTAATAGCCTTTTCACTCAACTAAGCCAAACCGGGCCGAGACTAGTTGTACTGTACTGGTCTGGCGTGGTTACTCATCATCCTCATTTACTAGAATTGTGATGCAAAGGATCATGTGAAAAGAAAGTATCCAAATTAGCGCAGTACTGTGAGTCGGCCCTATACTGCGCATCAGGCAATAGCCGGACAGTGTGTCACAACCTCCTGTCGAGGGACAGTCTTTTGTACCTTTTTTTTTTATAACAGTGAGAGATCCATCCGATGGAGACCATGACAACCCGTCTGACAGATAAGTACATATGGGTACACTTCTTTCATGACCCCAAAATTCACAACAATATTCTCTTTTTTCCCCCCCATTCGGTTCACTTAATAGATATTATTTTTCTCCATAGCTCATTTTTACACCAGCATTATTCACATAATAAAGCCCAAAAATCAAAGCAATAAGCAAAAACAGAAACTTGGCAAATAATGATGATTCCTTGCAGTGCAATGACATCACATTCAGGGTCTGTGTGTGTTGTGTGTGTCAACTTTGGATATTAAAGTATAAAGAAAGCGGAGTAGTCCAAGTTGGTTTCTTTCGTCTCTCTCCTCTTCATCCCACCATCCTTTTTCCATCCCTCTTTCCCCATCTGTCCACAGCAGCAGCAGGTGATGATGGCAGGACGTTTCTCTCATATTAGCTCAGATCCGACGGCTTGTTCAATTCTACGTTTACTCCCCTTTCCCCTGCACCTATAGAACGGAAGAGGAGGAGGGTGAGCGGGAGAGTTATATTTTATTCAACCAGTAAGAAATAAGAATTTGTTCTTAATGACTTCATTTAAATTATTCTTTCTTCAAATCGTATGTCACATGCGCCGAATACAACAGGTGTAGACCTTACCGTGAAATGCTTACTTACAAGCCCCAAACCAACAATGCAGTTTAAAAAATATGAATAAGAAATAGAAGGAACAAGTAATTAAAGAGCAGCAGTAAAATAACAATAGCGAGACTATACAGGGGGTACAGAGTCAATGTGCAGGGTAATATGTACAGGTACAGTGCCTTGCAAAAGTATTCATCCCCCTTGGTGTTTTTCCTATTTTGTTGCATTACAACCTGTAATTTAAATATATTTTTATTTGGATTTCATGCAATGGACATACACAAAATAGTCAAAATTGGTGAAGTGAAAAAAAAAAAAAAAAGTTGTTTAAAAGAATTAAAAAAAAAAACAGGAAAGTGGTGCGTGCATATTGATTCACCCCCTTTGCTATGAAACCCCTAAATAAGATCTGGTGCAACCAATTACCTTCAGACGTCACATAATTGGTTAAATAAAGTCCACCTGTGTACAATCTAAGTTTAACATGATCTGTCACATGATCTCAGTATATATACACAGTCGTGGCCAAAAGTTGAGAATGTGAAAATTTATATTTGTGTCAATGTCTGCTGCCTCAGTGTCTTCAGATATTTTTGTCAGATGTTACTA
The DNA here is from genome assembly GCF_965601325.2 of Salmo salar. Taxonomy (NCBI): domain Eukaryota; kingdom Metazoa; phylum Chordata; class Actinopteri; order Salmoniformes; family Salmonidae; genus Salmo; species Salmo salar. The sequence goes on along the minus strand of NC_138292.1, from coordinate 52,050,777 downwards.
TGGAATACTGAAGTATAATTACAAGCACTTCATAAAGTGTCAAAGGCTTTTATTGACATTTACATGAAGTTGATGCAAAGAGTCAATATTTGCAGCGTTGACCCTTTTTTTTCAAGACCTCTGCAATCCGCCCTGGCATGCTGTCAATTAACTTCTGGGCCACATCCTGACTGATGGCAGCCCATTTTTGCATAATCAATGCTTGGAAAACTTTTGGCCACGACTGTACACCTGTTCTGAAAGGCCCCAGAGGCTTGCAACACCACTAAGCAAGGGGCACCACCAAGCAAACGGCACCATGAAGACCAAGGAGCTCTCCAAACGGGTCAGGGACAAAGATGTGGAGAATTACAAATCAGGGTTGGGTTATAAAAAAAAAAAAAGAAAAAAGATCTGAATCTTTGAACATCCCACGGAGCACCATTAAATCCATTACAAAAAAATATGGCACCACGACAAACCTTCCAAGAGATAGCCGCCCACCAAAACTCACAGACCAGGCAAGGAGGGCATTAATCAAAGGCAACAATGAGACCAAAGATAACCCTGAAGGAACTGCAAAGCTCCACGGTGGAGATTGGAGTATCTGTCCATAGGACCACTTTAAGCAGTACTCTCCAGTGCTGGGCTTTACAGAAGAGTGGCCAGAAAAAAGTCAGCAAACACATTTGGTGTTCGCCAAAACGCATGTGGGATACTCTCCAAACATATGGAAGAAAATACTCTGGTCAGATGAGACTAAAAATTGAGCTTTTTGAGCATCAAGGAAAACACTATGTCAAGCACAAATCCAACACCTCTCATCACCCCGAGAACACCATCCCCACAGTGAAGCATGGTGGTGGCAGCATCATGCTGTGGGGATGTTCTTCATCGGCAGGGACTGGAAAACTGGTCAGAATTGAAGGAATGATGGATGGTGCAAAATACAGGGAAATTATTGAGGGAAACCTGTTTCAGTCTTCCAGAGATTTGAGACTGGGACAGAGGTTCACCTTCCAGCAACATTTGAGTGGTTTAAGGGGAAACCTTTACATGTCTTGGAATGGCCTAGTCAAAGCCCAGACCTCAATCCAATTGAGAATCTGGGGTATGATTTAAAGATTGGTGTACACCAGTGGAACCAATCCAACTTGAAGGAGCTGAATAAGTTTTGCCTTGAAGAATGGGCAAAAATCCCAGTGACTAGATGTGCCAAACTTATAGAAACATATCCCCAAAGACTTGCAGATGTAATTGCTGCAAAAGGTGGCTCTACAAAGTTGTCACGTATGCTCTCTCTCCAGTGCTCTAGGTCACCATGGTCCCGCACCTAAGCTGAATCGACAGGTTCCCACGCCTTAGCAGAGGTGACCGGTCCGCTCCTGATCCCCGGGATCGTCATCTTGGTCGGCGTCCTGTGGATGGAGCCGCGCGTCGGGGAGGGGGTACAGTCACGTGTGCTCCCTCTCCAGCCTCTAGGTCACCAGGCTTCTCGTTATGGCGCACACCTGTCACCATCGTTACGTGCATTATGACACTCACCTGGACTCCATCACCCCCTTGATTACCTGCCATATATATATATATATCTCTCTATCTATCTCCCTTTGGTTCCTTCCCCAGGCGTCAGTTTCAGGTTCATGCCTGTGCGTTGTTCGTGTGTCTTGGTTTTTATTATGTTTTCATTTATTAATTAAATGATTCACTCCCTGAACTTGCTTCCCGACTGTCAGCGCACAAGTTACAAAAGTATTGACTTTGGGGGGGTGAATAGATATGCACGCACAAGTTTTCATATTTGTATTTTTTTTTAAATCTTATTTCATGTTTGTTTCACAATAAAAAATATTTTGCATCTTCAAAGTGGTAGGCATGTTGTGTAAATCAAATGATACAACCCCCCCCCCCCCAAAAAAAAATCTATTTAATTCCAGGTTGTAAGGCAACAAAATAGGAAAAATGCCAAGGGGGGTGAATACTTTCGCAAACCACTGTAGGTAGAGTTAGTAAAGTGACTATGCATAGATAATAACAGAGTAGCAGTGGCGTAAAAGAGGGGGTGGGGGGTGGGCAATGCAAATAGTCTGGGTAGCCATTTCATTAGATGGTCAGGAGTCTTATGGGTTGGGGGTAGAAGCTGTTTAGAAGCCTCTAGGACCTAGACTTGGTGCACCGGTACCGCTTGCCGTGAGGTAGCAAAGAGAACAGTCTATGACTAGGGTGGCTGGAGTCTTCGACAATTTAGGGCCTTCCTCTGACACCGCCTGGTATAGAGGTCCTTGATGGCAGGAAGCTTGGCCCCAGTGATGTACTGGGCAGTACGCACTACCCTCTGTAGTGCCTTGCAGTCAGAGGCCGAGCAGTTGCCATACCAGGCAGTGATGCAACCAGGCAGGATGCTCTCGATGATGCAGCTGTAGAACCTTTTGAGGATCTGAGGACCCATGCCAAATCTTTTCAGTCTCCTGAGGGGGAATAGGTTTTGTCGTGCCCTCTTCACGACTGTCTTGGTGTGCTTGGACCATGTTAGTTTGTTGGTGATGTGGACACCAAGGAACTTGAAGCTCTCAACCTGCTCCGTCGATGAGAGAACGGGGGCATGTTCAGTCCTTTTCCTGTAGTCCACAATCATCTCCTTTGTCTTGATCACGTTGAGGGAGAGGTTGTTGTCCTGGCACCACACGGCCAGGTCTCTGACCTCCTCCCTGGTAGGCTCGTGCCACTGGGCAGCTCTTGGCTATGCTTCCCTTTGTAGTCTGTAATGGTTTGCAAGCCCTCCCACATTCGACGAGCATCAGAGCCGGTGTAGTACGATTCGATCTTAGTTCTGTATTGACGCTTTGCCTGTTTGATGGTTCGTCGGAGGGCATAGCGTAATTTCTTATAAGCTTCTGGGTTAGAGTCCCACTCCTTGAAAGCGTCAGCTCTAGCCTTTAGCTCAGTGCGGATGTTGCCTGTAATCCATGGCTTCGGGTATGTACGGTCACTGTGGGGACGATGTCATCGATGCACTTATTAATGAAGCCAATGACTGATGTGGTGTAGTCCATCAGAAGAATCCCGGATCATATTCCAGTCTGTGCTAGCAAAACAGTCCTGAAGCTTAGCATCTGCTTCCTCTAACCACTTTTTTTAATTGACCGAGTCACTGGTGCTACCTGCTTTAATTTTTGCTTGTAAGCAGGAATCAGGAGGATAGAATTATGGTCAGATTTGCCAAATGGAGGGCGAGGGAGAGCTTTGTACGCATCTCTGTGTGTGGGGTAAAGGTGGTCTAGAGTTTTTTTTCCCTCTGGTTGCACATTTAACATGCTGATAGAAATTTGGTATAACGGATTTAAGTTTTCCTGCATTAAAGTCCCCGGCCACTAGGATCGCTGCCTCTGGATGAGCGTTTTCCTGTTTGCTTATGGCGGAATACAGCTCATTGAGTGCGGTCTTAGTGCCAGCATTGGTCTGTGGTGGTATGTAGACAGCTACGAAAAATACAGAAACTCTCTAGGTAGTTAGTATGGTCTACAGCTTATCATGACATACTCTACCTCAGACGAGCAGAACCTTGAGACTTCCTTAGATATCGTGCACCAGCTGTTTACAAATATGCATAAGCCGCCATCGCTTGTCTTACCAGGCGCCGCTGTTATATCCTCCCGATACAGCGTATTACCAGCCAGCTGTATGTTGATAATATCGTCGTTCAGCCACGACTCCGTGAAGCATAAGATATTACAGTTTTTAATGTCCCGTTGGTAGTTTATTCTTCCTCGTAGGTCGTCAATTTTATTTTTGAATGACTACATGTTAGCTAGTAGAACAGAAAGCAGTGGGTGTTTATTCAATCGCCTACGAATTCTCAGAAGGCAGCCTGAACTCCTTCCTCTTTTTCTCCATCTTCTCTTCACGCAAATGACAGGGATTTGGGCATGTTCCCGGGAAAGCTGTATGTCCTTCACGTGGGCTCGTCGGACTCATTAAAGGAAAAAGCTTCTGCCAGTTCGTGGTGAGTAATCGCTGTTCTAATATCCAGAAGTTATTTTCAGTCATAAGAGACGGTAGCAGCAACATTATGTACAGAATAAGTAAAAAAATAAGTTAAACATAAAAAAAAACGTATGAATGCGTTCTTATGATGATCACTTTGGCCCTGTATTCATAGTGTCTTAGTCTCACATTGCTGATCTAGGATCAAGTGCTGATCTAGAATCATTTTCTTATTTATTATGATCCAAAAGGCAAAACCGATCCTAGATCAGCACTCTTACTTTGAGATGTTTTATGAATACGTGCCCAGGACTCCATCTTACTTGTTAGGTATTTCTCCTTGGCCCGAGCTCGTTCATCGGCATCAAAATACCACACTGTTATGGCATACCTGGACAGCGAGTGAGACAACGGAAACAGAGGTCAACTAACATACAATTATTCACATAATAGGTATACATACTAACACCAACACTACCATTTGTCATAGTCCAACTATTCTAACAGTATTGAGCATTTTCCAATATATTAAAGCTGGATATTGTTGGTGGTGTTGCTTAATGTGGTAACACTTTACAATAATGCCTGTTCATAAATCATGGCATGCATTAACCTAATTTAAACTGTCACAATTCACGCTTCAGCCAAGTTCTCAAAATGGCCTGTGACGGATGCTTTACTTAAATGACATTACAATAAGCAACACAAAACAGGAGGTTTGGGATTGTGATGGAAGACAAGCAGACAACCCTGGGTCTAAGGTCAGGAGTATGTGTCACAGTATCCACAGAAGATGGCGCCCCTCCTCGGTTGGGCGGCGCTCGTCGTCGCCGGTCTACTAGCTGCCACCGATCTATGTTTCTGTGTTCTTTGGTATTTGTCTGTCTAGGTCCACACCTGTTTCTTGTCTGTCATTAGTGGGGGGGGGGGTATTTAGTTTGTTCCTTTGGGTTCGTTTTTTTGTGCGGGATTAATTGTATGTCAGCGGGCAGTGTTTGTGTACGCTGTTGTGTTTTCCCAGCGGAGCACATTGGATTATTATTATTGCCGAGCTGCGCCCCGTGCGTATTTTTTCATTCGTGGATTACCTGTTTCCCTTTTGGGTATTGTGCGCACCCTGTAACCTTTTTGACCACCGAGTGTTGTCGGTGTAAATAAACTTTGGCACTACTGGACATAAGTCTCCTGCGTTTGACTCTGCCCCTTCTTCCTGCCCTTAAGGATCAGTGACAGTATGACATTTTCTCTGGGTTCAAAAGGTCAGACGTCAAGCTAAGAGATCACCCTACCTGGTGTGGTATGCCGGCTGCACCTCATGGGGGTTCCGCCGGTCCGACCAGAAGAAGAGCAGGCGGTCGAACTTGGGTTCGATGTCGACGAACTGCGCCTTGGCCTCTGGGAAAATCCTCAGGATTCCTCCGTGTTTCTATGAGACAATACAAGTCATGTGACATCAATAAATTATCCGCATGCATCCAATTTCCGCTCTGGAGAGAAAGCATTCATTCATTCAGAAATTAAGTCCAAATTTAATAAAAAAGTATTCTCCCATTTCGATTTGTCAAAGAACATATAGCCAATCCCCTCATAAAACAGCAAAAGGTGTGAATAGAAAGAAAAATCACATCGAATAAGAAGCTTTAAAAACACCTTTTAAGTACATCTGCTGTTCTGGGCATCGAAACATAACTTTTTTCAAAATGCCTTGCTGCAGCAAGGTACATTGTTAATATGACAACCTTTCGCAGGGAAACCAAGCACCAAGTTTCATTAGTAATAGCAACTATCATCGAACAATAACTTTCGTAATAAATATTATTGAAATAGACTACATGGCCAAAACTATGTGAACACCTGCTCATCGAACATCTCATTACAAAATCATGGGCATTAATATGGATTTGGTCCCCCCTTTGCTGCTATAACAGCCTTCACTCTTCTGGGAAGGCTTTCCACCAGATGCTGGAACATTGCTGTAGGGACTTGGTTCCATTCAGCCATAAGAGCATTAGTGAGGTCAGGCACTGATGTTGGGTGATTAGGCCTGGCTCTGCGTTTCAATTCATCCCAAAGGTGTTCGGAGGGGTTGAGGTCAGGGCTCTGTGCAGGCCAGTCAAGTTCTTCCACACCGATTTCAACAAACCATTTCTGTATGGACCTCGCACAGGGGCATTGTCATGCTGAAACAGGAAAGGGCATTCCCCAAACTGTTGCCACAAAGTTGGAAGCACAGAATCATCTAGAAATTCATTGTATGCTGTAGTAATGAGATTTCCCTTCACTGGAACTAAGGGGCCTAGCCTAAACAATGAAAAACAGCCCCAGACCATTATTCCTCCACCACAAAACTTTACAATTGGCACTATGCATTCGGGCATCCGCCAAACCCAGATTTGTCTGTTGGACTGCCAGATGGTGAAGTGTGATTCATCACTCCAGAGAACGCGTTTCCACTGCTCCAGAGTCCAATGGCAGCCAGCTTTGCACCACTCCAGCTGACACTTGGCATTGGTGATCTTAGCCATGGAAACCCATTTCATGAAGCTCCCGACAAACAGGTCTTGTGCTGACATTGCTTCCAGAGGCAGTTTGGAACTCGGTAGTGAGTGTTGCAACCGAGGGCAGGCGATTTTTACAAGCAACACGCTTCAGCACTCGGCTGTTCCATTCTGTGAGCTTGTGTGGCCTACCACTTTGTGGCTGAGCCCATGTTGCTCCTAGACGTTTCCACCTCACAATAACAGCACTTACAGTTGACCCGGGGCAGCTCTAGCAAGGCAAAAATTTTACAAACTGACTTGGAAAGCTGGCATCCTTTGACGGTGCCACGTTGAAAGTCACTGAGCTCTTCAGTACGGGCCATTCTACTGCTAATGTTGGTCTATGGCAATTGCATGGCATTGTGCTCAATTTTATACACCTCTTAGCAACATTGTGGCTTAAATAGTCAGATTCACTAATTTGAAGGTGTGTCCACATACTTCTGTCCATGTAGTATATGACGTGACCCTGACTGTGCATAAAAAAAGTGCTGTGAGGTTTGGGAGCGAAACAGGGTTGTATTTTGGTTCAAACCATTTGTACCAGATTCACCTTCAGTTGAAGCTAAATGAGGAAGTATGTGTGTTTGTTGCTATTTACTTCATGCAGATACGTGTGGTTTGGTGTACACACATGACATGGAAAACAAACAGAGGAGCAATCATGTCCACCTCTTCCCAAATGCCACAGACAAAGCTGTTACCACGTGAAGTATTTCCTGGAAGTTGGGTTAGTGTGAGTTAAGAGGAAAATTAGCTACACCAAGGCAACAAACAGAATAACACACACGCCAAAATACACATTATAAACTGGGTGGTTCGAGCCCTTAATACTGATTGGCTGACAGCCGTGGTATATCAGACCGTATACCACAGGTATGCCAAAACATTTATTTTGACTGCTCTAATTACATTGGTAACCAGTTTATAATAGCTATAAGGCACCTCTGGGCTTTGTGATACATGGCCAATATACCACGGCTAAGGGCTGTGTCCAGGCACTCCGCGTTGCGTTGTACATAAGAACAGCCCTTGGCTGTGGTATATCGGCCATATAATCACACCTCCTCGTAACACACACATCCCAACACATGCTTCCTGACACACACATACAAATAAATGCATGCAAACACACATAGGTACACACAGCAGCACATGCATCCCTACACACACACACACACTTCTTGAAACACGCAGGATAGGAATGTTAAGGGTGTGAAAATGTTAAAAGGAGAATGGCTTTTTCATGTGGGGGGCTAACCTTTTGCTAAACATGACTCATAACTGCAGGTTTGCGTGAACTGCTTGGGGGCCGGTGTGTGACAGGTATGTGTGAGGGGTGTGTCCATGGGTGGGGTGTGTGTGTGTGTTTGCATGTGACTGCTAGGGGGCCGATGTGTGTGTGCAGTGTGTAAAGAAGACATGAGAGCGGGGTCTGTTGACCTTCAAACATGCATGCTTCCCCCAAGCTTCTCCGGGGGATCAAGTTATCCGTTCACCTCCTAAAGGGGGCTGGGGAATGATGAGGAACTGGTGGGTATGAGAGAATAGTAACTTGTTCTTAACCCTACATCATAAGTAGAAAATAACTAAAAGGGAAAGTATTGCTATATGGAGTGATTTTAGTGGCAACAGAAATTATATCTGATCTCAATCATTTTGAAATGATTCAACATGATTCAATTCAGAATCAATTTCTGTTGGCTCTAATATCACTCCATAGTGCCATGTGGATACACTTGCAGGCCCAAAGCATGACAGCATTGATTCCAAGATTGCGTAGCAGTGGGATGTTTTGATTTTTCTTGTCCCGTCCCTTGTATACATCGTTTCTTTCTTCGTATATATTTTTTATCTAATTTTTCCATCTACGCACTGAACATACTCTCCTGCAACCCACCTCACCCAATGCGGTATGGATCTGTCATTTTTTATATTTTAGAACCGTAACCCCCTTCAAGCTAGCCAGCTATTAGCTAGTAGTCAGTTAGCCACTGCTAGTTAGCCATCACCATTAACTGGGACATCTGCCAGCTTCAGCCCGGTCAACTCCTGCCAGCCTGCACAACGCGATATCAACCCAGAGCATATCGGACTGCTTTTCTCCACAATATCTCCGGATTCCTACCGCAAGCTCCGAACCTTTACTCTGGAGCGCAGTTAGCTAGCTGCTATCCGAGTGGCTACTCCTGGCTAACGTCTCTGTCACGAAGCAAGCACCAGTTAGCCTGGAGCTAGCCTCGAATCTAGGCCCGTCTCTCGGCTAGCCAAATATATCTATCAAGAATTCTTGGGCTTCAATTACCACTTTTGCCAATTGGCCTGGACCCTTTGCTGCCGACACGGAGCCCCGCCGATCCATCACGACTGGTCTACCGACGTAACCGTCCGAGGGGGTTTCTGTCCCATAGCAAGCACCAGTTAGTCTGGAGTTAGCCTCGAGCTAGGCCCATCTCCTGGCTAGCCTGAAAAAATCCAGCAGATAATACCTCTATTGCCAATTTGCTTGAACCCTTTGCTGCCGACATGGAGCCCCGCCAAGCCATCACGACTGGTCTGCCGACATTACCGTGCAAGGGGGTTTCAACAGGCTTCCCTGTTGGAACGTCCCCCTGAGGCCCATCTGCTAGCCTGCTGCTATCCCCGGCCTGCTAGCTGTCTGAATCTCCGTGCCTACAGCTCGCCTGTCTACTCACTGGACCCTATGATTTCTTGGCTACACATGCCTCTCCTTAATGTCAATATGCCTTGTCCATTGCTGTTTTGGTTAGTAATTGTTTTATTTCACTGTAGAGCCTCCAGCCCTGCTCAATATGCCTTAGCTAGCCCTGTTGTTCCACCCCCCACACATGCGGTGACAGCACCTGGCTTAAATAGTGCTTCGTCACTCAATGCCTAGGCTTCCCTCCACTGTACTCACATCCTACCATACCCTTGTCTGTACATTATGCCTTGAATCCATCCTTCCGTGCCCAGAAACCTGCCCCCTTTACTCTCTGTTTCGAACGCACCTGACGACCAGTGATTCTCTGATCCACCTCTACGCAGACAAGACCATTTTGTATACAGCTGGCCCTTCTTTGGACACTGTGCTAACAAACCTCCAAACAAGCTTCAACGCCATACAACACTCCTTCTGTGGCCTCCAACTGCTTTTAAATGCTAGTAAAACTAAGTGCATGCTATTCAATCGATTGCTACCCGCATCTGCCCGCCCGACTAGCATCACTACTCTGGACGGTTCTGACCTAGAATATATGGACAACTACAATACCTATGTGTCTGGTTAGACTAAACTCTCCTTCCAGACTCACATTAAGCATCTCCAATCCAAAATTAAATCTAGAATCGGCTTCCTATTACGCAACAAAGCCTTCACTCATGCCACCAAACATTCCCTCGTAAAACTGACTATCCTACCGATCCTTGACTTCGGTGATGTCATTTACAAAATAGCCTCCAACACTCTACTCAGCAAACTGGATGTAGTCGATCACAGTGCCATGTGTTTTATCACCAAAGTCCCACCCCATATACTACCCACCACTGCGACCTCTATGATCTCGTTGGCTGGCCCTCACTACATATCCGTCGCCAAACCCACTGACTCCAGGTCATCTATAAGTCTTTGCTTGGTAAAGCCCCGCCTTATCTCAGCTCACTGGTCACCATAGCAACACCCACCCGTAGCACACGCTCCAGCAGGTATTTTGCACTGGTCATCCTCAAAGCCAACACTTCCTTTGGCCGCCTTTCCTTCCAGTTATCTGCTGCCAATGACTGGAACGAATTGCACAAATCTCTGAAGCTGGAGTCTTATCTCCCTCTCTAACTTTAAGCATCAGCCAATCTGTAAATACCACACACGACTACATCATCCCCATATTATTATTTACCCTCTTGCTATTTTGCACCCCAGTATCTCTACTTGCACATCATGATCTGCACATATATCACTCCAGTATTAATGCGAAGTTGTAATTATTTTCGCCTCTATGGCCTATTTATTGCCTACCTCCCTACATTTGCACACACTGTATATAGATTTTCTATTTTTATTTTATTTTGTGTTATTGACTACGTTTGTTTATGTGTAACTGTGTTGTTGTTTTTGTCACACTGCTATGCTTTATCTTGGCCAGGTCGCAGTTGTAAATGACAACTTGTTCTCAACTGGCCTATCTGGTTAAATAAAAGTGAAATAAAAAAAGGCAAATGATACCTCGTGCTTACATGATTGAAAATCAGTACCTTTATCACTTTTAGTTTACTTTATGTGATAACAGATTGGCTAACCAAATACTCTATTCATTGTTTAGGTTTTTGTAAATCAGTGGTCTGTACCCTCTTGGTACCTCAATTTGTGTCCTCTTGGCTGTTTTCCTTCATAGTAATCCCAGCTATGCCTCCAATTTTGTTACCCACTATCAGCTTATAAAGTTAACTGAAAATGTGGAAGTACCGGAACTTATTAGTGGTATGTACGAGGTAATAAATCGGTCTACAACATGGATCCTACTCTTTGAGGGTGTTTTCACAGTCCTCTTTAAAGTGAACTCTTGGATTAAAAAAAAGCTAAATAACTCAGTTATCTTTGTATTCACACTGCCCCTGCCTTTAAAGTGAGGACTCAACTATTTTGCCAGTTCACTTCACCAATTCTGTGATCCGAGTCCTCTTTGCATTGAAATTGATATGTTTCGAAAGGAACCAATAACTTCTAACATTCACTCAATGCACTCAGGGTTTTTACAAAGTGCAAGACAAGCCATTCCATCAGTTATCGGACAGCCTACATACATATTGGAAGCTAATAGATTGCATTTAGTTAAAAGATTAGACAATCAATTTTATCAGAAGATACTATTAACATGTGCCTTCAGAAAGTATTCACACCCCTTGACATTTTCCACATTTTGTTGTGTTACAAAGTGTGATTAAAACGGATTTAATTGTCATTTTGTGTCAACGACCTACACAAAATATTACAGCTGTGAGTCTTTCTGGGTAAGTCTAAGAGTTTCACACCTGGCTTGTGCAGCATTTGCTCATTATTCTTTTCAAAATTCTTAAAGCTCTGTCAAATTGGTTGTTGATCATGGCTAGAAAACTATTTTTAGGTACTGCCATAGATTTTCAAGCAGATTTAAGTCAAAACTGTAACTCGGCCACTCAGGAACATTCACTGTCTTCGTAAGCAACTCCAGTGTAGATTTGGCCTTGTGTTTTAGGTTATTGTCCTGCTGAAGGTGAATACATCTTCCAGTGTCTGGGGGAAAGCAGACTGAACCAGGATTTTGCCTGTGCTTAGCTTCATTCCGTTTGTTTTTTATTCTGAAAAACTCTTCAGTCTTTAACAATTACAAGCATACCCATAACATGATGCAGCCACCAATATGCTCGAAAATATGGAGAGTGGTACTCGGTAATGTGTTGTATTGGATTTTTGATTCAGGACAAAACGTTTGTTGCAAACAGGATGCTTTAAAAAATATATATATTTGTATTCTGTACAGCTTGTCTTCTTTTCACTCTGTCAATTAGGTTAGTATTGTGGAGTAACTACAATGTTATTGATCCATCCTCAGTTTTCTCCTATCACAGCCATTAAACTCTGTAGCCGTTTTAATCACCATTGGCCTCATGGTGAAATCCCTGAGTGGTTTCCTTCCTCTCCTGCAAATGAGTTAGGAAGCATGCATCTTTATAGTGATTGAGTGTATTGATACACCATCCAAAGTGTAATTTATAACTTCACCATGCTCAAAGGGATATTTTTACCCATCTACCTATAGGTGCCCTTCGTTGCAAGGCATTGGAAAACCTTCCTGGCCTTTTTGGTTGAATCTGTGTTTGAAATTCACTAATCGACTGAAGGGACGTTACAGATAATTGTATGTGTGGGTTATAGAGATTAGGTATTCATTCAAAAATGTTAAACACTGGGGTTGAATACTTAGACTCACATTTCAACTTTTCATTTTTTATACATTTGCAAAAATTTTGACAAAACATAATTCTACTTTGACATAATGCGTATTGTGTGTTGGCCAGCGACAAAAAAAATCTAAATTTAAAACATTTTTAATTCAGGCTGTAACAAAATGTGGAAAAAGTCAAGGTGTGTGAATACTCTGAAGGCACTGTAAATATTATAAGTAACAAAATAAATAGCAAAATAATAACTGCAGATTAAATAATGCTTTCATTCAAAAAGTGTACACCCAATGTAGTCTACTGCTCCCTTAAAACCTGTTGGGGCTCGGGGGCAGTATTGAGACATTTTGAAAAAAATATGTGCCCATTTTTAACTGCCTCCTACACCAACTCAGAAGCTAGGATATGCATATTATTAACACATTCGGATAGAAAACACTCTGAATTTTCTAAAACAGTTTGAATGGTGTCTAAGTATAACAAAACTCATATTGCAGGCAAAAACCTGTGAAAAATAGATTTTTTAAAAAATGTGAATTTTGTGACTGTACTATTTAGTGTCATTGTTTTATAGATACCATAGTGAGAAAGGTTTCATTTCGCAACACCTACAGCTTCCACTAGATGTCAACGATCTTTATAAAGTTGTTTGAAGCGTCTATGATAAACAGAGAGCAAATTAGAATCCAAGGAAGTTGACATGTCATCACTTCATTTTTTTGCGCCTGCGCATAAATCTGAGAACTGTGAGTTTTCATCATTGTTTATCTAGACATAGGATAGGTTGTGTGAAAATATTACTGATGTTTAACGTTAAAAATGGACCAAAAGATTAATGCTAAACAACATTTGACATGTTTGAACGGACGTAAATAGATTATTTACTTGTTTTTTTTAGCTTTTCGTCGTGATTTTACACTCCCCCCACCACGTTTTGTGGGAGCATAATGTACTTGGTGTTATTTGGACATAAATTATGAACTTTGTCAAAAGAAACCACATTTGTTTCCGGACCTGGGATGCCTTCCGGACCTGGGATGCCTGCCTTCTGATGGAGATAATCAAAGGTAAGGGGATATTTACAATGTTATTATCGATTTTAGATGATGCTAACTGTATAGCATAGCCTGTTGTTCTTAGCATAGCACCCCGTTTATTGCAAAATGTGATTTCCCAGTAAAGTTATTTTGAGATCTGGCCATTCGGTAGCAATTACGAGATGATAATATATTATTCTTTGAATGACAATATTATAATTTACCAATGTTTTCGAATAGTAATTTTGTTATGTTCACCGGAAGCATTTCAGAGAAGAAAAAAAAATCTGAATTTCACGCTACTGTAAAATGCTGTTTTTGGATATAAATATGAACTTGATGGAACAAAAAATGCATGTATTGTATAACATAATGTCCTAGGAGTGTCATCTGATGGAGATTGACAAAAGTTAGTGCATAATTCTAGCTGGTTTCTGCTTTTGGTGACGCCTGACCTTGAATTGAAAATGGATGTTTGTACTTTTGTGGCTATGTACTGTCCTAACATAATCTAACTTTATGCTTTTGCCGTAAAGCCTCTTTGAAAATCGAACAATGTGGTTAGATTAAGGAGATGTTTATCATTTAAATTGTGTAAAATAGTTGATTGTTTGAGAAATTGAAATTATTAGATTTTTGATGTTTTGAATTTCCAGCCTTGTTAGCAATCCCGACTCGGGGTTCATTGCTAACCTGTAGCCCCAACATAAGAGCTAGAATTGATTTTGTACCCTATGTTGTGATTTTCACCAAATATGATGTTGAATAAACAGGGTATGAAGCTCTCTTAGCCTATAGATCACATATGGCAAACAAATAATCTTGACTAAAACAACCACACATATTTTGGTTTTCTGTGCACTTTTTTTTGTACCATCTCTCTTGTGGCACCAATGTGAGGGGTTATGTCAGGGGAAACTGTGTTGCATTAGCCTAGTGTGGTGTGGGAATAATGACAAGCGAACCTGAGGAGCTCACATTGCCCTAAAAAAGGGAACCGGACCCCCGTAATTCAAGCAACCTCTCGAGATCACGTGGGCTATGAAAAGCTGTTCTAACATGTATTCATTGAAATTCAAAAATTGTATATCAATAACTCCCAATAGGATTCAATGGAGAAACTGGTGTTTGTGAGTTCGACTCCCCCTGCAGACAACAGCGCCAGAAGAGCTGTGCTTAGGCCTACATAATGTGAATATTACTGTAGCAACAGGGGGTCACGGCATCCTGCGTATCTTTGCTGCAACACTCCTAACTTGGAGAAATACACATGCAACCATGTTGCAGTGTCTTCCTGTTGGGAGCAGAGAACCTATGTAGCAGCATGCAAATGTGATCCTGCCCACATGAAGGTCATTATCATAGAATTATTGATATAAAAAAATGATTTATCGATATCAAAAATTTACAAATTATGTAAATAATAAAACATTTCATATCAATAATAAAAAAATATATATTGATAATTCATTTTTTATTTATAAAAGCAATTTTATATCAATAAATATTTTGTGGGATATAAAAATGTAATTATTAATATAAGAAATTCAATTATTGATATAAAGAAAGACAATTATTGATATAACATTTTTATGCATTTCCATATGGGGGCTCATTTGAGGGGTCTGAGTTCCTTTAGAGTGTTCACACTGCACCAAAAAAATTAAGGGAACCGCACTGAGTTCACAAAAATTGTCTGAAAGGGACCAAGTGGGAAAACACCCTGAGTATCTGCATGGAGTAAATGGCACAAAACACACATACTTTATAATTCGTCCTGCAGTTTGTTTTATAAAGTATATTTATCCATAACTGAAGGCACATCTGGGCTTACCCAGGCCTCCTTTTAGAAACTTGATCTGTTAATCAATCTGTTAATAATCCCATATTGTAGATCAGTGTTTCTTAAACCTGTTTGTGGGGACCCAACAGGGTGGACATTTTTGCTTTGCCCTAGTACTACACACGTCCTTCCACTAATCAACTCATCCTCAAATCTTTGATTAGTTGATTTGTGTCGTGCTAGGGAAAAAACTAAAATGTGCACCGCTTTGGGTCCCAAGGACCAGGATTAACACAGCTGTAGGTGGCACAGACCAAGTCATGCTGTAATCTAACATCCTACTATGTGCTCTGAAATAAACTGAACAAAAATATAATTGCAACATGTAAAGTGTTGGTCACATGTTTCCTGAGCAGAAACAAAATATCCGACATTTTCCATACGCACAAAAAAGCTTATTTCTCTCACATTTGTTTACATTCCTGTTATTAGTGAGCATTTCTAATTTGCCAAGATAATACACCAACCTGACAGGTGAGGCATATCAAGAAGCTGATTAAACAGCATGATCAGGTGCACCTTGTGCTGGGGACAATAAAAGTCCACTCTAAAATGTGCTGTTTTGTCATTTTAGAGAATTTGGCAGCATATCCAACCGACCTCAGACCGCGTGTAACCACGCCAGCCCAGGACCCCATATCCGGCTTCATCACCTGCGGGATCGTCTGAGACCAGCCACCAGGACAGCTGATGAAACTGTGGGTTTGCACAACCGAAGAATTTCTGTCAGAAACCATCTCAATGAAGCTTATCTTTGTGCTTGTCGTCCTCACCAAGGTCTTGACCTGACTGCAGTTCGGCGCCGTAACCGACTTCATGGATGAATACCGGGCAGATGGCAGACAGTGTGTATGGTGTCGTGTGGGCGAGCGGTTTGCAGGTATAAGATAGGGACAACGAACACAACTGCATTTTATTGATTGCAAATATTAATGCACAGAGATACCGTGAAAAGATCCTGAGGCCCATTGTCGTGCCATTCATCCTCCGCCATCACCTCATGTTTCAGCACGATAAAGCACGGCCCCATGTCACAAGGACCTGTACACAATTTCTGGAAGCTGAAAATGTCCCAGTTTTCCACCAGCCATGTCACCCATTGAGCATGTTTGGGATGCTCTAGATCGATGTGTACGACAGCGTGTTCCAGTTCCCGCCAATATCCAGCAACTTCCCACAGCCATTGAAGAGTGGGCAACATTCCACAGGCCACAATCAACAGCATGATCAACTCTATGCAAAGGAGATGTGACATGCTGCATGAGGCAAATGTTGGTCACACCAGATCCTGACTGGTATTCTGATCCACTCCCTTCATTTTTTTTTAAAGGTATCTGTGACCAACAGATGCATATCTGTATTTCCTATCATGTGAAATCCATAGATTAGGGCCTAATTTACTCATTAACTCGGCAAGACGGAGCTGCTCTTCCTCCCGGGGAAGGACTGCCCGTTCCATGATCTCGCCATCACGGTTGACAACTCCCTTGTGTCCTCCTCCCAGAGTGCTAAGAACCTTGGCGTGATCCTGGACAACACCCTGTCGTTCTCCACTAACATCAAGGCGGTGACCCGATCCTGTAGGTTCATGCTCTACAACATTCGCAGAGTACGACCCTGCCTCACACAGGAAGCGGCGCAGGTCCTAATCCAGGCACTTGTTATCTCCCGTCTGGATTACTGCAACTCGCTGTTGGCTGGGCTCCCTGCCTGTGCCATTAAACCCCTACAACTCATCCAGAACGCCGCAGCCCGTCTGGTGTTCAACCTTCCCAAGTTCTCTCACGTCACCCCGCTCCTCCGCTCTCTCCACTGGCTTCCAGTTGAAGCTCGCATCCGCTACAAGACCATGGTGATTGCCTACGGAGCTGTGAAGGGAACGGCACCTCCATACCTTCAGGCTCTGATCAGGCCCTACACCCAAACAAGGGCACTGTGTTCATCCACCTCTGGCCTGCTGGCCCCCCTACCTCTGAGGAAGCACAGTTCCCGCTCAGCCCAGTCAAAACTGTTCGCTGCTCTGGCACCCCAATGGTGGAAGAAGCTCCCTCACAACGCCAGGACAGCGGAGTCAATCACCACCTTCCGGAGACACCTGAAACCCCACCTCTTTAAGGAATACCTAGGATAGGATAAAGTAATCCTTCTAACCCCCCCCCCCCCCTTAAAATATTTAGATGCACTATTGTAAAGTGGTTGTTCCACTGGATATCATAAGGTGAATGCACCAATTTGTAAGTCACTCTGGATAAGAGCGTCTGCTAAATGACTTAAATGTAAATGTAATTTATTTAAATTGACAGATTTCCTTAAAATCTTTGAAATTGTTACATGTTGCGTTTATTTTTTCTTCCGTGTATAAGCGGCTATTAAGACCCACTGGAAGTATCTACCGGGTATCTACCTCTTAGCAGAGTTCCTAATGTAGATCATTATAAAGCAGGTTGTTTGGATCCTGGATGCTGATGGGTTGATATGTGGGACAACAACTCCCGCAATATACTATGACGTTAATTCCACTGTCCCGCAGCCCAGGCAGGAAATTCATTAACTTAATAATCTCCCTTGGGAAAAATAATTGTATTTGGTTTGCAACAGTTGTCTGCTTCTACGACCTATGCAATAATGTATAATTTGACAAATGCGATCTCTCCTGTGCCAGTAGGCTATCTAGCCCAAGAACGAGCGTGAACCTAATAATTTACCATGGAAACCGTAAACACTCAGAATTCGATTCCTTCATTAACCAGCGCATAGTGGCCTATTGGCTATGTATTAATATTTATTAAATCCTTATTTATTGAAGTTCTTGTCTCATCATTGAACGCTATCTACATGTCAACGATTTGTTTAGCATAGCAACGTCGAATGAATAGAATAAACGACTGGGCCAAAACATGAGAAAAGAACTAACGACCAGTTCTTCAATTCGTGTGCCATCAACGGAAAACGTCACTATTAACATCACCAACTAGCTTGGTTAGCTTGGACTCGCCAACCATAATAGTTGTTGCCTCTGTATGCCTATTGTATATTTATTAAGTCATTATTTATTGAGGTTCTTGTCTCATATCATCATTGAATCTCTGCTAACTAGCTACATGCCAATGATTTGTTTAGCATAGCAATGTTGAATTAATATAATTATTTGAATTAACGACTGGGTAAAAACATGAGAAAAGAACTAGCAATTTCACAATGCAAAACCAAATTTACTTGTAATGAATATTTTTATAAATATGTTGGCAAACATTTTCTTAAAGCAATAATGCCCTCATACCCGGGAATTATCGTGTGACAACTCCTTCCAAGGGCTGTATCCCGGCCCTTGGCTTCGCCTAGGGTCTCAGAACAGCCCTTGACGGGAGCTGTCTGACAATAATTCCCGGGTTCTCAGGCATTATTTTTTAAGTAATTCCCAACCCTTGGTCCCCGAGTACCCCCAACTGTACACATTTCTGTTGTAGCCCTGGACAAACTCACCTGATTCAACTAATTGAGGGCTTGATGATTAGTTGGATGACTGGATGTTGGAAACACTGATGATGCTTCTATTGCTAGGACCTCACCTACTATCAACTTCTCCAGCATTCCTCAAAGCATTCCACAGAGACCTCCAGCCATTCCATTTATGTGACATTCCAGAGCAAACACACCTGATTTAACTCGTCAATTAATCATCAAGCCCTTGATTAGGTGAATCAGGTGTGCTGGTTCAGGGCTACAACAAAATGTTCTGGGTGTCCGATGGTGAGGCATTTGCAAGTTTACGGTCGTGCTCAGTAGGGTACACCATAGGAACATTAAACAACAGTAAATTAAAGTCTGTGTCATTATTTGAAAAGTTTAGGTAGTTCTTTGTTTCACTCTGTTTTCTCCTTACTGAACATGACCCAGGTAAAATCTCTAAGTGATCCTAATTTCATAATTAGCTGCTAATCTTACACCAGGTCTGCAGGGCAGTGAGATTGACAGCTTCTCTTCTGTTGAGTCTTACTAGGACCTAGGCTGCAGTCCTACTATACGACCCCACTAGCGGATTCCAAACTGATAACTCCCTATCCCTTTATTCATGATAATTCTTTCAGATCTGAGAGGAGGGTCAGCAAAAACATAAATCAGGGGGAAAGAGAAGGGAGGGCGCTATCGGATTAGAATTAAGGCCCACAACGTCAGAGTGGGAGTGTGAGAGGAGCTGCCTGCCTGTTGTCCTCATTCCAGCATAGTTTCCACCTGCAATCACAATGTTCTAGTGGTAGCCCTGGGGTTTGTTCTAGCAGTTACTGCCGCTCCCTTTGGTGCATGAATGCCTGTGTGTGCGTGGGATTGTGTGCATTATTTGTGCAATTACATGAAAATGTAATAGCAGTGAGCGCCCACATTAGCTGTAAATTATGCAGACTGTGTCCATTACATGTATTCCACACCAACATGACTCCATGGTCAGCCATATCAGAAAGTGCTTTTGTCATCACTTGTCACACCGTAGCATGTATGGTTGCCATATTAGAACAGCTTCAGATTCACAAGGTGTTGGTGTCCATCAGAGGCTGTCCTTATATGGACACCATACATATGGTATGGAGTCAGTTACCTGACGACTCAAACTGAATTCTTCCGCTGCTCTATCATCTGCTACATACTTCAGTCAGACTGCCATCGTTAAAGTCGTCTGTGGTGACGTCAAAATGAGGGGTGCTTTACAAAACAAAGTCATCAGTGATTGGATCATCTCTAACCAATCAGATTATCAAAGTCAATGATACATTTTCAAAATGACGCTTTACCAACGTGTGTTCTGTCTCTGGCCCAACCCATTGGAGTTTCGGTAGCCAGGCAATGGAGTCATTGTACAGTATGTTTGGGATTAATCCATAGCGTGTCAGTAACTGTTTAGACACCCCCCCTTTCCCTTCACTTTATCGATCAACGCTTCTCCCCTCCGCATAAACTCATTTAATGGGCTGGTTGGTGAACTTTGGAATTACATCCAGAAACTGAACTCTAAAGGGTGACTGAAGAGTGACTGGCATGGAATTTATTTAACTAGGCAAGTCAGTTAAGAACAAATTCTTATTTACAATGATGGCATGGAATTAACAGAGTCAATATACAAAGCCACAGTGTTGTTCCCAGCAGAGAAAACTGGTTGCAATGACGTCATTATGGCATCTTTGATGAATAGGCCTTGTATAGGTCTACTGTTTTTTTTTTTAAGGAACCAGAAAAATAAGGAACCAGAATTTTTTTTTTACTGGTTAGAATTTGACCAAAATATGTAGTCTTTCCCACGCCATCTTCATCTTGTCATGAAAAATACTTCTTTACCCGGTGAAGTCTCCACAAACTGAGAATCAGTTTACAACCAGAAAAAAACAAATTTGAGGTTAGTAGCAGAAAACATTAAAAAAATTAACTAAATATTGGACCTAAAGTTTGCTTTCAGTTCATTGTTTTGACATACCTTAGCCTCCCAGTCTTTATTGAGATAGTAAATACACGTTACACATCTCCCATCGCCGTTAGGGTTATCCACGTGACGCACATACCCAGTCCCGTTGCCTGGGTAACAGGCCACCATGGCCTGAAAAAGAACATGAGAAGGACATGTTAGGAGGAAATATTTTGGGTAGCCATTTTGACAGTGTTGTAAAAGTTGTCACAAGTTTAAAATGCTTCCCAACAGTAGACATACTTTCAACACCTATTTCTGAGATGTCCATGCAAGTCAGCAATAAATTACACCGGTTGAGGATATCATTGCAGATGCAATTCAGCTGCTTGGCTGTTGCTTCCAAATTCATTTTTAAATACATTTTGTGACAATCATTACAATGCATTTCACAACAAATGATTAACGCATAGCCAATTGTTTAAAGTTCTATGTCACTTCAGAATACTTGCCTCCATGATTAGGCTACACTCTGGTAAAGCATATAACAGAACAGCATATTTCCTATTATGAAATTGTCATGTGATTCATAATTGATAATACTGCTATTGAAATTCATATGTGTATAAAAAGTATATACTAAATTATTCCCGTTCAATGCATGCTAACAAAAAAGAGAATCACAAACAAAAAGGGGAGCTTGTTATTCATAATTGCTGATATGTGAAAGACGAAGCAGAGAGGAGACTGACACGCTTGCTGGGCTGATTTGAAACGAAAGAGGTTAATTGGAGTAGCCGAGTTGTTTTTGCTGTGTCATCGGTCTGCCCTTTACTTCAAGTGTTAAAAAACAATTATTTATTATGTCGGTCTCTGGGTCACACGCACAAGTTGTTACGTAACAAACCGTGGGTGGGAAAAAAAAGCCAGCTGGATTATTTTTATACACAAGATACATCCTCTTTATTTAATTTTTTATAAATAGATACATCCTTTTGGTTCTCGGGTATTGCCACGGGACCGGGCCAAAGTGGAGGGGAGGGACAAACACACACATGTATTTTGCTCAGTCATTGGAGATGTATAGTACTTCCAAGGACATAGGCTCCAATTGAGTAGTCGCAAAGTAGTATATTTTGTCAGACTTTATTTGGATAGTCCCATATAGATGATCTACATATCAAAAGAGATGGCACTGTGCTCTGATATTGATTAATTCATTGTTAGGAAAGAGCTTGCAAAAAAGGCATTTCACTGTACTTCTGCATGTGACAATACAACTTCAAACTTGAAAGTACAAATGGTCAAACAAGGCAACAGTAAACATGTCGTCCCCCATGAATGATGCCGCACCCCCCTTGGTTCAATTAGTGTAATTTTATAAATGACAGATCTCTGTGGCAAGATGCATCATTCACCCAAGTTTAATCAAAATCGGGCCAGTGGTGTCTGAGATATCACATGGGTTAGCTAGACTCATATCCCTGAGCGTGTGTGCCAAATGTCATGTTGTTTTAGGTACTAGTCTGGAAAATATTGTGTTGAGAGACTTTTGTCTATAGATGCCACATTTGAAATAGCTTGTTAAATCGCCATCATCTGGCCAATCAGTGTAATTTTGTAAATGCCGGATCTCTATGGCAAGACATATCAATCACGCAAGTTTTCATCAAAATCAGTCCAGTGGTGCCTGAGAAATCGTGTGTGACGAACAAACGTACTGACGGAAGGGGACTCATTTAATCAAGGGGGACAACTATCTGTATCTTCAATAACTGTCAACAACATTTCAACTAACTATCCACTAACCCTAGCAAGCAGTTGCTTACAAATCATATACAAACCATTTATTTTGGACTATCCAAATAAAATGTTACCGTATATTTCATATCTAATCACAGAAACAGAAGACATTGATGCTACAAATCTGTTACCATTCAATTCCAAAGTAGGCAAACTGACAACACTCTGAATTCGACCTGCTTTCCAAACAATATCCCTGTCATGTTCCTATAGCAAGTCCTCTTCAATTATGCTCTACAATAATCATAACTATGCTAAACTAATAACAGAATTCTGATAGGTTCTTAGACTGTCAACAAGGCCCAGAGTGTAACCCACCACCCCACAGGACTGTATGATACTATGACATGAGACTGCTTACACTACCGTTTTCCCCAGATCGCCGGGCTCTCTCTGTATGTGTTTATTTGTGACCTGGAAGGCCTTCTGATCTCTTTTCCATCTGAGGAGGACGGAGGGGTGAGATGAGATGAGGGGAGAGGGGGGCCTGGAGGCTGTTAACCACCGGGATGTTCTGCACGTCTCCCGTTCACGCCGCTTCGCCAGGGTCATTTCCAGATGGTGGAAACCCCCTCGTCTTTTTATTTAAGAGGCCCGCACGCAAAAGAAAGGAAATCAAAGAGAGGAAAGGTGGGTCGGAGGTCACGAAATAGGTCACCGGCGCTCTGGGTCAGACCTTGAGTCTAACTGGGATAGGCAGTGGTGATCATAGCTGTGTGTGTGTGTGTGTGTGTGTGTGTGTGTGTGTGGTGTGTGTGTGTGTGGTTGTCTGTGTGGAAACCATGCCGTGAAGTGAAGGCCAGAGTTGGTGATAACCAAGGTCTTGTTTTGGGGTTTTTTGCACAACAGAACAATCCTTCCTTGAAAGTTTTGGAATGTCGAGGTCAGAACGTTGGGAACGAGGGCAGCAGAGACTTGTAGGGGGTGCGTACTGGCGGCAGAGAAGTCAGGCGCAGGAGAGCAAAAACTGATTTACAACGGCACAGTTTAATAAGTAAAACCACCGTTAACAGAACAATAAACAAATGGGTAAACAAATCCCATTACACACCAGCATAACGTGGACAAGCACTACAATAAACAATTCCGGACAAGGACATGGGGGTTAAATACACAACATGTAATGATGGAATGAAACCAGGTGTGTGGGAAGACAAGACAAAACAAATGGAAAATGAAAGGTGGATCAGCGATGGCTAGAAGGCCAGTGACGTCGACCGCCGAACGCCGCCCGAACAAGGAGAGGGACCGACTTCGGCGGAAGTCGTGACAAGACTTGAAGAAAAATAATTCTGCTTAGCTCATCAGGATAGGGCAGCAGGTAGCCTAGCGGTTAAGAACATTGGGCCAGTAACTGAAAAGTTGCTGGTTCCAACCCCGAGCCGATTAGGTTAAAAATCTGTTGATGTGCCCTTGAGCAAGGCACTTAACCCTAAATCCTCCTGTAAGTCACTCTGGATAAGAGCTTCGGCTAAATGACGTTACATTTTTGGGGGGATAAATGCTTCGATCTCGCTGCGCTCGCCCTCGGATTCCGTAGAGTGATCTTCACGCTGCAGCCGGCAGTCAGTGACAGGCTACGCATGACAGATGACAGCCCCCACAATCCATTATTCCAACCATTAGTGCTGTGCAAGAGCGATTTCTCAAGTGCCCCCATTGAGAGAGGGCAGGTGAATGGAGAGGGGGGGGGGGGTTGCCAGCCATACTGCCTTATACAGACAGTGCCCATACTAAATCTAGGGTTGCAAAATTCCGGAATCTTTCAATAAATTCCCTGGTTTTCTAGAAATCCTGGTTGGAGGATTACAGATTTTCTGCTTATTCGATCCTGAATCCGGGAATCCTCCAACTGGGATTTTGGGAATACCAGAGAATTGATAAAAAAAATCCGGAATTTTGCAACCCTAGGTTTAGTATGGGCACTGTCTGTACCTTATTGTACCTTATTATGATACAACAGCAGTCTACAAAACACAATAAACATCTTATACTGTAAGCACTTAATATGCATAACAAGACTGTTATGGGGGTTGAGGGTAATTTGGTAACTGTGACCTGAAATTTCTGCTCTTGTTACTTTATTTTCCAGATGTTTAATAAACGTTTTATGTTAATAAAGTTGGTGATCAGTTACATTTTCTTCGGCACTGCTGCAAGCAGACGTGAGAAAGCCAATGTATGCGTTATGCAATAGAAATGTATTGGAGCGAGGTACTCACTTACTGTAGGCACAATGCATAAATGGGTCACAGCTCTGAAGGCCACACAAATGGAATAGGCTATATTGTACTTGTAGGCATTGCACACAATACACTTCAACACTCCAGTCGTTGCACACTTGGAGTGAGTGTGTCTGTATCTGAGTGTAAATGTCTAAGTATTCCTGTGTTTGTGTGTCTGAAGGTGAGGGTGTCTGTGCATATTTCAGTCTTTCTGTGGAATTGCATGGTTCAACGTTTGAAAGTGAGTGTGTGTCTGTGTGAATGCACCTCAGTGAGAGTGTGTCAGTGTGTGTGTGAGAATACTGTCTGCTGCTCTCTCATCCTGCTCGATCTCTCACATGTGCCACTTCCAGAGTAGGTTTGTGTAGTATCCAGATTTTCATATCGTGATACCATCCTTCTCTCATTCCGGGATATTACAGGCATAGCACACAAGGGGGAGCTAAAAACGCAAGAAAAGCTAATTGGCCTTCTATTACCGGAATGCTAACAAAATTAGCACAAAAAAAAAATTCTAAAGACACTGCTAACTGCTAATGAGTGAAAACCGAACAAACTAATTGCAAAGGGAAATCGAGCTCATAAAGTTACCGAAAGTCAAGAAAAATTGAGAAATTGTGTAATAAGAGAAATAAGAGAAATTGTGCAAATGAACAAAGTTGTGATGCATGCTTTTCTGAAGGAAGAGCAGCATGTGAACACTGAGCAGATGGGAGAAGAATGGAGGAGGAAAGAAATTCTAATAGGAAGCACAGGGGGAAAAAAATGTAGCTGTGCAGATAATCCAGAGTTTGACTTCTGGCAGAAAGCCATTATAAGATATCTGATGGCAAACATTTAGTAGTGAATTACATACAAGCGTAACTTCATCACCTCATGTGCACCGCACAACTGAGACTCGCCGATAGATATAGAACGCTATGGACTCACCGGCTCCTGCTGTGCTATTTAAAAATAAACACACGACTGGCTCATCTGTTCTGGGGAAATATGGTAAGCTTCATAATGTGACAGGTGAAATGAAGAACTCAATCTGCTTTATCTCGTAACGTATAACACAAGTTGACTGCAGGTATTAACTTAAGGTAGGTACAAATATTCACATTTATTAAAAAACTTAATAGAAATAGTTGACGGTATTGAAAAACCATTCTGTGGCTTTTTCCAATACCCCGGTATACCACAGGAGGTTGGTGGCACATTAATTGGGGAGGACTGGCTTGTGGTAATGGCTGGAGCGGAATAAGTGGAATTGTAACGGTTCTGTAACGACAGACGCTGAGAGACGAGATGCAAGTACAGGGTGTGGATTTAATAATAAAATGACATGAAACAAAACAAGAACAGCATCTGGACAGGAGAAACATTAACATAAATGCTGACTCGGGAATGAAACTGAGGAAGTGACAGATATAGGGGAAGTAAATGACGTGATGGAGTCCAGGTGAGTCCCATAATTAAGCGCAGGTGAGCGTAACGATGGTGGCAGGTGTGCGTAATGAGTGAACTGGTGACCTTGAGCACTGGAGAGGGGGAGCGGGAGCAGACGTGGCAGTACCCCGTCCTCTAGGGGTGCCACCTGGCGTCCTACCTGGGCGAGCCAGGCGGGCCGGCCGAGGCGTGGGAGCCCGATGTGCCGGCCCGAGGCTTGCGAAACTCTCGAGCCAGCTGAGGCATCCCCGATTGTGTCGGCAGCGGCACCCGGACCCAACGTCACCAACAACAACAACAAAAAAATAACAAAAAAACTCTGCTTCCAATTGGGGAGTCAGGATTCTGTAACGGTTCTGTAACAACAGACGCCGGGCGTGAAAAGAAAATACAGGGTGTGGATTTAATAATAAATAGACATGAAACAAAACAAGACCAGCGTCTGGACAGGAGAAACATAACAACATCAATGCTGACTTGGTAAATGAGGTAAATTACATGATAGAGTCCAGGTGAGTCCCATAATTAAGTGCAGGTGCGCGTAACGATGGTGGCAGGTGTACGTAATGATGAGTGAACTGGTGACCTCGAGCACCGGCGAGGGGGAGCGGGAGCAGACGTGACAGGAATGGTATCAAATATACTGCTCAAAAAAATAAAGGGAACACTTAAACAACACAATGTAACTCCAAGTCAATCACACTTCTGTAAAATCAAACTGTCCACTTAGGAAGCAACACTGATTGACAATACATTTCACATGCTGTTGTGCAAATGGAATAGACAACAGGTGGAAATTATAGGCAATTAACAAGACACCCCCAATAAAGGAGTGGTTCTGCAGGTGGTAACCACAGACCACTTCTCAGTTCCTTTGCTTCCTGGCTGATGTTTTGGTCACTTTTGAATGCTGGCGGTGCTTTCACTCTAGTGGTAGCATGAGACGGAGTCTACAACCCACACAAGTGGCTCAGGTAGTGCAGCTCATCCAGGATGGCACATCAATGCGAGCTGTGGCAAGAAGGTTTGCTGTGTCTGTCAGCGTAGTGTCCAGAGCATGGAGGCGCTACCAGGAGACAGGCCAGTACATCAGGAGACGTGGAGGAGGCCGTAGGAGGGCAACAACCCAGCAGCAGGACCGCTACCTCCGCCTTTGTGCAAGGAAGAGCAGGAGGAGCACTGCCAGAGCCCTGCAAAATGACCTCCAGCAGGCCACAAATGTGCATGTGTCTGCTCAAACGGTCAGAAACAGACTCCATGAGGGTGGTATGAGGGCCCGACGTCCACAGGTGGGGGTTGTGCTTACAGCCCAATACTGTGCAGGACGTTTGGCATTTGCCAGAGAACACCAAGATTGGCAAATTCGCCACTGGCGCCCTGTGCTCTTCACAGATGAAAGCAGGTTCACACTGAGCACATGTGACAGTCGTGACAGAGTCTGGAGATGCCGCGGAGAACGTTCTGCTGCCTGCAACATCCTTTAGCATGACCGGTTTGGCGGTGGGTCAGTCATGGTGTTGGAAGGCAATTCTTTGGGGGGCCGCACAGCCCTCTATGTGCTCGCCAGAGGTAGCCTGACTGCCATTAGGTACCGAGATGAGATCCTCAGACCCCTTGTGAGACCATATGCTGGTGCGGTTGGCCCTGGGTTCCTCCTAATGCAAGACAATGCTAGACCTCATGTGGCTGGAGTGTGTCAGCAGTTCCTGCAAGAGGAAGGCATTGATGCTATGGACTGGCCCGCCCGCTCCCCAGACCTGAATCCAATTGAGCACATCTGGGACATCATGTCTCGCTCCATCCACCAACGCCATGTTGCACCACAGACTGTCCAGGAGTTGGCGGATGCTTTAGTCCAGGTCTGGGAGGAGATCCCTCAGGAGACCATCCGCCACCTCAGGAGCATGCCCAGGCGTTGTAGGGAGGTCATACAGGCACGTGGAGGCCACACACACTACTGAGCCTCATTTTCACTTGTTTGGACATTACATCAAAGTTGGATCAGCCTGTAGTATGGTTTTCCACTTTAATTTTGAGTGTGACTCCAAATCCAGACCTCCATGGGTTGATAAATTGGATTTCCATTGATTATTTTTGTGGGATTTTGTTGTCAGCACATTCAACTATGTAAAGAAAAAAGTATTTAATAAGATTATTTCATTCATTCAGATCTAGGATGTGTTATTTTAGTGTTCCCTTTATTTTTTTGAGCAGTGTACATCAAACACATTCTTTCCATGCGTTTGATGCCATTCCATTTGTTGCATTCCAGCCATTATTATGAGCCGTCCTCCCTTCAGCAGCCTCCACTGCAGTATACGGTATAAACGGTATACTGCCCAAGACTACTCCAGGGTGAAGAGTGGCTGAACTGATCTAAACTCAGCAGTGGCTGTGTCGGCAGCTGGAGCCCATCCAGACAGGATTTATTTTAATGATCGCGCTACATACGGTGCGTGAGGCTGCCCGTCTGTCTTCTAGCTGGCTGCTGCTCCTCTAGCTGGGAGTGGGGACCTGTCCTGGCACTAGAAGAGCATCCAGGCCAGGCTCAACCGGTGTTGGCGTAAACACATTTGTTATAGTCAAGGGAGGGAGGTTAGCGAGCCAATTTAGGATTGAGATGGGTCATGCACAAACCCCGCAGTGTGCAGTTTACGTTACACGAGTTACTATCTGACACAGACACTTAGTGTTGTTTGAGATGGAGGAACTGAGCTGCCTTCAAAGTGACCTTTTGAAGTGAGACTGACTTTCAAGTAGGTTGTGCACTGTTTTCTGCCTTAAGTTGGATTTACATAAAGCAGCTGTTTTAAAAAGCAACTGTTTTCACTCTTGCAACTTCACTTATAACAGGAAGCAACTCATTCACGTTTGAAATTGCATGCAATATCCAATTCAATCATAGTCGATAAATAGGCACTTCTTTACGGCAGTGTTCTACAATTTAGGTCCTGGGGACCACCAAGGGTGTGGACATTTCTGTTCTATCCCAGCGCTAAACACACCACATTAAACTTATCAGGGGCTTGAATGTGCAAAAGCTGTGGGTCCCCAAGATCACGACTGAAGAGCATTGCACTACTGTAAGAATGTGTTACAACAAGTTGTACCATCATATCAAAGCTTTCTGTGCAGCTGGAGATGAAAGTCGGTAGCCCCACTCCAACCATTGGTAAAGCAACGTCATTCCATTTCAGAAGCACATGAGAACCCATTTGGACCAGGATTCATTTTGTTTTCAAATACGAGCTGCAGCACAGATAAGGAGTTCAAGCACTCAAGGATCCAAAAAAAAGGACGTTGCTATGATGTGAACATTTATTAAATAACCTCTCAAACAGAGTAACATAAAACTCTTATTTCCTTTCAGTTTCACAGACTGTGCTGAGGGGGACTTTCCACAGGGAGTCTACAGTGCCACTGTGAGTTCTGGGCGATTGGAGCAGCCTCGGTCTTCAGAATTAAAACAACGGGGCAAAACCGGCTCTCCTTAGCCTGTGCATCTCTACCGTAGAATGGAAATAGAGGCATTGGGCATTTCATAGAGCTCCAGCACCGACCCACCACCAGGGAGGAAGTATAGGCTAACAGACCCAGAGACACCAGGGTCGTGCTCATTAGGGCATGCAACGGAGAAAAAAAAATGCCACGAAAAATGAAAA
Organism: Salmo salar; assembly: GCF_965601325.2. NCBI lineage: Eukaryota > Metazoa > Chordata > Actinopteri > Salmoniformes > Salmonidae > Salmo > Salmo salar. The sequence continues at coordinate 52,020,944 of NC_138292.1, read as the reverse complement.
TGTGTGTTTCTTATTGGACGCTGACCCTGTTCTCAGCCTGTTCTCATCCTGTTTTGTTTACATTCCCTAAATTGCTGTTTTAGCGCCCATTAGCCTTTAGCTCCTTAGCCTGTGAGGGTCAACCCGTTGCATCGCTGCCTGTCCAAACAGGCCCCTAAATTAATCAATAGCGCTTCCTAGACAGGAGAAAAATGGCGAGAAAACTGCCAGGACTGGTTCAAACAACCCTAACGCAGTCTGTAACTCACTAAAGGCTTTTGGAATTTTTATGAGGCCTGAGTCAACCAGTATACACAACCAGGAGGAATTATGCCATTGGTTTCCCATTACCACGTGTGGACCAATGCATTTTGTAGGTCCCCATAAGTAAGATTCTTTAGGAAGCACAGGTGGATCCCAGATTTATGCAATGGGCCATGTTAAGGGGAAAGGGAAAGAGTACAATTATTTGCCTAGTAACTTGAGCATTTCCTCATTGTCTAGTAGGTGCTAACATGCTATTGCGCTAATGGTCAGAGAAACCAGCATGACCCTGCTGCCTGTATCAGTGTCTGCAGGAAGTACTGCTTCGGCGCTTCTGGAAACATCCTGTTGTAGTGCACGGCCACAGATGACACAGGGACCAGCTGCATTAAACTGTTGCCAATTTCCTTGAATGTGTACAAACGTGTATCTGGTGTTGTGCATTTTCCAAATATCGCCTAGCATTTGTTCCCAACGGAATAAGTATATCAATTGAAGTTGACATGTCCTTTGAACTGTCAAACAGAAAAGTACACAGGACAATATCCTAAGCAATTTTAACACCCACAGTGTTCAAATAAACACTTTCAACATGTACATATAATTATCCGGAAAAGCGTTCAATTAAAACTTTGAAAAGTGTTGATAAATGAACACATTTTAAAAGTCACTGTCCATCAATCAAGAACTTTAGCGTGTTCGGCTCCAAACACTTTGGGTGATAATGTATATTTCAAAATAGTGACAAGAGACAACATATAGATGTGCAATGTTTGGGGGCAAATAAGTCAAAGCCTTGCAATCACAGAAAGGGGACATTTTCTTATCCTTTAAGACCTTAACAGAGTGCATTTGTGCAAAGTCCCAGGACCGCTGGAAAACAATCAATTAGGAAACAATAATATTTTTTTCTCTTTTCGATTTGTTAGCTGATACGGCAGGGGAGTCTGAATACCCGCCGCACAATATCATGGTCAGTCTGTTTATTTTCCTACTGTTTAGGCCTAACACCCGGAAAATGTTCAAATGAAACCTTTCAGGCCTGGACACTACTCTGCTTCTCATAAACTAATGACTGAGGCAAATGTCAAATTATTATAGAAAATAAACAAGCCACTATTTAAGCTTGCAGGGTGGATTACTTCCTATCAAATTTCTCTTGAAAACCCTATCTGTACTCTAGGTAGAGGATTGTTTTCCTTTAAGATCATACCATAGTGTTGTTTCCAGTGTAGTATTGCTGTCATTTCATATTACTTTGAGATCTTGACACCAGATACCAATTCTAGTAGCCACAAAAGCCAGGCTTTGCTTGTAGTGAAATGTGTTTGCATTCACCACGTCAACAACAGAACCAATCATTATAGACAAAAGATACATTACATCAAGACACAGAGCATGTTAGGCTTCCAAAAGCAACATTCTCACAGTAGTTTAGACGTTTTTGGTTTGGTTACACACTCAGACGTAAAGTTCATAGACCTTGAATCTGGGGCTTGCGTGACAAGCAAGCAGAGCTACACTGTTTTCCATAGCAGACAAAGTTCAGCTTCATGCGTGCGTCTGTATGTGTGTAGGGACTGATAAGAGAAGCCCTCCAATCTACGGTCCAAACAGTCACTGATCTATCAGGGGTCGTCCTTCTTCACAGCTGTGACAAAACAAACTCAGTCACCTTGCTAGCCAACTGTGTGGAGAGAACTACAGCAGCTCGAAGGGTTCAGAGACACACACCCAAGCAAAATGGCAGTTACATCAGTAACTGACACATCAGTGTATTTTTTTCTCTATTGGTCTAACAACTTAAAGAGGCTATATGTAGCATCTGCCCGGAGGTGCTCTTGAGCCAAAGGAGGTACCCTAAATGGACAGAAATAGCCCATTGTCCAGAAATGACCTCATTGGACAGAGAGGCACATTTTCTCACAACCATGAGAAAAAGCATACATTGTTTCCCTAATACTATTAAATGGATTTCTGTGATTTCATAAAACAGGAAATTAATTTATTAACGTATAATATGCATATGAAACATGCAGACAACATCCAAGCCAAAATTTGACTTAAACAATGACAAAACTAAACTTCCATAGTGTATCTTTAAGGCAATTGTCCTCTAAAACACAACACAACCTTTTTCAGTAAGGGCCCAAAGCTGGCGGTAAAGGGGCGTTCCTCGCATGCAGGAAATGTGAAGGTCGTCCTGGCGATGGATGACTCAAATACAGCCTATCAGTAGCATTGGGTGCAGCCTGCCAGGAAGTCCCTGTTTAAAGAAATGGACTCTAGTTTTTATATCAGAGAGTTCAGAACAATAGAGAGAGAAGATACACAGCAATTTGGCTGTGGGCCTGGGGACTGCAATGAACCCCTGGCGAGAACCTATAGGGGCCCCAACAGAGGCATACCTTAGTGAATTAGTCCTCTCGAGGGGGACAGATTGTGGAATGAAGTAAGGATAACCCATGAGAGTTTGGCAGTAGAGTACCATTAACAGCTGAAACCTCACCTCTTTAAGGAATACCTGGGATAGGATAAAGTAATCCTTCTAACCCTCCCCCCCAAAAAATATATAGATGTACTATTGTAAAGTGGTTGTTCCACTGGATATCATAAGGTGAATGCACCAATTTGTAAGTCGCTCTGGATAAGAGCGTCTGCTAAATGACGTAAATGTAAATGTAAAAATTAACAGCTGGTGAGAGAGGCGCAAGGGGCAGCTCCCAATACAACTCAATCGAAGGTATTCGAATTGCTTTGCATGGAATTATTTTCCATCCTTTTGTAAAAATTGCATCACCTGTCAACCGGTTAACAGTACACACCAACTCTGTATATAGAATGGTTAAGACTTCAAAGTTTGTCAAGAAATTAGGCTTAATGAGTGCATACTAGCAGCGTGGTTCAGCTGGTGTGTGTGGATAGACTGGATGAATAACACAGTACTGTATTATAACCCTAGTACAGTTCTGTCTGGTGGAGGGGTGAAGACTGATCTCACACACAAGTATAGGTTGAGTTCCTACCCGACTAGATGTGTACAAATGGTTGCGTGCCACATCATTAACTGTGCAGTCGGGCATCAGATGGCTATATCATATGATGTGGTTAGCTTATATGTTAAATACATATCCAAGCGTAGTAAGTTCTGGCATGCAATGAAGCAATGAAGTCGGGAAGGAACTCAATCATAAAGTAGGGGACGCATCGGAACCAACGATCAGTCCAACACCGTCTGTGGTCGACCATTGCTCACAGGTGTGTGCCGCACCCTCGCCGTTAGTTGGCCGTGAGCAATTGGCCGTCATTCCCAGATTCATGTATAATTGTAACGCCCTGGCCATAGAGGGGTTTTTGTTCTTTATTTTGGTTAGGCCAGGGTGTTACATTGGGTGGGCGTTCTATGTGCATTTTTCTATGTTGGTTTGTTTCATTGATTTTGGCCGTGTGGCTTCCAATCAGGCACAGCAGTAGAGTGTTGTTGCTGATTGGGAGTCACACATAAGTGCCTGTTTTTCCATTGGGGTTTTGTGGGTAATTGTTTCTGTTGTGTGGTTTGCACCTGACAGGACTGTTTGGCTGTCGGTTTTCTTGTTTTGTATAGTGTTCTTTCTGTTATTAAATTCAATGATGAACACTAACTCTGCTGTGCCTTGGTCTACTCTCTCTCCCGACAGCCGTTACAATAATCTTGTTCAGGGCGGACAAAGGGTAAAGAATAGTCAGTGGCCAGCCATCGCTGAATCCTTTCTGTTTAGGCTTAACACTTTTGACTGCCCCCTCCGTTCTTGACTTTTCCTAAATAAGTCTATATAACACACCGTTTGTTGTGTTAGAATGGTTATCCCCCGTTGCCCCTCCTTCTCCCGACAGTTGAAAGTCAGTTGTACCTAGTCAGTTGTACAACTGAATGCCTTCAACTGAAATGTGTCTCCCGCATTTAACCCAACCCCTCTGAATCAGAGTGGTGCAGGGGATTACCTTAATCAACATCCACGTCTTCGGCGCCCGGGGAACAGCCTTGCTCAGGGGCAGAACGACAGATTTTACCTTGTCACACCTTTCGGTTACTGGCCCAACGCTCTAACCACAAGGCTACCTGCCATGCCCATCATCTAATCACCCCAATAATTGACTCGAAACTAAACCTGAACTATACTGAAACTGATTTCACACATACAACAACAGATTAAATAAATTAAGTAAAGTATAATGGGGAAAAAGGGGGTAAATGGGTTGATGAGCGAGGGAAAGTGAACAATGCATAATTATGGAATCACCAACTGTGAATAAAGAACAGGGCGGGCCATTCTATTGTATTGATCTGTTCTAATTATAATCTACAAAATGGTATGTCCCCTATATCAGGGTTGGCAAGGGGAGAAATGTCACCATGAACAATTTCTTCACTCCACTGTCAATGGCAGACACCATGAACAAATTGAGGTGGGAGCTCGTTCCCTCCCTCTGCGCAAAATAAGGCACCTGCACAGCCGTTGTACTCCACAATGGTGCTGAAGAATGACAAGGCGACGGGGACACAATAAAGAGAGAACTATTACGCATTACTAAACAAAAGTACAGTGCATTCGGAAAGTATTCTGACTCCATTTTCTACATTTTGTTACGTTACATACATTCTAAAATAGATTAAATGGATTACACACAATACCCCATAATGACAAAGCAAAAACATGTTTTTATAAACTTTTGCAAATGTAAAAAAATTCTAACTGAAATATCACATTTACATAAGTACTCAGACCCTTTACTCAGTACTTAGTTGAAGCACCTTTGGCAGCGATTACAGCCTCAAGTCTTCTTGGGTATGACGCTACAAGTTGGCACACCTGTATTTGGGGAGTTTCTCACATTCTTCTCTGCAGCTCTGTCAGGTTGGATGGGGAGCGTCACTGCACAGCTATTTTTAGGTTCTGGCTGGGGCACTCAAGGACATTCAGAGACTTGTCCTGAAGCCACTTCTGCATTGTCTTGGCTGTGTGGTTAGGGTCATTGTCCTGTTGGAAGGTGAACCTTCGCCCCAGTCTGAGGTTCTGAGCGCTCTGGAGCAGGTTTTCATCAAGGAGCTTTCTGTACTTTGCTCAGTTCATCTTTCCCTCGATCCTGACTAGTCTCCCAGTCCCTGCCGCTGAAAAACATCCCCACAGCATGATGTTGTCACCACCATACTTCACCGTAGGAATGGTGCCAGTTTTCCTCCAGACGTGACGCTTGGCATTCAGGCCAAAGAGTTCAATCTTGGTTTCATCTGACCAGAAAATCTTGTTTCTCATAATCTGAGAGTCCTTTAGGTACCTTTTGGCAAATTCCTTTTACTGAGAAGTGGCTTCCGTCTAGCCACTCTGCCATAAAGGCCTGATTGGTGGAGTGCTGCAGAGATGGTTGTCCTTCTGGAAGGTTCTCTCATGTCCACAGAGGAACTCTGGAGCTCTGTCAGAGTCAACATCAGGTTCTTGGCCACCTCCCTAACCAAGGACGTTCTCCTCCAATTGCTCAGTTTGGCTGGGCGGCCAGCTAGGAAGAATCTAGGTGGTTCCAAAACTTCTTCCATTTAAGAATGATGGAGGGCACTGTGTTCTTGGGGACCTTTAATGATGCAGACATTTTTTGGTACCCATCCCCAGGTCTGCGCCTCGACACAATCCTGTCTCGGAGCTCTACGGACGATTGCTTCGACCTCATTTTGGGGTTTTTGTTCTGACATGTCAACTGTGGCACTGTCAACTGTGGGACCTTATATAGACAGGTGTGTGCCTTTCCAAATCATGTCCAATCAATTGAATTTACCACAGGTGGACTGCAATCAAGTTGTAGAAACATCTCAAGGATGATCAATGGAAACAGGATGCAAGATGCACCTGAGTTCAATTTCGAGTCTCATAGCAAAGGGTCTGAATACTTACGTAAATAAGGTATCTGTTTTTTATTTTTAATACATTTGCAAACATTTCTAAAAACCTGTTTTTGCTTTTCATTATGGGGTATTATGTGTAGATTGGAAAAATATATATATTTAATACATTTTACAATAAGGCTATAACGTAACAAATGTGGAAAAAGTCAGGGGGTCTGAATACTTTCGAATGCACTGTGTGTCAAGCAAGTGAAAAGTATTAAGATTTTTGTAAACTGTTGGACGAGGGATAACAGCTAAATAAAATCCAAATTATGCCATTCCGTGACGACGCACACAATGTAAGCACGAGCTGACAATAATTAACTATTTTTGACTGCTGTCATAGACACTTATATTCATTATAATGCCATTATTGCTTTTCTGATGATTTTCACAATTTATCAAGGCTACTTGTCGCTTATAATGATGTTTAGGCTACTGATGTTTTAATCATTTGACCACGCATCTTGCTGACCGTGTGTCTTGGTAGTTGGGGCATTTATTTTATGTCATTATAAAGAGAAGCTGTTACCGAGTTTGAACACATATGCTTTCTGTTTCATTGTTGTAACAATGGCACTCCACAAATAAAATTGATTCACCACTTGAATTTGGGTGTTTTCTGTTTTTACATATAGCATACAATAACATAAACTAATGAAAATGCTGTAGTGTTATTTGAAATAAAATAACAATCGTATTCTAATGTTACCCAAGGCCTTCATAAACACAACCAAATAATTATTTTTGCGATATCATATATGAAATGTATGAATTACACTGTTAGAATGTTGCAGTCAGAATGACTCCTCATTAGCTTGAAGGGGGTCCCTCGAGGCCCAGTGGTTCTAGTGTTAAGAGGGAGAGGTTCTTGTGTGGGAGTGCGGCACATTGGTAGTGCTGTAGTGCCCCAAGCACATATGGCCAATAACTGCATGAGATCAAATCCCACCGCCCCTTTCCTCATGAATAAACTGAAAAACATATGTTAGGACGACAGAGCTCTATTGTCCTTACAAAGAAAAAGGAGGTGGTAATGGAGGAAAAGAGAATCTGGACTCTTTAGTAATAGGGAATACCCCATTCTCTCTGTTTTTTGTCATATGACTCAAATATCCTAGCATATGGAAAGTAGCATATCGTAGTAATAGTTTAAGTCTTAATAAATGTATGTAATATTAAATTAATTACACAATTTAATAATCACCAAGTCATTTTATTGTGAGTAACACTGATTTTGTTTTGTTTCAAGCAGTGGTGTAAAGTACTTAAGTAAATACTTTAATGTACTTTATATATTTTTTCCAGTGTAAATAGTAAAGTAAACGCAACATGTAAAGTGTTGAGCCCATGTTCCATGAACTGAAATAAAACATTCCAGAGATGTTCCATATGCGCAAAAAGCGTATTTCTCTCAAATGTTGTGCACAAATGTGTTTACATCCCTGTTAGTGAGCATTTCTCCTTTGCCAAGATAATCCTATGCCCTCCCAGGCCCACCCATGGCCAGTCATGTGAAATCCATAGATTAGGGCCTAATGAATTTATTTCAATTGACTGATTTCCTCATATGAACTGTAACTCAGTAAAATCTTTGAAATTGTTGCATGTTGCATTTATATTTTTTGTCAGTATATATTTTTGACAACTTTTACATCAGTACATTCCTAAAGAAAATAATGTACTTTTTACTCCATACATTTTCCCTGACACCCAAAAGTACTCGTTACATTTTGACAGGAAAATGGTCCAATGTATGCACTTATCAAGAGAACATCCCTGGTCATCCCTACTGCCTCTGATCTGGCGGACTCACTAAACACAAATGCTTCGTTTGTAAAGGATGTCTGAGTGTTGGAGTGTGCCCCTGGCTGTCCGTAAATAAAATAAATAAAACATTGACAATTGCGCTGTCTGGATTGCTCAATATAAGGAATTTAAAATGATTTACACTTTTACTTTTGATAATTAAGTATATTTTAGCAATTACATTTACTTTTGATACTTAAGTATATTTAAAACTTTGTATTTTACTGGGTGACTTACACTTTTACTTGTGTCATTTTCTATGACGGTATCTTTACTTTTAGTCAAGTATGACAATTGAGTAATTTTTCCACCACTGGAATGCAATGTGCACTATTCAATTATTATTTCCCCCATTAAATCACTGTTATTTGACTGAAAGTCGCAGGGACCTGACTGGGTACCAGCTGGAGAAGGGGGGGGGGGGGGGGGGGTTATGAGCTCTCTACAGGATGGGGTAGTGTGCGTAGGCTCCTTAGTACGTTCAGAACTCTTGGTGTAAGGTGTGAGGTGTTGGACTGACAGACGCAGGGACCCGGGTTCCTGTCCATATCAGGGCTACTTTCCGAATTTTCGTTCATACATTGCATTCGGAAAGTATTCAGACCACTTGCCTTTTTTTCACATTTTATTACGTTACAGCCTTATTCTAAAATGTATTAAATTAATGTTTTTCTTCATCAATCTACACACAATACCCCATAATGACAAAGCAAAAACAGGTTTTTAGACATTTTTGCTAATTTATTAAACATAAAAACAGAAATACTTTAATTACATACGTATTCAGACCCTTTGCTATGAGACTCGAAATTGAACTCAGGTGAATCCTGTTTCCATTGATCATCCTTGAGATGTTTCAACAACTTGATTGGAGTCCCCCTGTGGTAAATTAAATTGATTGGACATAATTTGGAAAGGCACACACCTGTCTATATAAGGTCCCACAGTTGACCAGTTCATGTCAGAGCAAAAATGTCTGCAGCATTGAAGGTCCTCAAGAACAGTGGCCTCCATCATTCTTAAATGGAAGTTTGGAACCACCAACAATCTTCCTAGAGCTGGCCGCCCAGCCAAACTGAGCAATCGGGGGAGAAGGGCCTTGATCGGGGAGGTGACCAAGAACCTGATGGTCACTCTGACAGAACTCAAGAGTTCCTCTGTGGAGATGGGAGAATCTTCCGGAAGGACAACCATCTCTGCAGCAGTCCACCAATCAGGCCTTGTTGGAGTTTGCCAAAATGCAGGATCGAGGGAAAGATGAACAGAGCAAAGTACAGAGAGATCCATGATGAAAACCTGTTCCAGAGCGCTCAGGACATCAGACTGGGATGAAGGTTCACCTTCCAACAGGACAACGACCCTAAGCACACAGCCAAGTCTCTGAATGTCCATGAGTGACCCAGCCAGAGCCCGGACTTGAACCCGATCGAACATCTCTGGAGAGACCTGAAAGTAGCTGTGCAGCGACGCTCTCCATCCAAACTGACAGAGCTTGAGAGGATCTGCAGAGAAGAATGGGAGAAACTCCCCAAATACAGGTGTGCCAAACTTTTAGCATCATACCCAAGAAGACTCGAGGCTGTAATCGCTGCCAAAGGTGCTTCAACAAAGTATTGAGTAAATGGTCTTAATACTCATGTAAATGTGACATTTCCGTGTTTTTTTTTTATACATTTGCAGATTGTAGATTGATGAGGGAAAAAACGATTTAATCAATTTTAGAATGTCTGTAAAGTAACAAAATGTGGAAAAGGTCAAGTGCCCTGAATACTTTCCAAATGCACTGTATAGGCCTATGCTTATTCATTATTATTTTAAGAATAGGCCTATCTGTTATTATAATATTATATGTATTATATATTCTTATAGTATAATTAATATGATACCATATTCATATTATTATTATTACACATGTAAAAATATGTTATTATTGTTTTCAATATTATGATTATTATGTTGCTGCAAAAATAAATAACTTTTAAATATGCCTACCTGGAGAAGATAAATAACAAATTCAATAAGTTATAATGTGCTACTCACTTTCAGTGTTTACTTACTTTCGTCCTTCCATTTATTCTGTAGTTTCCCAGTTTACCATTACAGTGTCGGACCATGTCATCCATGCGACTCATGAGAAAGGCTATCTTCTCACAACCAGGTTCTCTTCCTTCAGTCCAGGTTATTTTGTCTCCTCGTATATCTTTAGTGGAGTCACTTCTTTGACTAACCAACTGCCCATCGGTAAATTTACCAGTCTTGTGGAGGGCTCTCACATCCTCCAAAATACTCTGTCCTGTCTCTTCTCCAAGAAAATTGTCAACAACACAAATGCCATGCTTATTCATACATGGAACAATATAGTCCATAGCCAGTTTTTGCGGGGGGGACATCGTTTGTCCGTTGGTCTTAGACCTGAGTTTAATTCCTTCCCCAGACTGCTTGCTGTCAGACACACTACCCGAGCTAGTTGCTGAAGTGATCAAATCTTTAATTCTTTCGCCATCTGCAGGCGGATTTGAAAACCCAGTGTTTGTGGTGCTCTGAGAAGCTGTTTTATTCTGTTGTTCTGTGCTTTTCTTTTTTAGCTGCTTGTCTTGCCCTCCTTTCGCAGTCCGTGCGGGCTGTTGTGTTGATTCGGGCTGTGGCTGACACTGAGGTTTCTCGGCCTCTTTGCAAAACTGCTTGTGCTTCTTCCAGTCCGCTTTCTGGTGTTCTTTACTACAGTAGAAAGAGTTCCGACACCGTCCACATTTAAGCAGGTTTTCCATCTTTCCACAAAGCTCACAATACTGCTGGTCCCTGTCCAAATCGGTCCCGGCGGCCCGTTCCTTTACGCTCTCTCTCTCCATGCTTATACAAGAGCGAGTGCCACTTTAAACCCAGGTCTTTTCACGCGTTTCTACCGTGCAAGTTTAGAAGACTCCTGAAACAATACAAACGAAACTGGAGAGCGGGGGCAACCCAGGTAAATAATTGAATCACGTGGTGACTTGCGCTCCTTTTGGGTTTCGTAGTAGATAAAATACTGTTTGAACGCGACATAACAAATTGTCTGACTCTTGTTTGCAGTGTGTCGTTCTGGTCGAGTCGCATGGCGACGACGCACCGTACACCCCCCCACCCCCCCAACTTCACTCCACACGTAGCCCAAAGTAACCCAACCCCTGACGTCAGCATAACGAGGGCATGGCCAACGGTTAAGAGCCAAGGCCCATTCATAAGGTTGAAACAAAGCGTGCAGTTTTTTTGAATTCGTTGTTGTTTTTGTCATTCAAATCATTATTAACTATAACCACTCATTATTTTACATTTTCAGTTAAAGTTAAAGTGGTTGTTTACCTATGCATGTTATGTTTACTGCTTATGAATGCGTTTCTAAGTTATGAATGTGTTATGAAGTCCTTAGGTACATTTCATGATTTGATGTCCCCAATATTCTTCTCATCATTAAATAGAAAGTGTTTCGACCCGCAATGAAGCTTTGTTCATTTGCAATATGTCTTTCATCAAATTTACTTTTTATACTAGGATAAAGAGTGAACTTAGCCGAACATAAAAAACTGTATATTCAGAGTTGATTTAAAAAAATATGATGCTACATTATAAATATAATAACATAATAATCATAAACCAGAAATACCCGGACTGTAATAATAAGAAACAGCAACACCTTATCAAAACTGTTGACAACAATTTTGTTTGACTCATTCACTGAAAATAGATCCTGGCAAAAGGTCGTGTTCCTTTACCTAGAAATTCCTCTGCACCAGCAGCATATAATACATGAGGATTAATATTAAACCGAGTTGAACACCTGCTTGGTAAATATTGGCACTGCTACAGGAACTGAGTCCGGCTGCACGTACACAGTTGGCTTCAGTCTTTTTAGAGAGGAGGACCTCATATAACACTCGACCTTTACCTCTCCCAAAGAAGAAGGCATGAATGTGTTTCATTGTACAAACAAGGAAGACCAACCTGCAACCTTACTGTCTCCGTGCAGGGTTATAATAAACCATGAATTGGAAGTGTATCATTGCTAAAGTCAAAATTATACTGCTCAACTTTGGAATAAAAGGGTGTTGGGGCATTTAAAAAGTTGAGCATGCACTTTAAATAAAATATAGTTAAAATATCAACAACAACAAAAAGATTTTGATTGGAATAATACCCATTTTGCTGTATAATCAGAGGGACAAAAATGTAATTTAAAAAAACAACAACAACACAAATCACCAAGTAGAAACGTTTGGTAACACTTTCTATGAGGCACCAATACTTTAAAATTGTATTATGCCTTAAGATATACTTATAGTAAATTATAACACTAGAAAGTGTTAACAAGTTTCTTCTAGGCACCAGGGCCAACTCAGCCACTTCATTACATGAGTTGTGTGTCAAGACACTGATTATGACATGCCACCCTTGGATAAGACATAAAATTACCCAAAGATTATTATTTCTCATTGCTATCTTAGAGAGAGGTAGAGAATTGGTCTGGGGCAGACATTTTGTCTGACAAGTTTTTGAAGGGAACATTAGGGGCTTTTTCTAACTGCTTTTTACTGTAGTTATCTAAAAGCTTGAAGTTAATTTTAGATTACAGTCCTGGATGAATTGCTTTTTCATCCATGCTGATTTGACCACTGGCCCTTTCCCAACAATTCAAGCTTTCTTAAAAACAAATATAGTTTTTAATCAACATTTCAAAATGGATCGACAGCCCAACATTGTGGTGGTTATCTCACAGCAAAAAAGCAAGTGTTAAATCAGAAGTGTCTATATTGTCCTATACCACACGGTGTTAGCTATCTCTGTGTAGTGTGGAACAATATAGACACTTTTTTGTGTTACATTTAATCCTATTAGTGTTAGCTTTCAGGGACTTTCATTAACTATAAAGAGTTGAACATTAACACTAATACAGTTGACTACGTTTGAACACTGTAGAGTTTTAACTTGAATTATACAATGTAAAACCTTAAGGTTAAGATGTTCTCACAGAGGGCAAGTCTTTATAGTGGTTGTTGTTTGCACAGTAACCATTAACATCTCTCAGTGGTTAAATCAGTGGCTTAATTATCCCTGATATGAAAAGTGCTTTGATAAGGTCGGTCTGAGTAATAGTTTGCTTGCTGGAACTTTTTCTGCTAACGCTATCTTAGATAAGCTAAGAAGGGAGGCTATTTTCACAACAACTTTTGGTAACTTTCTATGAGGCACATGCATTTATAATGCCTTTATAATGCATTTATAATGCCTACCCTTGTAGTGCATTATAACACTTTCTGTGAACTGTCATAAGAACTCAGAAGTAGATATAACATCCTTATAATACACTCTCTCACCTCTGAATTCTGAAATACCCCTTTGTACAGTACCAGTCAAAAGTTTGGACACACCTACTCATTCAAGTTTTTTTTAAACAATTTTCTACATTGTAGAATAGTGAAGACATCAAAACTATGAAATAACACATATGGAATCATGTAGTAACCAAAAAAGTGTTAAACAAATGAAAATATATTTATAGTTGCGGTTGTCGTAAGGATTGGACCAAAATGCAGCGGCAATATGTATACTCATCTTCTTTTTATTTTGAAGAAGGAGAAACAAATAAATACGTATACAAAAAAAGAACAAAACAAAACAGTCCTGTCAGGTGCACAAACACTAAACAAGGAACAACTACCCACAAAATCCCATAGAAAACACACCCCTCTTAAATAGGACCTTCAATTAGAAGCAACGAGGAGCAGCTGCTTCCAATTGAAGGTCAACCCCATTAACTAAACATAGAAATAGAAAGACTAGAACGAACATAGAAATATACTAACATAGAACATTAACCACAAACCCCGAAACACATAAAACAAACACCCCTCTTACATAAGAACATAGCCCAACAAACCCCGAAACACTCTAAACAAACACCCCCTGCCACGTCCTGACCAAACTACAATAACAAATAACCCCCTTACTGGTCAGGACATGACAATATTTGAGACTCTTCAAAGTAGCCACCCTTTCCATTGATGACAGCTTTGCACACTCTTGGCATTCTCTCAACCAGCTTCACGAGGTAGTCACCTGTAATGCATTTCAATTAACAGGTGCGCCTTGTTAAAAGTTAATTTGTGGGATTTATTTCCTTCTTAATGTGTTTGAGCCAAATAGTTGTGTTGTGACAAGGTAGGAGTGGTATATAGAAGATAGCCCTATTTGGTAAAAGACCAAGTCCGTATTATGGCAAGAACAGCTCAAATAAGTAAAGAGAAAGGACAGTCCATCATTACTTTAAGACATGTAGGTCAGTCAATGCGAAACATGGCCTTCATGGTCGAATTGCTGCAAAGAAACCACTACTAAAGGACACCAATAATAAGAAGAGACCTGCTTGGGCCAAGAAACACGAGCAATGGACATTAGACTGGTGGAAATCTGTCCTTTGGTCTGATGAGTCCAAATTTGAGATTTTTGGTTCCAACCGCCGTGTCTTTGTGAGACGCAGAGTAGGTGAACGAATGATGTGTGGTTCCCACCGTGAAGCATGGAGGAGACGGTGTGATGGTCTGGGGGTGCTTTGCTGGTGACACTGTCAGTGATTTATTTAGAATTCAAAGCACACTTAACCAGCATGGCTACCACAGCATTCTGCAGCGATACACCATCCCATCTGGTTTGCGCTTAGTGGGACTATCATTTGGACAATGACCTAAAACGCACCTCCAGGCTGTGTAAGGGCTATTTGACCAAGAAGGAGAGTGATGGAGTGCTGCATCAGATGACCTGGCCTCCACAATCACCCAAACTCAACCCAATTGAGATGGTTTGGGATGAGTTGGACCGCAGAGTGAAGGAAAAGCAGAAGTGCTCAACATACGTGGGGGAACTCCTTCAAGACTGTTGGAAAAGCATTCCAGGTGAAGCTGGTTGAGAGAAGGCCAAGAGTGTGCAAAGCTGTCATCAAGGAAATGGGTGGCTACTTTGAAGAATCTCAAATATATATATATTTTTTGTTTACTACTGTCACGTCCTGACCAGTATAGAGGATATTTTGTTATTGTAGTTTGGTCAGGATGTGGCAGAGGTTAGTTGATTTATGTATTACAGTGTTTGTTGGTCACTGGTTTATGTTTGTATTTCTATGGGTATGTTCTAGGTTAGTTCTTCTATGTGTAGGTTGGGTGCTGGACTCTCAATTGGAGGCAGGTGTTTCGAGTTGCCTCTGATTGGGAGTCCTATAAGTAGGTGTGTGTTTTGTTTGTCACTTGTGGGTAGTTGTTTGAGAGCACTGCTTCTCTGTTCCTGCTTCTCTGTTCCTGCTTCTCTGTTCCTGCTTCTCTGTTCCTGCTTCTCTGGTCCTGTCGTTAGTTTCTTTATTGTTTTTCCGTGGTGTTCTCATTGTTATTATAAATATGTTGAGCACGCAACCCGCTGCGCCTTGGTCCCATTCTCTCTTCCACAACAGCTGTGACAACTACATGATTCCATATGTGTTATTTAATAGTTTTGATGTTTTCACTCTTATTCTACAATGCAGAAAAGTTTTTTTTTAAATAAAGAAAAACCCTTGAATGAGTAGGTGTGTCCAAACTTTTGACCGGTACTGTATGTTTGGATAGTAGGTAGGCCTTTATATTCACTTCATGGCCAGCCTGACTGTCATCTCCTCGGTTGCTTATTAGACCCACTTTGCTGCCACATATAAAATGACTCAATAACATTGGCACTGGGGCACAGGGTATGTTTGGCAATAACTCACCTTCTCCTTTCTGCTCCATCTGACGGCGGCAGTGACTTCACTCGCCCCAACACTGAACGCTTTGTTAGGCCCTGCCATGGTGGTAGTGGTGCTGACGTTGGCACCTGAACCCACCCGTAGTGTTGGAAGCATCACAGTATTGGCATTGCCAGTCTTGGCTTGCAGTTGTGTGTTCCTCTCCGATGCACGTGTATGCAAAACAGCTGTGTGTAAAGTGACCTTTTGCAGTGTTATGGATGAAAAGTGCACAACACCAGTTCGTTATGGAGGCAGAGTCAAAATCATAATCAATGATTAATCAATGATTGGATAGAATGAACACAGCAATTTATGGATAAATAGTCTAAGCTATCCATAAATCGTTGCAATTTATCCATTATTCTCACATGGGGGCTTTGAATAAGCCATACCTTCACAGAAGAAGGCTGTAAGCATTTAAAGAGAATGTGGAGAGAGGACTCAAGCAACTGCGCATTCATGACCCACATAAACTCCCACATCTCTCAGTCTGTGATGTGTATTGTCTCACTAGGAAAGGCCCAGTCGACCCAAAGTGATAAGCGCACTGGGTTTTTTAACAGATGCATACCAGATATAAATTCCTGCCCCTATCTACATGGCTGCTCTATTACCACTTCCTTTAGAGGGTGTGACAATATACCAACCCCCTTTAGAAGGTGTTGCAAAAGATGGAGGTCGTTAATATACTATTTAACTGTCTGTGTTTTGCCCTCATTTTTATGTCACTTATGCGGTTCACCGCTCCCATGGAAAACAAGGGTCTTCTTGAGGTTTTGTCGATGTGGGCAGGTTTTGATATTCTTGGATGCCTACCACGCCAGCTCATTTTCGAGTTTGCATCTGAAATGGCACCCTATATTCTTCCCTATCTAGTGCACTTTTGACCAGAGCCCTATGCACTACACAGGAAATAGCAGAGGTGTGGACTCGAGTCACATGACTTGGACTCGAGTCAGACTCGAGTCACAAATATGATGACTTGCAACTCGACTTTGACTTTAACACCAATGACTCGTGGCTTGACTTGGACTTGAGACTTATGACTCGACCTGACTTGATAGCCTCCCCAAACCCAAATATAAAAAAATTATGCTATTAAAAAAAGTGTGCAATGCATCAACTCTTCATTTAACGGATTACAGTTTGAATCGGACAGCAGCCAATCAAATTGTGCCAGCTGAGAAAAAGTTGTGCGTGGCAGTGCAGAGGAATTCAGATGGAGCCCTTAGAAAGATGATACCCCCCCCAAAAAAAAATCTGATATAAAAACTACGCTGTATCAACAAAAAACGGATTGCAACTTGCAAAACATGCAGGAAGAAAACTACAGACGGAGGCGCAACAATTTCCAACTTTGTTCAACATTTGAAGCTGCACAAAGAACGGTAAGTCGTGGCTAATATAGCCAACAGCTATATGTTTTATTACTTTACTAGTGTAGGCTAAAGGAACGTTAAATCAATGAGCCTCCACACAGTCAGTCAGTGCGGGAACGTGATCGTTGCACCCAAGATTGAGCTACAACTGGCTTGGCAGTTGATAGCCTAAATCCTGCCTGATGTTACTGCTGTTCCTAAAACCATTGACATACGTTAGCCTACTGTAACCACACACTGAGTGTGTGTGTGTGTGTGTGTGTGTGTGTGTGTGTGTGTGTGTGTGTGTGTGTTAAGGTTGGGTTGGGCGATTGTGTACAAGCCTACATCGCCCGATTGCGATCCTCGATAGTCGATCACTATTGGGGGGGGGGGTGTCTTTCTCATGGCTACCCATGTATTTCTATGGAAATATAACGTTTATTTGGAAAGTAATAAATATATATATATTTTTAAAAGCATTCATGATTTGCGTAAATGTAATATACTAACTTACTCTTGTTAAAAATATGAAATGGTATTACATTTGGTGAAGAGCACATTATGACTTGTTTAGGATTCAAACTCAAAGTTTAGGACTTGAGACTTGACTTGATACTTGACGGTCTTGACTTGAGACTTGACTCGGACTTGCCCGTCTTGACTTGGGACTTGAGTGCTAAGACTTGAGACTTACTTGTGACTTGTAAAACAATGACTTGGTCCCACCTCTGGGAAATAGGGTGCCATTTGGGATGGATCCCAACTGTTTATTGTGGAGAAAGTCAGGTGTGCTGTCTTTTTTTCTCTCTCCTTCAATTACTTTTCTCCTCGTCACCTTAAATAAACCAGACGGTCCCTGTGTTATTTCAGATCATCAGCGTAGGGGGAAAGTGTGGCCTGAAACATTGCTGAATGTTGAATTGAAAATTAATTTTGTGTTTCATGTAAGTAACCTTTGAGTTACTTTGTATATATAGTTTACTTTAACGTATTAAACATGTTTTATAATAGCCCTAATCGAAATTACCACAATACTTTTTTAAGCATTGCACAATGGATTTTCTCATGGGTTTGGGAATTACTGTCCTACCTTTTTGCGAAATAATGACTCAACCCATGTTAGGGAAAGGTAGGAAAAGTTTAAGCCTCGTCTCTTGCCAATCCACTGATCCAATACTCCACGAGTCACCTAATAGTCACCTTGACTGCTTAATGGCACATTACTGCCAAAGTGCCAAGGGGACACGCCACAAATCATCCAAACATGGGCACTGCCAGGCACCTCTCTGACACATTTATCACCCTACACTGCTCTGCGCTGCCACTCCTGGGGGTGGGGATGGGGTTTAGAGATAGTAAAAACAAACAAACAAATACAGAGAAAAACAAAACACACAAGCTTGGCGAGGAAGGGTTTGTGTGCCTGCCTTGTCACAAGGTAAACATAACAACTTGTCATACGCTGACATAACAACCCTGTCGTAAGTCATAAGGTAGATATAAGGTTGTCATAAGGTAGACAAAAGTCAGCAATGTTTCAGGCCATAGGGCAGCTATACTCTACCCCATTGTTATGCGGTAATAAGCAGGTTTTCCCAAACCTATTTATAACATATTTTCACATGCACCCACACATGCACCCATACATAGGGCAACTATCACTGTAAAACCTGATTAGTTACATTTACTCAAATGGTTTGAGGAAACCGATTGCATTAAACCAATTGAGTAAAAAAATATATTATTTGAGTATACTGTACTGTCAATGTTTGAGTAAGCATAACAAGTGTTCTTGTTAACTGTACTTAAACAAACAGCTCAAATGTAACGTAACACGATGGTGTTGGCTTTACCGGAATATTATTATAATTTTTTTCTCACTTTTATTAAACCAGGTAGGCCAGTTAAGAACAAGTTCTCATTTACAACCGAGACCTGTACAAGATAAAGCAAAGCAGTGCGACACAAACAACAACACAGAGTTACACATGGAATAAACAAACATACAGTCAATAACACAATAGAAAAGTCTATATACAGTGTGTGCAAATGAGGTAAGATAAGGGAGGTAAGGCAATAAATAGGCCATAGAGGAGAAATAATTACAATTTAGCAATTAAAAACTGGAGTGATATATGTGCAGAAGATGAATGTGCAAGTAGAGATACTGGGGTGCAAAGGAGCAAAAAATAAATAAATAACAGTATGGGGATGAGGTAGTTGGATGGGCTATTTACAGATGGGCTATGTACAGGTGCAGTGATCTGTGAGCTGTTCTGACAGCTGGTGCTTAAAGTTAGAGAGGGAGATATGAGTCTCCAGCTTCAGTGATTTTTGCAATTCGTTCCAGTTATTGGCAGCAGAGAACTGGAAGGAAAGGCGGCCAAAGGAGGAATTGGCTTTGGGGGTGACCAGTGAAACATACCTGCTGGAGCGCGTGCTACGTGTGGGTCCTGCTATGGTGACCAGTGAGCTGAGATAAGGCGGGGCTTTACCTAGCAAAGACTTATAGATGACCTGGAGCCAGTGGGTTTGGCGACAAATATGAAGCGAGGACAAGCCAACGAGAGCATACAGGTCGCAGTGGTGGGTAGTATATGGGGCTTTGGTGACAAAACGGATGGCACTGTGATAGACTGCATCCAATTTGCTGAGTAGAGTGTTGGAGGCTATTTTGTAAATGACATCGCCAAAGTCAAGGATCGGTAGGATAGTCAGTTTTAGGAGGGAATGTTTGGCAGCATGAGTGAAGGATGCTTTGTTGCAAAATTGGAAGCCGATTCTAAATTTAATTTTGGATTGGAGATGCTTAATGTGAGTCTGGAAGGAGAGTTTACAGTCTAACCAGACACCTAGGTATTTGTAGTTGTCCACATATTCTAAGACAGAACCGTCCAGAGTACTGTTGCTAGACGTGCGGGCAGGTGCGGGCAGTGATCGGTTGAAGAGCATGCATTTAGTTTTACTTGCATTTAAGAGCAGTTGGAGGCCATGGAAGGAGAGTTGTATGGCATTGATGCTCGTCTGAAGGTTAGTTCACACAGTGTCCAAAGAGGGGCCAGATGTATACAGAATGGTGTCGTCTGCGTAGAGTTGGATCAGAGAATCACCAGCAGCAAGAGCGACATCATTGATGTTTACAGAGAAAAGAGTCGGCCCGAGAATTGAACCCTGTGGCACCCTCATAGAGACTGTCAGAGGTCCGGACAACAGGCCCTCCGATTTGACACACTGAAATCTGTCTGAGAAGTAGTTGGTGAACCAGGCGAGGCAGTCATTTGAGAAACCAAGGCTTTTGAGTCTGCCGATAAGAATGTGGTGATTGACAGAGTCGAAAGCCTTGGCCAGGTCGATGAATACAGCTGCACAATATTGTGTCTTATCGATGGGGGTTATGATATCGTTTAGGACCTTGAGCGTGGCTGAGGTGCACTCATGACCAGCTCGGAAACCAGATTGCATAGCGGAGAAGGTACTGTGGTATTCAAAATGGTCGGTGATCTGTTTGTTGACTTGGCTTTTGAAGACTTTAGAAAGGCAGGGTAGGATAGATATAGGTCTGTAACAGTTTGGGTCTAGAGTATCCTTCCTGTTTGGCCCTGTCCGGGGGTATCGTCGGATGGGGCCACAGTGTCTCCTGACCCCTCCTGTCTCAGCCTCCAGTATTTATGCTGCACTAGTTTATGTGTCGGGGGGCTAGGGTCAGTCTGTTATATCTGGAGTATTTCTCCTGTCTTTTCCGGTGTCCTGTGTGAATTTAAGTACGCTCTCTCTAATTCTCTCTCTCTTTCTTTCTTTTTCTCTCTCGGAGGACCTGAGCCCTAGGACCATGCCTCAGGACTACTTGACATGATGACTCCTTGCTGTCCCCAGTCCACCTGGCCGTGCTGCTGCTCCAGTTTCAACTGTTCTGCCTGTGGCTATGGAACCCTGACCTGTTCACCGGACGTGCTACCTGTCCCAGACCTGCTGTTTTCAACTCTCTAGAGACAGCAGGAGCGGTAGACATACTCTCAATGATCGGCTATGAAAAGCCAACTGACATTTACTCTTGAGGTGCTGACTTGTTGCACCCTCGACAACTGTGATTATTATTATTTGACCATGCTGGTCATTTATGAACATTTGAACATCTTGGCCATGTTCTGTTATAATCTCCACCCGGCACAGCCAGAAGAGGACTTGCCACCCCTCATAGCCTGGTTCCTCTCTAGGTTTCTTCCTAGGTTTTGGCCTTTCTAGGGAGTTTTTCCTAGCCACCTTGCTTCTACACCTGCATTGCTTGCTGTTTGGGGTTTTAGGCTGGGTTTCTGTACAGCACTTTGAGATACCAGCTGATGTAAGAAGGGCTATATAAATACATTTGATTTGATTTGATTTAGAGTGTCTCCTTCTTTGAAGAGGGGGATGACCGTGGCAGTTTTCCAATCTTTGGGGATCTCAGACGATACGAAAGAGAGGTTGAACAGGCTAGTAATAGGGGTTGCAACAATTGCGGCAGATAATTTTAGAAAGAGACGGTCCAGATTGTCTCGCCCAGCTGATTTGTAGGGGTCCAGATTTTGCTGCTCTTTCAGAACATCAGCTATCTGGATTTGGGTGAAGGAGAAAAGGGGGAGGCTTGGGCAAGTTGCTGTGGGGGGTGCAGGGCTGTTGACCGGGGTAGGGGTAGCCAGGTGGAAAGCATGGCCAGTCGTAGAAAAATACTTATTGAAATTCTCAATTATCGTGGATTTATCGGTGCTGACAGTGTTTCCTAGCCTCAGTGCAGTGGGCAGCTGGGAGGAGGTGCTCTTATTATCCATGGACATTACAGTGTCCCAGAACCTTTTTGAGTTTGTGCTACAGGATGCAAATTTCTGTATGAAAAAGCTAGCCTTTGCTTTCCTTACTGCCTGTGTATATTGGTTCCTAACTTCCCTGAAGAGTTGCATATCGCGGGGGCTATTCGATGCTAATGCAGTACGCCACATGATGTTTTTGTGCTGGTCAAGGGCAGTCAAGTCTGGGGGGAACCAAGAGCTATATTTGTTCCTGGTTCTACATTTTTTGAATGGGGCATGGTTATCTCTCTCTCTTTAATGCTCCCTCTCCCTTCCTCTCTCACACCACAATCTCCCTTCTATCTGTATCGTGGAGGTATGCTCTTGCAACAGATGGAGACAATCCAAGTGATAGCAGCAGCGTTGAAAGGAGCCATCTGTAACGGCTGTCTTCAGAAATGAACCAAGGCGCAGCAGGTATGTGAATACTCATATTTAATTACCCAACAAAAGGAGTAAAGCATCCACAGGAAACAATAAACACAACAGCAGCAACAGTTTGCAGGCTAAAAAAAAACGCAGTGCAAAACAACCACCCACAACCCCAAAGAAAAACACACACACCTATATAGGACTTCCAATCAAAGGCAACTCAACACACCTGCCTTCAATTGGAAGTCCCAATCAACAACACAAACATTTAACAAACACAAATCACCTGCCACATCCTGACCAAGACTAACACAATTACTCCCTCTGCTGGTCAGGACGTGACACCATCCAACATTCGACGAAGCTACGTGTCAGACTGTGGCATTCTTTGATGTTAATTGCCGTAGTAAAAATAGATCCAAGTGCCAAACCCTCCTTCCTGTGTCTATTGGGCCTGTAGCTATTGTTTACTGATGGGCCGCTCAAGACCTCATATAACCTCATTTGTATTCATGGTTGTCATTAAGAGTCCCATCTAGTTGATGAAATACTAGCTAAACTGTGTTGATTTTGTGGCTCAGCTACTTTTCTGGTCTTTTATATATGCTTGATGATTTACAGTTCATGTACAGGCTACAATCTTTTCCTTGTTTTTTTCCCTCAGTGTCACAGTTCCGCAAATGTACTGGATGGAGATTATTTTGAGATGATATTGTACCGTCTATTATTCTGTGGTTGGGTGCTAATCATTATAACTAAAGCGCACAATATAAGAGACAAAAAAAGTGCAAAATAAGAGCAAAACACATCTACTGGTGAAAATATACAAATATAAGGATATTGCATAGTATTTATTTTTTCCTTCACTATTTACTGTAAATATTCAGTGTCACACAGGCAGCACAACATATCTTGACGTCAAATGTCAAATCAATTATTTTATTATCATCATGACAAAAAAATATCTGTCATGCCATCAATTCAAAAGAGCTGTCACGAAACCATTCAAACATGCTTCCAGTAGAGGTCGCTGTAATACAGGTAACTGGTCCTCAGCAACTTCAGTCTTACATACTACAGATACAGTATATGAAAATAAAATACCACTATTAAACTGTTTGAAAAAGAACCACATCAATCGACTGAAGACGCTATTTCTATAGTGTTGTAGAGGTTCATCTGTCTATGAATGAAATTCAACAAGTTTCATCTATGCTTACTCTAACTCAGACCAGTATTCAGTTGTTACAGTCACAGGCATTCAGACATACGTTGGATGTTTGCCCCAGTTGGATGTTTGTCCCAGTTGGATGGGCAGGTTTGCCTCAGCACTACCACTAGACCGTAGTTGTGTTCAGTAGGCATGAAACGGAGGGAAACGCACTGAAATGGAGTGAAATGGGGAGGCACTATCTGTACTTGTCCAATAAGAACTACTTATTTCAGTTTTTCATTGTAAAACCTTTAAAACATTTTCTGTTGCATGTCCTAATGAACATGACCCAAACTTGGGCTCATCAGTGCTCCAATTTTGAGTAGTTACACTCACGCCTGGTGGATGAACGCATTACAACAGGTCAACAAGGCGTCTGTCTGGTCAACAATCTGCGCTTCACTGGGCCACTAGTAGTTGTTAAGGGAGTGTCGGGGGGGGGGGGGGTCTTGTCCTCTTTCATGATTTACACAAACCAGCCTCTCCCATCTGCCAGCGTGGCCTAGTTGCGTCACTTTGGCGCACGTGAAATTTGTAAATAGAAATCACCCCCGTTGCGAAGTCAAATATATGTGAGAGCTGAGAGCCAAGGGACAGCAGTTGCCCGGAACCACAGTCAAAATAGAAATGTGTTTTTTGTTTTTTTGGTTGTTTATTTGATCTAATCCCTCCTGTTTTTGATGAGTCAGTGGGTTGAGCATTGCCTCTGTCAGGGCCCTCACGCTTGGCCTCTCTTGGCCTCCCCACGATACGATTTGGAGAACTCTCCCCCACCTCTGTGTTGCTTAACTGGTGTGACCTTTTCCATTTCTCTTCTCTCCTTTTTCTCTGTTTTCTCTCTCTCTGTTCTCTCTGTTCTCTGTCTCCCTGTCTCTCTCTCTTTTCTGGCTACAGTGAGTTTGGCCATGGGTGAAACAAGATGGAGCCTGGAGTTACTACGCTTATCTGCAGGCAAAAGTATCTCTCTGCATGTGTTTTTGTGTGTGAATGGAAGGTTCATGACCTCGATTAAAACATTCTGTACACTTGATTAGTGGTCATAGTTTCCAGTCGGCTGGATTTCACAAGCTATAATCAATGCATGTAGGCTACAGTATGGTGAAAATGCAGGAAGCCATATGGTTATGCTTATGATTAAAAATGCATGCACAGTATGTCAAAAATGGAGCAAGTTACATGGTTATGGTTATACTTAAAGTTCTGGCTAAGGTTATGGTTAAGGTTATAGCTATGGTTAAGGTCATCAAATCAAATACATTTTTTGGGATCACATACAAGTGTTTAGCAGATGTTATTGCGGGTGTAGCGAAATGCTTGTGTTTCTAGCTCCAACAGTACAGTAATATCTATCAAGTAACGTCTAACAATTTCACAACATATACCCAATACACACAAATCTAAGTAAAGGAATGTAATGAAGAATATATAAATATATGGACGAGCCATGTCAGAGCGGCATAAACTAAGATACAGTAGAATAGTATAGAATACAGAATATACATTTGAGATGAGTAATGCAGGATATGTAAACATTATTAAAGTAACTACTGTTCCATTTATTAAAGTGGAAGTCTACAGTTGAAGTCGGAAGTTTACATACACTTAGGTTGGAGTCATTAAAACTCGTTTTTCAACCACTCCACAAATTTCTTGTTAACAAACTATAGTTTTGGCAAGTCGGTTAGGATATCTACTTTGTGCATGACACAAGTCATTTTCCCAACAATTTTTTACAGACAGATTATTTCACTTGTAATTCACTGTATCACAATTCCAGTGGGTCAGAAGTTTACATAAACTAAGTTGACTGTGGCTTTAAACAGCTTGGACAATTCCAGAAAATGATGTCATGGCTTTAGAAACTTCTGATAGGTTAATTGACATAATTTGAGTCAATTGGAGGTTTCAAGGCCTACCTTCAAACTCAGTGCCTCTTTGCTTGACATCATGGGAAAATTGTAGACCTCCACAAGTCTAGTTCATCCTTGGGAGCAATTTCCAAACACCTGAAGGTACTACGTTCATCTGTACAAACAATAGTACCCAAGTATAAACACCATGGGACATGCAGCCATCATACTGCTCAGGAAGGAGATGTGTTCTGTCTCCTAGAGATGAACGTATTTTGGTGCAAAAAGTGCAAATCAATCCCAGAACAACAGCAAAGGACCTTGTGAAGATGTCCACATCTATATCCACAGTAAAACGAGTCCTATACCGACATAACCTGAAAGGGAGCTCAGCAAGGAAGAAGCCACTGCTCCAAAACCGACATAAAAAAATCCAGACTACGGTTTGCAACTGCACATGGGGACAAAGATCGTACTTTTGGGAGAAATGTCCTCTGGTCTGAGGAAACAAAAATAGAACTGTTTGGCCATAATGACCATGTTTTGAAAAAGGGGAGGAAAAAGCGGAACGCTTGCAAGCCGAAGAACACCATCCCAACCGTAAAGCACGGGGGTGGCAGCATCATGTAGTGGGGGTGCTTTGCTGCAGGATGGACTGGTGCACTTCACAAAATAGATGGCTTCATGAGGAAGGAAAATTATGTGGATATATTGAAGCATCATCTCAAGACATCAGTCAGGTAGTTAAAGCTTAGTCGCAAATGGGTCTTCCAAATGAACAATGACCCCAAGCATACTTCCAAAGTTGTGACAAAATGGCTTAACAAAGTCAAGGTATCGGAGTGGCCATCACAAAGCCCTGACCTCAATCCCATAGAAAATCTGTGGGCAGAACTGAAACAGCTTGTGCGCACAAGGAGACCTACAAACCTGACTCAGTTACACCAGCTCTGTCAGGAGGAATGGGCCAAAATTCACCCAACTTATTGTGGGACGCTTGTGGAAGGCTACCCGAAACATTTGACCCAAGTTAAACAATTTAAAGGCAATGCTACCAAATACTAATTGAGTGTATGTAAACTTCTGACCCACTGGGAATGTGATGAAAGAAATAAAAGCTGAAATAAATCATTCTCTCTACTATTATTCTGAAATTTCACATTCTTAAAATAAAGTGGTGATCCTAACTGACCTAAGACAGGGAATTTTTACTAGGATAAATGTCAGGAATTGTGAAAAACTGAGTTTAAATGTATTTGGCTAAGGTGTATGCAAACTTCCAACTTCAACTGTATGTATTAAGCAGCAGCCTCTATGTGCTAGTGATGGCTATTTAACAGTCTGATGGCCTTGAGATAGAGGCTGTTTTTCAGTCTCTCGGTCCCAGCTTTGATGCACCTGTACTGACCTCGCCTTCTGGATGATAGCGGCGTGAACAGGCAGTGGCTTCGGTGGTTGTTGTCCTTGATTATCCTTTTGGCCTTCCTGTGACATCGGATGCTGTTGATGTCCTGGAGGGCAGGTAGTTTGCCCCCGGTGATGCGTCGGGCAGACTGCACCGGCCTCTGGAGAACTCTGCGGTATTTATTATTACAGTTTATTTCAAGTGTGCTTATTGGCTTATTATTCTCACAGATGTAATTGGTTTTGGTTATGGTTTGTTTTAAAATATACCTAAACAGCGACCACATGCAAAAAAACATATATCTCTGAGACCCATCAAATCAAATCAAGCCTTATTTATACATCACATTTCAGACATGGAATGCAACGCAATGTGCTTCAAAGGAAAAAACAAATAAAAAACAATTAAAATAAAAGCAGAAATATTTACTACACAACAAACATAAGATAAAAAACTAAAGAATGACAAAATCTGAATTACTAAAAAAACACCCTAAGAAAAAGCAAAGCTAAAAAGATGTGTTTTAAGATCTCTTTTAAATGTGTCCACAGTTTCACTGGCAGGCTACACCAGAGGCTGGGGGCATATTAACTAAAGGCTGCCTCTCCATGCCTTTTGGTCTTAAGCTTTGGGATAGTTAAAATTCCAGTGCCAGAGGACCTGAGGAACCTACTGGGTACATAACTTAAAAGCATTTCTGACGTGTATTGGGGTGCGCAATTGTGGATTGATTTAAAAAACAATAAAATAATCTTAAAATGAATTCTAAAACTCACAGGCAGCCAGTGCAGATACTTTGAAACCGGTGTAATGTGTGCTCTCTGTCTGGTTGTGGTCAGTACCCGTGCTGCATTATTCTGTATGTTTTGCCAATGGCGTTCTTGGGTAGACCATACAGGAGTGCATTACAGTAGTCAAGCTCTCCTATCTGGTCTACCCAAGAAAGCCATTGGTCAACTGCAAAACATGCAGAATGCTGCAGCACGGGTACTGACCAAGACCAGACGGAGAGCAAACATTACACCGGTTTTTAGGCCTCTGCATTGGCTGCCTGTGAGTATGCTGCCTGTGAGTTTACAGTAGTCAAGCCATCACTGCCAAGACTTAATTGTAATTTCCTTATTTGTATTTATTCAGTTTGTTTTCTAGCTACTACCAGTCTGCATGTCACAGTGTTTTGGGGTGCCAGCACAGCAACCTGTTTCTTAAGTAATGAATCTTTAAGCACTCGGCTGATTCAAGTCCCAAATGATTACATTTGCCTTGCTCGTGTGAGGGTTATTTGTAGCAAGTTTTACTTTTCACACCACTACTCAAGTAGCACATGCTTCCAGAGATTTCCCATGATTTTTGGGGAATTCTTAATTCCTGTCTCCTTCACAGACTGCTTTATATTTATAGTTTCTTCCGAATGTTATTTTCTTCCTGTGGCTTCTTGCCCCAATTATGAGTGAAGCTGTAAAATAGGCCTACTGTGTACTATGAGGGGTGTGTTGTGTGTGTTTGTGCGTGTGCTTATAGATTTTTTATTTTTTATTTTATTTCACCTTTATTTAACCAGGTAGGCAAGTTGAGAACAAGTTCTCATTTACAATTGCGACCTGGCCAAGATAAAGCAAAGCAGTTCGACAACATACAAAAACACAGAGTTACACATGGAGTAAAACAACATACAATCAATGATGCAGTAGGAAAAAAAAATAAGACTATATACAATGTGAGCAAATGATGTGAGATAAGGGAGGTAAAGGCAAAAAAATGCCATGGTGGCAAAGTAAATAAAGTATAGCAAGAAAAACACTGGAATGGTAGATTTGTAGTTTGAAGAAAGTTCAAAGTTAAAATATAAATAATATGGTGCAAAGGAGCAAAATAAAATAAATAAATACAGTAGGGGAAGAGGTAGTAGTTTGGGCTAAATTATAGATGGGCTATGTACAGGTGCAGTGATCTGTGAGCTGCTCTGACAGCTGGTGCTTAAAGCTAGTGAGGGAGATAAGTGTTTCCAGTTTCAGAGATTTTTGTAGTTCGTTCCAGTCATTGGCAGCAGAGAACTGGAAGGAGAGACGTCCAAAGGAGGAGTTGGCTTTAGGGGTGACCAGAGAGATATACCTGCTGGAGCGCGTGCTACAGGTGGGTGCTGCTATGGTGACCAGTGAGCGGAGATAAGGGGGGACTTTACCTAGCAGGGTCTTGTAGATGACCTGGAGCCAATGTGTTTGGCGACGATTATGAAGCGATGGCCAGCCAACGAGAGCGTACAGGTCGCAGTGGTGGGTAGTATATGGGGCTTTGGTGACAAAACGGATGGCACTGTGATAGACTGCATCCAGCTTGTTGAGTAGGGTATTGGAGGCTATTTTGTAAATGACATCGCCGAAGTCGAGGATTGGTAGGATGGTCAGTTTTACGAGGGTATGTTTGGCAGCATGAGTGAAGGATGCTTTGTTGCGAAATAGGAAGCCAATTCGAGATTTCACTTTCGATTGGAGATGATTGATGTGAGTCTGGAAGGAGAGTTTACAGTCTAACCAGACACCTAGGTATTTGTAGTTGTCCACAAATTCTAAGTTAGAACCGTCCAGAGAAGTGATGCTGGACAGGCGGGCAGGTGCAGGCAGCGATCGGTTGAAGAGCATGCATTTAGTTTTACTTGTGTTTAGGAGCAGTTGGAGACCACGGAAGGAGAGTTGAATGGCATTGAAGCTCTTCTGGAGGGTTGTTAACACAGTGTCCAAAGAAGGGCCAGAAGTGTACAGAATGGTGTCGTCTGCGTAGAGGTGGATCAGAGATTCACCAGCAGCAAGAGCGTCATCATTTATGTATACAGAGAAAAGAGTTGGCCCAAGAATTGAACCCTGTGGTACCCCCATAGAGACTGCCAGAGGTCCAGACAGTAGGCCCTCCGATTTGACACACTGAACTCTGTCAGAGAAGTAGTTGGTGAACCAGGCGACGCAATCGTTTGAGAAACCAAGGCTACTGAGTCTGCCGATGAGGATGTGGTGATTAACAGAGTCAAAAGCTTTGGCCAGGTCAATGAATACGGCAGCACAGTATTGTTTCTTATCGATGGCGGTTACGATGTCGTTTAGGACCTTGAGCGTGGCTGAGGTGCACCCATGACCAGCTCTGAAACCAGATTGCATAGCGGAGAGGGTGCGGTGGGATTCGAAATGGTCGGTAATCTGTTTGTTGACTTGGCTTTCGAAGACCTTAGAAAGGCAGGGTAGGATGGATATAGGTCTGTAGCAATTTGGGTCAAGAGTGTCACCTCCTTTGAAGAGGGGGATGACAGCAGCTGCTTTCCAATCTATGGGAATCTCAGACGACACGAAAGAGAGGTTGAACAGGCTAGTAATAGGGGTTGCAATAATTTCGGCAGATCATTTTAGAAAGAAAGGGTCCAGATTGTCTCGCCCAGCTGATTTGTAGGGGTCCAGATTTTGCAGCTCTTTCAGAACATCAGCTGAATGGATTTGGGAGAAGGAGAAATGGGGGAGGCTTGGGCGAGTAGCTGTGGGGGGTGCAGTGCTGTTGGATGCAGTAGGGGTAGTTAGGTGGAAAGCATGGCCAGCCGTAGAAAAATGCTTATTGAAATTCTCAATTATAGTGGGCTTATCGGTGGTGACAGAGTTTCCTATCCTCAGTGCAGTGGGCAGTTGGGAGGAGGTGTTCTTATTCTCCATGGACTTTACAATGTCCCAGAACTTTTTAGAGTTGGAGTTGCACGAAGCAAATTTCTGTTTGAAAAAGCTAGCCTTGGCGTTTCTAACTGCCTGTGTGTATTGGTTTCTAACTTCCCTAAAAAGTTGCATATCGCGGGGGCAGTTCGATGCTAATGCAGAACGCCACAGGATATTTTTGTGTTGGTTAAGGGCAGTCAGGTCTGGGGAGAACCAAGGGCTATATCTGTTCCTGGTTCTACATTTCTTGAAAGGGGCATGCTTATTTAAGATGGAGAGGAAGGCATTTAAAAAAAATAACCAGGCATCCTCTACTGACGGGATGAGGTCAATATCCTTCCAGGATACCAGGGCCAGGTCGATTAGAAAGGCTTGCTCGTTGAAATGTTTCAGGGAGCGTTTGACAGTGATGAGTGGAGGTCGTTTGACCGCTGACCCATTACGGGTGCAGGCAATGAGGCAGTGATCGCTGAGATCTTGGTTGAAAACAGAAGAGGTGTATTTAGAGGGCACGTTGGTTAGGATGATATCTATGAGGGTGCCAGTGTTTGCGGCTTTGGGGTTGTACCTGGTGGGTTCATTAACAATTTGTGTGAGATTGAGGGCATCAAGCTTGGATTGTAGGATGGCTGGGGTGTTAAGCATGTCCCAGTTTAGGTCACCTAGTAGCACGAGCTCTGAAGATAGATGGGGGGCAATCAATTCACATATGGTGTCCAGAGCACAGCTAGGGGCCGAGGGGGGTCTATAGCGGGCGGCAACGGTGAGAGACTTGTTTTTGGAGAGGTAGAAGTTAAAAGTAGAAGTTCAAATTGTTTGGGTACAGACCTGGATAGCAGGACAGAACTCTGCAGGCTATCTCTGCAGTAGATTGCAACACCGCCCCCTTTAGTCGTTCTATCTTGTCTGAAAACGTTGTAGTTAGGGATGAAGATTTCAGAGTTTTTGCTGGACTCCCTAAGCCAAGATTCAGACACAGCTAGGACATCCGGGTTGGCAGAGTGTGCTAAAGCAGTGAATAAAACAAACTTAGGGAGGAGGCTTCTAATGTTAACATGCATGAAACCAAGGTTATTACGGTTACAGAAGTCATCAAAAGAGAGCGCCTGGGGAGTAGGAGTGGAGCCAGGCACTGCAGGGCCTGGATTCACCTCTACATCCCCAGAGGAGCAGAGAAGAATAAGTATGAGGGTACGGCTAAAAGCTATAAGAATTGGTCGTCTGTGACGTCCAGAATAGAGAGAAAAAGGAGCAGGTTTCTGGGGGCGATAAAATAGCTTCAAGGTATAATGTACAGACAAAGGTATGGTGGGATGTGAGTACAGAGGAGGTAAACCTAGGCATTTAGTGATTATGAGAGAGATATTTTCTCTAGAAACATCATTGAAACCAGAAGATGTCATAGCATGTGTGGGTGGAGGAACTGAGAGGTTGGATAAGGTATAATGAGCAGGGCTAGAGGCTCTACAGTGAAATAAGCCAATAAACACTAACCAGAACAGCAATGGACAATGCATATTGACATTAAGGAGAGGCATGCTTAGCCGAGTGATCAAAGGGTCCAGTGAGATTCAGACAGCTAGCCGGGCCATAGGTAGCAAGCTGGTGGAAGATGGGAGGGAGGTCTGTTTTTAGCCACCTCGTGCATTTCCGTCTGTTGGTTAGTGGGGTTCCGTGTGGAAGGGGGGACCTGTCCAAGTTGGCAAAATAGTTAGTTATAGTCGCCCAAGAAAAGTGTCCGATAGACCTATTCAGATCGCAGCCGAAAAGACAGCTAACGATTAGCCGGCCGCAGATGGGCGAAATGAAGACACTGGCATAAACATTACTATCCAGAGTCTGAATTCTACACTTTTTTATTTTGGAATATGTAGCTATGCAAGCCTGGTCAACATTACCGATGGCTGAACTCAACCAGATTGACCGCTGTACTCACTCAGTCTGATTTAAGGGGCTAATGCATACCTGTCCGCATTTTGCTTTTAGGAGCCGCACCAGGGGCTTATGACATCATCACACAGTGCCGTCTGGGACCATTCTTCGTGTTCTGGAACGTGAGTCAACGAGGTGCTCCAGGGTGAAGTTTCCTCTAGGTACAGATCTAGGATTAGCTTCTCCTCCCCAAATCCTAACCTTAACCATTATTGGGGAAGTAGCACTGCTACTGCTGCAGCTTCTACTGCAAGCATTTCTTCTCCATGTCTTGGGAGAGCATAGAAATATTTTGAGAAATAGCAGGATGTTGTAAATGCTTGGCAGGGTATCTTCTCAGCTGGAAAGTGGGCCAGCTTATTTGTCACATTTGAAGGAAAAATAAACAGTTGAGTGACTCGATTCTGCAAAAGTGTAAATGTGAAGTTACATTCAAAGTTATAGGTTGGCATGTTGGTTGAACACTTTGGGATTGATCTTTTAATCAATGGCGTGTCAAAAGTTTTTGTGAGAGGGCTTTCAGATCACCGTATTTGCTTTAAAGCCAACCCCTTCAGGAACACACTCACACACACTTAAATACTCTGAGGAGTTTGAAACAGGGTGTCCTGGCAGTTAAAGGACAAATTCACTTTTTGAACCAACCCTACATTTGTTATGTAAATGGCACATTATAGAAGTGTCCAGACACTTTTTTGGGGATTTCACTTACCCCACCAGCCATATATATATATTCTTAAGGCATTTAGCAGACACTCTTATTGTAACGGCTGTCGTAGGAGAGAGAGGACCAAGGCGCAGCGGGTTGCGTGCTCATCATTATTATTTATTAAAATGTGAACACGGAAAAACAATAAACAAAGAAACGACAGGAACAGTTTTACAGGCTATAATAACAAGCAGTGCAAAATCAACTACCCACAAATCCCCAGGTGAAAACACGCAACTAATATATGACTCCCAATCAGGAACAACGACATACAGCTGTTCTTGATCGGGAGCCACACAGACCACACAGAAATAAACAAACTAGAAAACCAACCTAGAATACAAAACCCAGAACATACACCAAAACCCCGTAATACATAAATAAAACACCCCTCTACAATACTCGAACCACATAAAACAAATACCCTCTGCCACGTCCTGACCAACCTACAAATACAAATAACCCCTATACTGGTCAGGACATGACAGTACCCCCCCCCCTAAAGGTGCAGACCCCGGATGCACCTAAAAAAAATTAATAATAAATAAACCCCTAACTAAAGGGAGGGAAGGGAGGGTGGCTGCCGTCACCGACGGCACCTGTGCTACACCCCCCCTCCCCAAACCTCCTACAGTGGAGGTGGCTTAGGCTGAGGCCTTAAACCCCTGCCTGACCTAACCACAGGGACAGTCACTAAAGACCCTGGACTGTAGGGCGACTCTGGGAGCTCAGGGCTCTGGGAGCTCAGGGCTGTAGGACGACTCTGGGAGCTCCGGGCTGTAGGCAGACTCACTCGGTTCCGGGTCGTATACAGACTCACTCGGTTCCGGGTCGCAGGCAGACTCACTCGGTTCCGGGTCGCAGGCAGACTCACTCGGTTCCGGGTCGCAGGCAGACTCACTCGGTTCCGGGTCGCAGGCAGACTCACTCGGTTCCGGGTCGTAGGCAGACTCACTCGGTTCCGGGTCGCAGGCAGACTCACTCGGTTCCGGGTCACAGGCCGTCTCCCCTGGTTCCGGACAGTGGGCCGTCTCACCTGATTCCGGACAGTGGGCCGTCTCACCTGGTTCCGGACAGTGGGCCGTCTCACCTGGTTCCGGACACTCTGGACGAGGCACTGTTGCCGGATACTCTGGACGAGGCACTGTTGCCGGATACTCTGGACGAGGCACTGTTGCCGGATACTCTGGACGAGGCACTGTTGCCGGATACTGTGGATGAAGCACTGTTGCCGGACACTCTGGACGAGGCACCGTTGCCGGATACTCTGGACGAGGCACCGTTGCCGGACACTCTGGACGAGGCACCGTTGCCGGACACTCTGGACGAGGCACCGTTGCCGGACACTCTGGACGAGGCACTGTTGCCGGATACTCTGGACGAGGAACTGTTGCCGGATACTCGGGCCTGACGCACTGGAAGCCTGATGCGTGGGGCTGGTAGTGGTGGTACCAGCCTGGGGACACGCACCTCAGGGCTAGTGCGAGGAGCGGGAACAGGCTGAGTAGCACTAGGCTGACTCACTGGAAGCTTGATGCGTGGTGCTGGTACTGGACGTGCCAGACTAGAGGTTCGCACTTCCGGGTCAGCACGAGAGGCGGGAACTGGAAAAACTGGGCCATGGAGGCGCACAGGTGGCCTTGATCGCACCTCCTGCACAACCCATCCTGGCTGGATGGAACTAGCAGCCCTGTACGAGCGGGGTGCTAGTACAGGGCGAACTGGGCTGTGCAGGGGCCTGATGGTTACCGTGCGGAGAGCGGGCGTAGGGTAGCCTGGTTCTAGGAGGCGCACCGGTGACCAGACGCGCTGCACAGGCATCCTCCTACCAGGCTGGACGCCCACTCTAGCACGGCATCTGCGAGGGGCTGGAAAAACTCGCACTGGACTGTGCGTGCGTATGGGCGAGATCGTGCGCACTTCTTCATAACATTTACATTTACATTTAAGTCATTTAGCAGACGCTCTTATCCAGAGCGACTTACAAAATGGTGCATTCACCTTATGATATCCAGTGGAACAACCACTTTACAATAGTGCATCTAAATCTTTTAAGGGGGGGGGGGGGGTTAGAAGGATTACTTTATCCTATCCTAGGTATTCCTTAAAGTGGTGGGGTTTCAGGTGTCTCCGGAAGGTGGTGATTGACTCCGCTGTCCTGGCGTCGTGAGGGAGCTTGTTCCACCATTGGGGTGCCAGAGCAGCGAACAGTTTTGACTGGGCTGAGCGGGAACTGTGCTTCCTCAGAGGTAGGGGGGCCAGCAGGCCAGTGGTGGATGAACGCAGTGCCCTTGTTTGGGTGTAGGGCCTGATCAGAGCCTGAAGGTATGGAGGTGCCGTTCCCTTCACAGCTCCGTAGGCAATCACCATGGTCTTGTAGCGGATGCGAGCTTCAACTGGAAGCCAGTGGAGAGAGCGGAGGAGCGGGGTGACGTGAGAGAACTTGGGAAGGTTGAACACCAGACGGGCTGCGGCGTTCTGGATGAGTTGTAGGGGTTTAATGGCACAGGCAGGGAGCCCAGCCAACAGCGAGTTGCAGTAATCCAGACGGGAGATGACAAGTGCCTGGATTAGGACCTGCGCCGCTTCCTGTGTGAGGCAGGGTCGTACTCTGCGAATGTTGTAGAGCATAAACCTACAGGATCGGGTCACCGCCTTGATGTTAGTGGAGAACGACAGGGTGTTGTCCAGGATCACGCCAAGGTTCTTAGCACTCTGGGAGGAGGACACAAGGGAGTTGTCAACCGTGATGGCGAGATCATGGAACGGGCAGTCCTTCCCCGGGAGGAAGAGCAGCTCCGTCTTGCCGAGGTTCAGCTTGAGGTGGTGATCCGTCATCCACACTGATATGTCTGCCAGACATACAGAGATGCGATTCGCCACCTGGTTATCAGAAGGGGGAAAGGAGAATATTAATTGTGTGTCGTCTGCATAGCAATGATAGGAGAGACCATGTGAGGATATGACAGAGCCAAGTGACTTGGTGTATAGCGAGAATAGGAGAGGGCCTAGAACAGAGCCCTGGGGGACACCAGTGGTGAGAGCGCATGGTGCGGAGACAGATTCTCGCCACGCCACCTGGTAGGAGCGACCTGTCAGGTAGGACGCAATCCAAGCGTGGGCCGCGCCGGAGATGCCCAACTCGGAGAGGGTGGAGAGGAGGATCTGATGGTTCACAGTATCAAAGGCAGCAGATAGGTCTAGAAGGATGAGAGCAGAGGAGAGAGAGTTAGCTTTAGCAGTGCGGAGAGCCTCCGTGACACAGAGAAGAGCAGTCTCAGTTGAATGCCCAGTCTTGAAACCTGACTGATTAGGATCAAGAAGGTCATTCTGAGAGAGATAGCAGGAGAGCTGGCCAAGGACGGCACGTTCAAGAGTTTTGGAGAGAAAAGAAAGAAGGGATACTGGTCTGTAGTTGTTGACATCGGAGGGATCGAGTGTAGGTTTTTTCAGAAGGGGTGCAACTCTCGCTCTCTTGAAGACGGAAGGGACGTAGCCAGCGGTCAAGGATGAGTTGATGAGCGAGGTGAGGAAGGGGAGAAGGTCTCCGGAAATGGTCTGGAGAAGAGAGGAGGGGATAGGGTCAAGTGGGCAGGTTGTTGGGCGGCCGGCCGTCACAAGACGCGAGATTTCATCTGGAGAGAGAGGGGAGAAAGAGGTCAAAGCACAGGGTAGGGCAGTGTGAGCAGGACCAGCGGTGTCGTTTGACTTAGCAAACGAGGATCGGATATCGTCAACCTTCTTTTCAAAATGGTTGACGAAGTCATCCGCAGAGAGGGAGGAGGGGGGGGGGGAGGGGGAGGAGGATTCAGGAGGGAGGAGAACGTAGCAAAGAGCTTCCTAGGGTTAGAGGCAGATGCTTGGAATTTAGAGTGGTAGAAAGTGGCTTTAGCAGCAGAGACAGAAGAGGAGAATGT
Source organism: Salmo salar (assembly GCF_965601325.2). Lineage (NCBI taxonomy): Eukaryota > Metazoa > Chordata > Actinopteri > Salmoniformes > Salmonidae > Salmo > Salmo salar. The sequence goes on along the minus strand of NC_138292.1, from coordinate 51,983,924 downwards.
AGAGAGGAGTGAGTGAAAGGATGCCAGGTCCGCAGGGAGGCGAGTTTTCCTCCATTTCCGCTCGGCTGCCCGGAGCCTTGTTCTGTGAGCTCGTAGTGAGTCGTCGAGCCACGGAGCAGGAGGGGAGGACCGAGCCGGCCTGGAGGATAGGGGACAGAGAAAATCAAAGGATTCAGAAAGGGAGGAGAGGAGGGTTGAGGAGGCAGAATCAGGAGATAGGTTGGAGAAGGTTTGAGCAGAGGGAAGAGATGATAGGATGGAAGAGGAGAGAGTAGCGGGAGAGAGAGAGCGAAGGTTGGGACGGCGCAATACCATCCGAGTAGGGGCAGAGTGAGAAGTGTTGGATGAGAGCAAGAGGGAAAAGGATACAAGGTAGTGGTCGGAGATTTGGAGGGGAGTTGCAATGAGATTAGTGGAAGAACAGCATCTAGTAAAGATGAGGTCAAGCGTATTGCCTGCCTTGTGAGTAGGGGGGGAAGGTGAGAGGGTGAGGTCAAAAGAGGAGAGGAGTGGAAAGAAGGAGGCAGAGAGGAATGAGTCAAAGGTAGACGTGGGGAGGTTAAAGTCACCCAGAACTGTGAGAGGTGAGCCATCCTCAGGAAAGGAACTTATCAAGGCGTCAAGCTCATTGATGAACTCTCCAAGGGAACCTGGAGGGCGATAAATGATAAGGATGTTAAGCTTGAAAGGGCTGGTAACTGTGACAGCATGGAATTCAAATGAGGAGATAGACAGATGGGTCAGGGGAGAAAGAGAGAATGTCCACTTGGGACATAACTCGGCGCCCTCCACTCCATACACTCCTCCATATAAGCACGGGTAGCTGGCTTAGGGCTCACCCTTGGCCCAGTCAAACTACCCGTGTGCCCCCCCCAAAAAAAATATTGGGGGTGCCTCTCGTGCTCTACCTGCCTCCCAGGCAGGTTGTAACAGTGGTCCAATAATTGTTCCCATGTCCAGTCAATCCTTGACTCCAACACCTCCAGCGACCAGGATGCCATCTCCTCCCGAGCGCGCTGCTTCCTATAGTCCACCTGTTGCCACTCCTTCCTCCGCTGCTTGGTCCGTGTTTGGTGGGTAGTTCTGTAACGGCTGTCGTCGGAGAGAGAGGACCACACAGAAATAAACAAACTAGAAAACAAAACCCAGAACATACACCAAAACCCCGTAATACATAAATAAAACACCCCTCTACAATACTCATAACCCCCGAATCACATAAAACAAATACCCTCTGCCACATCCTGACCAACCTATAAATACAAATAACCCCTATACTGGTCAGGACGTGACACTTATCCAGAGCAGCTGGAGTGCATACATTTTTGTACTGGTCCCCCATGGGAATCAAACCCACAACCCTGGCATTGCAACAGCTAAGCTCTACCAACTGAGCCACACTGAGGATAGACTTCCTCAGGCTCATTCTGCCATATCAGGCGGTGATAAAACATGTACAAAGGCTCCCAAAACACCCAAATACGTAATTTTATTTTCTAACCGCAAAGCTCTCAGTATAGTGATGCAGGTCTTTAGATGTTGTACACACCAAAATGTGTCAACTCTGCAACGTTATATTCCATTATGTTGGACTCAAGTGATACTTTTCCATGTGCGAGCATGCGCTTGCTTTCCATTCCCATTGTGCTGATAAAAAGAAAGCACATGCATGCTCACACACAGAAAGTAGCGCTCTTGTCTAAACATTATTTATTATTTTTACAGACCGGGAATCCTTTGCATATCACCTTTAAGGGTACAACGGTATATGGCATCTAGGATACCCAGAATCCCGTCTAACTTTAATCAGGAGTCTTTTCCGAAGGGCCCCATTACAGAATGCAATGCTCAGATAGAATTGTATTGTGTACAGCCTGATATTATTATCTGTCGATTAGAATTGTGGCTTCTCTTTTCATTTGATTAATGGTTCACTTGTAAAAAACTGTATCAAAAGAAGGAAAACAAAGATGGCATTTCTCAACTTAAGCCCCTCCCACCAAACCCAAAGAACTAGAAGAATGTTTTACAACTACAATATCTTTTCATGGGTAACACTTTACTTTACGGCACAGGAATAAGTGGTTACGGTAGTTCACTTACAGCAGGTATTTATTTTAAAAAGTATATAGTTAAATGGTACATGAAGACCTTTTCAGTTTATCAGTTAATGATGACTATTTCCAGGAAGTCTGTGCATGTGTCCCATTTCCTAAATAGTGCACTACTTCTGGCTACAGCCCTATGGGCCCTGGTCAAAAGAAGTGTACAACATAGGGAATAGGGTACCATTTGGGACACAACCTATGTTTGTTTATAGAGGTGGATTCTGGGACTGACCTTTACAGTAGTTGGCTTGGCCTTTGTGACAAGGCGCCTTTCTTTCCACTTGACATTTCTGGGGCTGCCGTGTGTATGTGTGTGTGTGTGTGTGTGTGTGCGCGTGTGTACGGGGGCGGTGTGTGTGGAACGGGGGTATCTGTGTGTGTTTGTATGTGTATGTGTGTTGGGGTGTGTGTGTATTAGTGTATGTCTCTGTGTGTGTGTGCGAGCACAAGTTTGTGTGTAGGGGTGTGTGTGTGTGTGTGTATAGCATGGCTGGCGTTGGAGGAGCTGAGACTTGTGACCGTTCACGGAGGTGACAGCAGCTTATTGCGCGGAAGGAGATCAGTGTTGAAATTCCACCACTGCCAGGGGGAAGCCAGTGACAGGGGCTCTTTGGCAGCCACCCACTGGGCAAAAACTGGTTGAATCAGCTTGGTTTCCACGTCATTTGAAAAAAAAATGTGATGACGTTGAATCAATGTGGGGAAATGATTGTGTTTGCAAAACGTTATCAACAAGGGAATTTTGTGTTTTTTTTCACCCAACTTTTAACCTAAATCCAATGTCATGGTGCCATTTTTTGTTGAATTCACATTAGTTGACAATTCAACCAAATGTAAATCAAAAATGGACATTGAACTGACATCCGTGCCCAGTGAGCAGGCACTGGTGTGTGTGTGTGTGTGTGTGTGTGTGTGTGTGTGTGTGTGTGTGTTGTGTGTGTGTGTGTGTGTGTGTGTGTGTGTGTGTGTGTGTGTGTGTGTGTGTGTGTGTGTGTGTTTGGTGTGTGTGTGCTTGTGATGGTATGTCAGTGCGTATTCTTATCAGCCAGTCTGAGTATACAGTAGCTTGTTGAATTACGTGTGTGCGTGTCTGTGTCTGTGTGTGTGTGTGTGTGTGTGTGTGTGTGTGTTTGGTGCGTGTGTGCTTGTGATGGTATGTCAGTGCGTATTCTTATCAGCCAGTCTGAGTATACAGTAGCTTGTTGAATTACGTGTGTGTGTGCGTGTCTGCGTGTGCGTGTCTGCGTGTGTGTGTGTGTGCGCATGTGCAACCGTAGACCAATGACATGACCAAAAGTGTGTGTGTGTGTGTGTGTGTGTGTGTGTGTGTGTGTGTGTGTGTGTGTGTGTGTGTGTGTGTGTGTGTGTGTGTGTGTACATGCTTGACAACGCCTGTCCCCTACAAGCCTTTAGCAGTGCAAAGTCACAAGTCATATAAATGTCATACAGAATGTGACACTTTCAATTTTCCTCAACCTTTTTGAGGCATAAAGTTTTGCAGTCTAACATCTATGAAAATTATACACATAGAATATCGGAATATACTGTATGTCAAGTACTGTAAGTTCATTATCAAGTCATACAGGGAGGAAAAGCCTCCAAATTGGTTGTATTACTATCGTCATACTGCAGAATGATACCAGGCCAAGTTATTTGTTATGCTGTCTGACCAATATGATGGAATCATACATTCTCATTGTACTGTCTTGTAGACAGAGGAAGGGATGGTTTCATATGAGCAATCTTGCATCCCTCAGTCAAAACCTCAAGCCATTCCACCAAGAGCAGTGAAGCCTAATGGGTATGCTGTGAGAGCTTACTGACATGCTCGCTATGGTTGTCAGTAGAATACACTCTCACATGCTGACCAGACAGCACGAGCGTGTGCGTCCGCATGCGCCATCGCGTCCATGTTGATTTTGTCCCCCAACACCAGACGCAATCAGGACATGCAGGTTGAAATATCAAAACAAACTCTGAACCAACTATATTAATTTGGGGACAGGTCGAAAAGCATTAAACATTTATGCCAATTTAGCTATCTAGCTTGCTGTTGCTAGCTAATTTGTCCTGGGATATAAACATTGGGTTGTTATTTTACCTGAAATGTACAAGGTCCTCTGCTTCGACAGTTAATCCACAGATAAAACGAAAAACGTTTGTTTCTAGTAATCGCTCCTCCTACAGGCTTCTTCTTCTTCTTCTTCTTTGGACTTTATATGGCAGTTGGCAACCAACTTTATGGTACATTACCACTACCTACTGGACTGGACTGGACCTCAGTTCATCTTTCAATCTCCCACATGGGTATATGCTCCTAAAAACCAATGAGGAGATGGGAGAGGCAGGACTTGAAGTGTGTCAAGAATCACAAATAAAACCAAGTTATATTTTAGCGCCTGGCTACGCAGATGCTCGTTGATGCTTGCGAGCAATGTGGGTGCAGTGATTGAATAACATGTATGTGTACATTTGTTTTGCAGCGCTCGGTTTCATAATGGTTCTTCAGCTGTCCGCCAACATAGAACCCAAAAGGGTTCTACCTGGAACCAAAAAGGGTTCTTGAAAGGGTTATCCTATGGGGACAGCCAAAGAACCCTTTTAGGTTCTAGATGAATGGAAAAGATAAGCACTGCAAATGTGGAAATTACATGGTGATTACCATATTCATTCAATTTGGATTGTGGCATAGAGCTGGATCTACCATCGAGGACCATTTTGGAAACAAGCGTTTTAATTAATACTTTCAAGTGATATCCTCTGGGTCCACACTGTGCATTTTGTTGTGTATGTCCGTTGCCCAAAATAAATTATATTGAATTAAAAACAGATCTCCTAGGACATGAACTCATCTTGACATTAGACTACTTTTGACAAAGTTTGATTTTGGAGTGTATTGTCCCTTTAAGTCAGTTTTCCTTCAGCCCTATTCATGGAGGGCTGCAGTATGTGTGGGCTTTAGTCTCGACCCAGCACCAACACACCTGATTCGTCTCATCAACTAATCACCAAGACCATGATTAGTGGATTAGCGGAGTCATTAAACTAGGTGATTTAATGTTGAGCTGGAACAAAAGAATGCACAACATTCTATCTACAGCTTTCTAAGATCAGAATTGTGAAGTGGAGAACACTGCTTCAGTAAGTCATCGTTTCATCATTTCGCTTATGCTTGTTGAGTGGTGGAGGCCATGTCTGCGTGTATGCAGCTGCGTCGTTGTTCTCGCTGTTGTAAAATCTTTGTTCATTTCAGGTTCCACTCTGAGATGTCGATGTTCAAAGGCGGGCAAGCCTGAAGCGTAGCCCTGGGGAAGACAGGCCCTCCAGTCATCCTCAAAGAGCTTTCTCTGATGGAAGTTACAGCTGTAACAACAGACAACTATGTAGCAACCATGTCATCGCATGCTTCCATTATTCCATTATATCACTCTGGTAAAAACCCAGAGCGGTAAGATTTTTTTAGGCAGTGGTAAAAATAGAATTTGTCCTTTTACTGGTATTTTACTCGGTGACTCTCTCTGTAGGCCATTTTCTTTTCCTTTTTGGGTGTTATTTTAGATGACTGCTGAAGGACTTGGACTGTAAAATTGGACTGTACTTGTCCAGTAATGTACGGTATGGTGCTCAGTGGAATTCTGTACTTCTGTACTTTCACATTAGAAATTCAAGACTTAAAGGGGCAATCTGCAGTTGCTACATCCATTTAGACTTTTAATTTAATTATATATATACCCATTGATTATTGAAGAATATACTGTAACTTATAGATGCCTCATGAGCTTAGTTCAACTGTTGTACCCCATCAGAACTCAAAATATAAGCTTGTTTTACTTCAACAATGTAAACGTAAACAAATACTGTATAGCCTCAAAACATGGTTAAAACTATATATCTGATATTATGGATGGTCAGTCCGTGTGTCTATAGCTCTGTCCATGAGTTTGAGAATCGTTAAATTTCTTCAGCCCTACCCCTCAGCTGTTTACCAAATCAGTGGCAGTTTGTCGCTTTGTTATTTTTCGAACTGCAGACTGCCGCTTAAGAGGTACAACCTGGGATTGGTACATACATTTTTGGAATCACAGATTGTCCCTTTAAAAACACATTCTGCATTTCTTACACTACACATGTTTCCCTGTCTTTTATGCAATCAGGTGAAATAAACACGTGCTGTGTGGTAAATGGAGCATAAAGTATTAGCTGTATACCTCTTATCTATGTAACATCAATTATTTCCGCATACCCAATCAGCTGACTATTTGGAATGCAGACACAACCACAGAAATTAAATAAATGAAAGGGAAGCATAGAACCCCTACAGGCACATGAACACAACTGAAAAGGATGTTGAGACTAGAGACATTCGACAGAGAAATATCATTAAAGGATGTTGAGAAACATTAGTCACTCATATAGTGTGTTAAATATTTAATCCAAAAGCCCCCAATTCGGCATTTACGCACTCACTTTAAATGCTCAATTCATCTCCACTGAGCCTACAGTATGAGTCAGTGAGTCAGTAGCTCAGAAGGGCATTTCTTGACCAGTGGATTAATCTTGACATGACAGCAGGACAAGTGTGTGTCCAATTACCCACATAATAGTCTGCTGAAGCAAGCAAGCAAAACTCCACAGGGACTGCAAGTAGATATTGAATAATTTGTTTTTGTTGTGACTTATTTCATTATTTTAAAGGGACATTTCAGTGAATTTACATATATAGATATTTGTTTCCTTACCATAAAGGCAGTTTATGGACAGGGAGTGACTGCAATCTATACTTTGATTTTGTTAAGGTAGCCAAACAAATATGTCAAATCGATGAACAATCCCTTTAAGACTGAGTAGGGGAACTTGGCCCACAGTCACTGCTAGTTAAAATAATGCGTGGGAGGACTTAATTTGCAAGGCCCAGTTTAATTTATAAGTATGAGTAATTATTTACAAAAAATGATATCTCGAGGAAATGTGGGCTACAGCAGCAAACAGATCATATCCATCAGACCAGTATTTGTAAAAAATGTAACTAATGTGACGAAGAGCAAATTGTGAAATCAGTTTGTTACTTATCGTGCACATTACTATGAGAACTGCTACTTAATAAACTTAACCTGCATGGTTAACCCTCTGAAACATAGGGCTTTAAATATCATGCCCAATCATTCATGTCAAAGTAATTTCAAACAAAGTTATTGAGCTACAAAATCCTTTTCAGAGATGTTTTGGGCAAGAAATGTTAAGCATGCCAACCAGGGGACACTGCATAGGAAGAGCTTGGACAGTCCTGACTTCCTATCAATCATGATACTGTAAACAACCTCCCCCTGAGTGAGGAAGAGGCGCTTGAAGACAACAACACTTGCATAGCAGGATAAATGAAGACCATGGTGGCCTAGGGGCTAGTTCTCTGGGGAGGAGGACTGTGTGTATGCTTAGATGTATGTGTGCGCAAGGACTGTATGGCACAAGCATGCCATCCTTGGTTAGGTCCAGTGGAGACTGAAAGGCCAGAGCACATTGGGCTGCGCTGGAGAAAATCAATGCTGGGAAAGATAAAAACAACCCTAGGATGGATGAGAAGGGAACACTGGGGATCACAGGATCAGCATAGTCAGCTTATAGTGTGGAAGAGATAGATGACTGGTTCCCTCTTAGGCATTGGACTGAGCTGTACACGCACAGTACTGTACGCTAGGTCAACTTTTGAGCTGGAGCCCTGGGTTCCTGCAGTGGACTGTAGTTATCTTTGAGCCATACAAGTAGGTGCAAACAAATTAGAAATGTACAGTACCTTCAGAAAGTATTCACACCCTGTTGTGATACAACCAGAATTTAAAATGGATTAAATTGAGATTTTTTTGTCACTGGCCTAAACCTAATTATTTAAAAGTGGAATTATGTTTTTCCAAATTTTTGCTAATTAATTAAAACTGAAAAGCTGAAATGTCTTGAATCAGTAAGTATTCAAAGCCTTTGTTATGGCAGGCCTAAATAAGTTCAGGAGTAAAAACAATCTTAACATTTGCTTAACAAATCACATAAAAAGTTCCAAAGACTCATTCTGTGTGCAATAATAGTGTTTAACATGATTTTTGACTTCCTCATATCTGTACCTCAGAAATACATTTATCTGTAAGGTCCCTCAGTCGAGCAGTGAATTTCAAAAACAGTTTAAACCACAAAGACCAGGAAGGTTTTCCAATGCCTTGCATAGAAGGGCACCTATTAGTTGATGGGTAAAAAAACAAAACAAACATTGAATATGCCTTTGAGCATGGTGAAGTTATTAATTACACTTTGGATGGTGTATCGATACACCCAGCCACTAAAAAGATACAGGCATCCTTCCTAACTCAGTTGCTGGAGAGGAAGGAAACCATTCAGGGATTTCACCATGAGGCCAAAAAACAGTTACAGAGTTTAATGGCTGTGATAAGAGACAACTGAGGATGGATCAACAAAATTGGAGTTACTCCACAATACTAACCTAATTGACAGAGTGAAAAGAAGGAAGCCTGTACAGAATAAATATATTCCAAAACATGCAACCTATTAGCAACAAGGAACTAAAGTAATACTGCAAAAACATTTGACAAAGCAATTAACTTTTTGTTCTGAATACAAAGTGTGGTATTGGATTTGCCGTAAACATAACACATTACTGAGTACCACTCTCCATATTTTAGAGCATAGTGGTGGCTGCATCATGTTATGGGTATTCTTGTACTCGTTAAGGATTGGGGAGCTTTTCAGGATAAAAAATTAACTGGCAAAGAACAGACAAAATCTTAGTGGAAAACCTGGTTCAGTCTGCTCTCCACTAGACTCTGGGAGATTCATTATACATTGGAGTTGCTTACCAAGAAGACAGTGACATGTTCCCGAGTGGCCGAGTTACAGTTTTGACTTAAATCTGCTTGAAAATCTATGGCAAGATCTTCCAATGATCAACAACCAATTTGACAGCCCTTGAATATAATTTAAAAAATAATAAGCAAATGTTGCACAATCCAAGTGTGGAAAGCTCTTAGAGACTCACCCAGGGAGACTCAGAGCTGTAGTCGCTGCCAAAGCTGATTTTAACATGTATTGACTCAGTGAGTTGAATACTTATCTAATCAAGATATACACTACATGGTCAAAAGTTAGTGGACACCCCTTCAAATTAGTGGATTCGGCTATTTGAGCCACCAGGTGTATAAAATAGATCACACAGCCATGCAATCTCCATAGACAAACATTGACAGTAGAATGGCCCGTACTAAAGAGCTCAGTAACTTTCAACGTGGCACCGTTATAGGATGCCACCTTTCCAACAAGTCAGTTTGTCAAATGTCTGCCCTGCTAGAGCTGCCCCGGGTCAACTGTAAGTGCTGTTATTGTGAAGTGGAAACATCTAGGAACAACAACTGCTCTACCGAGAAGTGGTAGGCCACACAAACTCACAGAACGAGACCGCAGAGTCCTTGTCCCATCACGCTCTAGCGACTCCTTGTGGTGGGTCGGGCACCTGCACGCTGACGTCGATTGCCAGCTGGACTGTTTCATCTGACCCATTGGTGCACCTGGCTTCTGGTTAAGCGAGCAGTGTGTAAAGAAGCAGTGTGGCTTGGCAAGTTCGTGTTTCAGAGAACACATGGCTCTCAACCTTCGCCTCCCGAGTCCGTTGGAGCGATGGGACAAGACTGTAACTACCAATTGGATATCACGAAATTGTCCTTTTGTCCTCGGTTGCAACACTCACTACCGAGTTCAAAACCGCCTCTGGAAGCAATGTCAGCACAATAACTGTTCGTCGGGAGCTTAATAAAATGGGTTTGCACGGCCGAACAGCTGCACACAAGCCTAAGATCACCAATGGAGAATGTCAAGCGTTGGCTGGAGTGGTGTAAAGCTTGCTGCCATTGGACTCTGGAGCAGTGGAAACACATTCTCTGGAGTGATGAATCACTCCTCACCATCTGGCAGTCCGATGGACGAATCTCTGTTTGGCGGATGCCAGGAGAACGATACCTGCCTCAATGCATAGTGCCAACTGTAAAGTTTGGTGGAGGAGGAATAATGGTCTGAGGCTGTTTTTCATGGTTCGGGCTAGTCCCCTTAGTTCCAGTGAAGGGAATCTTGATGATACATACATTCCAGACTGTTTTGTGCTTCCAACTTTGTGGCAACAGTTTGGGGAAAGCCCTTTCCTGTTTCAGCATGACAATGCCCCTGTGCACAAAGCGAGGTCCATACAGAAATAGTTTATCGAGATCGGTGTGGAAGAACTTGACTGGCTTGCACAGAGCCCTGACCTCAATCCCATTGAACACCTTTGGGATGAATTGGAACGCCGACTGCGAGCCAGGCCTAATTTCCCAACGTCAATGTCCGACCTCACTAATGCTCTTGGCTGAATGAAGTCCCTGCAGCAATGTTCCAACATCTAGTGGAAAGCCTTCCCAGAAGAGTGGAGGCTGTTGTAGCAACAAAGGGGGAACCAACAGCATATTAATTCCCATGATTTTGGAATGAGATGTTCGACGAGCAGGTCTCCACATACTTTTTGCCCATGTAGTCTATTATTGTTTTATTTTTCATAAAATATTTTCATACAATTGTCTTTTTTCTTCCACTTTGACAGACTATTTTGTATAGATTATCGACAAGAATGTATAATTTAATCCCACTTTGTAGCACAAAATGTGGAAAAGCTCAAACTGGTTTTAATACTTTCTGAAGGCACTGAATGTCTTAAATTTGAATCAATAGTGACTTTATAGAAGGTCCCGGTAGTCCCTCTCTGTGTCTGTTTTATTCAGTTTGGTGCTTAATGAACTGCGAGGCACACTGTTTTTATTTCATGACATTTACTCTGTCCATAATGGCACCCTGTTCCCTACATATTGCACTACTTTCCACATTTACATTTTAGTCATTCAGCAGACGCTCTTATCCAGAGCGACTTACACGACCAAGGGCCATACGGATCTGGTCAAAAGTAGTGCACTGTATATGGAATATTGTGCCATTTGGGATGCAGAGCCAGAGGCTCCAGAGCCAGAGGCACGGAGCGTGTGGTGGTGAGTAGCCGATTCCCACAGTGCAGTGGAAATCACTAGGGACGGCAGGTAGCCTAGTTGTTAGTGTTTGGCCAGTAACTGAAAGGTTGCTGAATCGAATCCCCGAGCTGACAAGGTAAAAATCTGTTGTTCTGCCCCTGAACAAGGCAGTTAACCCACTGTTCCCCGGTCATTGTAAATAATAATTTGTTCTTAACTGACTTGCCTAGTTAAATAAAGGTTAAAAAAATAACTGTTGATGAGACACTTCACAACAAGGGAGGTGCCAAAGGGGATGTTGTGATACATAATAAGATCACAATGCCAATTGGACCAGAAGTGGATGTAGCTGAAAGGAAGGCAGATAAGAAAAGTGAGAGAAAATATATTAAAAAGAAATCTACTCCCAAAATGGCTGCAAAGAAACATGCAAACAGAAACAACATCCTAAAGCATTAATAACCCTATGTTATGCAAGATCTAGTCCCTGTCCAAAATCCAGTCACTTTAAAATGGGGGCAGACATGAATCATTGAAAACCTCTTTGGTTGTCATCGCACAGCAGGAATGAACAAAAACAGAGTGTGTGGTGGCGATGGCAAGCGGTGAGGGCAATTCCCACAATGCAATGGGGGACCCAGTGAGGGGCAGTTGATGAGACACAGGGACCTGCCATAGGGATGCTGGGTAAATGTGATTAAATCTCAACTTCAGTGAGCTGGAAGTGGCTCAGACACAAAGGGGAGGCACATAGGGAAAGTGTAATGTGTGTGAGAGTAGACAGATAGTGCACTGATCCTCTCCTCAAGGACCACGACAGTGTCCTGGCTTTGCATGTAAAGGGAAACTCCACCACTTTTCAACTTCATCTCCAGCACAATACCAGTGTCAACACATGTAGAGTTTCATTCCAAAACGCTATATACATTACAAGTCAAAAGTTTGGACACACCTACTTATTCAAGGGTTTTTCTTTATTTATACTATTTTCTACATTGTCGAATAATAGTGAAGACATCAAAGCTATGAAATAACAGATATGGATTCGTGTAGTAACCAAAAAAGTGTTAAACAAATCAAAATATTTTTTTAATTTAGAGTCTTCAAAGCATTCTCTTGGCATTCTCTCAAACATCTTCACCTGGAATGCTTTTCCAACAGTCTTGAAGGAGTTCCCACATATGCTGAGCACTTGTTGGCTGCTTTTCCTTCACTCTGCGGTCCAACTCATCCCAAACCATCTCAGTTGGGTTGAGGTCGGGTGATTGTGGAGGCCAGGTCATCTGATGCAGTACTCCATCACTCTCCTTCTTGGTCAAATAGAACCTTACACAGCCTGGAGGTGTGTTGAGTCATTGTCCTGTTGAAAAAAAAATGTGTCACACTAAGCGCAAACCCGATAGGAATGCGTATTGCTGCAGAATGCTGTGGTAGCTATGCTGGTTAAGTATGCCTTGAATTCTAAATAAATCACTGACAATGTCACCAGCAAAGCACCCCCACACTATCACACCTCCTCCATGCAGCAAGGGTTCAAACTGTAGAACCCAGTCCCTACATTTGAATATAAAAATAGATTTTATCAAACAAAACTATGCTACATTTTATCTCTGGGACCCTCAGGATGACAAATCAGAGCAAGATTACTGAATGGAAGTACATTATCAGAGGTGAACGTATCAAAACAGTTGTCGTGATAAAAGTTGTTGTTGTGCACTCTCCTCAAACAATGGCATGGTATTTTTCATTGTAATACCTACTGTAAATTGGACACTTCAGTTTAACAAGAATTTATGCTTTCTGCCCATATAAGGGAAAGGGAGATATGTAGTCAGTTACAACTGAATGCATTCAACTGAAATGTGTCTTCTGCATTAAACCCAACCCCTCTGAATCAGAGAGGTGCAGGGGGCTGCCATAGTTGAAATCCACATCTTCAGTGCCCGGGTAACTGCCTTGCTCAGGGGCAGAACAACATATTTTTACCTTGTCAGCATGGGGATTCGATCCAGCAACCTTTCGTTTACTGGCCCAACACTCTAACCACTAGGATACCTGCTGCCACGGTTGTTGCTAACGTGTGCTAATGTGACTAGAATAACGTTGTAAGTAACAGCCAACATGTCTGTGTCATGGAAAGTTGGATGTTACTTACGTCATTCTAGTCACATTAGCTCACATTAGCAACAACCGTTCCGGTATAGGGACACAAATCCCGTAAAAGATCGAACCCTTTTTTCAATTTTCGCCTAAAATAACATACCAACATCCAACTGCCTGTAGCTCAGGCATTGAAGCATTTGAAGCATTTGAAAGGATACATTTTGAAGTTTGTGGAAATGTGAACTGAATGTAGGATAACATAACACATTAGATTTGGTAAAAGAAGATACAAAGAAAAAAACAACTGTTTTTTGTATGTTTTTGTACCATCTTTTAAATTCAAGAGAAAGGCCATAATGTATTATTCAATTCCAGGCGCAATTTAGATGTTGGCCACTAGATGGCAGTAGTGTATGTGCAAAGTTTTGGACTGATCCAATGAACCATTGCATTTATGTTCAAAATGTTGTATCAAGACTGCCCAAATGTACCTAATTGGTTTATTAATACCTTTCCAAGTTCATAACTGTGCACTCTCCTCAAACAAATAATACCAATGAATTATTTCACTGTAATAGCTACTGTAAATTGGACAGTGCAGTTAGATTAACAAGAATTTAAACTTTCTGCCAATATCAGATATGTCTATGTCCTGGGAAATGTTCTTGTTACTTACAACCTCATGCTAATCGCATTAGTCTATGTTAGCTCATCATCTCGTGGGGGACCCACCGATCCTGAAGAAGTTGAGAGAACTTGGGTAAATACAATGGGGGAATTTCACTTGACATGTGTACTGACGATTTTCAAGTGGTGGGCTTTTAGTTTCTCTCCCTCTAAAAACGGGGGGAAAGTAAGGAACTTGTCTGCCGGCCCTGCATTAATGGTGATTAAAATGGTGATAAATAAAAATATATACCAGTTTAATTTAAGCACCAAAAAATGGACAGCTGTGCTATATAGATAGCAAAATAGTTGGGAAGAGATTTTCGATGTACCAATTCCATGGCACATAGTTTATGAATTGACATGCAATTTCCGTTTATTATAACCTACTGCAGGCCTTAAACCTGTGGGTTTAACCTTCTGAATTAATGATTATATTGATGATAGAAGCCGCCTCTTATTCAGTTCCGAGAGCCAGGCTGTTGTCCAACGATTATTATTATTATCATTATTATTACTGAATGACAGAGCATGGAGACTGGTCTTGATAAGTCAATCAGATTTTTATTTGAAAATGTTAGGATTATTTTGCTCGTCACTTGCAGTCACTTAGTAACTTAGGCCTACAGTGCTCTCGATGTTGTACAGAGCTGTATTTTCCGAACTGAAATCCTTAATTAAATTGCTTTAGCCATGATTGTCAAATGAATCAGCTGATGCATTGTTCCAGAACCAGATGGTGTTGGTGGAGAGTCAGGTCATTGGCGGAGAGTCAGGTGGAGAATGACGCGTTGAAGAGGGCGAGGAACGAGATGGAGTCACAATCCGTGCCAGGCACACCTGTGAGCTCTGGAACTCCACCTCCTGTTTGTGGACTTGATGAAAATAACTGTATTTGTGGAAAAAAATCACCCGGATTAACTCTTTAGTCAGATCACAGTTTACCTATTTGCTTATGGTTTTGCCTACACCCAGCAACCTGTTTAAATTATATGAGCAAAAAATATTCTATTTTATTTGGAATGGCAAGCCAGACAATATTAAAAGGGCCTATATATATAATGAATAATTAGAAATTACTTTATCAATTGGAACCTTTATCAAGTGGAAGGGGGGAAAAGTAAGGAACTTGTCTGTCGGCCCTGCATTAAAGAACAAAATTGGTTAAAGAAAATGGTGAAAATAAAAGTATATACCAGTTTCTTGTAAGGATAATTTGGATAATAAAGCATTTAAAGCCTAACATTGGTTGATTTTAATACTACTGACAGCCAAACTTCGAACTCCACCCATAACTTTTGGACTTTTAAACATTCCCAGAAGGCATGGATTATTATTTTTATTTATTTTAGCTTTATTTAACTAGGCAAGTCAGTTACGAACAAATTCTTATTTACAATGAGGCCTTAACAAAAGGCAAAAGGCCTCCTGCGGGGACAGGGGCTGGGATAAAAAAAATAAAAAATGATATATATAAATATAGGACAAAACACACATCACGACAAGAGAGACAACACAACACTACATAAAGAGAGACCTAAGACAACAACATAGCAAGGCAGCAACACAACATAACAACAACATGGTAGCAACACAACATGGTAGTAGTACAAACATTATTGGGCACAGACAACAGCACAAAGGGCAAAAAGGTAGAAACAATAATACATCACACAAAACAGCCACTCCGTAATCAAGCATGGGAAGGATGGTCATCTGAATCAGGGTTAGTTTGGCAGTTGGGGTGAAAGAGGAGCGATTACGATAGAGGAAACCAAGTCTAGATTTAACTTTAGCGTGCAGCTTTGATATGTGCTGAGAGAAGGGCAGTGTACCGTCTAGCCATACTCCCGAGTACTTGTCTGAGGTGACTACCTCAAGCTCTAAACCCTCAGAGGTAGTAATAACACCTGTGTGGAGAGGGGCATTCTTCTTACCAAACCACATTACCTTTGTTTAGGAGGTGTTCAGAACAAGGTTAAAGGTAGAGAAAGCTTGTTGGACACTAAGAAAGCTTTGTTGTAGAGTATTTAACACAAAATCCGGAGAGGGGCCAGCTGAGTATAAGATTGTATCATCTGCATATAAATGGATGAGAGAACTTCCTACTGCCTGAGCTATGTTGTTGATGAGTGTGGGGCCTAGGATCGAGCCTTGGGGTACTCCCTTAGTGGCTGTGACAGCAGATTTTCTGACTTTATACACTGCACTCTTTGAGAGAGTTAGTTAGCAAACCAGGCCAAAGACCCCTCGGAGACACCAATACTCCTTAGCCGGCCCACAAGAATGGAATGGTCTACCATATCAAAAGCTTTGGCCAAGTCAATAAAAATAGCAGCACAACATTGCTTAGAATCAAGGGCAATGGTGAAATCATTGAGAACCTTTAAGGTTGCAGTGACATCCATAACCTGAGCGGAAACCAGATTGCATACCCGAGAGAATACTATAGACATCAAGGAAGCCAGTCAGTTGATTATTGACAAGTTTTTCCAACACTTTTGGTAAACAGGGCAAAATAGAAATAGGCCTATAACAGTTAAGATCAGCTTTATCTCCTCCTTTAAATAAAGGACAACCCGTGGCTGCCTTCCAAGCAATGGGAACCTCCCCAGAAAGGAGAGACAGGTTAAAAAGGTCGGAGATAGGCTTGGCGATGATAGGGGTAGCAACCTTAAAGAAGAAAGGGTCTAAACCATCTGACCAAGATGTTTTTGGGAAGTTTAAGGAGCTCCATTAGCATCTCGGACTCAGTGACTGCCTGCAGGGAGAAACTATGTAGCGGGGCAGGGGAAAAAGAGGGAGAAGCATTGGGGAAAGTCACAATAGAAGGGGTGGGAGATGAGGAAATGTTGGACAGGCAAGGAGGCATGGCTGAGTCAAATAGGAATCCTGACTTAATGAAGTGGTGATTAACCTCTATGGGCTAGGTGGGACGCTAGCGTGCCACCCGTGGTGCACTCCATCAACAGCAGGTGCATTTCAAGAGCGGCAAATTTGAATCCAAATAAATGTCAAAATTCAAATTTTTCAAACATACAACTATTTTACACCCTTTGAAAGATAAACATCTCCTTAATCTAACCACGTTTTACGATTTCAAAAAGGTTTTACGGCGAAAGCATAAATTTAGAGTATGTTAGGACAGTACATTTACAAGAGTTGTGTGTAATGTTTTGTCAATTCAAAGACTGGGTCACCAAAACCATAAAACCAGCTAAAATGATGCACTAACCTTTTACAATCTCCATCAGATGACACTCCTAGGACATTATGTTAGACAATGCATGCATTTTTAGTTCTATCAAGTTCATATTTATATCCAAAAACAGCGTTTTACTATGGCATTGATGTTGAGGAAATCGTTTCCCTCCAATAACCGGCAGTCAAGTCAGCGTCACAAATTAAATAATTAAAATTAGAAAACATTGGTAAAATATTATATTGTCATTTAAAGAATTATAGATTTACATCTCTTGAACGCAATCAACTTGCCAGATTTAAAAATAACCTTACTGGGAAATCACACTTTGCAATAATCTGAGCACTGCGCCCAGAAAAATACGCGTTGCGATACAGACTAGACGTCATGTTGGGGAGATCTAAAATCGAAAATACTATGTAAATAATCCATTACCTTTGATTCTCTTCATCAGATGTCACTTCCAGGTATCACAGGTCCATAACGAATGTAGTTTTGTTCAAAAAAGCTCATCATTTATGTCCAAAAATCTCCGTCTTGTTAGCACATGATCTAAGCCAGCCGGACTTCTCGTCATGAACGAGGGGAAAAAATATATTTACGTTCGTTCAAACATGTCAAACGTTGTATAGCATAAATCATTAGGGCCTTTTTTAACCAGAACATGAATAATATTCAAGGTGGACGAATGCATACTCTTTTATAACGTATTGGAACGAGGGTACCCAACATGAACTCGCGCGCCAGGTGTCTAATGGGACATCATCGTTCCATGGCTCTTGTTCGGTCAGATCTCCCTCCAGAAGACTCAAAACACTTTGTAAAGGCTGGTGACATCTAGTGGAAGCAATAGGAAGTGCCAAAATATTCCTCAGCCCCTGTGTTTTTCAATGGGATAGGTTTAAAGGTAATACAACACATCAGGTATCCACTTCCTGTCAGAAAATGTCTCAGGGTTTTGCCTGCCAAATGAGTTCTGTTATACTCACAGACACCATTCAAACAGTTTTAGAAACTTTAGAGTGTTTTCTATCCATATATAATAAGTATATGCATATTCTAGTTACTGGGTAGGATTAGTAACCAGATTAAATTGGGTACATTTTTTTTATCCAGACGTGCAAATGCTGCCCCCTAGCCCTAACAGGTTAAAGAGCTCAGCCATGTGATTCTTGTCAGTAACAACCACATCATCAACATTAAGGGACATGGGCAGCTGTGAGGAGGAGGGTTTATTCTCCCGGTCTTTAACCGTTTTTCAGAACTTTTTGGGGTTAGACCCACAGAGAGAGATCTGTAACGGTCTTTGTTTCACGGAAACATGGCTCACTCGAGACGCTATCTGAGTCGATACAGCCACCTGGTTTCTTCACGCATCGCGCCGACAGAAACAAGCATCTCTCTGGTAAGAAGAAGGGTGGGGGTGTATGCCTTATGATTAACGAGACGTGGTGTGATCATAACAACATACAGGAACTCAAGTCATTTTGTTCACCTGACTTAGAATTCCTCACTATCAAATGCCGACCGCATTATCTACCAAGAGAATTCTCTTCAATCATAATCACAGCCGTGTATATCCCCCCCAAGTAGACACATCGACGGCCCTGAAAGAACTTCATTGGACTCTATGTAAACTGGAAACCACATATTCTGAGAATGCATTTATTGTAGCCGGGGATTTTAACAAGGCTAATCTGAAAACAAGGCTCCCCAAATTCTATCAGCATATCGGTTGTGCTACCAGGGCGGGCAAAACCCTAGACCACTGTTATTCTAACTTCCGCAACGCATATAAGGCCCTCCCCCGCCCTCCCTTTGGAAAAGCTGACCACGACTCCATTTTGTTGCTCCCAGCCTATAGACAGAAGCTAAAACAGGAAGCTCCCGCCCTCAGATCTGTTCAAACCTGGTCCGACCAATCGGATTCCACGCTTCAAGATTGCTTCGATCACGTGGACTGGGATTTGTGTCACATTGCTGCGAACAACATTGACGAATACGCTGACTCGGTGTGCGAGTTCATTAACAAGTTCATTAACAAGTGCATCGGTGACGTCGTACCAACAGCGTCTATTAAAACAGTCCCCAACCAGAAACCGTGGATTGATGGCAGCATTTGCGCAAAACTGAACGCGTGAACCATCGCTTTTAATCAGGGCAAAGTGGCCGGAAACATGACCGAATATAAACAGTGTAGCTATTCCCTCTGCAAGGCAATCAAACAAGCTAAGCGTCAGTACAAAGACAAAGTGGAGTCGCAATTCAACGGCTCAGACACGAGAGGTATGTGGCAGGGTCTACAGTCAATCACGGACTACAAAAGAAAAATCAGCCCCGTCGCGGAGCACGATGCCTTGCTCCCAGACAGACTAAACAACTTTTTTGCTTGCTTTGAGGACAATACAGTGCCACTACTAAAACCTGCAGGCTCTCCTTCACTGCAGCCAATGTGAGTAAAACATTTAAATGTGTTAACCCTCGCAAGGCTGCAGGCCCAGACGGAATCCTCGGCCGCATCCTCAGAGCATGCGCAGACCAGCTGGCTGGTGTGTTTACAGATATATTCAATCAATCCTTATCCCAGTCTGCTGTCTCCACATGCTTCAAGAGGGCCACCATTGTTCCTGTTCCCAAGAAAGCTAAGGTAACTGAGCTAAATGACTACCGCCCTGTAGCACTCACTTCCGTCATCATGAAGTGCTTTGAGAGACTAGTCAAGGACCATATCACCTCCACCCTACCTGACACCCTAGACCCACTCCAATTTGCTTACCGACCCAATAGGTCCACAAACGACGCAATCGCCATCACACTGCACACTGCCCTAACCTATCTGGACAAGAGGACTACCTATGTAAGAATGCTGTTCATCGATTACAGCTCAGCATTTAACACCATAGTACCCTCCAAACTCGTCATTAAGCTCGAGACCCTGGGTCTCGACCCCGCCCTGTGCAACTGGGTCCTGAACTTCCCGGCGGGCCGCCCCCAGTTGGTGAGGGTAGGTAACAACATCTCCACCCCGCTGATCCTCAACACTGGGTCCCCAAAAGGGTGCGTTCTCAGCCCTCTCCTGTACTCGCTGTTCACCCACGACTGCGTGGCCATGCACGCATCCAACTCAATCATCAAGTATGCAGACGACACTTCAGTGGTAGGCTTGATTACCAACAACGACGAGACGGCCTTCAGGGAGGAGGTGAGGGCCCTCAGAATGTGGTGTCAGGAAAATAACCTTGCACTCAATGTCAACAAAACAAAAGAGATGATCGTGGACTTCAGGAAACAGCAGAGGGAGCGACCCCCTATCTACATTGACGGGACAGTAGTGGAGAGGGTGGAGAGTTTTAAGTTCCTCGGCGTACACATCACGGACAAACTGAAATGGTCCACCCACACAGACAGCGTGGTGAAGAAGGCGCAGCAGCGCCTCTTCAACCTCAGGAGGCTGAAGAAATTTGGCTTGTCACCAAAAACACACAAACTTTTACAGATGCACAATCGAGAGCATCCTGTCGGGCTGTATCACCGCCTGGTACGGCAGCTGCTCCGCCCATAACCAGAAGGCTCTCCAGAGGGTAGTGAGGTCTGCACAACGCATCACCGGTTGCAAACTTCCTGCCCTCCAGGACACCTACACCACCCAATGTCACAGGAATGCCAAAAAGATAATCAAGGACAGCAACCACCCGAGCCACTGCCTGTTCACCCCGCTAACATCCAGAAGGCGAGGTCAGTACAGGTGCATCAAAGCTGGAACCGAGAGACTGAAAAACAGCTCATATCTCAAGGCCATCAGACTGTTAAACAGCCATCACTACTAGTGGCTGCTGCCAACATACTGACTCAACTCAAGCCACTTTAATAATGGGAAATTGATGTAATCAATATATCACTTGCCACTTTATATTATTTATATTAGATCATGTTTACATAACCTACATTATTCATCTCATATGTATATACTGTACGCCATACCATCTACTGCATCTTGCCATCTTTATGTAATTAGATGTATCACTAGCCACTTTAAACAATGCCACTTTATATAATGTTTTCATAACCTACATTACTCATATATGTATATACTGTACTCTATACCATCTACTGCATCTTGCCATCTTGATGTGACGTATCACTAGCCACCTTAAACAATGCTGCTTTATATGTTTTCATACCCTACAATACGCATCTCATTTGTATATACTGTACTCCATACCATCTATTACATCTTGCCTATGCCGTTCGGCCATCACTCATTTATATATTTTTATGTACATATTCGTATTCATTCCTTTTTTATATAAACTGCTAAAAAAAATAAAGGGAACACTAAAATAACACATCCTAGATCTGAATGAATGAAATAATCTTATTAAATACTTTTTTCTTTACATAGTTGACTGTGCTGACAACAAAATCACATAAAAATAATCAATGGAAATCCAATTTATCAACCCATGGAGGTCTGGATTTACACTCAAAATTAAAGTGGAAAACCACACTACAGGCTGATCCAACTTTGATGTAATGTCCTTAAAACAAGTCAAAATGAGGCTCAGTAGTGTGTGTGGCCTCCACGTGCCTGTATGACCTCCTGTATGACCTCGCCTGGGCATGCTCCTGATGAGGTGGCGGATGGTCTCCTGAGGGATCTCCTCCCAGACCTGGACTAAAGCATCCGCCAACTCCTGGACAGTCTGTGGTGCAACGTGGCGTTGGTGGATGGAGCGAGACATGATGTCCCAGATGTGCTCAATTGGATTCAGGTCTGGGGAACGGGCGGGCCAGTCCATAGCATCAATGCCTTCCTCTTGCAGGAACTGCTGACACACTCCAGCCACATGAGGTCTAGCATTGTCTTGCATTAGGAGGAACCCAGGGCCAACCGCACCAGCATATGGTCTCACAAGGGGTCTGAGGATCTCATCTTGGTACCTAATGGCAGTCAGGCTACCTCTGGCGAGCACATGGAGGGCTGTGCGGACCCCCCAAAGAAATGCCACCCCACACCATGACTGGCCCACCGCCAAACCGGTCATGCTGGAGGATGTTGCAGGCAGCAGAACGTTCTCCACGACGTCTCCAGACTCTGTCACGTCTGTCACATGTGCTCAGTGTGAACCTGCTTTCATCTGTGAAGAGCACAGGGCGCCAGTGGCGAATTTGCCAATCTTGGTGTTCTCTGGCAAATGCCAAACATCCTGCACGGTGTTGGGCTGTAAGCACAACCCCCACCTGTGGACGTCGGGCCCTCATACCACCCTCATGGAGTCTGTTTCTGACCGTTTGAGCAGACACATGCACATTTGTGGCCTGCTGGAGGTCATTTTGCAGGGCTCTGGCAGTGCTTCTCCTGCTCCTCCTTGCACAAAGGCGGAGGTAGCGGTCCTGCTGCTGGGTTGTTGCCCTCCTACGGCCTCCTCCACGTCTCCTGATGTACTGGCCTGTCTCCTGGTAGCGGCTCCATGCTCTGGACACTACGCTGGCAGACACAGCAAACCTTCTTGCCACAGCTCGCATTGATGTGCCATCCTGGATGAGCTGCACTACCTGAGCCACTTGTGTGGGTTGTAGACTCCGTCTCATGCTACCACTAGAGTGAAAGCACCGCCAGCATTCAAAAGTGATCAAAACATCAGCCAGGAAGCATAGGAACTGAGAAGTGGTCTGTGGTCACCACCTGCAGAACCACTCCTTTATTGGGGCTGTCTTGCTAATTGCCTATAATTTCCACCTGTTGTCTATTCCATTTGCACAATAGCATGTGAAATGTATTGTCAATCAGTGTTGCTTCCTAAGTGAACAGTTTGATTTCACAGAAGTGTGAATGACTTGGAGTTACATTGTGTTGTTTAAGTGTTCCCTTTATTTTTTTGAGCAGTATATTTTTATGTACATATTCGTATTCATTCCTTTACACTTGTGTGTACAAGGTAGTTGTTGTGGAATTGGTAGATGACTTGTTAGATATTACTGCATGGTCGGAACTAGAAGCAAACTTGCATTAACACCTGCTAACCATGTGTATGTGACAAATAAATTTGATTTGATTTGAAAACCTCTTAAGGATCTCTAAAGATCAGTGTCCCACCTACCGCTAATGCGATTTGCATGAGGTTGTAAGTAACAAGAACATTTCCCAGGACATAGACATATCTGATATTGGCAGAAAGCTTCAATTCTTGTTAATCTAACTGCACTGTCCAATTTACAGTAGCTATTACAGTGTAATAATACCATGATATTGTTTGAGGAGAGTGCACAGTTAAGAACTTGAAAAGTTATTAATAAATCAATTAGGCACATTTGGGCAGTCTTGATACAAAATCATGAACATAAATGCAATGGTTCATTGGATCAGTCTAAAACTTTGCACATACACTGCTGCCATCTAGTGACCAACATCTAAATTGTGCCTGGGCTGGAATAATACATTTTGGCCTTTTTCTTGCATTTCAAAGATGGTACAAAAAAACATTTAAAACGTTTGTTTTTTTCTTTGTATTTTCTTTTACCAGATCTAGTGTGTTATATTCTCCTACATTAATTTCACATTTCCACAAACCTCAAAGTGTTTCCTTTCAAATGGTATTAAGAATATGCATATCCTTGCTTCAGGTCCTGAGCTACAGGCAGTTAGATTTGGGTATGTCATTTTAGGCGAGGTAACTAACTTTGGCCTTCTGGATAGCCTGAGTGTACTTATTTCTCATTTGCCTGAACAAGTGCCAGTCATCCTGTGTATAAGTGTGCCGAGCCTTTCGCCAAATGCCATTTTTGAGGTGGAGTAACTCTGCAAGATCACGGTCGACCCAGGGGCTGAACCTGTTTTTAATTCTCATTTTATTTATGGGGGCGTTTGTTAAAAATACCACTGAAAATGTCAAAAAAGAAGGTCCAAGCGTCTTCAACAGAGGGAATCAAACTGATTCTATACCATTTTACAGAGGCCAGTTCATGAAGGAAGGCTTGCTCATTAAAGTCTTTTAGTAAGCGTCTATGACAAATCAGGACAGGTCGTTTCACTGAGCAGCCATTACGAACACAGGCTGTAAAACAGTGATCACTAAGGTCATTACAGAAAACACCAGACTGATACCTATCAGGATTATTTGTGAGGATAATATTGAGGAGAGTAGCCTTTTCTGGGTGTTTGGAGTCATACCTTGTGGGATTGGTAATAATCTGCGAAAGATTTATGGAATCCCATTGCTTTAGGACTTGGTCAGGTGGTTTATCCAAGATGGCGTAACAGTCAGACATCTTAGTCCTGTCGTGTCCCTTGTATATATATCTTTTTACGTATTTTTCTTCGCATATCTTTTAAAAATATTTTCCTAAACCTGAACTTCTAAATACTCTCCTGCAACCCGCCTCACCCAATGTGGCGTGGATCTGTTTTTTTGTAAAGTATTTCTATTTACTTCGGATCTGGAATTCCTCAACTGAAGCTAGCCAGCTAACTACCTACCAGCTATCAGTCAGCAAACCATTGCTAGCGGTTAGCTGATTAACCTTTAGCTCGGAAAGCTCCCACCAGTTCGAACAACGTGACTCAAACCAGAGCATAACAGACCTATTTTTTTTCTGTCCATATCCCCGGATTCCTATCGCAAACTCTGAACATTTTCATCTGGATCTTTGCAACTAGCTAACCCCAATCCCCGGTGACTACTCCTGGCTAGCGTTTCCAGCAAGCACCAATTAGCCTGAAGCTAGTCCGGCCAGGGCTCCTGTGCTACCACCGAAGCCCACTCCTGGGCTACAATATTTGGACCCCTTCTACTGCCGGTACGTGGCACGGAACCCTGCCAATCCTCTACGACTGGAATACCGACATAATCTGCCCGAGGATTCCAACAGGCCTCTCAGGCGCGACGTCCGCTGAAGGCACATTCTACTAACCGCGGCCTGCTAGCTACCAAGAGCTACTTGGAACCCTACTAATTCACGACTGGTCTATCGACGTCACCGCACGAAGAGGCAAAAACAGACTTACCTCCATCGCAACGTCCCCCAAAGGCCCTTCTGCTAACTTGCTAGCCCCGGTCTGCTAACTGCTAGCTTGCTTGCCCCGGTCTGCTAACTGCTAGCTTGCTTGCCCCGGTCTGCTAACTGCTAGCTTGCTAGCCCCGTTCTGCTAACTGCTAGCTTGTTTAGCCCCGGCCTACTAACTGTTAGCTTGTTAGCATCGGCCTGCTAACTGTCTGAACTGCCGTGTCCCCAGTCAGCCCAACCACTCACTGAACCCATATGTTCACTTGGCTACGCATGCCTCTCTCTAATATGAATATGCCTCGTCCATTACTGTCCTGGTTAGTGATTACTGTCTTATTTCACTGTAGTGGCTCTAGCCCTGCTCAATATGCCTTAACCAACCATGTTGTTCCACCTCCTACATATGCGATGACATCACCTGGTTTAAACGGCTCTAGAGACTATATCTCTCTCATCATTACTCAATGCCTAGGTTTACCTCCAATGTACTCACATCCTACCTTACCTTTCTCCGTACACTATGCCTTGAATCTATGCTATCGTGCCCAGAAACCTGCTCCTTTTACTCTCTGTTCCGAACATTCTAGATGGCCAGTTCGTATAGCCTTAAGCCGTACCCTTATCCTACTTCTCCTCTGTTCCTCTGGTGATGTAGAGGTTAATCCAGGTCCTGCAGTGCCTAGCTCCACTCCCACTCCCCAGGTGCTCTCATTTGTTGACTTCTGTAACCGGAAAAGCCTTGGTTTCATGCATGTTAACATTAGAAGCCTACTCCCTAAGTTTGTTTTAGTCACTGCTTTAGCAAACTCTGCCAACCCGGATGTCTTAGCCATGTCTAAATCCTGGCTTAGGAAAACCACCAAAAACCCTTAAATCTCCATCGCTAACTATAGCATTTTCCGCCAAGATAGAACTGCCAAAGGGGGCGGTGTTGCAATCTACTGCAAAGATAGCCTGCAGAGTTCTGTATTACTATCCAAGTCTGTACACAAACAATTCGAGCTTCTACTTCTAAAAAGTCACCTTTCCAGAAACAAGTCTCTCACTGTTGCCGCTTGCTATAGACCTCCCTCTGCCCCAGCTGTGCCCTCGATACCATATGTGAATTGATTGCCCCCAATCTATCTTCTGAGCTCGTGCTACTAGGTGACTTAAACTGGAACATGCTTTACACCTCGGCCATCCTACAATCTAAGCTTGATGCCCTCAATCTCACAATTATCAATGAACCTACCAGGTACAACCCCAAATCCGTAAACACGGGCACCCTCATAGATATCATTCTAACTAACTCGCCCTCCAAATTGTTTTAATTTATTTTATTTCACCTTTATTTAACCAGGTAGGCAAGTTGAGAACAAGTTCTCATTTACAATTGCGACCTGGCCAAGATAAAGCAAAGCAGTTCGACAACATACAACAACACAGAGTTACACATGGAGTAAAACAAATATACAGTCAATAATTCAGTAGAAAAATAAGTCTATGTACAATGTGAGCAAATGAGGTGAGATAAGGGAAGTAAAGGCAAAAAAAAAGTCCATGGTGGCAAAGTAAATACAATATAGCAAGAAAAACACTGGAATGGTAGATTTGTAGTAGAAGAAAGTGCAAAGTAGAAATAGAGTTAATGGGGTGCAAAGGAGCAAAATAAAATAAATAAATACAGTAGGGGAAGCGGTAGTTGTTTGGGCTAAATTATAGATGGGCTATGTACAGGTGCAGTGATCTGTGAGCTGATCTGACAGCTGGTGCTTAAAATACACCTCTGCTGTTTTCAATCAAGATCTCAGTGATCATTGCCTCATTGCCTGCATCCGTAATGGGTCTGCGACCAAACGACCACCCCTCATCACTGTCAAACGTGCCCTAAAACACTTCTGCGAGCAGCCCTTTCTAATCGACCTGGCCGGGGTATCCTGGAATGACATTGACCTCATCCCGTCAGTAGATGATGCATGGCTATTCTTTAAAAGTACCTTCCTCACCATCTTAAATAAGCATGCCCCATTAAAAAAAATGTAGAACTAGGAATGGATATAGTCCTTCGTTCACTCCAGACCTGTCTGCCCTTGACCAGCACAAAAACATCCTGTGGCGTTCTGCATTAGCATCGAATAGCCCCCGTGATAAGCAACTTTTCAGGGAAGTTAGGAACAAATATACACAGGCAGTTAGGAAAGGTAAGGCTAGCTTTTTCAAACAGAAATTTGCTTCCTGTAGTACTAACTCAAAAAAGTTCTGGGACACTGTAAAGTCCATGGAGAATAAGAGCACCTCCTCCCAGCTGCCCACTGCTCTGAGGCTAGGAAACACTTACCACCGATAAATCCACTATAATTGGGAATTTCAATAAGCATTTCTCTACGGCTGGCCATGCTTTCCACCTGGCTACCCCTACCCCGGTCAACTGCCCAGCACCCTCCACAGCAACCCGCCAAAGCCCCCACCATTTCTCCTTCACCCAAATCCAGATAGCTGATGTTCTGAAAGAGCTGCAAAATCTGGACCCCTACATATCAGCCAGGCTAGACAATCTGGACCCTCTCTTTAAAAAATGTTGCAACCCCTATTACTAGCCTGTTCAACCTCTGTTTTGTATCGTCTGAGATTCCCAAAGATTGGAAAGCTGCCGCGGTCATCCCCCTCTTCAAAGGAGGTGAGACTCTAGACCCAAACTGCTACAGACCTATATCTATCCTACCCTGTCTTTCTAAGGTCTTCGAATGCCAAGTTAACAAACAGATTACCGACCATTTCGAATCCCACCGTACCTTCTCCGCTATGCAATCTGGTTTCCGAGCTGGTCATGGGTGCACCTCAGCCACGCGCAAGGTCCTAAACAACATCATAACCGCCATCGATAAGAGATATTACCGTGCAGCCGTATTCATCGACCTGGCCAAGGCTTTCGACTCTGTCAATCACCACATTCTTATTGGCAGACTCGACAGCCTTGGTTTCTCAAATGATTGCCTCGCCTGGTTTACCAACTACTTCTTTGATAGAGTTCAGTGTGTCAAATCGGATGGCATGTGGTCCGAACCTCTGGCAGTCTCTATGGGGGTGCCACAGGGTTCAATTCTTGGGCCGACTTTCTTCTCTGTATACATAAATGATGTCGCTCTTGCTGCTGGTGATTCTCTGATCCACCTCTACGCAGACGACACAATTCTGTATACATCTGGCCCTTCTTTGGACACTGTGTTAACTAACCTCCAGACGAGCTTCAGTGCCATACAACTCTCCTTCCGTGGCCTCCAACTGCTCTTAAATGCAAGTAAAACTAAATGCATGCTATTCAATCGATCACTGCCCGCACCTGCCCGCCCGTCCATCATCACTACTCTGGACGGCTTTGACTTAGAATACGTGGACAACTACAGATACCTAGGTGTCTGGTTAGACTGTAAACTCTCCTTACAGTCTCACATTAAGCATCTCCAATCCAAAATTAAATCTAGAATCGGCTTCCTATATCGCAACAAAGCATCCTTCACTCATGCTGCCAAACATACCCTCGTAAAACTGACCATCCTACCGATCCTCGACTTCGGTGGTCATCTATAAAATAGCCTCTACCTAATAACACTCTACTTAACAAATTGGATGCAGTCTATCACAGTGCCATCCGTTTTGTCACCAAAGCCCCATATACTACCCACCACTGCCACCTGTATGCTCTCGTTGGTTGGCCCTTGCTTCATACTCGTCACCAAACCCACTGACTGCAGGTTATCTACAAGTCTTTGCTAGGTAAAGCCCTGCCTTATCTCAGCTCACTGGTCACCATAGCAGCACCCACTCGTAGCACGCGCTCCAGCAGGTATATCTCATTGGTCACCCCCAAAGCCAATTCCTCCTTTGGTCGTCTTTCCTTCCAGTTCTCTGCTGCCAATGACTGGAACGAACTGCAAAAATCTCTGAAGCTGGAGACTCATATCTCCCTCACTAGTTTTAAGCACCAGCTGTCAGAGCAGCTCACAGATCACTGCACCCATCTGTAAACAGCCCATCTATCTACCTACCTCATCCCCATACTGTATTTATTTATTTATCTTGCTCCTTTGCACCCCAGTATCTCTACTTGCGCGTTCATCTTCTGCACATCTACCATTGCAGTGTTTAATTGGCCACCATGGCCTATTTATTCCTTTATCTTACCTCATTTGCACTTACTGTATATAGACTTTTTGTTTTCTTTTGTTCTAATGTATTATTGACTGTATGTTTTGTTTATTCCATGTGTAACTCTGTGTTGTTGTATGTGTCGAATTGCTATGCTTTATCTTGGCCAGGTCGCAGTTGCAAATGAGAACTTGTTCTCAACTAGCCTACCTGGTTAAATAAAGGTGAAATATTTCTTTTTTTTTTTTATGTCCCAGTTTAGGTCACCTAGTAGGACAAATTCAGACTTAGTGTAAGGGGCCAGGAGAGAGCTTAGGGCAGGTAGGAGTGCTGATGGAGGACGATAGCACCCAGCAACAGTCAACAAAGAGCTATTTGAAAGTTTTATGCTTAAAACCAGCAAATAAAATAGTTTGGGGACAGACTTGGTGGAGACAACCAAGCACTGAAGGTGATCCTTACTAAAGATTGCCACTCCACCACCTTTGGAAGATTGGTCTTGCCGAAAAAGGTTATACCCAGAAAGGTTAACATCAGTATTCAATACACTCTTCCTTAACCACGTCTCAGTAGTGACCAACACATCTGGATTGGAGCTGTGAACCCACACTTTCAATTGATCCATTTTAGGTATTAAGATTCTAGTGTTAACGTGCAGAAAACCCAGGCTTTTTTGGAGAGCAGAAATCAGTGACGCAGATATCAGAGCACAAGTCATAATTGGGGACAGTAGATGGGCCAGGGTATACATGCACATTTCCAGATATACAATCAAGGCACGGCAGAGGCTAGGGACAACTCTGCAGTGCTGATTTATGACATCTGAATGTGCATCAGATGGCAACAAGATTATATTGTACATTAAATTAATCTGGTAACATGAATACAAAGCCGGCGAGAGGTGGTTAGAATAGGACGGGAGGCCAAAAGTCTGTAACCAATAGAGAGTCAGAGTCCCGAGTGTGGGAACAAACATAGTCTGTCTCACAGTTGGGTAAAGAAAGTGTGTAGTCCACAAAGTATGCAGGAGTCATGAGGCAAATAGCAAAATAGCAAAATGCAGAAGAAAAAAAATGAAATACATAACAACTTGGGGCTAGCCATTGTAAGTTCAGAGTCACCCGCCCCAATAGTGTGTGTGTGTGCTGGAGGCGAGTGAAAGCTCGGGAGAGAGGAGTGAGTGTGGTGGGGGTACCTGTACCAGACAGGGGGAGACAGGCCAGGGCAGACGGTGAACAGATCGCCAGGTGGAATCCAAGAAGCAGTGCAGCAGGCAATGGAAGTAGGTGTCACACCCACTTGGGAGAAGCTTTTATTTCTGGAGGAAGATTTCTTGAAGAAAATGTTATAACCTACTGCAGGCCTAAAACCTATGGGTGCAAACAATGTTTCCATGATGGGCTATTAGCAGGACAATAGGCTCTTCAACCTTTACAAAAGGATAGCTCAGGCTAGGTGTGAAAAAAACTCCCCCCCAACTTGCAATGTATTAAGTACTCTAAAGTTTTACATTTCTAACTACAGACATCATGCAACCGCAAAATGTCGGGTAAAGGATATACTGTACTGTATTTCTTCATCAACATCTTAATGCTTTCGTTAATAAAACTACTAAGAATTCTCTTTTAAAATGCAGATGTTTATTTCAACTATCAGCAGGACAATAGACTCTTGCCGAATTTAGGAACTTTATATATATTAATGGATCCATAATGAATTACTATGGGAATAAATATCACTTAATGACATAGCATGGGGACTGGTCTTGATAAATCCATCAGATTTTTATTTGGAAATGTTAGGATTATTTTTCTCTTCACTATCACAATATTATAAACTTTCAAATGCACTCATGAATTAAATTGCTTTAGCCGACATGTTGCGGTTCATCTGACGAAGGTGCACATGGGCCTATTTATATAACGGTTATGAAATCGGAGGGCAGAAATGATTAAATATTAAAGCATTAGACCTCCCACTAAAGGCGTCAGTCATACAAAAGTTATACTTAAATACAACTGATTTTGCAGCACGCAAAGTTCTTTGTTTGTCAGACGAATCATTTGGTCGAAACTACAGAACAGCACAAAACAGAGAACACACATGGTTAATGTTCTGAAAAAAATATTATATATATATATAAAAAATGTCTTACAGAGCCTTTCCATAAATCCACTCAAGTTTCTTCAACTGTCTTCTGACAGTGATTAGAGCGATGTTGTGCGGTGATGCCAGCAGATTCCAGATTGCCTTTACCTATCGCTCATCATCTTCAAGCATCAGTGAGTCGACGGCTTGAATAATCTCGCTGTAAATGGAATATCACGGTAGATGCTGTGTTTTTGGTTGATGGCCAATATTAAAAACAGTGGAATGCATTTGTGAATTCAATCGCTTTATTGTTTAATTATTAAAGGCTCCTTTCTCTTCTATGTGCTGGAGTTATTTTAAGAATAAAGTAGGCTAATGAAGGCAACAAATTGTTGCTTACTGGAACACCCAAAGTCATCCAATTGTTATAATCGGATTTGATGCAATAGCCTATCCGCGTGTGGCCAACTATTGGTCTTGATAAATCAATGAGATTTTTATTTTCACTTAATCTCCGTTTGGGTATTGGTTAGTCTACAATTAGGGTGTGGAAATGTTAGGATTATTTTGCTCTTCACTCTGTCACTTAGTAGCCTACTCCCGACCGGTCATGTTGTACAGCGCCAACTTTTAAAAGCTAGTCACCACGCTCACTCTTTCTTATTCTTAATTTTCTTATCGCTAAATTAAAGGTACTGTAGTTGCCCAGATACTTCCCACCTTTCCCTCAGCTATACATCCATGGCTCTTCCTATAACAGCTGCCTCCATCTAATCCTTGCTTAGTGTTACTGAATTAGGCGCTGTCTGTCAGATGTATAATTTTTCTTTTTTCTTGGAATAGAAACACCATAATATTAATCAAATTAATTAAGCTACATTTCTTAAAATCAATCCCATATACTATGTTCTTACAAAAAAGGTTTTAAATTCTCTAGTACAGACAATATTAAAAACAGTCAAAAGCTTCTCAACGATGCCCTCTGGTGGTCAAACTAGCACTAAGCAGCAACAATGGCTGACACTTAAATAACGTGCTACGACACAACTTTTAAAGGAAGAACCACCACCATGTCGCAAGTCACGACTTCACAGGAGACTCATTTTAACATATTTCTTTTTTTGAATCGAAAATGAGTTTTTTGCCAGAAATGCCTTCTGGAACTTTCATGTGCCTTAACCTCTTGTCGTTTGCCTAGGATAGGGGGCGCTACAGCGATTTATGAAAAAAATTCGTGCCCATTTTAAACGGCCTCCTACTCAAACTCAGAAGGTAGGATATGCATATAATTAATACTTGTGGATAGAAAACATCCTAAAGTTTCTAAAACTGTTTGAATGGTGTCTGTGAGTATAACAGAACTCATATGGCAGTCAAAACCCCGAGACAGATCGTAACAGGATGTGGAATTCTGAATTGCGGACTCAACTTCACCACTTTGCCTGTAATTCACACAGTGAGCAATGGTTCATTGAGCACTTCCTATTGCTTCCACTAGATGTCCCCAGTCTTTACAAAGTGATTTGAGCCTTCTACTGTGAAAACTGAATGAATGAGACGCTGTGGAAAGTGGTCACATGAGGAGGGCCATCACCATAATGACGCCGGCGCCCCTGGCTACCCTCCCCTTTCGAAACATTTTGAAAGACAATGCAATCATCCCCCTTGAATCTTATTGGAGCTCTGGTTGAAAAAGGCCCTAAAGATTTATGTTATACATACATTTATAACATAAATTTATGTTATACATCATTTATGTTATACATATACATAAAAAATTGTCTACCATTTCTTCATTGTTCATGCAAATATGCTGTACTTAGGTCTTCACCTTGAAGAGGAAATGCAATAGTAGTGCAGATAAATGTGACACCAAGTTCTTTAAAGAGGAACCATTATAGTTGTGACTGTTTGACATGTTTGAATGAACCTAAATAAAAAAAAAGCATTTTTTTCGAAAGAGGTGTCCCGCGCACGTCGGAACTTTTGGTGCAGCCTTCAGAACGCGCTAACAAGAACAAGCTATTGGAACCTAAAGGATTAAGTTTTTCGAATGAAAATACATTTGTTGTGGACCTGGGATTCCTGGAAGTGCTTTCTGATGAAGACAATCAAAGGTAAGGGATTATTGACAATAGTATACAAGACTAGATTTGATATGCGATTGTTCCAAGATGGCGCTGACCTGTATTGCTAGCCTATTTTCTGAGTATCGCATCCCCTTTTATCGCAAAGTGTGATTACCCAGTAAAGTTATTTTTAAATCTGGCATTACAGGTGCTTTCAAGAGATATTCATCTATAAATCTTAGAATGACAATATTACATTTTAAAAATGTTTTCGAATAGTAATGCATTTGAGGGAAAATAGTTAGTCAACGTTACGCGCCGATGTAAAATGCTGTTTTTATATATAAATATGAACTTTATCGAACAAAATAATGCAT
This sequence comes from Salmo salar, assembly GCF_965601325.2. Lineage (NCBI taxonomy): Eukaryota > Metazoa > Chordata > Actinopteri > Salmoniformes > Salmonidae > Salmo > Salmo salar. The sequence continues at coordinate 51,950,132 of NC_138292.1, read as the reverse complement.
GTGTGTGGTTGGTCGGAAAATGGCTATGTGGCTACTTTTACGATATACTCCTCTAACATAATCTAATGTTTTCCTTTTGCTGTAAAGCCTTTTTGAAATGGGACAACGTGGTTCGATTCAGGAGAGGTGTATCTATAAAACGATATAACATAGTCCTATATTTGAAAAAAATAAATATTACATTTCGTTATGCTAATGGCGATAGGATTTTTTCGCTGGATGTCCGTCCCGCATACGGCACAGTACATCACTAGGGCCAAGCTTCCTGCCATCCAGGACCTACATGCTAGGCGGTGTCAGAGGAAGGCCCAAAAAATTGTCAGACTCCAGTCACCCAAGTCATAGTCTGTTTTCTCTGCTACCGCACGGCAAGTGGTACCGATGCGCCAAGTCTAGGACCAAAAGGTTCCTTAACAACTTCTACCCCCAAGCCATAAGACTGCTGAACAATTAATCAAATGGCCACCGGATTATTAACATTGACACCCCCCTCCATTTGTTTTTATGCTGCTACTCGTTGTTTATTATCTATGCATAGTCACTTCACCCCTACCTATAAGTACAAATTATCTCGACTAACCTGTACCCCCGCACATTGACTCTGTACCGGTACCCCCTGTATATAACTCTTTCTTGAACTGCGCTGTTGGTTAAGGGCTTGTAAGTAATCATTTCACAGTAAGGTCTACACGTTGTATTCGGCACATGTGACAAATAAAGTTTCATTTTATTTGATGATAGCTAAAGAGAGGGAGAAAACATTACATCTTCAAACTAAGGGCAACCGTGGCATGGCATCCGTGACAGAGAGACGCGTCCATCATGCATGATGATGTATTCAGGTAAGATAGCTAGCTACATTTTCCGATTATTACACGTTTCTAATTTTGACTGAAAATGGTTTCATTTCAATCTAAAGTGTACTGTTAGCTAGCTATAGTTAGCTAACACACTTTTGTACATCGCGCAGTAACGTACAATTTACTTTATTTTATTGTCCAAAAAACGTAATACTTCCAGGTCAACTGTAATATGAATACCATTGTAAAACACAATCTCTCCCCTTTCCAGCAAAATCAATGACGAGACCTTCATGCTGCCCGTCTCTGCATGATTGAAGAAGGCAATGAGCTCCATCGGGTCTTTTTAAAAATGACAGATGGGGAAGCGAACCTACTGAGTGATAAGGAAAGGGGGAGAAAAGCCATGTGGAGAAACTTTTTTTTTCATCCGATCTGTCTAACTTATCACCTCTAAAATGTAAATAAAACACTATAAAGACTTTATATAATACGTCATTACATACCTATTTGAAGGTTTGTGTCGAATTTGAATGGGGTTTTTAGGGCGGTGCTAAAGTTATCTTCAGAAGTTAACCTGTCTGGGCGAGGTGGGACGCTTGCCGGATAAAAAACGTACCCGATTTAATCTGATTACTACTCCTGCCCAGAAACTAGAATATGCATATAATTAGTAGATTTGGATAGAAAACACTCTAAAGTTTCTAAAACTGTTTGAATGGTGTCTGTGAGTATAACAGAACTCATATGGCAGGCCAAAACCTGAGAAGATTCCATACAGGAAGTGCCCTGTCTGACAATTTGTTGTCCTTCTGTTGCATCTCTATCGAAAATACAGCATCTGTGCTGTAACGTGACATTTTCTAAGGCTTCCATTGGCTCTCTAAAGCTGCCAGAAAGTGGAATGGGGTGTCTGCTCTCTCTGGGCAAACAACAGCAGCAGAATTTGTGAGTGGTCAGCCTGGGGACAGTGACACTGAGATGCGTGTCCACGAGACTACTCAATTTTTTTCTTTCAGCCTTTGAATGAATACAACGTTGCCCGGTTGGAATATTATCGCTATTTTACGAGAAAAGTAGCATAAAAATTGATTTTAAACAGCGTTTGACATGCTTCTAAGTACGGTAACGGAATATTTTGAATTCTTTTGTCACGAAATGCGCTCGCGCGTCACTGTTTGGATAGTTACCTGAACGCATGACCAAAACGGCGGTATTTGGATATAACTATGGATTATTTGGAACCAAAACAACATTTGTTGTTGAAGTATAAGTCCTGGGAGTGCATTCTGACAAAGAACAGCAAAGGTAATCCAATTTTTCTAATAGTAATTCTGAGTTTAGGTTGTCCCAAACTTGGTGGGTGTCAAATTAGCTAGCCGTGATGGCCGAGTTATGTACTCAGAATATTGCAAAATGTGCTTTCGCCGAAAAGCTATTTTAAAATCGGACATAGCGATTGCATAAAGGAGTTCTGTATCTAGAATTCTTAAAATAATTGTTATGTATTTTGTGAACGTTTATCGTGAGTAATTTAGTAAATTCACCGGAAGTTTTCGGTGGGTATGCTAGTTCTGAACATCACATGCTAGTGTAAAAAGCTGTTTTTTGATATAAATATGAACTTGATTGAACAAAACATGCATGTATTGTATAACATAATGTCCTAGGAGTGTCATCTGATGAAGATCATCAAAGGTTAGTGCTGCATTTAGCTGTGTTTTGGGTATTTGTGATGCATGCTAGTTGCTTGGAAATGGCTGTGTGTTTTTTTGTGTCTATGTACTCTCCTAACATAATCTAATGTTTTGCTTTCGCTGTAAAGCCTTTTGGAAATCGGACAACATGGTTCGATTCAGGAGAAGCGTATCTATAAAATGGTGTAAAATAGTCCTATGTTTGAATACTTTGAATTATGACATTTTGTGGTTTTAAATTTGGAGCTCTGATTTGTCACTGGCTGTTGAATAGTGTGGGACGATTTCGTCCCACCTCCCCTAGAGAGGTTAACTTCTCTAGGGCCAGTGGGACGAAATCGTCCCACCTACGTAACAGCCAGTGGAATCCTGTGGCGCGTTATTCAAATACCTTAGAAATGCTATTACTTCAATTTCTCAAACATATGACTATTTTACACCATTTTAAAGACAAGACTCTCGTTAATCTAACCACACTGTCCGATTTCAAAAAGGCTTTACAACGAAAGCAAAACATTAGATTATGTCAGCAGAGTACCCAGCCAGAAATAATCAGACACCCATTTTTCAAGCTAGCATATAATGTCACAAAAACTCAGAAGACAGCTAAATGCAGCACTAACCTTTGATGATCTTCATCAGATGACACACCTAGGACATTATGTTATACAATGCATGCATGTTTTGTTCAATCAAGTTCATATTTATATCAAAAACCAGCTTTTTACATTAGCATGTGACGTTCAGAACTAGCATACCCGGTGAAACTTCCTGTGAATTTACAAAAAATTTACTAAATTACTCACGATAAACATTCACAAAAAGCATAACAATTAAGAATTATAGATACAGAACTCCTCTATGCACTCGATATGTCCGATTTTAAAATAGCTTTTCGGTGAAAGCACATTTTGCAATATTCTAAGTAGATAGCCCGGCATCACAGGGCTAGCTATTTAGACACCCAGCAAGTTTAGCACTCACCAAAGTCAGATTTACTATAAGAAAAATGTTATTACCTTTGGTGTTCTTCGTCAGAATGCACTCCCAGGACTTCTACTTCAATAACAAATGTTGGTTTGGTCCCAAATAATCCATAGTTATATCCAAACAGCGGCGTTTTGTTCGTGCGTTCAAGACACTATCCGAAAGGGTAAAGAAGGGTGACGAGCACGACGCATTTCGTGACAAAAAAATTCTAAATATTCCATTACCGTACTTCGAAGCATGTCAACCGCTGTTTAAAATCAATTTTTATGCCATTTTTCTCGTAAAAAAGCGATAATATTCCGACCGGGAATCTGCGTTTAGGTAAAAAATAAAGCATGGGGTCGACTCGTGCATGCGCATAAGCCCATTGTCCTCTGATCGGCCACTTGCCAAAAGCGCAAATGTGTTTCAGCCAGAGGCTGCCTCGATATCATTCACCTTTTTCCCGGGCTCTGAGAGCCTATGGGAGCCGTAGGAAGTGTCACGTTACAGCAAAGATCCTCAGTCTTCAATAAACAGAGACAAGAAGAACAAGATCTTGTCAGAGAGGGCACTTCCTGTAAGGAATCTTCTCAGGTTTTTGCCTGCCATATGAGTTCTGTTATACTCACAGACACCATTCAAACAGTTTTAGAAACTTTAGGGTATTTTCTATCCAAAGCCAATAATTATATGCAGATTCTAGTTACTGGGCAGGAGTAGTAACCAGATTAAATCGGGTACGTTTTTTATCCGGCCGTGTCAATACTGCCCCCTACCCCCAACAGGTTAAAGAACACTCAAAACAAAATAAACAAATGACGATAACAGTTCCATAAGGCTCCCAGGCTATACAGAAAATAACCACCCACAAAACGCAAGTGAAAACAAACCCAACTAAATATGGCCTCCAATTAGAGACAACGACAACCAGCTGCCTCTAATTGGAGGTCATTGCCAAAAACCCAACATAGAAATAGAAAACTAGATATACACATAGAAATAGAAAATATAGAACATAAACCAAAAACACCGAACCACACAAAATACACACCCCCTGCCACGCCCTGACCAAACTACATTGACAAATAACCCCTTTTACTGGTCAGGACGTGACAGCTGGTTGAGAAAATGCCAAGAGTGTGACAAGTTGTCATCAAGGTAAACGGTGGCTACTTTAAAGAATCTCAAATATAAAATGTGATTTGTTTAATGCTTTTTTGGTTACTACATGATTCCATATGTGTTATTTCATAGTTTTGATGTCTTCACTATTATTCTACATTGTAGAAAATTGTACAAATAAAGAACTATCCATTCACGGTATGGGCTTGTTATATGACGGACATGTATTTGTTTGAAATCTATCACTTGGTTGTTTCATTTCAGAGAGACAAATAATGTTTTTTCAAAACACTACAGTACATATCCGCCTCACACTCAGAGAAATAAGTAGTACTGAGAGGTTTTACACAGTCAAATGTAACAAATAACTACATTTTTTTTATAAAGAACTGTAGAAATGATACATTTGTGACATCAATCAAATGTACAGTATACAAATATTCCATTAAAAAAAAACACAAAAAAGAGTTTAATATACATCTAAAATGTATGAATAAAAAAATCTGAGAACAGTAATATTTTACACACTCATGAAGGTACCCATAAGCAATCTCTTTTTGTAAAAAAAACAACTGTGGAAAATTGGTGGATATAGTGTTTAACATTTTAAAAACAGTGATTTTCAAACACTATGAGAGTCTTTGTGGCGTGGAGAGCAAGAAATTACCCTCCCTTGGGCTAGAAACTCATTGCAAGTTTTGAAATCACATGTTTTTTTACTTTAAATCCTACTCTGTGATGTCACAGAGAAGCATTTTTTTTAGGACCTTTCGTCTCGTCTTTTTAACCACATACCATTTGAAATGCATTGCTTTCACATATATAACATATGTAAACACTGGTTTAGTGCTGGAGATAATGAATATGAGGTTGAGAAGTCGCAGAATTGCCCTTTAAATTATTATTATTATTTTTTTTTAAATCATACATTAACTGTATTAATTGGCCAGAGGCAGCACACATGTCTACGTCTCTTAGGCCCACTGCCTCTTTAGGCCTAAATCTGTTTATTAGTTAGTGGGCATGGATGAAAACATTGTGTCATCACCAAAATAATATAATCAGAGATACAAATATAACAAATATTTTTCATTGGTCATTTCTTTGGTGTGCTGACTCCCTTGTTTGATTGTCAAACCAAGACACAGTGGTAAAAAACAAAAGTCTGAGCACAAAGTAACTTCACTGTAATAAGACAAAATGTAAGACCTGAGGAACACATTACTTTTCTGTTCATGCAATTAAAATTAATAGAATAGAATTTGAATTTATTCCCACACACAGAGTAGGGGACCACAAGCCAGTCCCCAAAGGCCTTCTTCACTCACGGACACTCCATTCTAGATTTCGCTACAGTCTTTCACCAGAAGCTCAATCCAATTAGAATGATAAAGATATCAGGCTGAGCGCCTGCACGTTTTCAAGTGCCCACCAAAAACTACTCGATATCCGGCAATTCAGAAAACGCTCTGTATCCCAAATGACACCCTATTCCCTATTTAGTGCCCTACTTTTGACCAGGACACATAGGACTCTGGCAAAAGTAGTGCATTACAGGGAATAGGGTGCCATTTGGGACGCAGCCCACTTGCGTGTTGATGAATCAAAAAACACCAGATGGTCATGTATTATCAAGCCATGAAAAGTGATCAAAACAACACAGCCAAAGTGCTTGGGAATGTTCTAGTGGTAGTGCTGCTGATTCTGGACCAAGCATGTCCGCCCTTGTGACGTGAGTTTGAATCCCCAATTGGCAACTTTCAATTCTGTAATTTCTCCTCTATTTGTCTCATATTTACCATGCCAACTGTTGCAATAAAATAAACACGGCCATATTGATGAAAGGAGACTTTTAACATAGATTATGCTAATTCTTTCAAATTGACTTCAATTTGATATTTACATTTTCAAGTCAATTCAAACAATGATTTCAAAAGACCTCATATGAAATAATCATGAATCATGATTTGAATTTGAATTTAGCTCCTGAATTGACTTTAGAGAATGGTATTGACCCAAACCCTGGCTAATTACGGAAAAAGTTATTTCACCTTGTCTTGACCTGGGTTTGGGATAATGCGCCACTTTATCAAACTGTGCCTAAAATGTTTGAATGATCTTGCAGCACAGCTACGGTGCATGCCATCTCTTGGGCACCGTAGTTTCAGTTTGTCAATATGATCTCACACCTCTAACTTACACTTCGTGGCACACCTCTAGTCACACCAGATTGTGTTACACACACACACACACACACACACACACACACACACACACACACACACACACACACACACACACACACACACACACACACACACACACACACACACACACACACACACACACACACACACACACACACCGACCGAGGGCTGCCATGGTAACCTAAAGATAATTCACTTCTTTCAAAGGTGTTAGCAAAACCCTAAGTGAGGTGATAGGAAGCCAATTAACTATAACGGGGTATTTCACTTACGTTGTCTGAAGGTTGAAATTAGACTACCAGAGAATATCTCATGGCTATGTCTGGGTGGATTATAATAGGGTAGATATTTGGGCCACCCATTGCCTATTCACATCAATTTCTTGATTTACTCCATTGCCTCAAAGCAGTGACAGGGACTACAGTGTGTCGGAACCACAAATTGAAATGGGTTATTTTTGCTAACTTTTGATGTGAACACTTGAGTGTTGATTACAGTTTTTCGATTGCTTGAGCACATTTGTCCAAACAGAATTCACTTTTTCAAAACAATTAACACGCAGCCCCAAACAGAAACACGTTGGCCAAAATGACACATTTCATTTGCAAAATGCATTATGACTCTCAAAACAGTAAATACATGACACAAAAATGTATCTAATGAAAAGTTATTTCAATCAATCTTTACACAATGGCCCAATAAATACTTACTATCAATATACCCTAGCATGGTTAACCCTCTTTTATATGTCTGTGCCATTTGTTGATACTATAATTATAGCACACACCATAAAAGGCAGGTTAACATAATATCAGCATGGGCTATAATCTTTTTTTCTAAAATGATTTTACCGAAGGTGACCAATGAAGAAAGAATGTCACTCAAGAGCATGAAGATCCAGAAACAAAAGGCTTTATTTCACCTTTTTCCATTTTAACTGAGAGTGTTGAACTATCTTCCTCTATGGGTCCCTTCTTTGTCCTTGCCCTCGGCCTCTTACTTGGTCCACTCATGCAAATAGCGACCCATAGGTGACCTCTTTTATGCATGAATAAGGAGCGATTGCTGATTGAACAATTGTGCAAAGTTTTGCACACATGCAGAAGAGGTTCACATTCATGGGAGTAATTTGTATCAGCTGTGACCAAATGTTTTAATTTTGTTTGACATGATTTACTCAACTGACTTTTGTGTCTTTTGTAGAGAGTTGTGTTTACTCTTTGCAAAAAATGTGTTTAACATTTGCATTGTGTGTGAAAGCAATTAGAAATTAATTACAGTTTTGCAAAAAATAATGATGTGCTCATTAGGTTATGATGGAGATCAAGTGGACCCCAGTTTCATTAAAAGTGTTTTAGCAATCGAGAAAGGCTGTAGTAGACACTGTCCCTGTCAAATAAACAATTTAGCAAAAATATAGTTCGAATTTGGTTTCCTGATTATCTGGGGTCATTAAAGAGCCTGTACCTCTTCTTAAATGAGTAAGAGTGTGATTTGATCAATTCTTGTTCTGGATGCCCATTGAAAAAACGGGGTTGTGTGGACACCAAAAACGTGTGTTTCGTATTGGTTCGAATACCTCCTCAATTAACTCCATAAACATTATGACATAAAATATACTCTATTTCGTCTATAAACAGAACATGATTGCGTTATTGGAATTCCACTAAAGACGTTGACCTTTAGTTCAATTCGGTCTATAGAAATAATTTCATCCTTAATATTCAATAGAAGATCATTTACTGCAAGGATAACAAATTGTCAAGATTTAACTGAGACATTCTATAATCTAATTTAGTCTATTTCTATACTAGTCAGTCAGATATCTCCCTACTTTTTCAGCTCAAGGGAAATTCTTAAACCGTGTTGTGTGTTTGGGATTATGCAATTGCATACTATAATATATCATTTTAACCTCTTAAAAGGCAGGATGTGAATTCACTGCCATTTTGCTTCATGTGATCATATGTTATAATGAGATAATAGTACCTTCTTAGGGTTTTCTCTATTGCATTGCTCTTTAATTAACTCAAAAAGAATTAACTTGGTATGCATCAGATGCTGATGGTTAAGACTATCACACGTTAGTGGTAGTTTAATACCGGGAAATGTATTAAATATATCAATATAATTTCTTCCACATTTTCGGTAATTAACTGGAATACGGTGCATCTCTTCAAAAACATATGCACACTCACTTACTTAGAACATGTCAGTGAAGACTTCACGGCTTTTGATAAGATAAATGATCAAAATCTATGGCTCCCAAGATTAGGTGCACATTCCATGGCTATAAAACATGCACATGCACACACAGTTTGCATGCGTTTCAGAGCTACCAAGAAGATGGAGACATGATACCCTTAACACAAAGCATGACAAACTAGCGACATGTCAACTGCATCTCAATCTCTCCACAGGGATCAATAAACAATTCATCTCTATACAGTCTAATCAAACCACGAAGGATAGCACATGATGCTAGCATGCCATACCATACCATGATAGCACATGATAGCATACCCAAATACATGTAACACATTCCCTCCACTCTCTAACATGCTGCATATGTAACAACCCCCATATCATTTGGGGTACAGTATGTCTGTGTGACGTTCTCCCTGGTGGCTCAAAGACACAAGGCACGTCAGCCATGGTAGCTGTTTCATTGACTGTGGTCATTTGATTTCCTGCAGTGTCACCCTCCTCGCCCGCTTCAGATTACTGGGCTAATGTTTCCGCGTGAGCGAGCGACACACAGGCCGTGCGCCAGAATGAGAAAAAAAACCCCGCTAAGCATAAATATGGATTTACACACAGAATATATAGTGAACAAAAATATAAACGCAACATGTAAAGTGTTGGTACTATGTTTCATGAGCTAAAATAAAAGATTCCAGAAATTTTCCATATGCACAAAAAGCTTATTTTTATCAAATTTGGTGCACACATTTGTTTACATCCCTGTCAGTGAGCATTTCTCCTTTTCCAAGATAATCCATTCACCTGACAGGTGTGGCATATCAAGAAGCTGAATAAACAGCATGATCATTACACAGGTGCACCTTGTGTTTGGGACAATAAAAAGGCCACTCTAAAATGTGCGGTTTTGTCACACAAGACAATGACACATTTGTCTCATGTTTTGAGGGAGTGTGCAATTGGCATGCTACTGCAGGAATGTCCACCAGAGCTGTTGCCAGTTAATTGAATGGTCTCTGTCTTAAACCTCCTCCAATGTTATTTTAGAGAATTTGGCAGAATGTCTAACTGGCCTCACTACCGCAGACCACATGTAACCATGGCAGCCCAGGACCTCCACATCCAGCTTCTTCATATCCGGGATTCTCTGAAACCAGCCACCCGGCAGCTGATGAAACTGTAGGTTTGCACAACCAAAGAATTTCTGCACAAATTGTCAGAAACCGTCTCAGGGAAGCTCGTCATCCTCACTAGGGTCTTCACCTGACTACAGTTTGGAGTCATAATTGACTTCAGTGGGCAAATGCTCACCTTTGATGGCCCCTGGCACGCTGGAGAAGTGAGCTCTTCCCAAGTGAATCCTAGGTTTCAACTGTACCGGGCAGATGGCAGACAGCGTGTTTGGTGTCGTGTGAGAGAACAGTTTGCTGATGTCAACGTTGTGAACAGAGTGCCGGCGGGGTTGGCGGCGGGGTTATGGTATGGGCCGGCATAAGCTACGGACAACGAACACAATTGCATTTTCTCTATGGCAATTTCAATACACAGAAATACCGTGATGAGATCATTGTCGCCCCATTCATCAGCCACCATCACCTCATGTTTTGCATGATAATGCACGACCCCATGTCACAAGGATCTGTACACAATTGCTGGAAACGGAACATTTCCAAGTTCTTCCATGGCCTGGAACTATTGAGCATATTTGGGATGCTCTTGATCGACGTGCACATTCCAGTTCCCGCCAATATCCAGAAACTTCTCACAGCCATTGAAGAGGAGTGGGACAACATTCCACAGGCCACAATCAACAGCCTGATCAACTTTATGCGAAGGACATATGTTGCGCTGCATGAGGCAAATGGTGGTCACATCACATACTGACTGGTTTGCTGATCCATGCGTCTACCTTTTGTTAAGATATCTGTGACCAACAGGTGCATATCTGTATACCCAGTCATGTGAAATCCATATATTATTTTTGTTCAGTGTAGAATTAATAAACAGAAAGGAAACATATTCCAGTGAAATGCTATTTGAAGGGACAAGTGAAATGTGTCCATTCGAAATATCCAAAATAATAATGTTTCACAACTCTACTAAAGATGTATTAATCTATTAAAGGATTGGATAGGTATCAGCAAAATGGTAATAACACCACTTCACCTTCTGATAGGCCAAGAGAAATGAGACAAATTCAACCCTCTCAGATCTACACAAGTGCCTAAAGGCCCTGGTGGTGGGAGCAGGGCTACTGACTGAGAGCACCTCTCAACTACCTTGTCTCACTGTCCTTAACGCGACTCAGGATAAGACCCAGATGCAGACACAGGAGGCAGAAAGTTGGAATGTCAGATGTTTATTACAAAAACAGGGGGCAGGCAAAAGGCAAGTCCAGGGCAGGCAGGGGTCGGTAATCCAAGACAGCATCAATCAGGGACTGAATGGCATGCAGGCTCAGGGTCAAGGCAGGCAGACAAGAAAACAGAAACTAGAGATACTGGAAAACAGGAAAACACGCTGGTTAGACAAGACAAACTGTCAACAGACCAAGAGAAAACACAGGTATAATTACACAGGGGATAATGGGGGAAAATGGGAGACACCTGGTGGGGGATGGAGACAAGCACAAGACAGGTGAAACAGATCAGGGTGTGACAGTGCTGTCAGTGCAGTAACTGACTAATGGCTATGTTCCATATCAATCTGTGTGCGCACACACACGTGCTTGTGTGTCCAGTTAAGTAATTAGGCAGGTTTCCATTGACACAGGTTTATTTGACAAAAACATTGTCTGAAAAAAGATATTTTTATCTCACCTAGGGTGGCAGAATGGCCAGAACAGGCCCTGTTTATTGAACTTTCTTTACTGAGACAAATGATGATGGAAACTGTGTTTTTCAAATAAATGCTGAATGCCGAATCATTTTGAAGGTATGCGGGCACCTGATGTCATCACGTAACTATAAAGCTTCACCCCACATTTAATCCTTAATGTCACGTCCTGACCAGGAAAGGGGTCATTTTGTTATTGTAGTCGGTCAGGACGTGGCAGGGGTGTGTTTATTTTGTGTGTTTCGTTTTTTTGGGGGGTTATGGTCTATATTAATATATTTCTATGTTTGTTCTTGTTCTTATATTTCTATGCTTAGTTTATTGGGCTGACCTTCAATTGGAGGCAGCTGTTTCTCGTTGCCTCTAATTGAAGGTCCTATTTAGTTGGGGTGTTTTTCCATGGGTTTTGTGGGTAGTTGTTCTGTGTATAGCTGTGAGCCTTACAGGACTGCTTTTCGTCGTTGGGTTTTTGTATATGTGTTTTGTTTTGGGTTTTTCTTCTAATTAAAAGAGGATGAGTATTCATATACCCGCTGCGTTTTGGCCCACCTTTTACAACGCACATGACACTTAATGCCTACTGCTTGCAAAATCAATTTCTTCAACTATAAAAATAATGTTTCTTTGCAGGACAAGGATTGTCCTGACTTTCAAGAATGGCTGAATTGCTTCGCCCTGCTTTTCTGGTTGGCTGGCAAATTTCATCATCCATTTATTTTAGATCTACAGGAGTGCAAGTTTCACCATGGCACGAGCCATGGCGATACGTTGGCACATAAGAATTATTTAGAATATGGCAAATATTAGTCAATTATTGCATTCTATCCATGCTGGCTTTCGCGGGCTACCTGAAACATGAAAGAGATAGGTGGGATGGCATACAGGCTGTCGCCAGTTTATTAATGCGCAATTTGCCTAAATGGGTAATGGAAACACCATTTTTTATGTGAAGTTATTACGTCCAGCTGTTTTTATCGACACAAGATAGTTAAATGGAAACGCACCATAGAAAGCAATTGTCCCATTTACTTTCTATGCAAAATATCTAAATGTAGACAAAAAAATCAATGGACAAGGTCATAGAAACATAGCTAATGTCAGTTTAATAAGGGCTTAAGGCAAGGAAAAGAGAAGAAGTGATTCGGGAGGGTGTCTTTACTTGGCTCTGCAAGCCTGCAGTCAGATATATCCAAGCAAACAGCTGGATTTAATCTTGTACTCCCTTCATCTGGGTCATGTTCACTGAGCACAAAATGGAAGAAAACAGAGAGGTATAATAAAACGGGGAGGTATAACCTGAACTCATCCTATGAGAAAAAGTTATTACCGTTGCATGTATTTATTTAACCAGGAAAAGCCCATTGAGACCCAGAGTCTCTTTTTCAAGGGAGACCTGGCCAAGAAGGCAGCAACAATCAATACATGACATAATTAAAACATACAACAATACAACAACATGATCCAGCCTAAAAAAAGCATTTACACTCCTCTACAACAGAGTCTCCCACCAATATTTAAACATTTCGCTATGGTGTTCCCTAATGAATACAACCTACAGTAGTTGTGTGTTTCTTTCCCTGTGTGTTTCTTTCCAATATTGTAAAGGATCATCTTTCTCTGTTGGGTCATGCTTGGATGTGAACTATATGTGACAGGTATTTTTTTTTCTTCCCAAGATCAGATTGAGCGAGGGTCAGTTGTGCTAGCGCAGTATAATTTAAGTTGTGTTGTGGTGTGTCGTATTGGACTTCAGTCACTGCTGGCAAACTACTGAAGCTGAAAAGGAGTCCTTCAACTTCCTCAACAAGTTATTTTAAATCAATGAACTTGTCGGTTACTAATGCTGCTATGGCGGCAGGTATGGGTTTCCTGAATACCAAATGAACCCCTAATCCCTGTCCCGTAGGCACTAGATCTGAGAGGATTGGAATTGTCTCCGCAATATGGCCACAATTCCACCAGGCCTATCAGAGGGCAAGATGGAGCTACGAATATATTGCTTTACATCTATGCAAGATAAATTATTAAAGACCTTTGGGTCCACAGTATTTAGAACCTTGAGATCCAGGTTTAAATAACAGCATGTTTTCCTTCACGACACTACTACTAAGAGCAATCTATTTATAATTCATAATCTGTCTTGGCACTATGGACGCAGGGACAGTTATTTTTGTTAGGTACTGAGAGAGAGGAGTGTGTGGAGAGGTTGTCAGTGGGTCGCACAAACAGCTCAGAAGAGCTTATTTAGTATGACACCCCGTTCCACAACAATAAACACAGCCACCATCCACTTAGCTTGGGCCCTGAACCCTCCCTGGTTCTACTTATTAGTCTTCCTCTGATGGAGGGAGGAGGGAAGTTGAACACAATGTCTGAACGCAGTAAGCCTTGGTCCACCCTCTCTATCTTCCACAGTGATCAGCCAAACTAAGCCTTACCATCATGGTACTCAGTTCTGTCCGTTTTGGCCAGCACTGGGCCCGGCTGAGATACGCGGTGGAAGGCCGCACAAATGTTTTGGGTATGACCCCTTCTTCAGCGTTCAAGGCAACTCCAATCAATGTCACAACAATAATACCATACAGGTGGGCATAATTATAAATTCACAGTCAGTATTGGCCCAATCAAGAGAAACATAAAAATCAAATAAAGATAGACACACAATATAAATACATTATGATGTAATTACCTAAATGTTTGGCCTATTTATAACCTACTACAAAAAAAAACATACTACAAAAAACAAGAAAAAGACCATTCCTCATTAAGTGTGTGCCCAAACAGTCTAGCCAATATGTATCTCTTCGGAGAAGTAATTTATCCTTATCTCTTCCCTTATGTGGCGCCTTCACCAATTCAATACCTGTATTAACGTAAGGCACTTAGTCCATGATTATGGCTATTGAAATGCCTGGCAACAGGTGATTATTCATCATAGTTGCGAATGGAGCTCTTATGCTCACATATCCTATTAAGTTCACGTTTGGGCTTACCTACATAATAAAAGTTACAAGAACACTTAAGGAGATATACAACATATTTCATGTTACATGTTATTCTACCTAAACTCTTTATCAACTCACCTGAATGGGGATGGATAAGAGAGTTCCCTCTGATCATGGCATAACAGTGGACACAGTTGTGACAAAGGAAATTGCCATTGGGAATGATAGATATAAAATGTGATGCTTTTTTCTTAGGCACCTTACTAAAAAATCTTGTAAATGTCAGGGTCTCTTATAGCAAAACCTCAGGGGGGATTCAAACGCTTTACCAAAGCTGGGGTCACTGTGTAATATGTACCAATGTCTATTAACCATTTCCTTGATCGACCTTGAAATAGGACTGTAGGTGGACACCAAAGTTGGAGAGGGATTCCTTTGACGTGGTTGCAATAATGCATTCCGCTCAGTTTTTCCCTAATGGATTAACGGCAGTGACATCTATAGCTTCATAGCCTTTAGGAAGGAACATGAACTACGCACTGGGCAAAAACTGGGTGAATCAACATTGTTTCGACGCCATAAAAAAATGAAATGTGATGACGTTGAATCAACGTGGAAAACTGATTGCTTTTGAAAAAAGTCATTGACGTAAGGCAATTTTGTATTTTTTTTCACCCAACTTTTAACCTAAATCCAATGACAGGGTGACATTTTTTATTAATTTCACGTTGAATTCACATTAGTTGACAACTCAACCAAATTTAAATCAAAACTAGATGTTGAACTGCCATCTGTGCCCAGTGGGTAGTTTTCAACGCAGAGACGCCTTTGCGCCACTTCCTGGAAGTCAACCAAGTCACAGGATGAGAAGTGGAAGCACTGGCAGGTGGAATCCTCAATGAACATTGAGAAGAAGTTCTAGACGGAGTGGCTGACGAAGATGTCGACTGCTTCATTGAGAGATATTGCACCATTCTACAGCCAGCTGTGAAGCCTGTAGATAAGTATGGTAACTGGTACGAAGTGAGAAAGTACAGGGTGAAGTTGAAGAGGGTAAGGACGGGAGAGCTGTTAGGGGTGCTGAACACAATCGCCTTGGGCCCCTACAGTGGTAGGGTTTTCTACCCTGGACATGTCCTATGCTGCTTCATCTGTAACCTTGCTGACCATCAAGCCAAAGAACGCACAACCATCAAGTGCCATCAAGTAACATCACCAGCAAATGTGATAAAACCAGCCACTCCTTCATCGACTACCCAGAGTCCTATGCGTATAGGACTCTATCTAAGAGGAAGACCGAGCAGGACCACCTAGAGCCCCCCCCCCAACCAAGAGAGGAAAGGCAGCTTCCAGCGAAGAACCAGCAGAACATGAACGCAAGCAGCCAAAGCCCGAAGACAAGCAACCTGAGAGAGAGCAGTCAGTCATTGAGCAAGAAGGAGAGTGACAGTGTGGAAGAAGAAGACAACTACAAAAATAGAGACACTTAAAAGCCAAGGCCAATATTACTTTAGAACTCTGCTTGAAATATCTAACAGAAGTTGACCAAGTTTAAAAATGAGTAAAAGGAATATCTATGGTGGAACTTTTATGCGTAGGGTATACGGTCATTAAGGATTACCCCCTTTCTTTAAATTTTCGCTAATATGACATACCCAAATCTAACTAGCTAAGGTCCTGAAGCAAGGATATGCATATTCTTGGTACCATTTGAAAGGAAACACTTTGAAGTTCATGGAAATGTGAAAGAAATGTAGTAGAATATAACACAAAAGATCTGGTAAAAGGTAATACAAATAAAAAAACAACCGTTCTTTTGTATTTTTTTGTACCATCATCTTTGAAATGTAAGAGAAAGGCCATAATGTATTATTCCAGCCCAGGTGCAATTTAGATTTTGGCCACTAGATGGCATCAGTGTATGTGCAATGAACCATTGCATTTCTGTTCAAAATGTTATATCAATATGGCCCAAATGTGCCTAGTTTGTTTATTAATACATTTTCATGTTCAAAATAGTGCACTCTCCTCAAACAATAGCATGGTATTCTTTCACTGTAATAGCTACTGTAAATTGGACAGTGCAGTTAGATTAACAAGAATTTAACTTCTTAAAGTGTAGGGGCAGTATTTTCACGTCCGGATGAAAAACGTACCCAAATTAAACTGGTTACTACTCTGGCCCAGAAACTAGAATATGCATATTATTAGTAGATTTGGATAGAAAACACTCTGAAGTTTCTAAAACTGTTTGAATGGTGTCTGTGAGTATAACAGAACTCATATGGCAGGCAAAAACCTGAGAGAAAGTCAACCAGTAAGTTGAGGATCTGAGAATTGTAGTTCTTCTTTCTAGTCCCTTTCGAAACTACAGTGTCTGTGGGGTCACGTTGCACTTCCTAAGGCTTCCATTTGCTGTCAAAAGCCTTCAGAAAGTTTTTTCATCCTTCTCCTGTAACTGGGTAGAGATTAGGAGCTCAGTCAATGAGTGGACTGCCTGGGGACAAAGGGATTGGTGATGCGCGATCCCGCGAGCGCACCGTTCCTTATTTTTCTTCTTGAATGAATACGCTATTGTCCGGTTGTAATATTATCGCATTTTTACGTTAAAAATACCATAAAGATTGATTTTAAACAACGTTTGACATGCTTTAACTAACGGTAATGGAACATTTTGACTTTTCGTGTCTCGAATTGCGCTCGCGCATTATGCCTTTGGATAGTGACCTGAACGCACGGACATAAATATGGACATAAATAGGGATTATTTCGAACAAAAACAACATTTCTTGTGGAAGTAGCAGTCCTGGGAGTGCATTCTGACGAAGATCAGCAAAGGTAAGAGAATATTTATAATACTAATTCTGAGTTTAGGTGATCCCAGAACTTAGCGGGTGTCTGTATAGCTTGCTTTGATGGCGAGCTATGTACTCAGAATATTGAAAAATGTGCTTTCGCCGAAAAGCAATTTTAAAATCTGACACGCGGTTGCATAAAGGAGTACTGTATCTAGAATTCTTAAAATAATTGTTATGTATTTTGTCAACGTTTATGATGAGTATTTTTGTAAATTGATGTGGTCATTCACCGGAGGGTTTGGTGGGAATACATTTTCTGAACATTACGCGCCAATGTAAAATGCTGTTTTTGGATATAAATATGAACTTTATCGAACAAAACATACATGTATTGTGTAACATGATGTCCTAGGAGTGTCATCTGATGAAGATCGTCAAAGGTTAGTGCTTCATTTAGCTGTGTTTTGGGTTTTTGTGACATATATCCTTGCTTGGAAAATGGCTGTGTGGTACTCTCCTAACATAATCTAATGTTTTGCTTTCGCTGTAAAGCCTTTTTGAAATCGGACAATGTGGTTACATTAAGGAGAAGTGTTTCTTTAAAATGGTGTAAAATAGTCCTATGTTTGATAAATTGAAATTATATTTTTGCTGTTTTGTATTTCGCGCCATGCTATTTCACTGGCTGTTGAATAGTGTGGGACGGTCACGTCCCAACTTGCCCAGAGCTTTCTATCAATATCAGATATGTCTATGTCCTGGGAAATGTTCTTGTTACTTACAACCTCATGCTAATTGCATTAGCCTACGTTAGCTCAGCCGTCCCATGGAAGGAACACCGATCCTGAAGAAGATTTATAGGAGGTGATCTAATACTGTAACAGAAACTAATGACCGGGAGGCAAGGTAGAATAACCATTGAAATGAAATGTGGAAGGGGGAAACGATGGGAGATTCTTTTTTTTTAATTCCTTAAAATCAATTCTCAATACTTTTTATATTATGACATTACAGTACTAGACAAAAGTTTGGACACACCTACTCATTCAAGGGTTTTTCTTTATTTTTACTATTTTCTACATTGTAGACTAACAGGGAAGACATCAAAACTATGAAATAACTTATGGAATCATGTAGTAACCCAAAAAGTGTTAAACAAATCAAAATATATTTCATATTTGAGATTCTTAAAAGTAGCCACCCTTTGCCTTGATGACAGTTTTGCACACTCTTGGTACTCTCTCTACCAGCTTCTGAGGTAGTCACCTGGATTGTATTTCAATTAAGAGGTGTGCCTTGTTTTTTTCAAAAAGGCTTTACAACGAAAGCAAAACATTAGATTATGTCAGGAGAGTACCCAGCCAGAAATAATCAGACACCCATTTTTCAAGCTAGCATATAATGTCACAAAAACCAAAACCACAGCTAAATCCAGCACTAACCTTTGATGGTCTTCATCAGATGACACTCCTAGGACATTATTTATACAATACATGCATGTTTTGTTCAATCAAGTTCATATTTATATCAAAAACCAGCTTTTTACATTAGCATGTGACGTTCAGAACTAGCATTCCCACCGAATACTTCCGGTGAATTTACTAAATTACTCACGATAAACGTTCACAAAAAACATAACAATTATTTTAAGAATTATAGATACAGAACTCCTTTATGCAATCGCGGTGTCCGATTTTAAAATAGCTTTTCGGTGAAAGCACATTTTGCAATATTCTGAGTAGATAGCCCGGCCATCACAGGCTAGCTATTTTGACACCCACCAAGTTTGGTACTCACCAAACTCAGATTTACTATAAGAAAAATTTGATTAACCTTGCTGTTCTTCGTCAGAATGCACTCCCAGGACTTCTACTTCAACAACAAATGTTGGTTTGGTTCCAAATAATCCATAGTTATATCCAAATAGCGGTGTTTTGTTCGTGCGTTCAAGACACTATCCGAAGGGTAACGAAGGAAACGCCGGCGCGTTTCGTGACAAAAAATGTCTAAATATTCCATTACCGTACTTCGAAGCATGTCAAACGCTGTTTAACCTGTTATGGCTAGGGGGCAGTATTTTCACGGACGGATAAAAAACGTACCCGATTTAATCTGATTAGTACTCCTGCCCAGAAACTAGAATATGCATATAATTATTAGCTTTGGATAGAAAACACTCCAAAGTTTCTAAAACTGTTTGAATGGTGTCTGTGAGTATAACAGAACTCATTTGGCAGGCCAAAACCTGAGAAGATTCTGTACAGGAAGTACCCTGTCTGACCATTTCTTGGCCTTGTTGATTATCTCTATCTATTACAGGGGATCTCTGCTCTTACGTGACACTTTCTACGGCTCACATGGACTCTCAGAAGGCGGCAAAATGCTGAATCGTGGCTTTGCAGGCTCTGGCTGAAACAAAGTAGCGCGTTTGGATAGTGGCTGGTTATAGTACTGTGAGACTCAGGCTCGTGCCCGCGTCGACCGAAAGCTTTGTTTTCTTTCCTCTGTTTAGCTAAACGGAGATTCCCGGTCGGAATATTATCGCTTTTTTACGAGAAAAATGGCATAAAAATGGATTTTAAACAGCGGTTGACATGCTTCGAAGTACGGTAATGGAATATTTAGAAATCTTTTGTCACGAATTGCGCCATGCTCGCGACCCTGATTTACCATTTCGGATAGTGTCTTGGAACGCACGAACAAAACGCCGCAATTTGGATATAACGATGGATTATTTTGGACCAAACCAACATTTGTTATTGAAGTAGCAGTCCTGGGAGTGCATTCTGACGAAGACAACAAAGGTAATGAAACTTTTGTAATAGTAAATTGGAGTTTGATCATGGCTAAACTTGGTCGGTGTCTAAATGGCTAGCCGTGATGGCTGGGCTATCTACTGAGAATATTGCAAAATGTGCTTTCACCGAAAAGCTATTTTAATATCGGACATATCGAGTGCATAGAGGAGTTCTGTATATATAATTCTTAAAATAATTGTTATGTTTTTTGTGAACGTTTATCGTGAGTAATTTAGTAAATTCACCGGATGTTTGCGGGGGGTATGCTAGTTCTGAACGTCACATGCTAATGTAAAAAAGCTGGTTTTTGATATAAATATGAACTTGATTGAACAAAACATGCATGCATTGTATAACATAATGTCCTAGGGTTGTCATCTGATGAAGATCATCAAAGGTTAGTGCTGCATTTAGCTGTGGTTTTGTTTTTTGTGACATTATATGCTAGCTTGAAAAATGGGTGTCTGATTATTTCTGGCTGGGTACTCTGCTGACATAATCTAATGTTTTGTTTTCGTTGTAAAGCCTTTTTGAAATCGGACAGTGTGGTTAGATTAACGAGAGTCTTGTCTTTAAAATGCTGTAAAATAGTCATATGTTTGAAAAATGGAAGTTTTCGGATTTTAGAGGAATTTGTATTTCGCGCCACACCCATCATTGGATATTGGAGCAGGTGTTCCGCTAGCGGAACGTCTAGATGTAAGAGGTTAAAATCAATTTTTATGTGATTTTTCTCGTAAAATAGCGATAATATTCCGACTGGGAGTTGTTGTTTTCGTTCAAAGACTGAAAATGTAAAATGGACTCTTCACGTGCATGCGCACACCCGTCTCATTGTTCTCAGATCGACCACTATCCAAATGCGCTACTGTTTTTCAGCCAGAGACTGCAGAGTCATCATTCAACGTTCTGGCGCCTTCTGAGAGCCTATGGGAGCCTTAGAAAGTCTCACGTTACAGCAGAGATCCTCTGTTTTGGATAGAGATGACCAAGAAGGCCAAGAAATGGTCAGACAGGGTACTTCCTGTACAGAATCTTCTCAGGTTTTGGCCTGCCATTTGAGTTCTGTTATACTCACAGACACCATTCAAACAGTTTTAGAAACTTTGGAGTGTTTTCTATCCAAAGCTACTAATTATATGCATATTCTAGTTTCTGGGCAGGAGTAATAACCAGATTAAATCGGGTACGTTTTTTATCCGGCCGTGAAAATACTGCCCCCTATCCATAACAAGTTAAGGCTATATGACCAAGAAGGAGAGTGATGGAGTTCTGCATCAGATGACCTGGCCTCCACAATCACCCAACCTCAACCAAATGGAGATGGTTTGGGATGAATTGGACCGCAGAGTGAAGGAAAAGCAGGCAACAAGTGCTCAGCATATTTGGGAACTCCTTCAAGACTGTTGGAAAAGCATTCCTCATGAAGCTCGTTGAGAGAATGCCAAGAGTGTGCAAAGTTGTCATGAAGGCAAATGGTGGCTACTTTGAAGAATCTCAAATATAAATATTGTTTGATTTGTTTCACACTTCTTTGGTTACTACATTATTCCATATGTGTTATTTCATAGTTTTGATGTCTTTACTGTTATTCTGCAATGTAGAAAATGGTCAAAATAAAGAAAAACCCTTGATTGAGTAGGTGTGTCCAAACTTTTGACTGGTACTGTAAATGTAATGTTTTGTATCAATGCTTATCGCCTTTTTTGATCCCAAAAACGATCAGAATAACAAAAAAATCCAAAGCCTATTGAATCTGAAATAAATATTTTTTTACACAAAAAGCAACAAAACAAGAGTTGATGAAAAATAACTGTCTGTATCTCATGAAAGAGAAAATAATCTGAGAACTATGCTTTTAAAGCTGATCTTGTTAAAATCAGTCAGAGTCATTTAGGCTCACAGCCTTCAGTGGAAATCGTGAGATGTGCTCTGCCCCCCACCTCATCCCTCCATCTGTCTCCCTAAGAGAGGGAGAGAGATAAAGAGAAATAAGAAGCTTGGCTAAAATAACAAAGCAAAAGGCAAAGCGGGCGGAAAGGAAAGGGGGGGTTGTTTGTTTGAGGAAGGTTACAGTGCGTTCCAAATGGCACCCTATTCCTTATATACTTTTGAACAGAGGACCCTGGTCAAAAGAAGTACACTATATAAGGAATGGGGTGCAATTTGGGACGCAGGCTACATATCCGCTGTCTTCCTCTGAAAGGGAGACACAGTAAAGGTTTTAATGGTGGAGTTAGACGGACAGTGTTGTTTGTGATGGCCCCAAGTGCCTCGATCACGACACAGACAGTGTGACCTCTATTGTCTGGTTCTAGCTGCAACTTCTATCGCCAAATTTGGTGATGTGAGAAGGACCGGCTGGGGCGAATACGGGTCTCTTGTGCTCGACAAGAATGTGTTAGCCCTCTGAGCCAAAGCCTAGTCATTAGCTTGGGGAGCTAACATGAGTCTTCAGGTTAATGAAGATGGTAATTTTCGAGGTTTTCAAGGTTGCTGTTACCTTAGCAACTAGGAATTATATATATTTTATGGTACCATACGTTATTATTCGCTGTCTGCTTAACCTTGTGAAATGAAATACGGATAATTGGCTCAACATAATAGGTGTTCCAGCGTGTTGGGAGTATTTTTAATTGGGCTTGTGTGTGTATATATGTGTGTGTGTGTGTGTGTGTGTGTGTGTGTGTGTGTGTGTGTGTGTGTGTGTGTGTGTGTGTGTGTGTGTGTGTGTGTGTGTGTGTGTGTGTGTGTGTGTGTGTGTGTGTGTGTGTGTGTGTGTGTGTGTGTGTGCTGTATCTTTAATTACAATTGCTTTTCAAAAATAACTGTTGCTGCCTGAAGCCTCAGCCAATCTGTCGGCAAACAAGCAACCATGATTGACTTCAATTGCCGGAAAACGCTGTTAGTTTCATTTAATTTACACCTGCGAATTTCCATTGTCCTGTTTTCCTTACATTGTTGTTGGAGGCATTGACAATATCATGTTAAACCTGTCTAACAATGTAGATTTGTTTTCTTGCTGTTACATATGACATGTGATATACTGTAGATTAGATAAGGGGAGTTGCAGAAAGAAAATCATTGTATTACAAGAGAAACATTTCCATGCACCTGTCTTTGATTCTCATGATCTCAAACACACAAAAATAGTAGCCATTCTTGCTCTTCTACTCAGCCAACAGCAAGTCTCAGTTCTTAGCTTAATAATTTAATGTACTAATATGACGCGTCTACTCTTCACAGTATAAGCTGGCACTGTGTATTTGGAAACTCTTCTGTTCAAAGCGAAACACTACATTGAAGTCGAACCATTCTGACAGCGGGGTCATTTTGCTACTTAACACATGGAAATGTGTTCTATTTAGGGCCCAGATAGCCTGGTTCCACTCATCGCTCCTCGTGCCCCTCCTCACCTTTCTATTTAGGCTACTGCTCAGTCCCCAGACTTCTACTCCTCCCTTCTGCACCTTTCTCCGTCGTCTCAAATCCTCCTCTCTGTCTCTCTGTCAATGACTAATCCATCAGCCAGGAGCTTAGATATGTGGAGAGGGAGAGAGAGAGAGAGAGAGAGAGAGAGAGAGAGAGAGAGGGAGAAAGAGAGAGACACATCCCCATGCAATCTACTGTGCAAACCCAAAGCAGTCCTCACCAGAGTCTCAATTTCATATTTCATTAGATTTATTCGATATCAAAACATTTGAGAAGTTGAGATGATCCTTTGTTAAACCTACTGTAAAAGACACGTTTCAGATGATCCAGAAACAATTATCATTAAGTGCTGCTGAAATTGTGATATACATTTGTGCTACAAGAAAAAAGAAAGTACATTATAATGATATATTTTACTTTAAAGGGACTGAATGCTGAGTTAAGGCTCCCAGGCTTGCAAGGACAGACCAGATACAACTTCAATTAGCACCAAGGTGTGAAGTAAAAGGTGTCGAGGCCTTTTAATCCAACAAGTGGCAGGAGTCTTCTGAAGACCCCTGCTGCTGTTCAAAGACCATTCACTGGCATTTTCTACAAGAAATCCGCCTCCAGAAATAAAAGCTTCTCCCAAGTGGGTGTGACATCTAGTCCCGTTGCCTGCTGCACTGCTGCTTGGATTCCACCTGGCTATCTTTTCACCATCTGCCCTGGCCTGTCTCCCCCTGTCTGGTGCAGGTACCCCCACCACACTCACCCCTCTCTCCCGAGCTTTTGCATGCCTCCAGCACACACGCACTGTTGGGGCGAGTGACTCTGAACTTACAATGGCTAGCCCCAAGTCGTTATATATATACATTTTTTCTTGTGCATTTAACTATTTTGCTATTTGCCTCATGACTCCTGCATGCTTTGTTGACTACACACTTTCTTTACCCAACCGTGGGACAGACTATGTTTGTTCCCACACTCGGGACTCTGACTCTCTATTGGTTACACGGACTTTTGGCCTCCCATCCTATTCTAACCACCTCTCGTCGGCTTTGTATTCATGTTTCCTGATGAAATTGCTGTACAATATGATCTTGTTGCCATCTGATGCACATTCAGATGTCATAAATCAGCACTGCAGAGCTGTTCCTGTCCTATGCCATGTCTTGATTGTATTACTGTTGATGATATCTGGAAATGTGCATGTACACCCTGGCCCATCTACTGTCCCCAATTATGACTTGTGCTCTGATATCTGCGTCACTGATTTCTGCTCTCAAAAAAGCCTGGGTTTTCTGCACGTTAACACTAGAATCTTAATACCTAAAATGGGTCAATTGAAAGTGTGGGTTCACAGCTCCAATCCAGATGTGTTGGTCATTACTGAGACGTAGTTAAGGAAGAGTGTATTGAATACTGATGTTAAAACCTCTTAGGGCGCATGAACCGCTAGCGGGACACCTACGACAACATCCGGTGAAATTGCAGAGCGCGAAATTCAAAATACAAAAATCGTAATATTAAACATTCATGAAAATACAAGTGTCTTACATCATTTAAAAGCTTAACTTCTTATTAATCCAACCGCATTGTCAGATTTCAAAAAGGCTTTACGGCAAAAGCATACCATGCAATTATCTGAGGACAGCGCCCCACATCAAAATACTTTTTCAACCAGCACAGGCGTCACAAAATCACAAATAGCGATTAAATAAATCACTTACCTTTGAAGATCTTCCTTTGTTTGCAATCACAAGGGTCCCAGCTACACAATGAATGGTCGTTTTGTTCGATAAAGTCCTTCTTTATATCCCAAAAAAATCTGTTTAGTTGGCGCCAATGATCTCAGTAATCCACTCGTTCAACATGCATACAAACGAATCCAAAAGGTTACCGGTAAAGTTCGTCCAAACAAGTCAAACGATGTTTCTAATTAATCCTCAGGTTCTCTAATATCTAAATAAATGATAATATTTAAGACGGAGAATAGTATGTTCAATAAGGAAGATAAATAATGAAGAGCCTCATTCACGCGCCAACAAGACTACTTTTCTAATGAGAGACACCTTGGAAAAACTACAACTACTTGTTCATTTTTCAAGAAACAAGCCTGAAACCCTGTCTAAAGACTGTTGACATCTAGTGGAAGCCACTAGAAGCCACCAGAAATTAAGAAAAATATACAGGATTGTTATTTTAAAACGAGGACATTAAAGACCTAGATAGACTACATGAAAATGTTTAAAATATAATATGCTATAGGCAAGCCCTATTTGGGACGCGCAGTCTGAGTCCTATCTATTTGTATATCCCATAGGCTAGCATTGAAATGGCAAGTGACCTCCAAAAAAATATTTCTGTATGGATTTTCCTCAGGTTTTCACATGCCATATCAGTTCTGTTATACTCACAGACATTATTTTAACAGTTGTAGAAACTTCAGAGTGTTTTCTATCCAATGCTATCAATGATATTCATATCCTAGCTTCTGGGCCTGAGTAACAGGCAGTTTACTTTGGGCACGTAAGTCATCCGAAATTCCGAACACTTCCCTGAATGCCGAAGAAGTTTTAATCTTTCTGATTATAATCTTTTTCGGCAAGACCGATCTTCCAAAGGTGGTGGAGTGGAAATCTTTACCAAGGATCACCTCCAAGTCTGTCCCTAAACAATTTGATTTGGTTTTAAGCATTAAACTTTCAAATAGCTCTTTGTTGACTGTTGCTGGGTGCTATCATCCTCCATCAGCACCCCTACAGGACAAATTCAGCTCTCTCCTGGCCCCTTACACTGAGTCTGAATTTGTCCTGCTAGGTGACCTAAACTGGGACATGCTTAAATAACCTTACCAAGTCCTAAAGCAATGGGACACCATAAATCTTTCTCAGATTACTACCAATCCCACAAGGTATGACTCCAAGCTCTCTCCTGGCCCCTTACACTGAGTCTGAATTTGTCCTGCTAGGTGACCTAAGCTGGGACATGCTTAAATCACCTGACCAAGTCCTAAAGCAATGGGACACCATACATCTTTCTCAGATTACTACCAATCCCACAAGGTATGACTCCAAACACCCAGAAAAGGCTACTCTCCTCAATGTTATCCTCACAAATAATCCTGATAGGTATCAGTCTGGTGTTTTCTGTAATGACCTTAGTGATCACTGTTTTACAGCCTGTGTTCGTAATGGCTGCTCAGTGAAATGACCTATCCTGAATTGTCATAGACGCTTGCTAAAAAACTTTAATGAGCAAGCCTTCCTTCATGAACTGGCCTCTGTAAAATGGTATAGAATCAGCTTGATCCCCTCTGTTGAAGACACTTGGACCTTCTTTTTTGATATTTTCAGTGGTATTCTTAACCTGTTGGGGATAGGGGGCAGTATTTACACGGCCGGATAAAAAACGTACCCGATTTAATCTGGTTACTACTACTGCCCAGTAACTAGAATATGCATATAATTATTGGCTTTGGATAGAAAACACCCTAAAGTTTCTAAAACTGTTTGAATGGTGTCTGTGAGTATAACAGAACTCATATGACAGGCAAAAACCTGAGAAGATTCTGAACAGGAAGTGGCCTGTCTGACAAGTTGTTGTTCATCTTGGCTCTTTTTATTGAAGACTGAGGATCTTTGCTGTAACGTGACACTTCCTACGGCTCCCATAGGCTCTCAGAGCCCGGGAAAAAGCTGAATGATATCGAGGCAGCCCCAGGCTGAAACACATTAGCGCGTTTGGATAGTGGCCTGTCAGAGGACCATTAGACTGGGGCTCGTGCACGAGGGCACGAGATGTTTTTATTTTCCCTCTCTTTGAATGAAAACCACCACTCCCGGTCGGTATATTAGAGCTTTTTTACGAGAAAAATGGCATAAAAATTGATTTTAAACAGCGGTTGACATGCTTCGAAGTACGGTAATGGAATATTTAGAATTTTTTTGTCACGAAATGCGCCGTAGAAATTGGCAAACCCCAGGAAACGTTGTAGCTGCACCCTGGATGTAGGTTGGAGCCAATCCACTACTGCTTTCACCTTTTCCAGGTCCATTTGGACATTTCCTTCAGTGATGACATATCCCAGAAAGGAGAGGGTAGAACTCGCACTTCTCCGCTTTCACAAATAACTGGTTCTCCAGGAGGCGCTGGAGGACGTGTTCTTGGCCATCTCAATGGAGGACGTGTTCTTGGGCAGAACGGGGAACAAAACAGGATGTCGTCGAGGTAGACGAACACGTAACGATTTAACATGTCCCGGAACACATCGTTTACCAGGGCCTTGGTGAGTACAAACGGCATGACCAGGTACTCATAATGTCCACTGGCAGTGTTGAAGGCTATCTTCCACCCATCCCCTTCGCGTATCCGAACCAGGTGGTAGGCATTCCAAAGGTCCAGCTTGGAGAAGATGGTAGCCCCCTGGAGAGGTTCGAAAGCCGAGAAGAGGTAGGGGGGTAATGATTCTTGATTGTTATGTCATTAAGGCCCAGGTAGTCAATGCACGGACGCAGGGTCTTGTCCTTTACCACAAAGAAAAACCCTGTGCCAGCAGGGGATGCAGAGGGACAGATGTTTCCAGCAGCCAGAGCGTCCTCAATATACTCCTCCATGACCTTGGTCTCCAGGCCGGATAGGGAATATAACCCACCACAAGGCGGCGGGGTGCCTGGGAGAATGTCAATGGCACAATTGTAGGGACGATGTGGGGGAAGAGAAGTAGCCCGTGCCTTGCTGAAGACCTCCAGGAGGTCATGGTACTCTGCGGGAATGGCAAAGAAATCCGAGGCTTGACTTAAGCCCAGAGGAGGACGTCTCAGGGAAGGCTGCGCCGCTTTGAGGCAATGGGAATGGCAGAACTGACTCCAACCCAGGTAGGAAACTCGTGGTCCAGTCAATAACGGGGTTGTGTTTTTGGAGCCAAGAAAATCCCAAAACAGGAACATGAGGGGAATCAATGAGGAGAAGCTGTATAGCCTCACTGTGATTTTCTGAAACCTGCAGATTAATAGGCACAGTGCTGTGGGTAACTCTTCCAATGGAGCTCTAGCGTCCAGTGCTCTAGCGTCCATGGGAACAGAGAGGAGTTGAGTGTGGATACCTAATTCAGAAACTAGGGTAGCGTCGATAAAACTCTCATCCGCCCCAGAGTCAATGAGCACCCGGAGAGACATAGACTGGTCTCCCCACAGCAGTATCACAAAAAAGTGGTGATGGGAATTAGAGGATTCCCAGTTTGGCCCACCAGAGTACTTGTACCTACAAACGAAATAGGTGTCTTAGTCGGGCAGGTGGCTATATAATGTCCCACAGCCCCACAGTACAGACAACAGTTGGCGCTCAGCCTGCGGGAACGTTCCCTAGGCGATAGTCCAGCTCTGCTCAGTTGCATAGGCTCATGTGTAACCGACTCACTCATCGCCGATGATTCTCGAGGGAAGTCGGGTGGCTTCGGCTCTCCTCGGAAGTGCACACTTCGGGGAATTCCGGATTCCTTCGGAGGTGAGCAGGCAGCAGGGGATGAGCTACTGTTCCCGAGACCTGACCTCCTCTCACTTCGGCGTTCTCGTAGACGCCCATCAATCCTAATCGTGAGGGCGACGAGGGAATCGAGGTCCAATGGTAACTCCTGCACTGCGAGCTTGTCTTTTATTTCCTCTGACAGACAGTGAAGGAAGGTATCGAATAGAGCCTCCAGATTCCAGGCACTCTTGGCGGCCAATGTGCGAAACTCTACCCCGTAGTCTGCCACACTACGGGAGTTCTGATGTCCCTCCAGTAGTTTTTGGGCCGCTTCTCTCCCAGAAACCGGAGAATTGAATACCTTCCTCACCTCCGCCATGAAATCTTCCAGGTTATGACAAAACTGTGTTTTGTTGCTCCCAAACGGACATCGCCAAGGAGAGCGCCCTTTCGGACATTAGCGTAATTAGATACGCTATCTTCAGTCGATCCAAAGATAACAAAGATGGCTGTAGCTCAAAGATGAGGGAGCACTGGGAAGCAGGTAAGCAGGGTTCCAAGTCTGCTGGGTCGGTCATGGCCAGTTCGTTCTATCACGACACAAGGTGAGAGGCGAGGCGAGAGTGTGTACACACACACACACACACACACACACACACACACACACACACACACACACACACACACACACACACACACACACACACAGCCCCGGACATCAATAACAGTGAATGGAGATGGATACTCTCCCTAGAGGGTTGAGAAGCATTTTGTGATGGCCTTGCTCAGAGGACATCTCTCAATGCACACACTGCAGAAACGTGTATGACAGTCAAACCCCACTCGGACTCTCAATAGTCAGCAAGGCATATAAAACAGCAGACTCAAGTATGCTGAGCAATGGCAAACCGCAATAAATACCATGTTTGTTAGCCTACTTGTGCCTAAAGACATACGTTTTTGTATTCTTTCATTAGACTATTTCAAACAGTTGCATAAATATATTTACCATGTTTCATGAAAAACGGGGACATACAGTACTGACTTATGAATGTCAAATAGTCCTATCTGCATAAATTAAGAGGTTGGAACTGCCCTCAAAACTTACACAAAACCTAACGTGGATCTATACACAGGTATCTAAAGACAACCACTATGTATTGTCCTCATAATGCATATGTATTGATTCAATTCGATCATGTATTTAAACAATGCACCATTTAAAGGTAATTTACGATTGAGCCGACAAATGCAACTTTTACTGTATTTGTGGTCTCCGTGAACATGGAAACATTGCCTTTAAAATGTGCATTGCGGACAATGTGCATTCCGATTGGTGGTGTACAAATTTGTTGTGTATGACTTATTTATTGATGATGCACTATCCATATATTTAGGTAGATATGCTGAGCACTTGTTGGCTGCTTTTGGTTCACTCTGCAGTCCAACTGTAACGTGTAACCTGGGAGTCGGGAAGCAAGTGCAGGGAGTGAATACATTTCATAAATAAATGAACATGGACAAAACAAGAGCAGGGTACAGACATGAAAAAGACACAATAACGCATGGGGAAGGATCTAAAGGGAGTGAAATATATAGGGAAGTTAATCAAGAAAGTGATGAAGTCCAGGTGTCTGATGAAGCACTGGTGTGCGTAATGATGTTGACAGGTGTGCGTAATAATGAGCAGCCTGGTGACCTAGAGCGCCGGTAGAGGGAGTATACGTGACAGTACCCCCTCCCTGATGAGCAGCTCCAGCCGCAGGACGCCGACCAAAGGGACAATCCCTGGGACCAGGAGTGGACTGGTCGCCTCTGCTGGGACGCGGGAACCTGTTGAGCCTGCTGCGGTGCGGGAACCTGACAAGCCGGCTGAGGCGCGGGAACCTGACGAGCCAGCTGAGGTGCGGGAACCTGAAGAGCCGGCTGAGGCGCGGGAACCTGACGAGCCGGCTGAGGCGGGGAAACCTGATGAGCCAGCTGAGGCTTGGCAGCCTGCCGAGCCTACCGAGTCTTGTGAACCTGGCAAGCCAGCTAAGGCATGGAAGCCTGATGAGCTAGCTGAGGCATCCTTGATAGATTCGGCAACAGACACTTGACCGGTCAACCGAGTCTTGTGAACCTGACGTGCCGGCTGAGGCATGGAATCCTGACGAGCCGGCTGAGGCATCCTCGATTGCTCCGGCAGCGGCAGCCGGACCCGACGTCATTTACCCAAAAAAATACAAATAATAATAATAAAAAACACGTTCTGTAACGTGTACGCTGGGAGTCAGGATGCAAGTTCAGGGAGTAAATAACTGAATAAATAAACAAACAAACATAACAAAAACACGAATAGCGTATTGACATGAAACAACAACACAGAAACAATAACGCCTAGGGAAGGAACCAAAGGGAGTGACAGATATAGGGAAGGTAATCAGGAAGGTGATGAAGTCCAGGTGAGTCTGATGAGGCGCTGGTGCGTGTAATGATGGTGACTGGTGTGCGTAATAATGAGCAGCCTGGTGACCTAGCGCGCCGAAGAGGGAGTATACGTGACACCAACTCATCCCAAACCATCTCAATTGGGTAGAAGTCGGGTGATTGTATATTCCAGGTCATCTGATGCAGCACTCCATCACTCTCCTTCTTGGTCATATAGCCTTTACACAATCTGGAGGTGTCTCTTTGGTCATTGTCCTGCTGAAAAACAAATGATAGTCCCACTAAGCGCAAACCAGATGGGATGGCTTATCGCTGCAGAATGCTGTGGTAGCCATGCTGGTTAAATGTGCCTTTAATTGTAAATGAATCACAGACAGTGTCACCAGCAAAGCACCTCCACACCATCACACCTCCTCCTCCATGCTTCATAGTGGGAACCACACATGCAGAGATCATCCGTTCACCTACTCTGCGTCTCACAAAGACACAGCGGTTGGAACTAAAAATCTCAAATTTGGACTCATCAGACCAAAGGACAGATTTCCACTGGTCTAATGTCCATTGCTCATATTTCTTGGCCCAAGCAAGTCTCTTCTTCTTATTGGTCTCCTTTAGTAGTGGTTTCTTTGCAGCAATTTGACCATGAAGGCCTGATTCATGCTGTCTCCTTTGAACAGTTGATGTTGAGATGTGTTTGTTACTTGAACTGTGAAGTATTTATTTGGGCTGCAATTTCTGAAGCTGGTAACTCTACTGAACGTATCCTCTGCAGCAGAGGTAACTCTGGGTCTTCCTTTCCTGTGGTGGTCCTCATGAGAGCCAGTTTCATCATAAGCGCTTGATGGTTTTTGCAACTGCACTTGAAGAAACTTGCAAAGTTATTGAAATTCTTGTCTTAAAGTAATGATGGACTGTCGTTTCTCTTTGCTTATTGAGCTGTTCTTTCCATAATATGGACTTGGTCTTTTACCAAATAGGGTTATCTTCTATACACCAACCTTACCTTGTCACAACACAACTGATTGTCTCAAACTCGTTAAGAAGGAAAGTAATTCCTCAAATTAACTTTAACAAGGCACACCTGTTAATTGAAATGCATTCCAGGTGACTACCTCATGAAGGACCTCATGAAGGACCTCTGGCAGTCTCTATCAGGGTGCCACAGGGTTCAATTCTTGGGCCGACTCTTTTCTCTGTATACATAAATGATGTCGCTCTTGCTGCTGGTGATTCTCTGATCCACCTCTACGCAGACGACACCATTCTGTATACATCTGGCCCTTCTTTGGACACTGTGTTAACTAACCTCCAGACAAGCTTCAATGCCATACAACTCTCCTTCCGTGGCCTCCAACTGCTCTTAAAAGCAAGTAAAACTAAATGCATGCTTTTCAACCGATCATTGCCCGCACCTGCCCGCCCGTCTAGCATCACCACTCTGGACGATTCTGACTTAGAATATGTGGACAACTACAAATACCTAGGTGTCTGGTTAGACTGTAAACTCTCCTTCCAGACTCACATTAAGCATCTCCAATCCAAAATTAAATCTAGAATCGGCTTCCTATTTCACAACAAAGCTAAAACTGACCATCCTACCGATCCTTGACTTCGGCGATGTCATTTACAAAATAGCCTCCAACACTCTCCTCAGCAAATTGGATGCAGTCTATCACAGTGCCATCCATTTTGTCACCAATGCCCCATATACTACCCAACACTGCGACCTGTATGCTCTCGTTGGCTGGTCCTCGCTACATATTTGTCTCCAAACCCACTGGCTCCAGGTCATCTATAGGTCTTTGCTAGGTAAAGCTCCGCCTTATCTCAGCTCACTGGTCACCATAGCAACACCCGCACGTAGCACGATATATCTCCCTCACTAACTTTAAGCATCAGCTGTCAGAGCAGCATACCGATCGCTGCAGGTGTACACAGCCCATCTGTAAATAGCCCATCCAACCAACTACCTACCTCATCCCTATATTTGTTTTAGTTTTTCTGCTCTTTTGCACACCAGTATTTCTACTTGCACATCCTCATCTGCACATCTATCACTCCAGTGTTAATAACTTCTAAATTGTAATTACTTCGCCACCGTGGCCTATCTATTGCCTTATCTCCTTACTTGATTTGCGCACACTTTATACAGATTTTTCTATTGTGTTATTGACTGAACATTTGTTAATCCCATGTGTAACTCTGTGTTGTTGTTTTTTTCGCACTGCTTTGCTTTCTTGGCCAGGTCGCAGTTGTAAATAAGAACTTGTTCTCAACTGTGCTGCCTGGTTAAATAAAGGTGAAATAAAACATTGAATAAAAAAAGCTGGTTGACATAATGCCAAGAGTGTGCAAAGCTGTCAACAAGGCAAAGGGTGGCTACTTTGAAGAATATAAAATATATTTTGATTTGTTTAACACTTTTTTGGTTACTACATGATTCCATAGGTGTTATTTCATAGTTTTGATGTCTTCACTATTATTGTACAATAAAGAAAAAACCTTGAATGAGCAGGTGTGTCCAAACCTTTGACTGGTACTGTATGTACCAAGATGTTCAAATAAACCTAAACCTAATTGTAGTTATTAATGTGTGCATCCCAATTGGCATCCTAACTCTTACCTTATGAGGTCCGGAGCCTGCTGGTTTTCTGTTCTACCTAATAATGAATTGCAAACACCTTGAGTCCCAGGTCGAAATCAGTCCCTGATTAGAGAGGAACAATGAAAAACTGCAGTGGAACTGGCTTCGAGGTCCAGAGTTGAGTTTGAGGGCCCTACATAGAACCACATGGGCTCTGGGCAAAAGTAGTGAAATATACATGATAGGGAATAGGGTGCAGGGATCTGGCTACATAAGACGCTCCAGATGCCAAGGACAATGATTTCAGCGCGAGAGGGTTAGAGAAAGCACGCACAGATGGTCCTAGCTCACTCTTAGACACGTACGTACACACACACACACACCAAAAGCTGCATACATTTGTATCAAACAAGGTTACCCAAGTTGAAATCCGAGCCTGTTATCTTATTACCACATTTAACAGACTTAATTTAGCTAGGGGGGTCATATCAGAATAATAGGTTAGTCTTTAAATGTTAGACAATTTCAGTGTCATAAAAAAAATACTTTATTCGGCTTATCCTTTTCATTTTGGCCTGCCATAGATCAGAGGTCACCTTAGTTTTTTATTTAACACCTGGAGGTGCATACAGAATGCCACCAATACCAGTAGGATCCCCATATGCATGTCCCAGTCCACCACAGCTGTCAGTTGACAGAACAGCTTACAATAAGCAGCATAACCTTGGGCTCTTGGAATAGGTGTAGCTATATGATATATTTTGATTATATCCATTGGTTATATCAGAAAATAAAAGCAACCTCACTTAACTAATGCATAGAAGCCTATGCATTACATAAGTGTACATCATGCGGACTGGGGGCTACTTCTGTTTTGGTGCATGGGCGCTAATTCCATGCTATACAGTTGTGTGATCTCCCAGGTGAATGCATTGCTAATAGAAGGTAGGATAGGGTATTGTTTCAGGTGGTCTTTTCTGACATCACTCGGTAGAAATGATCAGATCACACAATGTCTAATCTGCACAGCATAACTCCAAAAAAACAACCTGAAACGCCACCAAGGTGGTCTTGCACATTGATCTCCTCGACAATGTTAAGTTAATGTATTGTATGCTGGTTGGTATGGCATCCAACATCCACTGCAAACATTTTTGGGTGTATACCGCAAGGCTCTGTAATCAGACTTGTAGATTTTACATAGTAGCCTATGACGAAGTCAGTGCTATGCTCAGGGATAAGCACAAATAAGCACAAACATACCCCAGAGTAATACATTAAATCTAAAGGGCAAACAAAAATCTATCTACAGTGAAAAAATCTACGAGACATCAAATATCATAACGCCTGTTGATAGTGCCCAAATGAACATGTGAGAAAATAGGTTGCAGGAGGATGTTTTGTTCTTCTTGGATCATAGGGGAACACTAAAGGAACATCAGAAGACTATGAAAAGATCCCTGAGGAATGTCTTTACTACTATCTTCTAGTACACTAAAGCACTTAGGGAAGGACATGAGTTATATGCCTTGGAAAGTGTGTCAGAGAGAGAGACTGCCTGACAACAGCTGAAGACAGCCTGACCTATATACGAGATGCGATGCGGACAATATCCCAAGGACGTAGGCAGCTCACCCCGAGGAGAACGTCTGCATAACGTCCAGCCATTAGGCAAAAAGCAGCAGCAAGGAGGCAGGGGGCATCTCCAAGAGAGCAATCCTTCATCCGGCAGCCCTACTCTCACTGACTACAGAGAAGAGACACAAGCCATATCAATCTCGCTAGAACCATTTGTGTAAGGTATGGTGTGGTGTGTGTCAGGGGCGTCATGCCTACTGAAACAGAGTTTGTATCCATTTGTATGCTGAAAATACAGATACTATTGTTTATTTTATGCTGAGTTGATTTCCATGACATTGAATTTGTCCATCCTACTATTCATTGTTCATTACTTACTTAATCCTCTTTCATCCACATTGGGACATACGGCCACAATGAGGCTCCTCCACTTCTTTATGTCCTTGGTGTCAAGTTCCTTGTTCATTGGTTTGTCTTAGCTAGCTGTCTAACAGTGCTGGGTGTGTAAGCCGCTATGTGACCCCCTGTCATGGCCGACTAATTGTCTCAATGCCAGAAGGGGTCACTCTGACTCTATCAATAAGGTGTCTGCTCGTTCCAGCAATGGAGATAGGGCCGTTTCACCACCTCCTTCTCAATGTTGTAGTGACTGAGTGAGAATGTGTGTTTGTTTTTGTCAGTGTCTTGATCTTTTAATGACAACCTATTGAATTAACACTGATAAGCAATAATCAGACGTTGTTAATATAAACATCTCTTATGTTGTATATGCTTGTCACGCCCTGACCATAGAGAGCCCTTGGTTCTCTATGGTATAGTAGGTCAGGGCGTGACTAGGTTCTAGGTTCTAGGTTTATTATTTCTATGTTGGTGTGCTTGGTATGGTTCCCAATTAGAGGCAGCTGGTAATCGTTGCCTCTAATTGGGGATCATATTTAGGCAGCCATTTCCCTACTGGTTTTTGTGGGATCTTGTTTTGTTTTTGTGTAGTTGCCTGTGAGCACTCCAGAACGTCATGTTTCATTTGTTCTTTATTTGTTTTTTGTGCAGTTCACTTCAAATAAAATGTGGAACCGATTTCACACTGCGCTTTGGTCTGAATGTTCTTACGACGATCGTGACAATGCTACAATATGCTGCAAGCAAAGGTCATTTCTTCCTCCAAAAATAATTTATGTATTTCATTGGGGTCATGGTGTAGCTTATTGACTTGTCATTGGTACTGACCTTTTGGGGTCATCTCTAATCAAGTTATTAATTACCTGATGTAACACTTGAGTGATTTTATTGCTATGCGTTGCCAGCTAATTCAAGCTTGGCCTTGCCGCTCTTTCAAAGCATAAGCATAGGCATAAGATTTCAATGACCTACTACTGTATAGAGTGAAAGTGTTTAGGTGTAGTAAGTCCCAATTGTAGAATATCTGTCAGTAACACAAGCCTATATATATCACCACAGAGTTCTTAGTACTGCAGATGGCACCTACATGCAATTGAATAGGAAAACATTGGAGAAGATTCATACAACAGCCCTTGAGATGGAAACGCTATACTTTTCCACATGAGGACATTTCCTCCAGGCATATTCATAAAACATTAACGTCATCATTAGATCAGCCCACCTGCTTCTTCCCCAACTAACAAATGAGTCATATGATTCATCATGTATTTTTTTCTTACATTTTAGTCATTTTACAGACACACTTATTCAGAGCAACTTACTGTCGTGAGGGCATACATTTTCATATTCGTTCATATGAATTGAACCCACAACCCTGGCATTGAAAGTGTCATGCGCTACCAACTGAGCCACACAGGACCACATGGCATCACCCTCACCAATGTACAGCACAGTATTGGTAACACCATAATGATAAGTAGGCTGCCATTCCAACTGGAAAAAATACATAGCACATAGTAAGTACAGTATGGGCTGATTTTCTGTTTTCAGAATAAAAGGTGCCTCGGTACATGAGCAACTTCAAGAAAATTGCCAACTACTGGCCAATGATTGCCTACTGTATGTATAATTAATAGCATACAGCTCATCTAGTATTCTATGTGAAATGTATTGGAACCACTTGACATAGCTCTGTGTGCATCCCACATGACACCTTATTCCCTATAAAGTGTGCTACTTTTGATGAGAGCGCTATGGGCCCTGGTCAAAAGGAGTGCACTGTAAAGGGAATAGGGTGCCATTTGGGACGCAATCCCTCTGTCCTTCTGCATAGTGTAGCCCTCTCCCTTGGCGCTTACATGGTTGATTTAATTTGTCTCTAAGGGTTAGTGAGGGTTAGTTAACACAACGTTGGGTAATCTTCTGTAAGAAGGCCTGCCACTTACTCTGCTCTGACTCTGAGTCTTCTATGTGTCTTTGGCGTGTATTGCATATCTAATTGTGTGGTGTATTTTCTAACATGCAACGAATACATGCAAAAAACGAACATGAAATTCCCTGTTTTTTCACGTGATTACTGTACAGTACTAGTCTAAAGTTTGGACACACCTACTCATTCAAGGGTTTTTCTTTATTTTTATTATTTTCTACATAGTAGAATAATAGTGAAGACATCAAAACTATGAAATAACACAAATGTAATCATGTAGTAACCAAAAAAGTGTTAACAAATCAAAATATATTTCATATTTGTAACGCCCTGGCCATAGAGAGGGGTTTTTTGTTCTTTATTTTGGTTAGGCCAGTGTGTTACTTTGGGTGGGCGTTCTATGTTCTTTTTCTAGGTTTTTTGTATTTCTTTGTTTTGGGCCGTGTGTGGCTCCCAATCAGGCAGAGCTGAAGTTCGTTGTTGTTGATTGGGAGTCACACATAAGGAGCATGTTTTTCCTTTGGGTTTTGTGGGTAATTGTTTCTGTTAGTGTTTTGCACCTGACAGGACTGTTTGGCTGTCAGTTTTCTTGTTTTGTTTGTATAGTGTTCTTTCTTTATTAAATATTCAATGATGAACACTAACTCCGCTGCACCTTGGTCTACTCTCTCTCACGACAGCCCTTACAGAATTACCCACCAACAACGGACCAAGCAGCGGAGGAAGGAGCAGCACAAGGAGAGGCACCAGGAGAAAAGCTATCTGGAGTCATGGACTTGGGAGGAAATCCTGGACGGGAAAGGACCATGGGCTCAAGCTGGGGATTATCGCCGCCGGCAGTGGGAGATTGAGGCGGCGAGAGCTGAGAGGCGCTGGTATGAGGAAAGGGAGCGCAACGGACATGGGAGGCAGCCCCCAACATTTTGTTGGGGGGGCACACGGGGAGATTGGCGGAGTCAGGCGTTAGACCTGAGCCACCTCCCCGTGCTTACCGGAAGCAGCGTGGTACTGGTAAGACACCGTGTTATGCTGTGGAGCGCACGGTGTCCCCAGTGCGTGTGCATAGCCCGGTGCGCTACATACCAGCCCCCCGCAAGTGCCATGCGAGTGCAGGCATCGAGCCAGGGCGGATGGTACCAGCTCAGCGCGTCTGGTCTCCAGTGCACCTCCGCGGTCCAGGTTATCCTGCCCCGGCGTTGCGTACTGTGTCTCCAGAGCGCTGGGAGGGTCCAGATCGCCCAATGCCTGCTCTCCGCCCGTGCCGGGCCAAAGTGGGCATTCAGCCTGGAGTAAGCATGTCGAGCGTCCGTACCAGAACTCCAGTGCTCCCCCACAGCCCGGTTTATCCTATGCCTCCTCCTCGGACCAGGCCTCCAGTGGGTCTCCCCATCCTGGTCCGTCCTGTGCCACCTCCCAGGACCAGGCCTCCAGTGGGTCTCCCCATCCTGGTTAGTCCTGTGCCTGCTCCACAGACCAGGTCTCCAGTGGGTCTCCCCATCCTGGTCCGTCCTGTGCCACCTCCCAGGACTAGGCCTCCAGTGGGTCTCCCCATCCTGGTCCGTCCTGTGCCACCTCCCAGGACTAGGCCTCCAGTGGGTCTCGCCAGTCCGGAGCCGCCAGAGCCGCCCGCCAGTCCGGAGCCGCCAGAGCCGCCCGCTATTCAGGAGCCGCCAGAGCCGCCCGCCAGTCAGGAGCTGCCAGAGCCGCCCGCCAGTCAGAAGCCGCCAGAGCCGCCCGCCAGTCAGGAGCCGCCAGAGCCGCCCGCCTGTCCGGAGCCGCCAGAGCCGCCCGCCTGTCCAGAGCAGTCAGAGCCGCCCGCCAGCCCGGTGAGTCCTGTGCCTACGCCTAGGGCCAGGCCTCTGTCATGTCTCCCCAGCCTGGTGAGTCCTGTGCCTGTGCCCAGGGCCAGGCCTCCATCATGTCTCCCCAGCCTGGTGAATCCTGGGCCAGAGCCGCCCACCAGCCCGGAGCCGCCGGATCCGCCAGAGCCGCCCGCCAGACTGGTGAGTCCTGTGCCTGCGCCCAGGGCCAGGCCTCCTTCATATCTCCCCAGCCTGGTGAATCCTGGGTCAGTGCCGCCAGCCGGACGCAGCCATCGCCGCCCGCCAGCCGGGCGCAACCAGGGTCGCCCGCCAGCCGGGCGCAGCCATCACCGCCCGTCAGCCGGGCGCAGCCATCGCCGCCCTCCAGCCAGGCGCAACCATCACCGCCCGCCAGCCGGGCGCAGTCAGGGTCGCCCACCAGACCTTCGACGCGGCCAGGTGCGCCACCTAAGAGGGCGACGCCGAGGGTGGAGCAGAGGCCACGTCCCGCACCTGAGCCGCCGCAGTAGGAAGGCACACCCGGACCCTCCCATTCAGTGTCAGGTTTTGCGGCCGGAGTCCGCACATTGGGGGGGTACTGTAACGCCCTGGCCATAGAGAGGGGTTTTTTGTTCTTTATTTTGGTTAGGCCAGGGTGTTACATTGGGTGGGCGTTCTATGTTATTTTTCTAGGTTTTTTGTATTTCTTTGTTTTGGGCCGTGTGTGGCTCCCAATCAGGCACAGCTGAAGTTCGTTGTTGTTGATTGGGAGTCACACATAAGAAGCATGTTTTTCCTTTGGGTTTTGTGGGTAATTGTTTCTGTTAGTGTTTTGCACCTGACAGGACTGTTTGGCTGTCAGTTTTCTTGTTTTTTGTATAGTGTTCACGTTTTTCTATTAAAATTCAAACGATGACCATATTCTCCGCTGCGTATTGGTCCACCTTTTCAGACGATGACTTCGTCTGTTTCATCTGACGACGAAGACAGCCGTTACAATATTTGAGATTCTTCAAAGTAGCCACCATTTGCCTTGATGACAGCTTTGCACACTTTTGGCACTCTCTCAACCAGCTTCAAGTCACCTGGAATGCATTTCAATTAACAGGTGTGCCTTGTTAAATGTTAATTTGTGGGATTTCCTTCCTTCTTAATGTGTTTGAGCCAATCAGTTGTGTTGTGGCAAGGTAGGCATACAGAAGATAGCCCTATTTGCATTTTTATATTTTAGTCATTTAGCAGAAGCTCTTATCCAGAGTGAATGCATACATTTCATACATTTTTTTCCCCGTACTGGTCCCCCGTGGGAATCGAACCCACAACCCTGGCGTTGCAAACACCATGCTGTACCAACTGAGCCACACGGGTCCTACATTTGGTAAAAGACCAAGTCTATATTATGGCAAGAACAGCTCAAATAAGCAAAGAGAAACGACAGTTCATCATTACTTTAAGACATGGTCAGTCAATGAGGAACATTTCAAGAACTTTGAAAGTTTCTTCAAGTTCAGTCGCAAAAACCATCAAGAGCTATGATGAAACTGGCTCTCATGAGGACCGCCACAGGAAAGACCCAGAGTTACCTCTTTTGCAGAGGATAAGTTAATTAGAGTTAACTGCACCTCATATTGCAGCCCAAATAAATGCTTCACAGAGTTCAAGTAATAGACACATCTCAACATCAACTGTTCAGAGGAGACTGCGTGAATCAGGCCTTCATGGTCAAATTGCTGCAAAGAAACCACTACTAAAGGACACCAATGAGATGAAGAGACTTGCTTGGGCCAAGAAACACAAGCAATGGACATTAGACCGGTTTAAATCTGTCCTTTGGTCTGATGAGTCAAAATTTGAGATTTTGGTTACAACCGCTGTGTCTTTATGAGACACAGAGTAGGTGAATGGATGATCTCCGCATATGTGATTCCCACCGTGAAGCATGGAGGAGGTGTGATGGTGTGGGGGTGCTTTGCTGGTGACACTGTCTGTGATTTATTTAGAATTCAAGAGACACTTAACCAGCATGGCTACCACAGCATTCTGCAGAGAAACGCCCTCCCACCTGGGTTGTGCTTAGTGGGACTAT
Organism: Salmo salar; assembly: GCF_965601325.2. Classification (NCBI taxonomy): domain Eukaryota; kingdom Metazoa; phylum Chordata; class Actinopteri; order Salmoniformes; family Salmonidae; genus Salmo; species Salmo salar. Next base: position 51,908,067 of record NC_138292.1, on the reverse strand, counting down.
CATTTGTTTTTCAACAGGACAATGACCCAACACACCATCAGGCTGTGTAAGGGCTAATTGACCAAGAAGGAGAGCGATGGAGTGCTGCATCAGATGACCTGGCCTCCACAATCACCCACCCTCAACCCAATTGAGATGGTTTGAATGAATTGGACTGCAGAGGGAGGAAAAAGCTACCAACAAGTGCTCAGCATATGTGGGAACTCCTTCAAGACTGTTGGAAAAGCATTCCAGGTGAAGCTGGTTGAGAGAATGCCAAGAGTGTGCAAAGCTGTCATCACGGCAAAGGGTGGCTATTTTGAAGAATCTCAAATATAAAATATATTTTGATTTGTTTAACACTTTTTTGGTAACTACATGTGTTATTTCATAGTTTTGATGTCTTCACTATTATTATACAATGTAGTAAAAATAAAGAAAACTCCTTGAATGAGTAGGTGTGTCCAAACTTCTAAATCTATATTACTATTCTATATTCTATTCTACTCTATATGCATCTAGTCCTATAGGACTTTCTCTACAGATGGGGTCCCTGGAGCAACCACACTGTGTTTGGCTGTAAATGAGTGTGAGACAACCAGGTCTCACTCAAGCCAATGCCTCTCGAAGTATTACAGGAGGGGGGCTAAGATGGGTGCCTGCCTACACACATCTTATAGCAAGTACACAAATGTCTAGGGGCAATGTCCTAATTGTGCTGCTCAGTACTCAGTATTAGCACACACACACACAGTCACACATACAGATGCACAAACACACACACACAATTGTTGTTCTTGGTATGTACCAGTAGTTTTCTTTTCGGTCAGATACACTGCGTAAGTGTGGATAATGTATTCATGCTGTGTCAAAGAAAGACTCCCACCAGTACAATGCGTCAGTTTAACAGTTTTGGCTTTGCAGTGTTCATATATAATTGTTGGAATGTTAATTCCACTGCTGCTGCAAAGCCAAACAGACAGATGTGCCTATGTCTCAATCTAGGGTTGCACACTACTTTGGCCCATATTCTCACTCTAATCATTATGATAACTTAGTGTGACCGACTGGATTTGAACCAGGGTGTGCTGTATGCCACAAAACTGTGTTACGTTACTGAGCTAATGGAATTCTCCAGGTTATAGGCAAGTTTACTTATCACATGAGAGTGGATCAACATGCCACCTCCGTTACATTAGGACATTTCATAAATCGACTATTGTTGTCATGTGTGGTGTAAAGTATATGTACTTTACTTGAATATACTTATTATAATGTAGCGATTACATTTACTTTTGATACTTACATTTAAAGTACATTTAAATCAAATACTTTTAGACTTTTTCTCAAGTAGTATTTCACTGGGACTTTCACTTTTACTTGAGTCATTTTCTTATAAGGTAGCTTTACTTTTACTCAAGCATGACAATTGGGTACTTTTTCCACCACTGCTATAGAGTTGGCAGAAGCATCAGAAGGGACCAGACTGAATTAATTAATATTCCATGTAATAAACATAAAACAAAGATGAATGATCACAAATTCAGAATAATCTGACAAAGAATTCATGCATTGCTATAAAATGGATCCATTGAGTCGGAAAACCCACCAACAGTACCTCTTTCCCATGTCTGCCTATTCAGACATTACAGTATGTTTGTTTATGCTAATTTACGCCATGCAAATGACCTCCACAAAGCAAACAGAGAAGGTCTACCCCCATCTCACAAGAATCTAAACTGAAGGGAAAGCCAGAGAACATTTTTTTCCCACAATCTCCACAGAAACTCTGACAGATTGACAAAACCCATATGCAAACGAACCAGTATGCTCAGTCGGAGGAAAACCGCAGTGTCACCCAAAGGCCATTTCCCTCCTCTGCTTTGCGGCAGACAAAATAAAGAAATGTTCTTTCATTTCTCATCATCAACCGGACCAGGGAATGACAAGTTAACAAAGGAGAATGCAAGAGGGGAGCATCCTAAAAAAGGAAGCCATTGCGGGGTCCTGCTGAGCCGGTCGTAATGCCAGTTGCACAATAAACAGAGGCAGTATGAGGAAATGGAAGGAAGACACATTACATATCGATCCCATGGCAACCGTGAGTGGCAGCCTTGCTATGTTCCTAACTAGATAGCAACCAGTGCCTTAGGGCAAAAAAGGGGCGCTTAAATTTGTCCTTTGGTTGTGCTGCCCATGCACGTCTGTTTTAAAAATGTTGTGCAAGTCTTTTGGAAAATGGAAAGAGAGAGGGCCTTTTTTAGTGAGTGAGAAACAAACAACTGTAAGACTGGAGCAGTTTTTTCCTTTGTCATTGTATTCTCCAGCCACAATCCTACAGAATTACTTCGACAATATCAGTAGGTCTCCACTATTTCTCATAGGATCTTTAAAAAATGGCACAAATTCTTAAAATTAAATATGGATTCACTGAAAAAGAAGAAAAGATAAACGTGACGACAGCAGACCATGGGAGAGAAGATCCCAGAAGAAACACAGAGACAATCTACATAAACTGACAACAGTATGGACACATGATTGTTGTATGGGTGTTGAAGTCAGTAGAAGGTTGATGTCTTTGAGGAGAAATTATTGGAACAGACAGGAGACTGATGGCTGAAACAAGGCCTGTGGCTCCTGTGATTGACAGGTTAGACGGCATAGGGGCATCTCAGTTCCTCCAGGCACTAAAGACAGCATTCTTAGACCCCTTACCAGAGCCCAGTATAGGCCCTATAAGAGTAAGTGTGTGTGTGTGTGTGTGTGTGTGTGTGTGTGTGTGTGTGTGTGTGTGTGTGTGTGTGTGTGTGTGTGTGTGTGTGTGCGTGTGTGCGTGTGTGTGTGTGTGCCTACCTCCCCTTGGTGGGAGACGTTTTCCTCATCAACCTTGTACTTGTCAACTAAGACCAGAAGTCGAGACCATTTATCTTCCTAAAGGTGCATCATCAACCCTCTAAAAACAACAGCTACAACCGACCCCCATTTTTCTCCTGTTGGCTACTTTACAAAGAGAGAGAGAGAGAGAGAGAGAGAGAGAGAGAGCTCTCCGGTCCATTTTTCTATGTTCTGTCTCTCTCCCAGTTATTTTTAGGATGGTTATCTGTCAATGCTTCGTGGTGCTTCATGACAAGGCTGGAAATGAATTTGTTTTGTTGTACACAGACAGCTCGAAGAATCCATCACTGTGCTGCGCTGGCCTTCAAAAGTTTCTTGCTCTTGGCCAATGACCTTTGCCAAGCTGTTTGTTTGAAGTTGTTACATGTATTGGATATGACAAATGGGAGTACTTTTATTCTACCAAAATATTAAGAAGAGAGAGCTTACGCTAAAGACCTGCAAAGGAACAAATAAAGTTTGTAAAGATAAAAAAAAAGTTCAAGGGACATTTAATATTTAACACGTATTTAATATCTCCAGCATCATACCAGTGTCTACACATTTGACAATGATGATTTTCTAAATTATTTCACATAATGTTGACACTGGTGGTGCTTGAGATACACTAATGAAGTGTCCCTTTAACATTCAGTAGTAAGAGTCATGTAAAAATGAAGCCATAAAGCTGTGTACTACAAAGTTCTAAACCACAGCATGGTTATCATTGGACATCATAAAAGAGTTGTGGGAAATGAAATTCGAAATATTAGCATGGTTTTAACTGGTTTCTATTACGAGGACAACTGATTAAACATGCTCTCCTCAATTAAGGTGCCACCAACCTCCTGTGCTTGATTCACACAGGAAACTGTTGAGTGTGAAAAACCCTGGCACCTACTACCATACCCCATTCAAAGGCCCTTAAATATGTTGTCTTTCCCATTCACCCTCTGGAAGGCGCACACACAATCCATGTCTCAATTGTCTCAAAGCTTAAAAATCCTTCTTCAACCTGTCTCCTCCCCTTCATCTACGCTGATTGAAGTGGATTTAACAAGTGACATCAATCACCATTAAGGGATAATAGCCTTCACCTGGATTCACCTGGTCAGTTTATGTCATGGAAAGAGCAGGTGTTCTTAATGTTTTGAACACTCTGTGTACATTTTCCATCACTCCTTTTCCTTCAAATGTTATCATGAGGATTTCTATCGCTCACTCTTGAAGCATCAATATTCTATATCACACCATTCCATCAGTTCCATTTCATTCAATCTACAGTATATGTCGAGGGGAAATGGCCCTAGAAGCAATTATTTAATTTTATCTCGCTATAGAAAATTCTACAGAACCATGAAAGCAGGGTTCCAGCTACATTGGTTCATGGTGAGCATTAAAGAGATGGTCCACTCAAAAATATCTAACATGATTTATCCACTTATCTTGGCTATACACAAAGCGTGAATCACTATTCACACAGTTCTTTGCCTGGGCCAGTTCATGTGGCCCACGGTTTACTGATTGAGGTGACAGAGACACATAGTCAAAACATGACAACACAGGAATGGGATCATTTACTGTGCTTGTCACATGTAATTCGTTACTACTGTAAATACATGTGGCCTCTAAATGTGGCCTGTTACTGTGATCATGGGATCAGAATCCTCCAGAGTTGAGGCATTAGTGACTATAGCACTGTAGATAACTGGGATGCGCCTGCATGTGAGGAGCCTGTATTATGAGAATCAAACATGTGGTCAACATCATCTCACAGAGGAATCTGAACCAGTTTGAGATTGTTAAGGTCAGGAAATATGTAACACGTGCGTGTCGTAATACAAAATCCTTTCTTGGTGTTTTTCTTCAGAGTATTCCAACAACTACAGGCAAATTGTTTTGTGTGAGAACACGTTTGGGGGGGGGGGGGGGGGGGGGTTTACAGGTACAATATACACATACATATAATTTCATATTCAGTTCATATTGTATTTTCCATTCATTATATTCCATTCTTTAATTTACATAAACTGTATATATACACCTTTGGGCTGCCCCCCCTGTCACGGTTGTCATAAGGAGAAGAGGACTAAAGTGCAGCGTGTGTGTCGTTCCACATTTTATTTACTCTGTGAAACTATGCAATACATAAATAAACTGAATAAACAAAACAACAAACCGTGACGCAGAGATGAAACAAACACTACTCAAAAATAATCACCCACAAAACCCAGGTAGAAAAATCCCTACTTAAGTATGATCTCCAATTAGAGACAATGAGGACCAGCTGCCTCTAATTGGAGATCATCCCAAACAAACCAACATAGAAATACAAAAACTAGAACCTAACAACATAGAAATAGAAGACATGGAATAAACCCCCCTGTCACGCCCTGCCCTACTCTACCATAGAAAATAACAGCTTACCATGGTCAGGACCTGACACCCACACAAAAAAAACATACTATTTTTTTTACATAAGTACAAAGTATTGATCCTTTTGATCATGTTACAGAGTTAAAAGTAATAATAAATGTAGCATGTAAATGAAAGGAAACAAAAAGAAGTGAGCCTCACCCCAAACCCATTCCCGCAACCGCAGCCATCCAACATGTCTCCTTCCAACCACCCACCTCCTGCCAGCAGTAATCATCTCTGATTGTTTTAGAGATTCATGGAGCTATCATCGTTAAGTAACATAGTAGATTCAAAGCATTGAATATTTACATTCCTGCACTTACATTCATGCATTCTGTTTTATTTCCAACGATCTCTCACGTCTCAGGTCAGAATTAGACGTTCACCCATGATTCTCAAACATCAAATTTAGAATTTTTTGCAAACGTAAAATTGCTTAAGGTTAGGTTTAGACAACTGCGAATGGTTAACATAAGGTTTAAAGTTTGGGATAGGCTTAAAACAAAAATTGTCTAGGCTACAAAAGGCTAGGCTGCAGAAGGCAATCAAGCCATCCGTCAAAACCAGTTTCATTTACGACTCCAATTGCTTGTGAGCGACGTAATGAAATATTACATTTTGCCTTAAGGATGTGCAGTACAAATTATATGTCAAAAGCCTGTAGTTTAGTGAAGCCTAAGGTGGAATGTATCAGAGCCCTTTGAAAAGAAGCGTTGGGGGTGGACAAAACTCTCCTCATACGGGGCACTAAAAATGTTTTCTGTTGAAAAAAAAATATGGGCAAATGTAACCATTCCTAAAAAGCCAGCTTCGATGACACATTGGTGAACCATGAAATTAGATAAGAAGCCTTACAGGCTGAATAAGGCCACTCTGGTACACAGAGTAAGTGGTTTTGGAATAGTTTGAAACCTCTGTAGCTCAGTTGGTAGAGCATGGTGCTTGCTATGCCAGGATAGTGCACGCATGACTGTAAGTCACTTTGGATAAAAGCGTATGCTAAATGGCATATATAAACTGAGTGTACAAACCATTAGGAGCACCTGCTCTTTCCATGACATAGACTGATCAGTGAGTCAAATGAAATCAAATCAAATTTGAGGGCAAAGGGGGTGCAACTCAATATTAAGAAGGTGTTCCTAATGTATATATGACGCTATGACATTACATGACAGAAGGCATTAGCAAATGTGAGTTTGTTTCCTGTGAATGAAATGCTTCATGTTTCTGTTAGGCAGTGTGACTTCTACGCATTCAATTCTTTCAGCCTTTCACTGTATGTTGTATTCCTCTCTGAAATCCATGTGTAGCAATACAAATGCCTTGTAAATCTGGCCTTGTGGATGTGTGCGTGCGTAAGGGAAGTGGATGTTGTGTTTTGTATTGTATACTGATGCAATGCTCAAGGGATTGAGGCCTTGTCTTTGTGGCTCAAGGCCTTGTCTTTGTGGCAACTTCATTGCCGATTACATGATTTGTTGGCACAGCAACCAGGTCACCCGCAGGATATGACAAACAAAGTTACAGTCAGCCTCCTCTGGTGAGTTAGATTTCCACTTTGCGTCCCTCACTGTTGCACTTGGAAATTGGCAGACTATTTGTTTCAAGTCTGCTGCTTGTTTCAACTATGCAAAGTTGTTAACCATTATCAGCAGCGCCGTAACTACATCAAATGGTTGTTTTATGGAGTAGAATATGGTTTTTAGAACACTCTCATCTGTGCATGGTCTTCTGAGTTGGGCCTCTGGGGGCTCTGGATTTACGATGCCTTTGGTGATAAAAACCTAAAGACTGCATTCCATAGCATGAGTTGGTGTTTGTGTGCCGGGAGGTACCAGGTTGGAGATGGTTCGGGTATGGATAATGATGAGAGGAACCTTCTTTTGGGGGCCAGACTCTGGTTTCTACACAATGAGAACAGTCTTTACAGCAGATATTGTCTGCTGTTAATTATTAGTATCTTTCATACAAATCCTAGCCTTGTGACCCATTCCATACATCTGTTGTTTGTCATGAAAATTCAGGAGAATGTACTTTGCTATAAAATGCTGTGGCTCAAATCCGCTCATTGGGCTCTCAACAAATCATCTAGGGGTGGTTCGTCAACCAGCTTCATTATTGCAATAATTCATCTATGTTATTAATACGTTTTGAATAAAGTAATATCCTGATTGGTGATTGACCTTGTCTCTCCTCATAATTGATTAGTATTTCCATGAGACTCGGTAATAAAAATAAATAATAAAACAACAATAATACAAATATATATTTTGTACACAAAGAAAATCAATTACTGGTCATCATTTAATATTGCTCCCAGCGTTTGATTAAAGCTCAGATTGCTTTAGGCTATATTATTTTTCTAACTGCGCCTGCCTCTTTGCTAACAAATGGAATCATGAACAGTGGTTTGTTCCTTATGTTCGCCTGCGTTCCCCAGATTTGCCTTACAGATTTGCCTTTTTAGCAGCACATTCACTACTCTCTCAAATGGCTAACTCCACCCACTCGCGGCGCAGACTGAGGGCCTGTGTCACGGCTGTCGAAAGGATTGGACCAAAGTGCAACTTGGTTGTAGTTCCACATTTTATTAAATCCGTGAAACTTTGCAAAACATAAATAACTGAATTTACAAAACAACAAACCGTGACGCAGAGAGAAACAAACACTACTCAAAAGATAATCACCCACAAAACCCAGGAAGAAAAACCCCTACTTAAATATGATCTCCAATCAGAGGTAACGAGGACCAGCTGCCTCCAATTGGAGATCAACCCAAAAAACATCAACATAGAAATAGAAAAACTATAACTTAAACATAGAAATAGAAAACATAAAAAAACACAAAACACCCCCTGTCACGCCCTGACCTACTCTACCATAGAAAATCACATCTTACTATGGTCAGGACGTGACAGCCTGAGAGGTGAAACTTACTACCCCAACTCGTAGTCGGCTCAAGTAGGCAACGAAAGACCCAGCTGACAATGTGTTTGCGAGATACCAGACAAAAGGCCATTTGTAACCATCCTGCGACTCATGCGGTGTCTACAGACATCCCCCAAACAAACAAAAACCGACTCTCGGAGAATGAGTGCACTACTGGTAAATAGTAGCTTAACCCTCCTGTTGTGTTCGTTTCATGTTATTTAATTCTGTGTCCAAAATGACCGCCCCATTATAGCTGATTATAAATCCATAATAATACATACATTATCACCTAATGTTGTGTTAGATCTTTTTATCACCTTAAGTTCTTGTGAACATTACAAGTTTTAAACTTCTATTTGCTATTTATGGCCTGTAGGCCTCATTGACCTGAGCTCATACAACTTGTTTTTGACTATAATAAATAATAGATGAAACATATTGTGCTATTTATCACAGACTACTTTGTGTCAAAGTTTAACAAGGACTCTCTCCTCCTCACCAGTGTCATGATCAAAGAGCCTCACATACAGAATATCGTTTGGTCATTGTGCTGCCACAGAATAAATTGTGAGTAAGGCCTCAAAAAACCTTTATATACCAGAGCTGCGATAAAAGTTCTATATATTATTGAAACAATGTTGCGATTGTTTGTGGGAATGCCAACAGGTGTCGTTCTTGAGGGGGAAAGATTCTATTGGGGACAGGTTCCCGTGGGGGTTGCCATGGAAACCAAGAAGGGGAGTGAGGTGTGTGTGTCTGTGCTCAAACACACATACATGTGGGGGTCTGGGAGAGGAAGTGTGTCCATCTGATGAACGGGCATGTGCCTGAACTAAATTTGACACACTAATTGTAGTCTCACCTATTCATTTCTAATGACCGGTCATTTTTGACCGGGAACACCACAGGTGTACAAAGTTAAATAAAACACCCAAAATATAATGAAAATTGTCAAAATGTATTTTGTGTGATCACACGCCCTGTGTGGACAAAGCCATGGAACCTTATGACAATCAGATTAAATGAACTACATTTTTCAGAGAGAAAACTTGTAAATCGGTCCAATTCGACCGGAACACAGCAGGATGGTTAAAGATATTTCAGTCAGTCAGGTGGCTAGCTGCCAGCAGAGACCTCTATTTTAGCAATGTTGAAGGGCGCTGGCTAGTATTACTTAGCTAGAAGGATGAAATAACAAGCTAACGTTGAATGGAGCCTAACGCAGCAGGAGCAAAAAATCTGCTGTTTTTGCGGCCATGAATGTAGTATACTATAGCATTTACTGTAGTGTTTTTGTGGAAATTACTGGTATTTACCCTAGTGTTTTTGCTTTATATTTGACATAGAAGTGGGGGCTTTCTCCTTGAGGAAACCTACTGGACAAATACTGTAAGGTAGGTAGGACTGGAGTCTGAATGGATAGTTTAGAGCAGGTATTTCCAAACGGGGGTATTCCCAAACTACACGCAATGCCATCGGGGGTACGCCAAATTAAAATGTGATTCACTTTTTTAAATAAAAAAAAATATATATTCTTCACATTTTCAAACAGTACATTTATATTTTTCAATGGGGCTAGCTATACATTTAGGTGAGGTTTTTTTCTCACCTGAGTAGCCTCGTATCACTGTCAAAAATAAAATGAAACCATCTAGTGTTCAGCGAAATAACAACACTGTGACGATCGTCGTAAGGAGAAGACCAAGGTGCAGAGTGGTAAATGTTCATTTTTCTATTTTATTTAACTCAGAACACTAAATCAAAATAATAAACAACAAAAAACGAACGTCACATTCTGCAGGCTTACTGAGCTGTACAAAAACAAGATCCCACACAGAAGGAGGGAAAAAAGGGCTGCCTAAGTATGATTCCCAATCAGAGACAACGATAGACAGCTGCCTCTGATTAGGAACCATACTCAGCCAATCAAAGGAAAAAACAACATATAAATATAACACAAAGACTACCCACCCCACACCCTGACCTAACAAAATAGAGAAATAAACCGTCTCTCTCAGGTCAGGGCATGACAAACACAATGTCAAATATTCATTTTCCTTTTCATGCCCTGCCTCCAGTCCACTTACCGATATCTGAACAAGAGAGCCTCATCGAAATTGCAACAAGCGATTCTGTGAAAAATGAATTTAATCAGAAGCAACTGCCAGATTTCTGGATAGGGCTGTGCTCAGAGTTTCTTGCCTTGGCAAATCTCACTGTTAAGACACTGATGCCCTTTGCAACCACATACCTATGTGAGAGTGGATTCTCTGCCCTCACTAGCATGAAAACTAAATACAGGCACAGACTCTGTGTGGATGACTGTGTGGATGACTGTGATGAATGACTTAAGACTCTCTCCAATACAACTCAATATTGCAGAGTTAGATGCATCCTTTCAAGCACACCCTTCTCATTAACCTGTGGTGAGTTATTCACAATTTTTGATGAACAAATACGTATTTTTAAGTAAGATGTCTAAATAAAGAGCAAAATTATTGATTATTATTATTATATTATTATTTGTGCCCTGGGCCTATAAGAGCTCTTTGTCGCTTCCCACGAGCCGGGTTGTGACAAAAACTCACACTCATTCTTATGTTTAATTAATGTATCTTATAGTCTGTGTGTGGCAGGCTTACAATAATGGCAAAAAACAACATTTGAGAGTGCGCTGACCCTGGTGCTAGAGGGGGTACGCAGCTGGAGGTTGAATGTTTGAAGGTGTACGGAACTATAAAAAGTTTGGGAACCACTGTTCTACAGTATACAAAATAAATCTATAGCAAGCACTACACAATCAAGGAATACTACAGGGTGGAGTATAATATTCTACAGTATACTAGAAAATTCTAAGCTAAGCACTACATGATTGAGGGGTACTACAGTTTGTAGTATAGTGTTCTATAGTTTACTACAAAATTATATAGTAAGTACTAAACATGATCAAGGGATACTACAGTGTAGAGGTCGACCGATTAATCGGAATGGCCGATTAATTAGGGCCGATTTCACGTTTTCATAACAATCGGTAATCGGTATTTTTGGCCACCGATTTGCCGATTTTTAAAATATTTTTATTTTATTTTTATTATAAAAAAATATATATATAATATTTTTTAAATAGGCAAGTCAGTTAAGAACACATTCTTATTTTCAATGACGGCCTAGGAACGGTGGGTTAACTGCCTTGTTCAGGGGCAGAACGACAGGTTTTTACCTTGTCAGCTTGGGGATTCAATCTTGCAACCTTAGGGTTAACTAGTCCAACGCTCTAACCACCTGCTTTACATTGCACTCCACGAGGAGCCTGCCTCTTACGCGAATGCAGTAAGAAGCCAAGGTAAGTTGCTAACTAGCATTAAACTTATCTTATAAAAAACAATCAATCAATCAATCAATCATAATCACTAGTTAACTACGCATGGTTGATGATATTACTAGTTTATCTAGCCTGTCCTGCGTTGCATATAATCGATGCGGTGTGCATTCGCGAAAAAGGACTGTCGTTGCTCCAACTTGTACCTAAACATAAACATCAATGTCTTTCTTAAAATCAATACACAAGTATATATTTTTAAACCTGCATATTTAGTTAATATTGCCTGCTAACATTAATTTCTTTTAACTAGGGAAAATGTGTCACCTCTGCAACAGAGTCAGGGTATATGCAGCAGTTTGGGCTGCCTGGCTCGTTGCGAACTGTGTGAATACTATTTCTTCATAACAAAGACAGCCAACTTCGCCAAACGGGGGATGATTTAACATGAGCCCAGGTAGGAGCGAGGAGACGGACGGAAGCTATACTGTTACACTTGCAATACTAAAGTGCCTATAAGAACATCCAATTGTCAAAGGTATATGTCCTATAATTCCTATAATAACTACAACCTAAAACTTCTTACCTGGGAATATTGAAGACTCATGTTAAAAGGAACCACCAGCTTTCATATGTTCTCATGTTCTGAGCAAGGAACTTAAACGTTAGCTTTCTTACATGGCACTTTTACTTTCTTCTTCAACACTTTGTTTTTGCATTATTTAAACCAAATTGAACATGTTTCATTATTTATTTGAGGCTAAATGGATTTTATTGATGTATTATATTAAGTTAAAATAAGTGTTCATTCAGTATTGCTGTAACTGTCATTATTACAAATAAATAAAACAAAAAGAATCGGGCGATTAATCGGCATTGGCTTTTTTTGGTCCTCCAATAATCTGTACCAGTATCGGCGTTGAAAAATCATAATCGGTCGACCTCTACTACAGTGTGGAGTATAGTATTCTACAGTACACTACAGTTTACTATAGTATTCTTTAATAACCGTAATATTTTTCATGTGGGCTTGGTATTCAAACCTTTTCAGAGGGGACCACATTTTCCCACCAGAATTTCTGGAGACCCAATTTTTTTCCACAAGAATGTCTCACGACCCCACTCCACTTCCAATCTAATGACACAACTGTGAAATCTGTCAATTTCGAAAAAGAAACCAATAAACATTTATCTTTCTGATAAAGTTTGTATATTGTCCCATACAATAATCTGTACTCTTAATTATTACATTTTTTGGCAACTTCACTGTAGTTTAGTGGGATCGTGACCCTCAGCTTTGAATAGCACTGTTCTAGTCTCTTTGGGGTTGTGAGGTCAAATCCCACCGTGCCATTTTGAAAATTTAGGCAATGAAATAACTATGCAAAAGCTAAAACTAAACGGATTTAATCAACATATGGGGCAACAGAATGGCACTGTCACATACACTGCCTTCAGAAAGTATTCATACCCCTTGACTTATTCCACATTTTATTGTGTTACAGCCTATTTATATTTTTTTCTCTCTCACAATATCCCATAATGATAAACTGAAAACATTTTTAAACATTTTTGCTAATTTATTTATACAGAAATATCTCATTTACATATGAATTCACACCCCTGAGTCAATAAATCAAATTTCAAATCAAATGTATTTATATAGCCCTTCGTACATCAGCTGATATCTCAAAGTGCTGTACAGAAACCCAGCTTAAAACCCCAAACAGCAAGCAATGCATGTGAAAGAAGCACGGTGGCTAGGAAAAACTCCCTAGGAAAAACTCCCTAGAAAGGACAAAACCTAGGAAGAAACCTAGAGAGGAACCAGGCTATGAGGGGTGGCCAGTCCACTTTTGGCTGTGGAGATTATAACAGAACATGGTCAAGATGTTAAAATGTTCATAAATAACCAGCATGGTCAAATAATAATAATCATAGTAGTTGTCGAGGGTGCAACAAGCACGTCCGGTGAACCGGTCAGGGTTCCATAGCCGCAGGCAGAACAGTTGAAACTGGAGCAGCAGCACGGCCAGGTGGACTGGGGACAGCAAGGAGTCATCATGCCAGGTAGTCCTGAGGCATGGTCCTAGGTCTCAGGTCCTCCGAGAGAAAGAAAGAAAGAGAGAAAGAGAGAGCATATTTAAATTCACACAGGACACCGGATAAGACAAGAGAAATACTCCAGAAGTAACAGACTGACCCTAGCCCCCCGACACATAAACTACTGCAGCATAAATACTGAAGGCTGAGACAGGAGGGATCAGAAGACACTGTGGCCCCATCCGATGATACCCCGGACAGGGCCAAACAGGCAGGATATAACCCCGCCCACTTTGCCAAAGCACAGCCCCCACACCAATACTTTGTAGATGTACTTTGTCACGAGTGCTGTCTTCGAATTCCCTGTCACGAATTAGCCAAGGCCCAGCGTGCCGGTAGTTCCACATATTTTATTTGTGAACTCGATCAAAACAAGAAACAGGTGAAACTGAAACAAACGTGATGTTCTGGGGCTGGTCAAACACAGCTGCACAAAAACAAGATCCCACAAAAACAAAGGGAAAAACAGGCTGCCTAAGTATGGCTTCCAATCAGAGACAACGATAGACAGCTGCCTCTGATTGGAAACCATACCCGGCCAAAACATAGAAAACAAAACTTAGAATGCCCACCCACCTATCACACCCTGACCTAACTAAACAGAGAAAACACAGCTCTCCTAGGTCAGAGAGTGACACACTTTTGGCAACGATTACAGATGTGAGACTTTCTGGGTAAGTCTCTAAGAGCTGGATTGTGCAACATTTGACCATTATTCTTTTCAAGCTCTGTCAAATTGGTTGTTGATTATTGCTAGACAACCAATTTCAGATCTTTCCGTAGATTTTCAAGAAGATTTAATTCAAAACTGTAACTCGGCCGCTCAGGAACATTCACTGTCTTCTTTTGCCCTTGTGTTTTACGTTGTTGTCCTGCTGAAAGGTGAATTCATCTCCCAGTGTCTGGAGGAAAGCAGACTGAACCAGGTTTCCTCTAGGATTTTGCCTGTGCTTTGCTCCATTCCGTTTAATATTTTATCCCAAAAAATTCCCCAGTCCTTAAAGATTACAAGCATACATGATGCAGCCACCACTATGCTTGAAAATATGGAAACTGGTACTCAGTAATGTGTTGTATTCCTTTTGCCACAAACATAACACTTTGCCAAAATTGTATTATTTACAAGCCTCCTTCTTTTCACTCTGTCAATTAGGTTAGTATTGTAGAGTAACTGCAATATTGTTGACACATCCCCATTTTTTTCCCAATTACAGCCATTAAACCCCATAAAGTCACCCATGGCCTTATGGTGAAATCCCTGAGAGGTAACTGAGTTAAGAAGGACTCCTGTATCTTTGTATTGATTGGGTATATTGATTTTTTTCTTTTATTTTAATTAACCTTTATTTCACTTTAACTTGATACACCATCCAAAGAGTAATTAATAACTTCACCATGCTCAATTTCAATGTCAGAGTTTTTGTACCCATGTACCAATAGGTGCCCTTCTTTGAAAGGCATTGGAAAACCTCCCTGGTCTACACAGAGTGAGTCCATGCAACTTATTTTGTAACTTGTTAAGCAAATGTTTACTCCTGAACTTATTTAGGCTTGCCATAACAGCATTTCAGCCTTTCATTTTTAATGAATTTGTAAAAAAAATTAAAAACATAATTCCACTTGGACATTATGGGGTATTGTGTGTTGGACAGTAACCAAAAAACTTAAATCTTTTAAATTCAGGCAGTAACACAACAAAATGTGGAAAAAGTAATCTCCTTATCATCTGCCTTAACAATGCAAACTAAGGAAAACTGGATACAGATGCTAGAGAAGAGCAGAGACCAGACGCTTCTTGCGTTATGTGAATTCGGGCCCAGATGTTTTCAGCAAGAAAAAAACAGATGGAACAGGCGGTATCTCCACGGGGCTTTGTTATAAGCCTTTTATTTCTCCAGTCCAGAGGAGACAAAGACATCCACTCTCCATCACACATAAATGGTGTCGATTACAAAACCCACTGGCTGATGCGAAATTGCAGCACACCCAGAGGTGTCATGCCGCTCAGATTTGTCCTGTTTCTTAATTTTTCAGATGTAAAATTAATTACTAAACTTAATTTTTAAGCCCACGTTTGATCACAATTATTTATAAAAAGAAGATCTGTCAGGGTTTCTTCCAAGGTGCACCACGAAGCAAAGATATGCTAGGCAGGACACTAGATTCTCTAGTGTGTGCATACACTATCATCAGTGGAGGGGGAGAGAGAGTGTCGAGTAACACACACACCGTTTGATTTGATTTTAGCTGCCATTGATGGGCAGGACTCGCAGGAGGTATGTTTGTAAATTAATTTGATCAAGCTATGTTAGCCTATTGATTCCTTTTTGATGAATAAATAAAACCGTTTTGGTGTTTCTCTGTAATACCTACCAATTTTATCAAGTTGGCTTTAACTAGCCAGCTAGATAGGGTCCCAATCTCCCAACCTCATAACTAGCTACCAAGCCATTTCAGGCTATCAATCAAGTTAAGTGTAGCTTGTCTAAGTATCTTAACTGGCATGCTTGCTGGCAAGGTTGCTAGACTTCAGAAAATACAACAATTGCTTTAATTCTTGGGTTATGATAGTATATACCAGTGTGGCAGCTGTACTAAACTACTAAGGGCGTAAACGTTGTTAAATAATCAATGTGGATCATTAATTTAAATGACAATTGAACAGGTAAAGACCTATGCTTAGATAACCTATGCAGAAAAATAGATAGAAATATGTGCCTGTAGGATCTCTTGGAGATCAGAGGGGAGATGCACTGTACACAGAGATATTGACATCTGGACCTGTGGCTTTCTCGATTGGATTGTCGCCATGTGTGGACCGGTATTGTGGTTGTGAGAAACGCTGACAGTTTTCAATGCATTGATGCCACAGTAGAAGCCATATTCTTTTTATGTGTTGATTATAAACAGCTGATTAACAGCTGATTATAAAATGAATGCTGTGTTTCTATTGTGATACATCCTGTGGGAAAGTCAAAGTACAACAACTCAGAGCAGATCGAGTTGATGCTTTTGTTCAAGTCGCTATCACATGCATGTATAGCTCATAACATAAGTCTATTAGCGACGTTAAACACTTTATTCAAAATATGGGTGCCACTTTAGATGGAGTACAACTTATAAAGGCTTTCTATGGCACCTCATTCGCCAGATTGTTCCCTGTCAGCCCTGGAATTTTAACCGGCAACCCTTTGTTTACTGGCCTGCCTGAGGCTACTGCCTCATAAAAAATAAACATATTTTGGTCCCACTTTAAACAAAGTATAATTTATAAAGGCTTTATATAGCATACATAAGCACTACATAACTGCTTCACAAATCATCTATAAGCATATGTCATACCCTATGAATGCTGTAGAATGTTAGATTTTGCAATTCACCATACTGTGGAAATGGTTATGTACCCTTTATACACAATTTATAGAGTATGACATAGGCTTATAGAAGATTTGTGAAGCATTGTTGTAGTGCTTATGAAGCCTTTATCTTTATGTATGCTATATAAAGCCTTTATAAATTACACTTGGTTTAAAGTGGGACCAACATTTATTTAGTTTTTTATGAGGCAGTAGCCTCAAGCCAGTAAACAAAGGGTTGACAGGGAACAATCTGGCGGGAGTGAGGTGCCACCTACTGCCGTTATGCCATTGTAAGGTATTTAATCCATAAACTGCTCCAGGGTGCTCCTCTTCAGCTGACCCTGTGTTGACCCTGTGCTGCTTCTAGGCTCTCATGTAAGTCATATGTCCGAAGGTGTTGGTAAAAAAACATAATACAGCAAAGACACATTTCCATTTTACAATAACAGTTGTACTGTATTTTATTATGAAATTATTACTTAAAGGTAGACTCAGAGAAGTGACGTTGCCACGAGCGACACCGCAGATATTGAGATGAGCAAGATGCAAGACTTCGCTCTCACACAGTCACACAGTATCTGCGCATGTGCATGGGTTCGCTTCACTCTGTTCAGAACAGGGGAGTTGAGCCTCGCGCTACAACGTTCTGAATTGTTGTGGACATTTACCCTCTGTGCTGTTTACTTTCTGCATCTACTGTACGTCATTCCGCTGAGTCTGCATTTAATGTACTGAAAGGTCAGACACAAAGGTCCTGTGTAACATCTTACATTTACAGTGGGGTCCGGAATTATTGGCTCCCTTGATAAAGATGAGCAAAAAAAAGACTGTATGAAATAAGTTATACAAATACTGAGCTAAAAATGTAAATGTATATTATTATATACTAATACAATTGCTCAGAGAAATAGATTTTGTTTAACAAGTAATAAAACATATCTCAAAAAGATTGGGTCAAACTGATTGTACCCCCTATTATCGATATTGCAGCACCCTCCTAACACTGAGCTGTTTTCTAAAATGTTTTATGAGATTGGAGAACACATTGGGAGGGATATTGGACCACATTGGGAGGGATATTACACCTCCATACAGAATCTTTCCAGATCCTTGATATTCTTCATCTGCTCTATAGGCCTATAGAGGCTCTATAGGCCATATAGGCTCTATAGGCCTATATGTTCCAATAAAGAAATTAGATTTTTTTTGCCTGAAATAATTTTGTAATTATGAGATCCAGGGCCAAAAATCTGAAACAAAATGGAAATCCTTTAGTAATTGATGTGGCTCATTTTCACTGACCTTCCTGTGAACTTTCCTTTAAATTGATTTTTTTAGGATGTAAATCATCCTTACATGCATGCATGCACATCCTCACGCACGCTTACCACTCAACACACACACACATACTGTACTGTTCACCAACCACTAATACTACGGTTACTATCTAACGCTTAATTGCTGGTTATTACAACGGTTTATTGATTGCTCAATTTACATATATAAAGGGGGCATACTGAAGTGAAACGAATGGTGACCTTTAGCTCACTTTGGTTTCTTCCGATAAACATACACGTTGCACTGTAGATTTTAACTTCTACAGCTTATGTGTAAATATTTCATTATTATTTTAAAGACCTCTGGGCTGTTATGTTCACCCAAAATGTCCTTCATTTGAAAAGGGAGGAGTAAATGAACTACTTACTGAAGAACCTGCTGCTACTCTTTCCTACATACTCAATAGCAAAGATTAAGCAAGAACTATTCCTAATTTCTACAGACAGATAGCTTCGGGAATGTCACACTTACAGTCCACTGGACAAATTTTTGTCACCTTTGGCAAAGAGTGAGTATAGTGGAGGTTGTTCGGTGAACCATGCTCATGTGATGAGTAACCTTCGTAAGACCTGAAGATTTTCATTGGCTAGCTTTAGCTCAGCAGGCTAGCATAATATTGTCGTCTCAATTCACAACTCTACTGACAGATAATTTTTCATTCAGGGCACTGGACCAAACTGTTAACATGGCTAACCTTGATAGTAGAGCTGCTGAATTCCCCCTGTTGGACCGCCGGGAGATGTGACTTTGCCTGAACCTTTTCATGCGTCTTGCAGCCCCCACCCCCGCCCTAAACCTCTGCTTTGCGATTTGCTGAGAAGATAAGACATCAACGTTTTTCAACCCTGGTCCTTGTGTAACCGAAAGGTTGCACATTTAACTTATTCTGTTGTAGCCCATTTTAACTGTTCCAACCACTCAACTTATCATCAAGCCCTTGATTAGTTCGGGGGAGAAACAATGTTCCAACTTATTTGAAAGGACTGCGCAGTGAAAAGCAAAGTTGATGGAGCCCTAAGGATGCTTAGATTAAGCTTTGATACACGGTCGGTCACATACACAGCAATATACTCCAAATTACCATTGCATTCCCATGATTATTATTAGAAAAATGTTCTCATTTTGACCTAAGGCTCACTGCTGAGAATACACTCTGGCCTAGAAAGCCCAAACCTTTGGGGCACCACAGCTGGAACCATTGCACAATTTGCAGCTTAACCCCGAGCCATAGAGGTCTGTGATCTTTCTCTACACTTCCTGCTTTCCATTGTGTGTGTAGAACACAGTGAAAAATGCCAATGTATTGATCTTTTTTCCCTCTCTTGCAGCATTTTTTCATGAAATCAGGTCATCTAACGTATGAATTATAGATCCCTCTCCATGAGAAACTCCGGCACTGACAACATTGCATAGCTTTCTTTGTCCCTTCGGTTGAACGCTTCTGTTCGGGATTTAGCGTGCCTTGTGCTTCGCAAGCATCTTTGTAAAGTGTTGTTCCATTAAGTCAACTCTTGGTTCAAAACACGGGATCATTGGGAGGGATGGGACACAGCATCTTCTCATTTCGCGTTACACTTCTCGGGTCGGGGCTCTCATCCTAAAAGCACTTTGTCATGCGGCAGGTGCTCCATACATTTCCCACACAACCACCAAAGTGCTCAAAAATACGCTGATCGGCTCCACTGAGGAGAACACTGGGGTTTTGAAATGGAAGGTGGAACATGAGCTAGAGTAAAGGGGGTGACAATGGAGCGCCATTCAATATTCAGCACTCCATCCATCCACTTTTCCCTTTTTTCTTCCATTCATCTTAAAAAAAAACTCACTTTGAACTATTTCACTGGCCCATTTGTCTTCCCCTCCTTGCAGGATGCCTCTCCTGTTTGATCGCTCTTCTCCTCAACGTCGCTCCTCCTGTCCTTTCTGTTTCTCTCGGGCCCTCATTTTTTTAACTCTCTTTTTCATCTCCAACCAAACCTTGCTACTCCTCCTGGACTTCAATGACGTGCATGCACGTGTGTCTGCTCCCAATTGCATGTGTGAGTGTGTGTGTGTCTCTCTCGGTTCCTCCACTTTTTACATCTGTGGTCAAACCATATGACATAGAAGATGGCACCAAAGAACATGGCTGACATTTTACATTCTCCCAACCAATTGTGCAATTTTGTAATTTTTTTGTGTTTTGGGTAACATATGTTTTTACTTATTGTGTACATAATATTGCTGCTACTGTCTCTTATGATCAAAAATAACTTCTGGACATCAGAAAAGCGATTACTCACCGCGGACTGGAATAAACTTTTTCCTTTAATGAATCTGACGAGAAGGATATCCTGCTTTCACTGGAACAGGCCCAGATCCACGCCTTTTGCGTGAAGAAAAGACGCCGCAAAAGAGGACGCAGATCAGGGATCCTTCTGAGAATCCAGAGGCGAGCGAGCAAACTCCCATTCTCCTTGCTAACATGCAATCGTTTGAAAATAAAACTGATGACCTACTATTAAGAGTATCCTACCAACGGGACATTAAAAACTGTAACATGTTATGTTTCACCGAGACGTGGCTGAATGAAGAAACGGACAATATAGAGTGTCAATGGTGGGTGTAGCTGGTGCATGGAAGTCAGGCGCAGGAGAGCAGAGATGAGTGGACAAAGCACTTTACTTAGGCAATCATATGAACAGAACGCAATCGCGTCACAAAAACAAATGCCCAAAGAACAAGTGAGGCAGCACAAAGTACCACAAACAAAGTACAAAGTACCGGCTGCCACAAAGCACGGGTATAAAACAAAACCCGGCGCAAACCAGCCGGAAGCGTGCCAACCTGACAATAAACAATACCCCACACAGACATGGAGGGAACAGAGGACTAAATACACATAGTAATTAGTAGGAGATGAAAACCAGGTGTGCAGGAAAACAAGAAAAAACAAATGGAAAATGAAAGGTGGATTGGCGATTCATGAACGCCCTCCAGACCCTCGAAGTGAACTGGGGACCCCGATCAGACACTATGTCCTCAGGCACCCCGTAGTGCCGGAAGACGTGTGTAAACAAGGCCTCCGCAGTCTGTAGGGCCGTAGGGAGACTGGGCAGAGGGAGAAGATGGCAGGACTTAGAAAAACGGTCCACAACGACCAGGATCGTGGTGTTACCCTGTGAGGGAGGAAGATCAGTAAGGAAATCCACCGACAGGTGCAACCAAGGCCGTTGTGGAACGGGTAAGGGGTGTAGCTTACCTCTAGGCAGGTGCCTAGGAGCCTTACACTGGGCACACACCGAGCAGGAGAAAACATAAACCCTCACATCCTTAGCCAAGGTGGGCCACCAGTACTTCCCACTCAGACAGCGCACCGTCCGACCGATGCCTGGATGACCCGAGGAGGGTGACGTGTGGGCCCAATAGATCAGCCGGTCACGGACAGCAGACGGAACGTACAGACGCCCAGCGGGACCCTGGAGGGGAGCGGGCTCTGCACGTAGCGCCTGCTCAATGTGCGCGTCCAGCTCCCACACTACCGGCACCACCAGACAGGAGGCCGGGAGTATGGGGGTGGGATCCATGGGCTGCTCCTCTGTGTCATACAGCCGGGACAGTGCGTCTGCCTTCACGTTCTGGGAACCTGGTCTGTAAGAAAGGGTGAAAACAAAACGGGGGAAAAACATGGCCCACCTTGCCTGGCGAGGGTTCAGTCTCCTCGCTGCCCGGATGTACTCCAGATTGCGGTGGTCAGTCCAGATGAGAAAAGGGTGTTTAGCCCCCTCAAGCTAATGCCTCCACGCCTTCAAGGCCTTGACGACAGCCAACAGCTCCCGGTCCCCCACGTCATAGTTTCGCTCCGCCGGGCTGAGCTTCCTCGAGAAGAAGGCACAGGAGCGGAGCTTCGGTGGCGTACCCGAGCACTGAGAGAATACGGCTCCTATCCCAGCCTCGGACGCATCCACCTCCATTATGAATGCCAAAGAAGGATCCGGATGGGCCAGCATGGGAGCCGAGGTAAACAGAGCCCTCAGGTGACCAAAAGCCCTGTCCGCCTCAGCCAACCACTGCAAACGTACTGGTCCCCCCTTCAGCAGTGAGGTAATGGGAGCCGCTACCTGACCAAAACCCAGGATAAACCTCCGGTAGGAATTGGCAAACCCTAGAAACCGCTGCACCTCCTTTACCGTGGTGGGAGTCGGCCAATTACGCACGGCTGTCATTCCCACCCCTGAGGTGGAAATGTGGTACCCTAGGAAGGAGACGTCAACAAAGGCTTGGAAGACTGATGAAGCATTCATCAACCCGTACGGCATGACGAGGATAAACGGGATCCCCGGCCGAATCCCACTGGCCGGGGACTTTAATGCAGCAAACTTAAATCAGTTTTACCAAATGTTTACCAGCATGTCACATGTGCAACCAGGGGGAAAAAAATCCTAGACCACCTTTACTCCACACACAGAGATGCATACAAAGCTCTCTTCCGCCCTCCATTTGGCAAATCTGACCATAATTCTATCCTCCTCATTCCTGCTAACAAGCAACAACTAAATTAGGAAGTACCAGTGACTGGCTCAATACGGAAGTGGTCAGATGACACGCTACAGGACTGTTTTGCTAGTACAGACTGGAATATGTTCCAGGATTCATCCAATGGCATTGAGGAATACCTCAGTCATCGGCTTCATCAATAAGTGCATCGAGGACGTCGTCCCCACAGTGACTGTACGTACATCCCAACCAGAAGCCATGGATTACAGGCAACATCCGCATCAAGCTAAGGCTAGAGCGGGACACTAATCCGGACGCTTATAAGGAATCCCGCTATGCCCTCAGACGAACCATCAAACAACAAAGCGTCAATACAGGATTAAGATTGAATCCTACTACACCGGCTCTGATGCTCGTCGGATGTGGCAGGGCTTGAAAACTATTACGGACTACAAAGGGAAACCCAGACACGAGCTGCCCAGTGACGCGAGCCTACCAGATGAGCTAAATGCCTTTTATGCTCACTTCGAGGCAAGCAACACTGAAGCATGCACGAGAGCACCAGCCGTTCTGGATGACTGTGTGACACCGCTCTCGGCAGCCAACGTGAACAAAACTTTCCAACAGAGCAACAATCACAAAGCCGCCTCGCCAGACGGATTACCAGGACGTGTACTCAAAGCATGCGCAAACCAACTGTCAAGTGTCTTCACTGACATTTTCAACCTCTCCCTGACCGAGTCTATTATACCTACATGTTTCAAGCAGACCACCATAGTCCCTGTGCCCAAGGAAGTGAAGGTAACCTGCCTAAATGATTACCGCCCCGTGACACTCACGTCGGTAGCCATGAAGTGCTTTGAAAGGCTGGTTATGGCTCACATCAACAGCATTCTCCCGGACACCATAGACACACTCCAATTTGCATACCGCCCCAACAGATCCACAGATGACACTGCCCTTTCTCACCTGGACCAAAGGAACACCTATGTGAGAATGCTGTTCATTGTTTACAGCTCAGCGTTCAACACCATAGTGCCCACGAAGCTCATCACTAAGCTAAGGACTCTGGGACTAAACGCCTCCCTCTGCAACTGGATCCTGGACTTCCTGACGGGCCACCCCCAAGTGGTAAGAGTAGGCAACAACACATCTGCCACGGTGATCCTTAACACCGGTGCCCTACAGGGGTGTGTACTTAGTCCCCTCCTGTATTCCCCGTTCACCCACGACTGCGTGGCCAAACACGACTCCAACACCATCATTAAGTTTGCTGACGACACAACCATGACCGACAACGAGGAGGTCAGAGAACTGGCAGTCTGGTGCCAGGACAACAACCTCCCCCTCAATGTGAGCAAGACAAAGGAGCTGATCGTGGACTACAGGAAAAGACGGGCTGAACAGGCCACTATTAACGTCGATGGGGCTGTAGTTGTGTGGGTTGAGAGTTTCAAGTCCCTTGGTGTCCGCATCACCAATGAACTATCATGGTCCAAACATACCAAAACAGTCGTGAAGAGGGCATGCCAAAACCTTTTCCCCCTCAGGAGACTGAAAAGATTTGGCATTGGTCCCCAGATCCTCAAAAGGTTCTACAGCTGCACCATCGAGAGCATCCTGACCGGATGCATCACCACCTGGTATGGCAACTGCTTGGCATCTGACTGTAAGGCGCTACAGAGGGTTGTGCGAATGGCCAAGTACATCACTGGGGCCAAGCTACCTGCCATCCAGGACCTATATAATAGGTGGTGTCAGAGGAAAGCCCATAAAATTGTCAGAGACTCCAGTCATCCAAGTTATAGAATGTTTTCTCTGCCACCGCACGACAAGCGGTACCAAAGCGCCAAGTCTAGGACCAAAAGGCTACTCAACAGCTTCTACCCCCACGCCATTGGACTGCTGAACAATTCATGAAAATCGCCACCGGACAATTTACATTGACCCCCCACCCCCTTGTACACCGCTGCTACTCGCTGTTTGTTTGTTACCTATGCATAGTCACTTCGCCCCCACCTACATGTACAGATTACCTCAACTAGCCTGTACCCCTGCACACTGACACTGTATATAGCCTCGTTATTGTTATTCTTATTGTGTTACTTTTCGTTTTAGCCTACTTAGTAAATATTTTCTTCTTCTTGAACTGCACTGTGGGTTAAGGGCTTGTAAGTAAGCATTTCACGGTAAAGTCTACACTTGTTGTATTTGGCAAATGTGGCAAATAAATTTTGATTTGATGTGGAGGTGAGGTAATGGGACCTAAATTGGGTGGCTGGAGGCTGCAGGGGAGGCATCTGGGACATAGGCCTACTGTTGTAGACAGGCTGGGCTGATATCTGTACAGACTTCCCTACCACACAACAGGCTATTGTCCCTAAGGGATGGGAATGTTCTCGATCTGCCATACATAATGGCTCATCTGTTGGACACAATGAGAGTATGTTGCCTTCTTAGTTGGACATGATAGGGATCCACCCCTTTTTTTCAGTTTTCGCCTAAAATGACATACCCAAATCTAACTGCTCAGGACCTGAAGCAAGGATATGCAAATGCTTGAAACCATTTGAGAGGAAACACTTTGAAGTTTGTGGAAATGTGAAACTATTGTAGGAGAATATAACATAGATCTGGTAAAAGATCATACAAAATATATATATATTTTTTGTACCATCCCATCTTTAAAATGCAAGAGAAAGGCCATAATGTATTATTCCAGCCCAGGCACAATTTAGATTTTGGCCACTAGATGGCAGCAGTGTATGTGCAAAGTTTTAGACTGGTCCAAAGAATTGTTCAAAATGTTGTATCAAGACTGCCCGAATGTGCCTAATTGGTTTATTAATAATTTTTCAAACAATAGCATGGTATTCTTTCACTGTAATAGCTACTGTAAATTGGACAGTGCAGTTAGATTAATAATTTAAGCTCTCTGCCAATATCCGATATGTCTATGTCCTGGGAAATGTTCTTGTTACTTACAACCTCATGCTAATCTCACTAGCGCACATTAGCTCAACCGTCCCGAGGGTGGGACACCGATCTGTAGAGATCCTTAAGAGGTAAACTGGTGTCAACCAAATCTAGGCCTTGTTTTCAGAATGTATTCAAGGTTTTCATAATAGACTAGTTTGGTTGTGTGGGGTTTTAGGAAAATACTATGCTCGGATTTCTCAACACACAAAACTTTCCAATATGTGAAGTCTAACCGAAAAGGAATAAAAACAATTATAGTCCGATTAATATTGTGTGAATTCTCCAGTACAAGACGCAAGGTTGACAGCTATTTGCACTCAGAGAAAAATTTCACTTGTGCCACCTTGCCATAAGAGCTGCCATAAGAGCTGCCATAAGAGCTACTCCTCAGAGACCTCGGAGCCTCTGAGGCCTCTCCTCAGAGACCTCGGAGCCAAATACTTTACAGTACCATCATTGTACCAATATATATTTTTTATTAGTTTAACATGGCTCCAGGATCCAGATCTGAAAATTCTATTTGAAAGTATTATGATGATATTTCTTCCAAGCCATGAGTAATTCAAAAGGTTCATCTAGGTGATGCTTGTGGACACTGCCGGCCCATCTGGGTCTAACAAGACCCGTTTCCAGCCAGCCAGACAGGCATCACTTTTGCTAGATCCTTCAGAGAGAGGGTGCTGTTTTGAATAATGGCCTGACCTATAAAAAAGGAAGGCACTATGCAGATTCCCAATTGTGCCTAAGATGTGATCCCTGTACAAGTGTTACTCATAATTCAATACTCTAAACGACTGCATGCCACTTATCAAACAGCGTGTAGCACTGATTATAGTCGATTTTTATCAAGACTGTCAACTAACCAGTTCATCAGGGACATTCTATAGGCTGTCTGTTTAAGACACCATTTGTCTGCAAAACAGCACGGAACTTTACAAAAAAATACCTTAATACTCACAAACATTGTCGCTAGAATTAAATGTCACTGAGTCCATTTTGTTTTTCCAACATCCTACATTTATTAAAAAAGCCAACCTTTTGTCCCATTTTTAACAAAACATCTTACAAAGAAAGAAAGGCATACAAAACAACAGGCTGTATTCTAGCAGCATCCAAACGTTGGACTTCCCAGAAATAACCCTTTATATGTATATAGTATTTATATCTCATCTCTTGCCAACTATACAGACATTGCCAATAAGGAGCCATTAATCTTTTTTAGTGCAGAAAGGAACAAAATACTCAATATTAAAATAAACAATTTGGAGGGTAAATTTAAATAAGAGTGTTAAATACAAGACACTTTCTCTGAAGTACTGTACAAAGACCATCAAACACACTTTGGCCTTGAAAATACATAATTCGTACACTTGGTGGTACCTTATGTACCTGCAAGTGTTCAGGATCAACTGCATAAGAATACTTTTCTCTGTGGCAAAAAGAAAAAGGTAATAACATCATGGTAGACATCATTAGTGAGAGTGGTGGACAAGGCAAGGGGTTGGAAAAGGATGGGGGACTACAACAACAGAAAAGACTACAGTATCCATACACCACTGGTTAAAGTCAGGCACGTTTTTGTAACTGCAAAATAAACACTTCCAAGTAATCCAACACAACCGCAATTTCGACAACACCACAATCAGTGCTAACCATTAATAACAGTTTTGTGACTATCACCATATTTATTGCTAGGACAATTTCATTTTTTTTTGTTCAAAAGTGGAGTATTTACAAAACTTATACAAGAACCTTGTAACACCTTAGTTATTTCCTGGTTGTTATATCCTGGTTGTTATATAATTCATTAAAAGTCAAGGTAAAGTTGAGTAATTTTATTTGGGTGAACTTCTTTTCATTGTTATTTACTGAGGGAACCGCTAAGTTTACACTTGCCTTATTCGGCAAAAGAATATAGATTTCACATAAGTTACATTCATTTTTTTTTATTCACATGTTCCTTCCTATACGCAAATAGCCCAAAACATGAGATCTGCAGCATTCTTCCCTTCCTCCCCTTTATTTTAACCTTCTATAAATGTATCCTTTTACCCTCCCCCGGCCCCTTGGTATATTTACACTAATTCATGTTGTTGTTTTGATTTCAAAACAATGCTACTAGCATTAGCATGCTAACTCGCAACTTCTCGCACTCACGCGATGGCTATTCACTTTGAATCACTGTAGACATCGTCCCTCTTGACATGCCACTGGCTCAGGTAATGTGGAGTTAACGGCCATACTGCAGTGTGTGTCAGTGTTTTTTTTGTTGCTCAGGGCTTCTTGTTGCCAACCGAGTTTAGGAACCATTCGCTGAACCTCCTGAGCTGGGCGGCTGCCGTTTGGCTCTCCTCGTGCAGACGCATGTTGTCCTGACGCAAGTGCTGGACCTGCTCCTGCAACATGGCCTTGTCCTCTTGCTCCTGTGGAGAGGGAACACACACACACTTCGGTTATTACACAACCTGGCATGATGACATTGGCTATACATATGATCACCATTTGGCACAGTAGACAACATTTGGCTTCATTATGACATACTTGTTTGGTTGTACACTGGTTTTCTGAATGAGAATACAAAATATAACCAGATTACAAGTAACTGGTCTCTGCTATAGCCAGGTAAAGATGTATATTATATGACGACGTCACCACATGGGAAAGCAATCATATTCTTGCTGTTTATCTGGTCAGATAAAGACATATATTTCTGGTTGCTGAAAAGACTGACAAAACGTCCTTTTACAATCAGTATTTACACCTGACCATGACAACTGGTTTTGCTGGGGTTGTATGATTTACAACATACACCAACAGAGAAGCGTACATTTTAAAACAACAGCTAATTGTACAGACCATTTTAGTATATCATAGTAGTATACTGATTCATGTGTTAGCTGCACATCCCTTTGGATAAAAGTAATCTGCTAAATGACATGTTATTATTGTTATACATGCTAAGTGGTTCACTGGACACATTACCGATGTGCTTCGGGGAGTTGACTATACCTTTCGTAGGTCGAACTGAAGCTGTCTGAGGATCTCTTCCAGTTGGATGACTTTGCCAGTGAGCAGAGCAGGAGAGCCATCCCTATACAGAGATAGAGAGAGACAGGCTTCCTTAAGTTTTGCGAGTCTATTGAGCAGTCTATAGAAATTGACCTCTTCGTTATGTCTGTCTTTAATGGTATATGCTTTTATACAGCATCAATTGGACCACTCTTTGAAGTGGAGTATAACTACTGACAAAAAACGGCATTGTTTACTAGCTAACTTCAGGTGTGACCAGGTCACTGACTTAAAACATATTTAAGTGAATAGTGTTGTAGGTCCACACTCAAGGTCATTTATGTGAAGTGAAGGTCATTTATGAAAATGTTTATAGTTATTAGTTCATTTTAAAAAAGGTCCTATGCAGACATTTTTATCTCAAAATAACATTTTCTGGTTAACAATTAAG
Organism: Salmo salar; assembly: GCF_965601325.2. Lineage (NCBI taxonomy): Eukaryota > Metazoa > Chordata > Actinopteri > Salmoniformes > Salmonidae > Salmo > Salmo salar. Next base: position 51,878,831 of record NC_138292.1, on the reverse strand, counting down.
CACCTTACTTTGATTGTTTTCAATTAAAATGGTCAAAAATAAACAAAAATAGCTTCTTAGCAAAGAGCAATTTTTCAAGGAAGGACTGCTAGGACTGTCTGGGAGAGGTCTGAGTGGGCAGGAGAAAACTGAAAACTAGCTGTTATTGGCAGAGAGGTTTGGAACTCTTTCTTATTGGTCTATTAACTAATTTGTGTTGACACCAGGCAGGCCAAAACTCCATCCCACCAAAACAGGCTGAAATTTTAGGCAGTCTTTCAAAAAGCTCTTACAGTAGAAAGGCATTATCATAATTTCACAATATTACTCCAACCACAATGTGATTTTTTTTTATCACACACACACACACACACACACACACACACACACACACACACACACAGAGAAAAATCACATTTTTAACTACACTGGGCCTTTAATCGGAATCTTTTGATCATAAAAGTTATTCCTTTAGAGGAGGATGAACAATATTTTAGCATTCATGCTATTGTCAGTGCATTCAGTCAGTAAGTAGTGTTAAAAATACGTACATGTAAGACCTTCAATAACTAAATCCCCTTCTCTACTAAGTCAAGCTGCTTTACCTGCCTGTCCCACCCAAATGCGCAGTACACCTACCCTGCCTCCAGAGCGGCGGCATCCGACGCAGCCACCCTCCGACTCAGCTCACGGGACAGCTCCATGGCCTGTTGGGCCTGCTCCACATCCAACATGGAGCAGAGTGAACCCTGGTCCGCTGCTAAAGAAACACACACACAATACTATTAAATCTGCAATATGTAACTTTTTGGGGGTAGATCTGTTCTATTTCTATGCATCCCATTCTCACGTTTCATTTTTGCGACCTTTACTTAGTTTTTGTACACCTGCTTGAAATGGCTGAAAATACAGTCAACAAAAATATAAACGCAACATTCAACAATTTCAAATATTTTACTGAGTTCCATTTCATATAAGGAAATCAAATTAAAAAAAAAAAAGTATTATTAGGTCCTAATCTATAGATTTCACAGACACAAAATGGGCAGGGGTGTGGATCAGAAACCCAGTCAGTATCTGGTGTGACCACCATTTGCCTCATGCAGTGCGACACATCTCCTTCGCATAGAGTTGGTCAAGCTGTTGATTGTGGCATGTGGAATGTTGTCCCACTCCTCTTCAATGGCTGTTCGAAGTTGCTGGATATTGGCGGGAACTGGAACACGCGGTCGTACACGTCGATCCAGAGCATCACATACATGTCTGGTGAGTATGCAAGCTATGAAAGAACTGGGATATTTTCAGCTTCCAGGAATTGTGTACAGACATAGGGCAGAGCACTATCATGCTGAAACATGAGGTGGTGGCGGCGGATGAATGGCACAACAATGGGCCTCAGGATCTCGTAACGGTATCTCAGTGCATTCAAATGGGCATTGATAAAATGCTATTGTGTTGGTTGTCCGTAGCTTATGCCTGCCCATACCATAACCCCACTGCCACCATGGGGCACTCTGTTCACAACGTTGATATCAGCAAACCGCTCGCCCACACAACGCCATACAAATGGTCTGCGGTTGTGAGGTTGGTTGGACGTACTGCCAAATTCTCTTAGACGACAGCTTACGGTACAGAAATTAACATTGTATTCTCTGGCAACAGCTGTGGTATACATTCCTGAAGTCAGCATGCCAATTGCACTGTCCCTCAAAACTTGAGACATGTGGCATTGTGTTGTGTCATTTTAGAGTGGCATTTTATTGACCCCATCACAAAGTGCACCTGTGTAATGATCATGCTGTTTAATCAGCTTCTTGATATGCCACATCTATCAGGTGGATGGATTATCTTGGCAAATGAGAAATGCTCACTAACAGGGATGTAAACACATTTTTGCACAACATTTTTGAGAAATAAACTTTTTGTGCGTATGGAACACTTCTGGGATCTTTTATTTCAGCTCATGAAACATGGGACCAACACTTTACATTTTTGGTCAGTGTACAATGTTTTTGGTTATGGAATATACATTTCACAGAAGTTTAGATGGTACAATGATTCTCTACACTACACTTGCTTGTTTTGTAACAAACTGAAATTAGTCAAACTATTAGTAACCAGGATATGGCGGAGCGATTTCTGCATAGTGCATCTTTAAATACCATGACACACATCTTTGACTTCAATAATGTTCTTAACTGCTGGGAAACGCCAGATTAGAAGAGGAGAGCCGTTTAATCAGGCGTGTTAGTGCTAGGCTGGAACAAAAGTTAGCAGGAGAAAACGTCACAATAGAAGAAGTGGTTGAGGTAACACTAGGCAGAGGCACTAGGCAGCTAGAAGGTGGTGGTAGAAGTACAGTGGTAGTAGTGGCTGCTGTGGTGTTACAGAAGCATTAGCTGTTGTAGTAGTAGCTGTGGTAGTATTGGCAGAAATGCTAATATAAACCCTAATTTGAATTGGTTTCAACACTAAATAAAATTGTAGTAGGGGTGGAGGTCCCATAGTAGTAATAGCAAAAGCACCAATGGCAGTAAAGGTGAAAGAACCTCTAATGCCAGTAACTAACTAGTGGTAGTAAAAGTCAAGGAATTCCAGTGAAGTGTAGAGAGCCTTGCTGAGCAAAACGTCATGTCACCTAGTGAGTCTTTCGGACAGTCTTTATCACACAGACGACTGGCATCCTTGTCGAGCTCCAGACCTGAAAACAGGAGACAGCACATCCCTCAGATACAGTTCAGCTACCCACACTGTGTACAGTCCACTTTCAGTGCAAATAACCTACAGTAGCGCTTAAATGCTCCAAAAGCAATGTTCTAAGGAAAGGCACATTCTGGTGCAGCCCTTTTAAACAGTCCAATCTTGCAACCATGGAGGCAGAGAGCATGATTAATAGGGAGTGATGTAGAGTAGAATGGATCCTGTGGAGGTGCTATGGTTAGCTCCCATCCCTAAACATTTGCCAGAGTCTATTCTAAAAGCAACAAGAATGGAGCTACAGTGCTGTGCAAAAGTATTTGCCCCTTTTCTAATTTTCGCTACTTTTGCATATTTTTTTATACTGAACGTCGTCAGATCTTCAACAAAACCTAATATTAGATAAAGGTTCAAGATCTGATCAGTATCAACAATATGCAAAAATAGAGAAAATCAGTAAGGGGGCAAATACTTTTTCACGGCACTGTATATAACAACTGGATCCACTCTCTCGGTGGGTGAAGAGGGTTGCACGAGCAGGGTTAAATATGAGAGCAAACTGGATTTCACACAATTAAGGCCCCACTCACAGTATAATATACAGTGCCTTCAGACTGTATTCAGACACCTTGACTTGTTCCACATTTTGTTACGTTACAGCCTTTTAAAATTGATTTATTATTTTTTTTTTACAAAAACTCAGCAATCTACACACACAATGACGGAGTGAAAACAGGTTTAGACATTTTTTACAAATGTATTAAAAATAAAAAACAGAAATACCTTATTTGCATAAAGTATTTAGATTCTTTGCCATGAGACTCGAAATTGAGCTCAGTTGCATCCTGTTTCCATTGATCATCCTTGAGATGTTTCTACAACTTGATTGGAATCTACCTGTGGTAAATTCCATTGATTGGGCAAGATTTGGAAAGGCACACACCTGTCTATATAAGGTCTCACAGTTGACAGTGCATGGCAGAGAAAAAAACCTAGCGATGAGGTCGAAATAATTATCCGTAGAGCTCTAAGACAGGATTGTGTCGAGGCACAGATCTGGGAAGGATACAAAAACATTTCTGCAGCATTGAAGGTCCCCAAGAACACAGTGGCCTCCATCAATCTTAAAATGGAAGAAGTTTGGAACCACCAAGACTATCCTTAGAGCTGGCCGCCCAGTCAAACTGAGCAATCGGGGGAAAAGGGCCTGGTCAGGGAGGTGACCAAGAACCCGACAGGTCACTCTGACCAAGCTCTTCTGTGGAGATGGGAGAACCTTCCAGAAGGACTATCTCTGCAGTACTCCACCAATCAGGCCTTTACAGTAGAGTGGCCAGATGGAAGCCACTCCTCAGTAAAAGGCATATGATACCCCGCTTGGAGTTTCCCCAAAAGGTACCTAAAGGACTCTTAGACCATGAGAAACAAGATTCTCTGGTCTGATAAAACCAAGATTGAACTCTATGGCCTGAATGCCAAGCATCACATCTGGAGGAAACCTGGCACCATCCCTACGGTGAAGCATGATGTGGCAGCATCATGCTGTGGGGGTGTTTTTCAGCATCAGGGACTGGGAGACTAGTCAGGATCGAGGGAAAGATGAACGGAGCAAAGTACAGAGAGAGCCTTGATGAAAACCTGCTCCAGAGCACTCAGGACCTCAGACTGGGGCGAAGGTTCACCTTTCAACAGGACAACAACCCTAAGCACACAGCCAAGACAACACCGGAGCGGTTTCAGGACAAGTCTCTGCATGTCCTTGACTGGCCCAGCCAGAGCCCGGACCTGAACCCGATCGAACATCTCTGGAGAGACCTGAAAAAGCTGTGCAGCAATGCTCCCTATCCAACCTGACAGAGCTTGAGAGGATCTGCAGAGACGAATGGTAGAAGCTCCCCAAATACAAGTGTGACAAGATTGTAGCATTTTATCGAAGAAGACTCAAGGCTGTAATTGCTGCCAAAGGTGCTTTGACAATATACTGAGTAAAGGGTCTGAATACTTATGTAAATGTAATTTTATTTTATTTTTATACATTTGCAAAAATGTCTAAACCTGCTTTTGCTTTCTCATTATGGGGTATTGTGTGTAGATTGATGAGGGGAAAAAACTATTTAATCAATTTTAAAATAAGGCTGTAACCTAACAAAGTTTGGAAAAAGGGGTCTTAATATTTTCCAAAGGCATTGTAAGCCAGTGATTCTCAAATCCAGCTGTAAAGACCCACATGACTGCACATTTTTGTTCTAGCCCAACACTAAGACACTCGATTCAACAACTCAAACAGCCCGTGGTTAAGTTGAATCAAGTGCGTTAGCACTGGGCTAGAACAATAAAGTGCAGTCAGATGGGTTGCCGAGTGGAGAAACAATAGAAGCCAGAACCCTTAATAACCGACACGGCACAGCACACTATTGTTACCTTCCAGATAGAGAGCATAGGATAATTCTGGATAGGGAAGAAGACAAGAAAAAACAGACTAAGCTTGTGAGATGTCAGAATAGCCTAGCAGATGTCCGAGTGGGCATCACATATCAATTTAGAAAGCCGGGGGTTCTTACTGAGGAAAGTGAGGTTAAGTTTCTTGCGAAAGGGCAGCACCAACCATCCCCCACCTGCGTCTGTCTTAATATTTAGATGGTGTTGAGAGGTGACGTGGATTTGGAATGTGGTATTTGAGGACAGAAAGGAGGGAGAAGGGGAAAGGGATGGGAGCTGTTCTCACTAAGATTGTTCTCGCTAAAGGAGTGAGAAGAGGGGAGAGAGAAAAAGGGAATTGTGAGAGAGGGGTAAGAGCGAGAGGGAAGAGAGATGAAAGTGGTTCTCACTAAAGATAAGTGTCTCACTGAAGTTGCTTCTGAGAGCCAAGCGAGAGACTGAAGCTTTGAAAACCTCACCCATAATTACACATCCCTCTTTCTTCCTTTTAACAATCACTCCGTTCTAATTGACAGTCTCAACATTGGCTTTAAAATTGACTGAAGTAAATCACAGAGGAAGTGATTATCATAGTGGAAAACAAAGAATACAAAAGAGGGCAAGGGGGAAAGTAAAAGAGGGAGACCTATAACAGAGCCAGGTATTCCTTTAGTAAAAAGACTAGCCTATAGTGAGTTGGAAACAACTAAAATATCCCATGACATTCTTTCCGTAATGTTCAATATGGAAGACAAACGGTCTAAGATAAATCCTGAGGTTAAGTTATCATTGATAAATATGAATCACAACTGAAGAATGAGACACGCCAGGAGAGAGGAATGTCTGTGTTGTGTCTGTTCTGCTGCCCTCTTGACTGTGAACGTGAACCATTTATCCTGTTGTAGTATGCGTGGGTCTACGGTAACATAAATAATGCTTGCGTGTTGCTACTAATGCTCACCCCGCCCTTTTCCCCCCGCTAGCATGCTAGAGTTTCTGCGTGCTTAGCAACACTGCCTTGAGAGCACACAGCGAGCGACACGAAACAAAACAAGTCAATTAAACGACACGGCCTAATATTGCCAGGGTCAGCACTCCCACGACTCTCCAAGAAAATTGTCCCCCCTCTTTTCTCTGTTGTTGACTTCCATACAAATCGAAGGCTGCTGTGCAGCCCGATGCTAATCAATGGAGGCCCCGGCCCCACCCCTCGTTGCTCAGGGAGAAAAGAAATGTGGTCACCGGTTCAAACCTATCCAGTCTATAAACATCTGTTGGTCATGAAGGAAGCAGAAGCCATTTGCAGGAGAAGAAAAAAAAACATTGTGAGTACATCACCCTGTAATTCCAGATTACCAGAAACACAGTTGGACGAGGTAGCGAAGCTATAATTGCCAGAGAAAGTGTGCAAGCAAGAGGTACAATTACGGCGCGAATTGGCAAAATGGTTCCTTGCTGTGCGCGCCATTGTCATGATGCTTCGTTTCTCAAGTCCCCAAATACGCTCTCTCTCCATCCACTTCCTGCTAATTAGCACCTCGATGTAGACAGACTGAGTTCAAGGTAGACACAGATAATGGGAGAGACTGAAGATTTTGACTGGGTCAAGATGATATTGAGGGTCAATTGTAATTCATGTCAAGACGCTTCAGCAAATGAATTTGGCAGACTTTAGTTGGATGACGGACAATGAAATCACATCTGAACATTAAAAGAAAAGAAAAACAACTTTTATAATGGTATTTTCGCACTTTGAATTACACGCCAAATTAGATACCTAAATTGACCAGAGTGGGAAAAAAACCACAGAGTACGATTTAGACACTGAATAAAGACCAGGAATTGTTGGCAGCAGCTAATGGGGATTCATAATAAATACAAATACTGAGTGAACAAAAGGGTAACAGTTCAAGCGCTGAAAGCCTGATGAGAACTGGGGACAAAAGATTTGACAGCCTTTGACAGTATGACACCTGACAGGAACCTTGGTAGCAGCAAATGTTAATCAGGTACCACTTACACCTAGCTAACATTTCTGCATTCCCAGAACATTTCTGGTAGGTTAGGAGATAACATTTCTGGTAGGTTAGGGGATAACATTCCCATAACCTTTGTTGGTCCAGCTTTTAAGTGCTTTAAGAAAGTCTGTCCAAAGGGATATTTTCCTTTTGACATTGTTCAAACGTATCATGTCCCAACAAATGTGAAGATTCCCCTTCTGATGTTCTCACATCACAACCAAATGGGTACCTGACAAAAACATTCCATACTGTTCTAGGCAATGTAAATTGTTAGCTGGGTAAGCTTTTGGGAGCATCAACAGGTCAAACAGTGAATAAGCACTCAGTTTTGTTTAATGCCATGCGGGAGTATGATGAATCCAGACGTTGTCCTTACCTTCAAAAGCCCTTGCGGCATCAACAAGATGGGACCAGTCCAGGCCAGAGACTGCTTCCGGGAGGGGCATCAGACTGCCATCAGCCATTTTACAGCGGTCGGCCAGGGAGCTGTCAGAGAACCACAGCTCATCTGTAGAGATGAGACATTTCGGTTTAGATAAGTGACTGACAAGCTCACCAATTTGGTTCTCTCTCCCTCTCCCTCCTTCCCCCTCCCCCTCTCCCTTCTGTCTACCGATATTTAGACATCAGTGCTCATCCATTCTCCACTTGGAACACCTGCTCCTATGTTAAGCCCAAACTGCTTGCAGATTTCCAAAGTCATTTCAGGGTTTTAGGTTTCAAAGTCAGTAAAAACACACATTTTTAAATAAGATGTTACTCTTAACGAATGAAAGACGGGCACTTTCCACCAAAGCGTAAGACAAACATCTCACAGAGGTATCCATACGACTTGTATCACCTTAACAGACATTTTTAGAGACATCTGGAATTCCCCTTGAAGCAAATACAATTCAGCCTGTTCAATTTGCACCAAATTGACTGTGCGAGACAAACCCCCACCCAAAATGTAAAAAAATGAAAAACAATTACATACTCAAAGTGCCCTCCTGCTTGGAAAACTGCCAAGAACACGGTTACTTTAAAAAAAAAAACAATGTCACAGTCTGCTGTTGAAAGCTGATTAGAGGACGGAGACGAAGGGGGAGCTTCCCCCCGCCAGACAGACAAATAACCTGCCTCTAGGGGACATCCACAGGGGTCAGCTTTGGCAAACTCACACAAACCTAGGCATACAAATGTGTGCATAAAAACACACATACGCACCTTAATCTCGCACACAGCTGGAGATTCATGATGCTTAATTATGGTTTCTGATCCCATACAGCAGCCCCCCCCCCCCCCCCCCTAGAGTTAAGGTGATCTGAATAAGACACAGCAATCAAATATCCACACACAACCTCCACCCTCCAAGGTGGGGGAGGGGGGGGGGGGGGGGGGTAATCAGCCCCTGTGTGTCATTGCGAAATACAACAAGTGGTTAGAATGTTTCAACAAAGAACGCAAGGAGGACTGACAGTGAAAGGGTTAATATCGTGCATACTCAATGAGCACATACTGGGATGTTTTTCCCAGTGGAAAATATCCAATATCTTGCTGTGTTTCTTATAAACAGAGTAAGCTTTTTAAAATAGGTTTGCATAAGACAGATGGGAAATTGAAAGTGGCATACGCTGTAGCTTTTACAATGGGTCTCGTAAAGTTCAGCTTAAGACTGGCAAGGGCGTTTGCATTTAATTGACCACAATGAGCTCGCAGTTAGATATTTTTTATTTCTATGGCCTTAATTTTAAAATCAAAATGGCTGCCCCGAGGAATGAGTCTGGAGAAATATAAAAGTGACTGTAAATATCACAGAGTAGGCCTTTAAGTGCTTTTCAAGAGTAGGTGAATGCAGCTGTCCACTGTCCATTTGCCTTCATTTTACATTTCCATTTTAGTCATTTAGCAGACGCTCTTATCCAGAGCGACTTACAGTAGTGAATGCATTTCATACATTTTTTTCTCCGTACTGGTCCCCCGTGGGAATCGAACCCACAACCCTGGCGTTGCAAACACCATGCTCTACCAACTGAGCCACACGGGACCAATCTTTGGCAGATACATTAATGATTTCGTAACGTGTTCCATTCCTAATTGAATGTCTGAATCAATGAAATGTACTCTAAGGTTTCCCTAATATATAATAAAATGTTGGGCAGACTTTTTGGTACTTTTACACTGATTATACAGTTTTGACATATTTAAATTTTAAGGTAAAAGGGGCCTTGGAAAAAACGGTATTAGCTGAATATGGTGAGTTAGAGCAGGGCTGGAAGAAAATGTACACATCCTATAGCTCTCCAGGAGAAAGGTTGGCCATCCCTATTACCTCTCAACCATAGATATAGATTGAAGTATATATATATTATCTATCTGTTCTATTAAATTCTGTTTTTACAACTGACAAGACCTAGCTAGCAAGAGAGACTACGCCACCCCTACCCTAAACGGGCAAACACTCACTCTTGTTTAGCGGTGCCCCATGGCTGTGGCCGAGGTTCATGCGAGGTGGCAGGGTGCTGTGGTAGGGCTCAGTGGCGGTGCTGAACAGGATATCGTTGGGCAGGGCTTGGTCCAGGAGAGAGCTCCGGGAGCTGACCAGGGACAGGTTTTTCCTGTAGCTGCTGCACAGGCTCTCGTCCGACAGGGTCCGGTACAGGGACCTCCGTGGGGACATGGGCATGCCGCCAGGACCAGTCAGACTCTGCAGGAAGGGATGGAGAAAATGAGGGAGGGAAAAAGGGTGACTGAAAATTCTGAGACATTTTACATCTCGGAGGGCAGCACCACAGAAGGGGTGATTCAAGCGCCAACTGGTAGTGCTAAACTAGGGGAAAAATAGCTTGAATCTTCCACAAAATTGGCAAAACAGTAACTTTGGTCTACCACAGTGCCAAAAATGAGAGCCAATAATTTCCCCTCAATTATCTGACGATAGCTTCCCTGCGCATAGTAGTTGGTATAAATGCAGGGCATCAGATAATAATGAAAGACCTGCATCACATTTATTACAGGAGGATATGTCAAGACTACTGACTATGTTGCTGGCAGCCATTTTCCTGTGATGTATTTTTCAATCAGTGAACAAAGAGGTCTGAAGAGCAGCTTGCTAGCTCCCAGATCAAATCAATTTGTATCAACCCCTTCCCATTCTACCTCCACCCTTGTTTCCTGGCCACATTGTCTTCTTCTAATTACCCAAGAGCCTTTACATCAAGTGGTGGGGTTTTTCTTGACGCTAGGCCGGTGGTATTGAACGGTAGACGTCTACATTAACCTTTCGACAGGCGGAGGGAAGCTGTGCTAGAAAAAGGTTAGCCCAAGTCTGGCGCCTTATAATTCCCCCTTGGTTTTAATTTCAGTTCATTTGAAAACGGTGGCAGCCTTGATTTTTAATATCACAAGCAATCTGAATGGATTATGTCAAGTGGAGGAAGGAGCCGACTGAAGGAGGGAAGGAAATTAAAGCAAGACACTCATTGTCAGGGGAGGAAATGGCTAACACTACACTAGAGAATGCTGTCAGCTCTATTTATAAAATTTCTATCTGCGACGTTCAAACATTTCCTTCCACTGAACACAGTGATAGTGAACCAAGTAGAGTGTGGAGAAAAACGAGTGGGAGCAGGGGCTCACCTTGCCACACCCCCCCTCCCCAGGAAGACTGTCGGGCAGCATCATCTTCAGGAAGGCCTCTCTGGTCAGGCTGGGCTGGACCTGCTGGAGCTGGCTGTCTGCACCCAGCATGGCCCGCAGCCTGCTCCCCAGGGGACGATGGGGGATGCAATGGAGAGAGGGAGGAAGGGGAAGACGAAGAGGCGGAAGAGAGAAAAGAGATCGAGATAGGGATGAGTGAAAAAAGGATAAATGAAGAACGATGGTAAGGTAGAGAATGTAGCGAGAAAGTGAGGGTAGAGAGAAAGGAGGGAAGAAAGAGATCGGGATGAGAAACAGGTAAGAGATGCAAAAAAACAAAACCAAAAAAGGTAAGAGATGCATTAGAGACAAGCTCATCAGTTTCATTGAAGTTTCTTGTGAAAGCTATTGTACGAGGGTCTCTCCTGAACAAAGAACACAGCCAATTCCTGGTCAAAAGCAGTGCACTACATGTGGAATAAGGGGTAATTTGCCCACAAAGGTGAGGTAGAGGGGGCATAGTGACACGTGTGGGAGAGTAAGGACATTACTGAACAGTAAGACCGAAAACAGTAAGACATATATAGAAGCATAAAGCAATCAGAAGTAAGACCAGGCAGCACATTACACTGCTCTTTGGGAAGGACAAAATAATAAAACAAGGTCATAAGAAAGAGGTATACTACCAGAACTACTGTAACGGGTAATTGAAAGTTGAATATCAACACACACACACACAAACAGGGGGAGTCATTTATTACAATATGCTGTTCGCAGCCAGTCAATTACAGTTCTTCAACTGGAGGGCATCTAGTTTGGGGAGTTGCCGTTTCCAGGTAAACACACAAGAGTGGGGGTGGGGTGTCACGGAAGGCACCGTTTGCATTGTGTACAGACACCATGCGAGTGACAAAGTGGGTAGATTTATTTTACCAGCCCATTTCAACTGGGCTCTGTCCAATATTTATTAAGAAATTACGCATTTAACTTAAAAAGACTTCCACACAACCAAATGGTGATTTTAATCTCAAAGAAACAGGTAAATATTATATAATCCCAATTTTACAAAGTAAATAGTGGACTGTAAAATAAAGCATGCGTAAGAGGTTTATTGAACCAAACAGGGTTCCGTAAAGCTAGTGTACCTGGATCTCAGTGTTAGAGTCTTTAGTAGGAAAGACAATACGCCTTCCACTCCACTGATGTAGAAAACCCCAAGTGAAAAAAGGAGGGAAATAATGGTAATGTACATTGAGATGTAAACAAAAGCTGTATACATGGCTGATATGCAAGCATATTGCGGTCAAAATTGCTATGCTATATGGTCATACCTCAAATAACATTGGCCTTATAAAGCAGATTATGTTATAAACCTGTTACTTTTGTGTTAATTGTTTCTGTACAGGGGTAAGTACACTAACTACTTGTTCTTGCACACATAGCACAAACTAATTACATAATAGTTACCTTGGAATAAGGCCAATGTAAATTGGTGATAAATACTGCTCTACTCTTGTTATCCTCCACCAATCATAAACATTACAATGAAACCTGTCATGCCATGATATAATATAACAACAAAAGAATGACAACTGTCCACGAATGCTACTTCTACACTATATATACAAAAGTATGTGGTCACTCACCATTTTAAAATTACTGGATTTGGCTATTTCAGCCACAGCCGTTGCTGACAGGTGTATACAAATGTAGCACACAACCATGCAATCTCCATAGACAAACATTGGCAGTAGAATGGCTTTACTGAAGAGCTCAGTAACTTTCAACGTGGCACCATCATAGGATGCCACCTTTCCAAAAAGTCAGTTTGTCAAATTTCTTCCCTGCTAGAGCTGCCCCGGTCAACTGTAAGTGCTGTTATTGTGAAGTGGAAACGTCTAGGAGCAACATCGGCTCAGCCAAAGTGGTAGGCCACGCAAGCTCACAGAAGGGGACCGCCGAGTGCTGAAACCTCGGTTGTAACACTCACTACCGAGCTCAAAACTGCCTCTGGATGAAACAGCAGTACAAGAACGGTTTGTCTGGAGCTTCATAAAATGGGGTTCCATGGCCAAGCAGACGCACACAAGCCTAAGATCACCATGCGCAATGCCAAGTGTCGGCAGGAGTGGTGTAAAGCTCACCGCCATTGGACTCTGCAGCAGTGGAAATGCTTTCTCTGGAATGATGACTCGCTTCACTGACGGACGTTGAATATCTTTCCTTCTTAATGCGTTTGAGACAGTTGTGTTGTGACAAGGTAGGGGTGGTATACAGAAGATAGTCCTATTTGATAAAGACCAAATCCATATTATGGCAAGAACAGCTCAAATAAGCAAAGAGAAACGACAGTCCATAATTACTTTAAGACACTAAGGTCAGTCAATATGGAACATTTCAAGAACTTTGAACGTTGCTTCAAGTGCCGTCACATTTGCTCTCATAAGGACCGCCACAGGAAAGGAAGACCCAGAGTGACCTCTGCTGCAGAGGATAAGTTCATTACAGTTAATTCCATAAATTAACTTTCAACAAGGCACACCTGTTAATTGAAATGCATTCCAGGTGACTATCGAAGTGCAAAGCTGTCATCAAGGTGTAGGGTGGATACTTTGAAGAATCTCACATTTAAAATATATTTTGATTTGTTTAACACTTTTTTGGTTATTACATGGTTCCATATGTGTTATGTCATAGTTTTGATGTCTTCACTATTATTCTACAATGTATGGGTATTGGAAATGATGCAGACAATTACATTGATGGAAGCTATGCTCGTGGGGCGCCAGATGGGGAAACATGTTCTAGATTAATCATGCTTCACCATCTAGCATTCCGACGGACAAATCTGGATTTGGTAGATGCCAGGACAACGCTACCTGCTCCAATGCATAGAGCCAACTGTAAAGTTTGTGGAGGAGGAATAATGGTCTAGGGCTGTTTTTCATGGTTCGGGCTAGACCCCTTAGTTCCAGTGAAGGGAAATCTTAATGCTACAGCATAATACATTCTAGACGATTCTGTGCTTCCAACCTTGTGGCAACATCATGACAATGCCCCCATGCACAAAGCGAGGCCCATACAGAAATGGTTTATCGAGATCGGTGTGGAAAACTTGACTGGCCTGCACAAAGCCCTGACCTCAACCCCATCGAACACCTTTGGGATGAATTGGGACGCCGACTGCGAGCCAGGCCTAATCACCCAACATCCATGCCCAATCTCAATAATGATCATGGCTGAATGGAAGCAAGTCTCCGCAGCAATGTTCCAACATCTAGTGGAAAGCCTTCCCAGAAGAGTGGAGGCTGTTATAGCAGCAAAGGTGGGACCAACTCCATATTAATGCCCATGATTTTGGAATGAGATGTTCGACATGTATTAACATACTTTTTTTCATGTAGTGTAGCAGCAGTAATCTAAACTTGATTTGTATTAGCTATGTGCAGTCCCATGTAAAATGATATGTTTATTTTGGGGGCACTATGCCCACTACGAAGGTGGTTTTGTGAACGGAAAATATCAGAAAAGGTTGCACTAGCCGATGGACACTTGACACTAGCTAAATGAGAGACCGTACTCGAGGACACTGCCAGAGCATCGAAGGATTCTGTCAGAGCATCAAGTCAGAGGTTACTTTTAATATGGCTGTCCCCTTTGATCAGAACCTGCCTAAAATGGGGGCCTTTGGTTTAGTATGGCAGTATGGCTTGCCACCTTTTCAACAGGACCAAAGCAGACAGTTTTGTCAGCTCGCCATCTTTTTCCCAGTTCAGTTAACTTAACCAAGAAAGACCCTTGAGGGTCAAAGCCTCGCTTGCAAGGTCAACCTGGCCAAAGGTTAGCAGGAAAGTACTAGTAAAGTTGACACGCGTACGCACTTGTGGCTTCTTTATTAAAATAGGACGATGGGGTTTATTTCAACGGGTTATGTAGAGTCGAAAACTTGACAGTATGGGAGGGAGAAAAATGATGTGTGGCACTGGCAACTATTATGATGTTATAGAGCATATTGACAGTGTTCTAGGAGCAAATTATATGTCCAAGTAAGAATACAACCCCGCAAAACACTGCTTATTTACTCACCCGTAGTCTTTTGGCCTGCCCAGATCCTCCATTGGAGAGCCATCCACGGCTTTCTTCCAGCCAATCCGATACTCTTTGCCTGCTGATTGGCGGGCGTGGATAGGATCATTAAGCCCCACCCCTGTCACCGTGCTGCCAGAGGAGACAATGTAGACTTTGGAGGAGTCGACCGAGGTGGAGGTCTTAGGACCACGTTCCGAGGGGCTGCCTGAGTGCCGTGAGCCACTAGGAAAACCGATACAGAAACATGTGATCACAGTTGGCCAATTACGTCAAATATGAGTGGCTGCCAAAAATCCAGGGTTTGGGGTCAGCCCATTTTATATCAGTAAAGTCAGGGGATAATCAGGAGGGATAATTCTGCCTCCTGAATTGACTGAATTGAACTGACCCAAACCCTGCTACCCATATCATTGGTTCTCCGAGCAGGTTTTGATCCTAACTCCTATGACTCCACTAGCCGACTTCAGCAGAATTCATGCCAACCCTGCCTATGCGGACAACATAGTGATACGAATTGGGGCATGATGACACTGCACTGTTGCCGCTGGCAGCGAAGGGCAAATGTGTCACACCTCATTAAATGCTGCATTGTGCCCACTGCGGGGGGAGGCAGGATCATGCCACGGCCACAGTGAGCCTGCCACAACATGGCAGACCGGTCATCAACCTTTTAGCTTAATCTTGTTCCCAGACACTTTCGCCCCAAATGCACAAAGAGTCTGGTGGACCAACGTGTCAAACTTAGCCTTTGTTAGCCAATACAGAGAGCCTGGAGAAACTCCCAGCGCAGGCATTGGTTTAAATCGGCTTAATCTACCAACCAATCATCTCCCAGAACGCTTTCCCCTTCACTATCCCCCGTATACTAGCACACCACAAGCACAGAGCCACGCCTCGCTGTCAGGTGATTCGCTAAAATTAAATGACAAATACTGAGTACAGTAGAGCACTCCCATAGAATTCTATGGCCACTCCCATTAAGGCCAATTTAGAGTGGTTGATATCCCAGGATTATATAGGCTGGGCGCAATAGCCAAAGGACGAGGTTACTTTTGTAGGAAACTGCACTTTGGCTCATCCAGTCTGACTTAAAATGGAGAACCTGATGTCACCGCTCAGCCTGGCACAGCGTGAAAATGAAGACTATATCTTGTCCTGCCTGACCCCAAAATGGAGGTACTGGTGCCACCTCTCAGCCTGGCCCAGCAGGAAACTGCAGAGTAGGGCAGGGAACTGTCTACTCCATTTCGTTCTGTCTGATCCAAAAATGAAGGACACAAAATGTTGGAAAGGTAACCTTGACTCCAGGCTACTGTGCACAAGCTTGGAGAGGACGTGCGAGAATAATGGATTGGGAATCTGGTGGGGAGATTGTGATGATGACGACGGTGGTTTTTGCTTAGTCGCTGGCTAAGTAGGTTAGCTGGCTACTTTAGCTGCGTCATTATTGATGCTGATGTGACCAGAGTCTATGTGAAATAACAAAACAATCTATTGTGCAGGCACAGCAATGACCTATTTAGCCTTACTCACAGTAATGGACTGGCCATCTGGAGCACTGAAATGGCTAACAGTAGAGAATCATGTCAGCTCTATTTATTACATTTCTATCTGCAACTTTCCAAACATTTCCTTTCACTGAACACAGCCCAGACAGCATAGGAATGAACCAGAGAGTCGGAGTGATAGTGAACCAAGTAGTGTGGAGAAAAACTACAGGAAGCAGGGGCTCCTGTTCACGAGAAGTTGAGCTATCTATCAAGAGAGGTCCACTTAGGAAAACTCCCAAATCAACATGGAAAAGTAACACCACACAAAAGAAACGTAAAGGTGGGGCCGGAAAGTTAAGGGACAGCGCCAATGCTAACATCAACCTGCATGTAAGCCCATGCCAAGGAGGATGCCACAGCCCCGGGTCAAAGAGTTCTAGCAGAAGAAGAGGACAGCGACAGCATATTCGACGATTGTGAGCCTAGCACCAGCAAAAGTCAGTGCAGCCGAAGCGATAGGCAATGGGGATCCAGGGCAGGGAGGGAGACACGGATAACACAACATCAATATTGGGCAAACTAACTAGGCTAACTAACTATACTAGTAACATGATACCAGCCAGACAGTTTCTTGATTAATGTACATGCCAGCCACAGTAATTTCAAGCCCTATTCCTCAACTTTTGTTGAATAAGAACTACAACATATGATTTCATATTTTTTTTACTATGTACTTGAGCTTGTGTCTTTAAAAGTGAGTACACCTCGGCAATTTATAACTATTTTTACCAGAAAGGTGCGATTTTTTATCTTTCTTGGAGTATGCAGCATTACTAGCTATTGTTTATGGCACTCATGATAAATAACTACGTTTGGGAATGTATATTTAGGCGGAATTCAATTTTTCTTTTACATTACATTCAACAGGTTCTGTTTGAAGCCCTACTATTGACATTAGTCGAATCAAATCAAACTTTATTGGTCCTATACACATATTTAGCGGATGTTATTGCGGGTGGAGTGAAATGCTTGAAAAGGCAGCCTTTGACACAGCGCAGCTGCCTTTTATTTATACATTTTACGATGATAAATTCTGACTAAAGCTATTGTTTCCACTATGTTGTTATATTTAGAATCTGTAGCTAAAACAACTATGAATTACAACTGAATGTTTGTGCTAAGCTAGAGGAAAGTGTGCTGCTGAGAAAACGGCTCCTCCAATAAGGTAGCCAGGACATATTTTTCTATACCTTGCTTACTTACCATTCTCTTTACGCCCAAATTTCGGGTGTCTTTTTCTGGTTCACTGTGCTGTCTGTAGTAGTGTTGTCTACTGCTTTGACAGAGTGAAGCCAGCCAGCCCTCTCTGAAAAATAGCCAGCCAGTGCTCTATCTCACTGAGTATTCTAGCTATTATACCTTCTGTTTTATTCTAGGCTTCAGATGACGGGATGTTGTTCAATCATGACAATTCAGTATATGTTCTGTAGAACTCTTATAACAGCGTGTGTGTGTGTGTTCTGTAGCACTCTGAAAATAGTACTGCATTAGTGTACAATAGCTGTGATGCAGCTAGGTGGTGGTATTAGGGGCTGGTGTGCGTACGTGTGTGCGTAGGCGGTGGAGTATCCGAGGAACTGGTTGTGGTGGGGTAGTCTGCGTCAAAGTCCAGGGCCATTTTTTTGTCCTAGTCCGTCCCTGCTTACTCATCATGCCAATGTGTAATGTGTACATTGCTAGAGCAAAAATAACTCGCATCCAATAATCCAACAGACATTGAAAACATTGACATGGGCGGTTTGACCTCACATTACTTAGCCTGATGATGTGTCATTGGCAGTGGTTGAATTGGAATGAAAAAGGTACCAGTACTGATTGAAATTTTTCAGTACCAGGGTTAATTTTAGAGTGAATATTCTACAAGAGGTGCCAATGATCAAGCAGAATAACATGTCAGATGCTGGTGCCGCGTATCAGTGAGTCGTTGCCAACAATTCAAGCGCTGGTCATTAGTCAGATAAAAGGGATCCTGTCAGCCTCTTGGTGTAGGGTGATGTTGCCCCTAGACACTGATCATGGGTCAGTTTTGCGGTTTCCCCACTAATGGATTGGGAGAGTGGAAGCTGATCCTAGATCTGTCCTTTGGGGAACTTTATTTTGGAGCTACACCTTACCTGGACATGGAGGAAATCTCACTCAGGTCGCCAAGGCTCCCGTCCATTATGTGCCCAGCCGAAGTGGCCTGGGTGCTGTAGCCTTGTGACGTCAATCCACTTTCCGGCATCCCCGCTCCGTGGTAACCCCCCGTCCCGTGGTACTCCAGCACCCACTGCTCCCCTCGGGCATTCTGGGGGACTGGCCGGCCAGCCGAGACCCCCGGTACACCACCTCCGCTGCAGCCGGGTAGAGGGGGAGGTGGCGGGGGCATGCAAGGTGCCGTGTCGATGCCGCTGTCGGTAGACGCGCCCTTGATGTAGATGAGGCCCAGGGCATCGGGGTCCATGGGGTCACCAGAGCCGAAGCGCTTGTCGTCGCTGCTGCCGCTGGAAGCATTGCTGGAGAGCGTGTTGCTGCTGGAGTGGCTGGAGCCAGACTGGGAGAAGAGATGGAGATCAAACACAACAATAGGTCAGTGGTTAGCAGCATTCATTTGTCTCTGAAAATTAGCAGTTAAATCCTTGCTTCGTCCATTCTTGTTTTCTCAGTTCCTCTCAAAGAGCATTGGCATAAAGGATCCAAGACCTCGCCCTCTGACCTCCAATGACCTTTGAGAGGAATTGAGTAAACAAGGATTGGGCAGCTAGTATACATAGGCTATGTATCCTTACACCACAATTCAATCAAATCTTAGAAAATAGCGGAAAAACGCATTGTGGGTTTATTCACTGGTTCAGAATGTATTAAACCACTTAACTTGAGAATGATGAAATTGGGGCCCTGGAAATGTTTGGTACAATTTACTATTGTAATTACTCATTGTTACAATGTATTTACAGCAGTAAATTACTCTAATCCTAACCCTAATCCAACAAGTTGTGTGGGAAAATGACCAACATACCACTTCACTGGCCTTTAGTGTAACAAAACTTCATTTCAGTTAAAACATACTTTTCTTGTTGCTAGACGATGTGTGGTTTGGACTTTAAACCGTTCACATTTTGATTTAATAGAGCTATGCAGCCATTGGCTTCCTACTCCTGTTAAGAGAGCTATATTCATAGCCGACTTGGGTCCCATTTCAACTACACCGTAGTAAAATAAATAATTCCTGAAGCTGCAATTAATTGAAAATTCCATAAACCAAACAATTCCAAATGGGTTAGGAGGGCATATGAAACTTTAATGCACTCTGCATAGGGAGACAAGTACATTCTACCACTTTTTCTGTTTATCCCTTCAAGCTTCAAACATTGCAATATTTTTCCAGGGCCAATTGTTGGGATGATTCCTCATTTATAGTAATATTAATGAAAATAAATAACGCACATGAATCGATAGTCACCATGCGTCGCCATTACTTTCAATACACATTTACATTTATTTCAAATTAGGTGGTGGTGGGGGGGTTGGGGGGTAGTACAGGATAATAAATCCCGAAGCGACAGTTTGATGTTAGTAAAAATGTCATCAACGACAAGAGTAAGCTGACCTTTTCTGGCCTGATCCATCAAGGACCGTTCTAGTCAACTGACGAGAGGAGGGGTAACCAAGCCGTTCTCTACTGCTAGATGTGACCCTAAAGATCAGATGACTATACGTACGGTATCATGACCCATCTGTCAAGGGTGTCGTGTTGCGGTACAAACCGAAGACCATGCATGTTGCTAGGGTGCTCTGCTAAGGTGCTCTGCGAGCGCATAGTTAGGTCTACCAAAGCCTTTGTCTATTGACGGGACTCCAATGGGAAACGTTCACCAAATGGCCATGATGTTCTGTCATTGGATGACATCAATGCTTTCATATGAAACATATGATTGATTAATGTATTACTTTGTTTATTTAAAGGGTCTTACAACTAACTGATTTTGTCCTGAAACAGTGTTACAAGACATACTTTCCATTGACGCTCAAATGTAGGCTATTGCATGAGATGACAGACGCAACAAGCTAACCCAAATCCAACATGACAAGAAAAAAGCATTACAGTGTAAAATCAAAGTTAACCTGGCAACCCTCATTAAACATTAAGATAACTCTTTCCAAGTATGAGTACTCACATGTTGGTATTTATTGGGGGAGTCCTTTGCTCCTTGTCTCGGCTGGCTTCTCTCCCTCATGTTCAGAATCTTTGTGGAGGGATGGTGCCACTTGGCCTCTGCAAAAGAGGAAGAAGACAATTTGTGATTGTTTTTTTGTTGTTGTTTTTTAAGATATAATTTTCTCATTAAAATACTTGTGGTGCAATTTCTACGATACTGTCCACCAGAGTTGATGTCAGGATTTGAACTATTATATATTCACTAGGAACCAAACAGATTGAAGTGGGGAGGGACTACCTGAATGTGTCCAATAAGAAACGCTGGATTTTCCTTTCCCATTGCAAAACCTTTTGATACAGTGCGATCTAATGAATATGACCCTAGTTGCCATTACTGGAATTTTTTCAATGCAGTTCCTGAAATGCCAAAAAATGAATTGGAATGGCAGTTATTTGGTCATTCTATTTTATGGTATAGGCTATGAAAGCACATTTGTAATTTGTTGACATCACAACATTTGGTAACACTTCATGTGAATGACAATCTTGAATCTGTAAGAATGACAGTTAATATTGCTTTCTGTTTTGTCTCCAGCTGACCTTTTTGCGAAGTGCATTTCTACTGACAGGTGAGTGAGTCTCTTTCATAGCACAGTTGATGATGATGAAAATGAAATTGGTGAAACATGATGCTTATGATGGTGCTGTAGAAGATTAACTTATACCTGCAGATCTGGTCCTCTCCAGCTTGGGCTCCCTTTCTCTCCGGCCCTCTCCCTCCTTGTCGCTCGGCTGGTCCAGGAGCAGTGCAGGGGACTGGCATCTACAGGTGCACGAAAGAAGGATATGACAAAGCTAGCAGTATCAGCAAACTGTTTTAAATCTTCAAAAGTGGGAGGAAAGATGACGTCTTTCTCTTCATGGTTAGAATGTTCAGCAATCAGTGACGCGCACGTCAGCCATTTTTTTGTTTGTTGCTCAAACAAACTCACAGTTAACTGACCCCACACCTAAATTATCCAATGTAGAGCTGCCAGTTCCTATCACAAGGGTTGGCAACCCTTGTCCTGGAGTGACGTAGGCACTTTCATGTTTTTGATTTAACAAACCTGGATGACCAGGTGTTTTGCATTTAGACAATCATTTAACTGACCAATTACCTCAGTTGGTAAGGTGTGGTACCTAGTCGGAGCAAAATCCTGCGGCACTCCAAGAACAGGGTTGCCGACCCATGCTTTACCTAATCGCAACTGTATCAACGTTCAATGCAATAATGATGTCAAATGAGAATTGTTGTCCTAAACTCAGGCCTCAAAGAGAAAAGAGAATGCTAACCAGCATATCATGGCTCCTAAACATTACAAATGAGGAAATGTGTTCAAATTATAGTCTTCTCCCACAGCATCCTCATTGCTTTGCATTGGAACCTTTAAAGTGCATTGTAATACTTATCCGCCCCACTTCCTGCTTTTCACACCACTGGCCATTGTTTCACCGTTTCTCACCACCTGGCTAGCCGCACTGAGCTATTTCAAACCTTTCCCTTGGTGTGTAACAGTATCCGTTAAGCTGCGGCTGCCCAGACACATTTCCACAACGGATGCTGCGGGGATATTGAAGGAATGCCTTACAACCTGAGAGCCAGGGTCCGGCTGGGGCCTCTGGCCTGGCGACTATAACCTGGTCTGGACTGCCGAAGGTCAAGGAATGGGGGTCCTGGAAGAACCAGGATGGGGGGTAGTAATGGTATTGTTCTGTCCTAGATAGAGGAGCAGTGCAGGGGACTGGTAACTCATATGAGAACTGGTCCCACTACATATACTGAATGTATGGGTCACTGTATTGAATATATACACACACTATGCTGAATATATGGGCCGATGTACTGAATATAAACACTACACTGATGCTTCTGCATTGTTTGGTCTTTGGGGTTTTAGGCTGGGTATCTGTAAAGTACTTTGTGACAACAGCTGAGGGATAAAGGGCTTTTAAAATAAATGTGATTGAATCTGATTGATTCATATACATTATGAGTCACTGTGAACGCTGAACAGTTATGAAAATCGCTTTGGATAAAAATGCTAAATGACCATAGTATTATTATAGTACTCTTTCTCTATAGATTATGTGCCATCTACAGTATGCACAGGAGGGAATAGTCTGGTTTAAAGGAGTGTAAATATGGATTGAAATTTCGATGTAAATATCTAGCCTGTAGCACTATTCATATGAATTTTAATTGTGCATTAAAGCACATGACCAAATTAATTTCCCCTTGTTGGGATAATAAAGTTGATCTAATCTAGGAGCAAAGAAAAGCACCTACATGCATTTTATTACATGACAGCCATCTCTCCCATTTATTTGTGCTTGGGGTCTGTAGATTTCTCCTAATACTCATAGCTGTAGGCCTATCTGTAACCGGTACACACAACAGATGCCATCAAATATGGACTTGACTATTTTGAGAAACGTAAACATCTAACAAACTTTTATTTTGGACTGAACTATCCCTTTAAACAGATAGGTGGGCAGGGTTTCCACTTTTGGTACTATTTCATTGGCACCATTGCCCCAGACAAGCTAAATCAAGCTCAGATACAGTATTTGAATATAATTGTATTCAAACCCAGTCTGCTGTGTACGTAACTCTCCATGGAAGGGTGAGGCTTGAGGTTGAGAGTTTCCTAAAATGTACACCGTAGTTGTCCTAAAATAAACACCATAGCTGTCATAAAATGTGCACCGCAGCACTGTGCTCTAATGCACTTACCCGTTAATGCATCCCGCCTTCTGGGACCAGGTGCCACAGGGTCCGGGGTCACTGGACGTGGACTGGTTGCTGGGGGAGCTACAGTACAGTTGTCCTGGTTCCCGACTGCTACAGGAGGCCGTAGGGGAGATCTCATATTCCTGCAGTACCCTGAAAACCACAAAATAACATTTAGGGGACATTTAACCAAATGGGCCTCAACCGCTAAAGTGCCCCACCTGTAGGCTACAGCTCCAATGGCCCTGTTTAATGGAAAGGGTTAGTTGTTCGTTTGATTCTCAAAAAGGGCCACACACACTAGGTCTAAGGAAACGATTTGACTGTACCTAGCAGACAAAACTAAATTGGCCACTGGATGGGTCACTTTGGATAAATGCATCTGCTAAACGACCATGTTATCACTCCTATTATTCTCAGAGTTGTGACACAAAATAAAAGTGCTGTCAAGACAATGTCAGGCATGTCAATACAACTCATCACCTAGTCTGGACGTATGATGCATGTGCTCTTGATGTTTGTTTGTTTTGTATATCATTATGTGTATTATGCCAAAGGTCAAATTACACAGTGTAGATAAGGTTTATAAAAAAAAGAAAAGAGGGTTTATTCGATACTGACAATAGAAATAGTAGGTCAACCGTTATACTGTTATATATTATATATTATATTATATATTATACTGTTATACCGTTATTCTCACGTCACCCCGCTCCTCCGCTCTCTCCACTGGCTTCCAGTTGAAGCTCGCATCCGCTATAAGACCATGGTGCTTGCCTACGGAGCTGTGAGGGGAACGGCACCTCCATACCTTCAGGCTCTGATCAGGCCCTACACCCAAACAAGGGCACTGCGTTCATCCACCTCTGGCCTGCTGGCCCCCCTACCTCTGAGGAAGCACAGTTCCCGCTCAGCCCAGTCAAAATTGTTCGCTGCTCTGGCACCCCAATGGTGGAACAAGCTCCCTCACGACGCCAGGACAGCGGAGTCAATCACCACCTTCCGGAGACACCTGAAACCCCACCTCTTTAAGGAATACCTAGGATAGGATAAAGTAATCCTTCTAACCCCCCCCCCCTTAAAACATTTAGATGCATTATTGTAAAGTGGTTGTTCCACTGGATATCATAAGGTGAATGCACCAATTTGTAAGTCGTCTGCTAAATGACTTAAATGTAATGTAAATGTAACTGGTAAGAACCACAGCCAGTAACTATACTGTAACTATACTGTAACTGGTAAGAACCACAGCCACTAACTATACTGTAACTATAATGTAACTATACTGTAACTGGTAAGAACCACAGCCACTAACAATACTGTAACTATACTCTAACTGGTAAGAACCACAGCCACTAACTATACTGTAACTGGTAAAAACCACAGCCAGTAACTATACTGTAACTGGTAAAAACCACAGCCAGTAACTATACTGTAACTGGTAAGAATCACAGCCAGTAACTATACTGTAACTGGTAAGAACCACAGCCAGTAACTATACTGTAACTGGTAAGAACCACAGCCAGTAACTATACTGTAACTGGTAAGAACCACAGCCACTAACTATACTGTAACTGGTAAGAACCACAGCCAGTAACTATACTGTAACTATACTGTAACTATACTGTAACTGGTAAGAACCACAGCCACTAACTATACTGTAACTATACTGTAACTGGTAAGAACCACAGCCAGTAACTATACTGTAACTCCCGTCCCGTGTTGCTCAGTTGGTAGAGCATGGTGTTTGCAACGCCAGGGTTGTGGGTTCGTTTCCCACGGGGGACCAGTACGGAGAAAAAAAAATGTATGAAATGTATGCATTCACTACTGTAAGTCGCTCTGGATAAGAGCGTCTGCTAAATGACTAAAATGTAAATACTGTGATGATAAGTAGTGACTGGACTACTAGAATCCCATCCATTTATGAAGAGTGCTTGGGGAAATACTTGGGGAACATAGCGTAATTAAGCAGTTAGGCAAGGCGTCATTCTTAGCCTGAACACACTGTTCCAAGCCTCCGTGGAGTAGGAGATGCTCGAGCCTCCGACTCGTGAAACCTGACTCTCCCAGCGGCCCGGGAAGAACGCTGAGCCCTCACGAGCCCTCACGTAAAAACACATAATTACACATCATATGGAAAAGCTGAGATGGGATCGTAAATGTGCAATGGAGAAGCTCGCATTATGGAGGTTATATAGGCAGGGAGGGAGTAAAGGATGAGGAGGTGTGAAAGGGATCGTCAATGCTGCATCTTCAGCAGCATTGGAGCAGGCCTGCTTCGCAAGGCGTTGGCAGCTGCAAATTGAGTCCCACTCCCTCTTAATTAGCTGGCAAAGCTCCGACTAGGAGTCGAAGCCACAAAGTGTTTGAATTCAAACGATCCCCACACAATAAACATATGCAGTGTCTCCATGTATGTTTTCCTTAGGAAAACATGTCAACTTAATGGTTACATTGTACTACCTCAGTCTACCACTTATGTTTTTTTGTAGAACCCAGGCAAAGTGTCACATATGACAAATACGGTATGGTAAAAGTGTGCGGGAAATGTAATGTAACATGAATCATAACCCAGAAATCCTGCTGGTAATGGTGTGGTGACTCCCGGTACGCTCCACAGTGCTTATAAGAACCAGTATGTTACTATATTAACGGGTCTGGTCTGAAACGTAGACTGAGAAGGCTAGTGTCTTGGAAATACGTGGTCATTTTAAAATGTTATATGTTTTTATTTTCCAAGACATTACGGTGACAATGAAAATTCAAACTTTGTTCTAAAAGCTTTCCCCTTTAAGTGTAGCTCAGTTGGTAGAGCATGGTGTTTGCAACACCAGGGTTGTGGGTTCGATTCCCACGGGGGGCCAGCACAGAAAAAAAAAATGTATGAAATGTATGCATTCACTACTGTAAGTCGCTCTGGATAAGAGCGTCTGCTAAATGACTAAAATGTAAATGTAAAAAAATGTAAAATTAAAATAATAAAAAGGACAATGACTAGTGGGTCAGGACTTTAGGTTCACTAAAGCCTTAGATGGAGTTTATCGTAGCACACTACACTTTATTATAGGCGACAATTTTAGTACACTGCATTCTCTACCAGAAAGTTGGTTGGCCCTCTGATGTCATGTAGGTTGATACATTGCTATGTTTTCATTTATAAAGCCATTTTACAAATAGGTACAGTGGGACTAACATCTTTACTAAACTTTAGACACCCGGTCTCAGGGATGGCGAACTCTGGAAATTCCTTTGGTCTCTACAGAGTTAGGTAACTCAGCTTAAAGTTTTCTGGCAAATTATTTTGTGGAACAATCTTTAAAATGTTCTTAAATGTTATGTTTTGGTGCCTCTAGGGCAATTCAGAAAGCTGATTGAGGATGTTATTACTGATGAATGTGTTTGTTTTTTTATGACCGTGTTTTCCTTTCTGCTTGCATTTTGTATTTATATTTTGATGTGGGTATTTTCTGTAATTCAGGGTGTCATCTGTAAAAGAGATCTTGGTTTCAGTATGAATTAGAGGTCGACCGATTATGATTTTTCACCGCCGATACCGATACCGATTATTGGAGGGCCAAAAAAATCCGATGCCGATTAAATCGCCCGATTTAAATATATATATTTGTAATAATGACAATTACAACAATACTGAATGAACACTTATCTTGACTTAATATAATACATCAATAAAATCTATTTAGTCTCAAATAATGAAACATGTTCAATTTTGTTTAAATAATGCAAAAACAAAGTGTTGGAGAAGAAAGTAAAAGTGCAATATGTGCCATGTAAAAAAGCTAATGTTTAAGTTCCTTGCTCAGAACATATGAAAGCTGGTGGTTGGAGTCTTCAGTATTCCCAGGTAAGACGTTTTAGGTTGTAGCTATTATAGGACTCTTTCTCTCTATACCATTTGTATTTCATATACCTTTGACCATTGGATGTTCTAATAGGTACTTTAGTATTGCCAGCCTAATCTCAAGAGTTGATAGGCTTGAAGTCATAAACAGCGCAATGCTTGAAGCACAGCGAAGAGCTGCTGGCAAAAGCAGGAAAGTGCTGTTTGAATGAATGCTCACGAGCCTGCTGCTGCCTACCACCACTCAGTCACACTGCTCTATCAAATCATAGACTTAATTATAATATAATAACACACAGAAATACGAGCCTTAGGTCATTAATATGGTCAAATCCGGAAACTACCATTTCGAAAACAAAATGTTTATTCTTTCAGTGAAATACGGAACCGTTCCGTATTTTATCTAACAGGTGACATCCCTAAGTCTAAATATTGCTGTTACATTGCACAACCTTCAATGTTATGTCATAATTATGTACAATTCTGGCAAATTAATTACGGTCTTTGTTAGGAAGA
Source organism: Salmo salar (assembly GCF_965601325.2). Taxonomy (NCBI): domain Eukaryota; kingdom Metazoa; phylum Chordata; class Actinopteri; order Salmoniformes; family Salmonidae; genus Salmo; species Salmo salar. The sequence goes on along the minus strand of NC_138292.1, from coordinate 51,851,170 downwards.
AATGGTCTTCACACAGTTCGCAACGAGCTAGGCGGCCCAAACTGCTGCATATACCCTGACTCTGCTTGCACAGAACGCAAGAGAAGTGACACAATTTCCCTAGTTAAAAGAAATTCATGTTAGCAGGCAATATTAACTAAATACGCAGGTTTAAAAATATATACTTGTGTATTGATTTTAAGAAAGACATTGATGTTTATGGTTAGGTAAACATTGGTGCAACGACAGTGCTTTTTTCCGCGAATGTGCTTGTTAAATCACCCGTTTTTGGCGAAGTAGGCTATGATTCAATGATAAATTAACAGGCACCGCATTGATTATATGCAACGCAGGACAAGCTAGATAAACTAGTAATATCATCAACCATGTGTAGTTAACTAGTGATTATGTTAAGATTGATTGTTTTTTATAAGAAAAGTTTAATGCGAGCTAGCACCTTACCTTGGCTCCTTGCTGCACTCGCATAACAGGTAGTCAGCCTGCCATGCAGTCTCCTCATGGAGTGCAATGTAATTAGCCATAATCGATGTCCAAAAATGGCAATTACCGATTGTTATGAAAACTTGAAAATCGGCCCTAATTAATCGGCCATTCCGATTAATCGGTCGACCTCTAGTATGAATCCCTGTTAAAATAAAGATAAAATAAATTCACCATTTGGTGCCCAGCGGGGTTGACATCTTAACTCATGACATATTAAGTTTAATGAGAGAAATGTCACAACAACCATTTGGTTCCCAGACTGCCACCAGAAGAGTTTGTAGCGAAGCAAACCACCTATTTTCTTTAAAAGGTTGCAAACAGGTCTATAATATACACTGACTGTACAAAACATTAAGAACACCTTCCTAATATTGAGTTGCTCCGCCCCCCACCCCCCTTCTCCGTCAGGACAGCCTCAATTCATCGGGGCATGGACTCTACAAGGTGTCGAAAGCAATCCACAGGGATGCTCGCCCACGTTGACTCCAATGCATCCCACAGTTGTGTCAATAAGGGATCAAAGCTTTCATCTGGATTCACCTGGTCAGTCCATGTCATGGAAAGAGCAGGTCTTCACAATATTTTGTACACTCAGTGTAGACTTGGAAAGTCTTTCATAACAGACATACAAGGACACTCTAATCTGAAAATAGAGTTCTCTCATGAGAGGCCAAATCCATGCCGCAATCATTCCTGTGAAACCACTGACTAGAAGGGAATCACTTAATCTCAATTTTCCGCCAGCAAACAGGCTGTGCTTTTCTTTCTACAAAAGGTCAAACTCATCCCACACAATTGCACTACTCCCACATATACACACACACACATACCGGTATGCTTGCATGCGCACACACAGTTGTCACACAGTTGTCACACAGTTGTCACACAGTTGTAAATGGACACGCACACACTGAGTAGATGTAACACCACAGATACGCATGGCATGGACACACACGCGCGTTCAACCTGATATGTAATGCAACCCTACCCTGAAAGACCAGTGCTGATGTAGCCTTACTGTCGCTGTGTGTGTGTGTGTGTACAGACAATCGTGGACAGTCCACAGCAGAGGGGCAGTGCAGGGCTGCAAACAAGCACCTCGACACTCCCGAGCTCAATAAAACATTCACATGCCATGACACCCTGCTAGCTAACACACACACACACACCCCCCCCATGATGTATGCCATGTTAAATAACATGGGCACAACATGGAGGTCGATCCTCAACCCGCAGACAGAGTGAGAAACATACACTCTAAATACAGGGTAAAGAAAGTTGATGCTTATGGAGTGATATTAGTGCCAACAAAATGAAACATTTCATAATACAAATTCAACATGATTAAATTCTGATAGAAATTCTGTTGCCACTAAAATCACTCCATAAAAACATGACCCAACATAAGAGCAAAAATAAAACACTAGGAAAAACCTTATAGTCTCTTCTGTTTGTTTTTATGTTAGTATTATATCACAGTGCCAAAGAGCTCTTCTCATCTACATTCAGCATTGATTCAGTTGTTTTCTCTAGTCCTGGGACCCACTGTGTGTGCAAATACCATCTGAAACCATGTCTATGAGAAAACACTGATTTAAGTATAGTAGCCACAGTATGTTAGAGTTGGAATTAGAGCTGGGTCGAGTTCATTAGGCATGAACGGTAGAAAACAGACAAACAGGGACAGTTTACCTAGACTTGTCAAATAAAAGCTTGTTCCTGTTTTCCATTGCAAATCCTTTTAGAACACTTTGTTGGTTTCCCTAATGCCCCTTCCGCCATCTTGTTTTCCTTCCTGTCAGAGCCCAGTCTCAGTTTCCCAGTCATGTATTTGCCACTTGCTAATTTTATGCTAATCAAATTACAAAAACCTTGACCTCATTATGCACAGCCTATGCTAATATCGTGCAGTGTCAGTGATACTAAGGATAGATGTGCCATTGTGTCCATCGAGAAAATTATACAATTTCACTAAGAAAAACAAGTCGGCAATGAGTCCTATTCAATTATTAGTACAGGTCCTTGGGATGAGTCAGACAAGGTTGGCCAGCAAATCTGTATATGTACATGAAAATATTTTCTGAATTGGAGTGACTCTTCATGCCAAGTAAGGAAGCATGATTGATGTAATATACTTCAAGTCGCTTTTGGTGACACACTTTGAGCATGATTATGAGTGTCAAAGGCAGGGATACTAAAATCTGGCCTCCAGACAAGAAGTACTGCTGATGTAAATTCTTTGCTCTAAGCAGGGACTTATTAAGATCGAGATTCCACTCACTAGCACTAACCAAACAGTGACAATGAGTTTACTCTGTTCGAAAAAAAAAAAAAAAAAAACATCAGGACTTTGGCCATCCAGGTTCAAATTTGAGTACCTCGGATCTAGGGTGCTAGAACTAGGAACTATGAGTCAATTGAGTCAAAGAAGATGGAAGTGGGGGCTGAGGTGTACCTGGTCCCGTCCTGTTGCTTCCTGTCGAAGGAGGTGCTGCGGGAGATGGCCCCCTGGGCGTAGTGGAACATCTGCTGCCCGGGGCTGGGGCCCTGTGTGGGGGAGGTCCGGGACATGGATGGGCCACCACCCGGGGCTGCCGAGACGCGGTGCCAGCCGGCAGCCGTGGTGGTCTTGTACTCCACCACGGGGACGCGGTACATCTCCGAGCAGCTCCTGATAGAACAAATCAAAAAGACACATTAACAATTGAGCGTCTGACAAAACAATCTTAAATGGTGAAGTACATGTATTTACATTATACTGTAAGAGCATGAGTAAGTGTTGTTACATGTTATTATGTGCATCTAATGTAAAAAGTGTGACACAATCCTCATAGGCTATTCTAAGTCAATGGGAGAGTTATGTTGATATTTGGAAGATGGACTGCATTTTAAGTGTTCGGTATTTTGAGATTTTTCACTGCCTGCTACTTGATACGTCCGTTTCCAAAGAGGTACAGCCCCGTTCCACCTCTTTCTTGCTCTAATGATTTAACCGTCAGAATATAGTATTAACCCAATATTCTTGGTGCGAAAGAGATGACCAACTTTCCATTGCATTTGGGACCAGTCGCTGCCAACTTGTGTCCAAGTTCATCCAAATTTACTGCTACTTTGCTACAGTTAAATATGTTCAATATTTGCTGATGGATATGAGCTGCATTGACTAAGCCTGTGGCCGATTGACATCAATAGCACTGGTATTAGTATTTTATTAGGTCCCCTATTAGCTACTCTTCCAGGGGTCCACACAAAACATGACATAATGTTATATACTAACAGACAACATTGATTAATTTAACAAGCCCATTAGGTCATGACTACAGAGATAATTAGCTTTGAACTAGCTGGGAGATATAGGCTGGGTCCCAAAAGGCACCCTATTTCCTATACTGAACAAAAATATGAACACAACATGTAAAGTGTAGGTCCAATGTTCCATGAGCTAAAATAAAAGATCCCAGAAATGTTCCTTACGCACATATAGTACAAAACTATGGATCATGTTTTCTCCTTCACTCTGCTTGATTCCTGTTAAAACATGATTTGGCAAGTCTCAAGATCTCAACCAACCCAAACGACTGCCTTGGAATGTCCCAAAAAATGGCACAGCACGAAAGCCCTGTCTTGATTCATACATGTTGGATTCATAAGTCTCAAATGTCACCCATTTCCATTATAATGCACTACTTTTGACCAGGGCCCATAGGTCTCTGGCCAAAAGGAATGTGCTATAAACACCGAACAAAAATATAAAACGCAACATGCAACAATTTCAACGATTTTACTGAGTTACAGTTCATATAACAAAAATCAGTCAATTGAAATAAATTAATTAGGCCCTAAACTATGGATTTCACATGACTGGGAAGACAGATATGAATATGTTGGTCAAAGATGGTGTGACCATTTGCTGGATATTGGCGGGAACTGGAACACGCTGTCGTACATGTCGATCCAGAGAACCCCAAACATGCTCAATAGGTAACATGCCTGGTGAGTATGCAGGCCATGGAAGAACTGGGACATTTTCAGCTTCCAGGATTTGTGTACAGATCCTTGCGACATGGGGCTGGGCATTATCATGCTGAAAAATGGTGATGGCGGCGGATGAATGGCACGACAATGGGATTCAGGATCTCGTCGCGGTATCTCTGTGCATTCAAATTGCCATTGATAAAATGCAATTCTGTTCGTTGTGCGTAGCTTATGCCTTCCCATACCATAACCCCACCACCATGGAGCACTCTGTTCACAGCGATGACATCAGCAAATCACTCGCCCACAAGACGCAACACATGCCATCTGCCCGATACAGTTGAAACCGGGACTCATCTGTGAAGAGCACACTTCTCCAGTAAGCAAAGGACCATTGAAGGTGAGCATTTGCCCACTGAAGTCTGTTACGACGCCGAACTGCAGTCAGGTCAAGACCCTGGTGAGGGCGAGCTTCCCTGAGATGGTTTCTGACAGTTTGTGCAGAAATTCTTCAGTTGTGCAAACCCACAGCTTCATCAGCTGTCCAGGAGGTTGATCTCAGATGATCCCGCAGGTGCAGACGCTGGATGAGGAAGTCCTAGCTTGGCGTGGTTACACATGGGCTGCGGATGTGAGGCCTGGTTGGGCGTACTGTCAAATTCTCTAAAACGACGTTGGAGGCGGCTTATGGTAGAGAAAGTAACATTCTCTGGCAACAGCTCTGGTGGACATTCCTGAAGTCAGCATGCCAATTGCAACACTCCCTCAAAACTTGAGACATCTGTGGCATTGTGTTGTGACAAAACTGCCTATTTTTGAGTGGCCTTTTATCATAAGGTGCACCTGTGTAATGATTATGCTGTTTAAATCAGCTTCTTGATATGCCACACCTGTTCGGTGGATGGATTATCTTGGCAAAGGAGAAATGCTCACTAACAGGAAGGTAAATGTGTAGTATCTATTCTATATGGGAATAGATTGATATAAATGCTTCAGCTAAAATCATATGTGGTACAGTTGAAGTCGGAAGTTTACATACACCTTAGCCAAATACATTTAAACTCAGTTTCACAATTCCTGACATTTAATCCTAGTAAAGATTCCCTGTCTTAGGTCAGTTAGGATCACCACTTCATTTTAAGATTGTGAAATGTCAGAATAATAGTAGAGAGAATGATTTATTTCAGCTTTTATTTCTTTCATCACATTCCCAGTGGGTCAGAAGTTCACATACACTCAATTAGTATTTGGTAGCATTGCCTTTAAATTGTTTAACTGGGGTCAAACGTTTTGGGTAGCCTTCCACAAGCTTCCCACAATAAGTTCTGTGAATTTTGGCCTATTCCTCCTGACAGAGCTGGTGTAACTGAGTCAGGTTGGTAGGCCTCCTTGCTCGCACACGCTTTTTCAGTTCTGCCCACAAATTTTCTATAGGATTGAGGTCAGGGCTTTGGGATGGCCACTCCAATACCTTGACTTTGTTGTCCTTAAGCCATTTAGTCACAACTTTGGAAGTATGCTTGGGGTCATTATCCATTTGGAAGACCCATTTGCGACCAAGCTTTAACTTTCTGACTGATGTCTTGAGATGTTGCTTCAATATATCCACATAATTTTCCTACCTCATGATGCCATTATTTTGTTAAGTGCACCAGTCCCTCCTGCAGCAAAGCACCCCCACAACATGATGCTGCCACACCCATGCTTCACGGTTGGGATGGTGTTCTTCGGCTTGCAAGCGTCCCCCCTTTTCCTTCAAATATAACAATGGTCATTATGGCCAAACAGTTATATTTTTGTTTCATCAGACCAGAGGACATTTCTCCAAAAAGTATTATTTTTGTCCCCATGAACAGTTTCAAACCAAAGATCTGGCTTTTTTATGGAGGTTTTGGAGCAGTGGCTTCTTCCTTGCTGAGCGGCCTTTCAGGTTGTGCCGATATAGGACTCGTTTTACTGTGGATATAGATACTTTTGTACCTCTTTCCTCCAGCATCTTCACAAGGTCCTTTGCTGTTGTTCTGGGATTGATTTGCACTTTTCACACCAAAGTACGTTCATCTCTAGGAGACAGAACGCATCTCCTTCCTGAGCGGTATGACGGCTGCGTGGTCCCAAGGTGTTTATACTTGCACTGATGAACGTGGTACCTTCAGGCGTTTGGAAATTGCTCCCAAGGATGAACCAGACTTGTGGAGGTCTACAATTTTTTTTCCTGAGGTCTTGGCTGATTTCTTTAGATTTTCCCATGATGTCAAGCAAAGGGGAACTGAGTTTGAAGGTAGGCCTTGAAATACATCCACAGGTACACCTCCAATTGACTCAAATGATGTCAATTAGCCTATCAGAAGCCTCTAAAGCCATGGCATAATTTTCTGGAATTTTCCAAGCTGTTTAAAAGGCACAGTCAACTTAGTGTATGTAAACTTCTGACCCACTGGAATTGTGATACAGTGAAATAATCTGTCTGTAAACAATTGTTGGAAAAATTACTTGTGTCATGCACAAAGTAGATGTCCTAACCAACTTGCCAAAACTATAGTTTGTTGACAAGAAATTTGTGGAGTGGTTGAAAAACGAGTTTTAATGACTCCAACCTAAGTGTATGTAAACTTCCGACTTCAACTGTATATAGTCATTTGGTTAAAAGGAGACATTATACTGATCAATAAAATGTTTGAGACTATGGTAAAGACTAACTTTTGGTTTATTGTCAGAATTCTTTCAGAACACTGAGTACGGCAGTGCCGTCACAACTTGATTGATGTGACGGCTAACATGTTCTGGCAGTTGTGCAGGTGAGCCATAACACTGTCAAGAGACATTATTCCATTGTGAAGACAGGGGAGTGCAAGCCGCTGACAGGAATACTAATTATTGATGTAAAACCCAACAGGTTATAGTGGTCGAAATTGTGGGAAATTGATGAAGCAATGATACTAACAGTGTTTAAAGTAGAAATTTGTAACCTTAATTTTGCCAGTGGCAACTTAAGATATTACAAACACAAACATCCAAGAAGCAAAGCTAAAAATAAAGATTGACTATATACAGTTGAAGTTGGAAGTTTACATACACTTAGGTTGGAGTCATTAAAACTCGTTTTTCAACCACCCCACAAATTCCCCAAGACCCAAACCCTGCCCTTTTGAGAAAAATAAAGTTACAGATTGAACCTTTAAAGATTGAGTTCATTATATACTGAACAAAAATATCAATGCAACATGTGAAGTGTTGGTCCAATGTTTCATGAGCTGAAATAAAAGACCCTATTAATGTTCCATATGCACAAAAAGCTTATTTCTCTCAGTTTATGCACAAATTTGCTTGCATCCATGTTAGTGAGCATTTCTCCTTTTCCAAGATAATTCATCCACCTGATAGATGTGGCATATCAAGAAGCTGATTAAACAGCATTATCATTACACAGATGCACCTTGTGCTAGGGACAACAAAAGGCCACTAAAATGTGCAGTTTTGTCACAACACAATGCCACAGATGTCTCAAGTTGAGGGAGCATGCTAACTAAAGGAATGTCCACCAGAGCTGTTGCCAGAGAATTGAAGGTTAATTTCTCTACCATAAGCCGCCTCTCCAATGTCGTTTTAGAGAACGTCCAACCGGCCTCACAACCACAGACCACGGGTAAACACGGCAGCCCAGGACCTCCACATCCAACTTCTTCACCTGCGGGATCGTCTGAAACCAGCCACCCGGACAGCTGATGAAACTGATGAGTATTTATGTACGTAATAAAGCCCTTTTGCTGTGAAAAACTAATTCTGATTGGCTGGGGCTGGCTCCCAGGTGGGTGGGCTTATGCCCTCCCATGGCTGCGCCCCTGCCCAGTCATGTGAAATCCAAACAATCCACTGGCCCAGGAGTGTGAAGGTGAACGGAAAGGCACTGGAGCAACGAATCGCCCTTGCTGTCTCTGCCTAGCCGGTTCCCCTCTCTCCACTGGGATTCTCTGCCTCTAACCCTATTACAGGGGCTGAGTCACTGGCTTACTAGTGCTCTTCCATGCCGTCCCTAGGAGGGGTGCGTCACTTGAGTGGGTTGAGTAACTGACGTGGTCTTCCTGTCTGGGTTGGCGCCCCCCCTTGGGTTGTGCCGTGGCGGAGATCTTTGTGGGCTATACTCGGCCTTGTCTCAGGATGGTAAGTTTGCGACTGAAGATATCCCTCCAGTGGTGTGGAGGCTGTGCTTTGGCAAAGTGGGTGGGGTTATATCATGCCTGTTTGGCCCTGTTCGGGGGTATCATCGGATGGGGCCACAGTGTCTCCTGACCCCTCCTGTCTCAGCCTCCAGTATTTATGCTGCAGAAGTTTATGTGTCGGGGGGCTAGGGTCAGTCTGTTATATCTGGAGTATTTCTCCTGTCTTATCCTGTGTCCTGTGTGAATTTAAGTATGCTCTCTCTAATTCTCTCTCTCGGAGAAGGAGGACCTGGGCCCTAGGACCATGCCTCAGGACTGCCTGGCATGATGACTCCTTGTTGTCCCCAGTCCACCTGGCCGTGCTGCTGCTCCAGTTTCAACTGTTCTGCCTGCGGCTATGGAACCCTGACCTGTTCACTGTGATTACTATTATTTGACCATGCTGGTCATCTATGAACATTTGAACATCTTGGCCATGTTCTGTTATAATCTCCACCCGGCACAGCCAGAAGAGGACTGGCCACCCCTCATAGCCTGGTTCCTCTCTAGGTTTCTTCCTAGGTTTTGGCCTTTCTAGGGAGTTTTTCCTAGCCACCGTGCTTCTACACCTGCATTGCTTGCTGTTTGGGGTTTTAGGCTGGGTTTCTGTACAGCACTTTGATATATCAGCTGATGTAAGAAGGGCTATATAAATACATTTGATTTGATACATTAGGGCCTAATGAATTTATTTAAATTGACTGATTTCTTTATATGAACTGTAACTCAGTAAAATCATTGAAATTGTTGCGTTTATATTGTTGTTCAGTGTAAGAATAAAACAGAGCTTAGTTTAAGTGCAAAGAAGGTGGTGGTGTTTAACCTACCTCCTGGGTGTGCCGTCTTCGTGGGGCTGGACGATGACCACGCTGACTGTGTTGGACGTGCGCAGCAAGTCGATCATCTGCTCGTGGGATAGTGTGGCCACAGCCACCTTGCAGATCTCCATCAGCCGGCTGCCCGGACGGAGACCCACCTGCCAGGCGAAGCCGAAAGGCTCCACGTCCGCCACCACGCCCTCGAAGTTGACGTGGAATCCCAGCTGGCCCAGACCGTTCCGCCGGAGGGTCATCTCCACTGTCTCGCAGCCCCGGGTGACAATCTAGGGCGACATGACCAAGAGAGTCAATTCCAGCCTACTCTGATCTAATGGCTTTATTAGGGTTTATCCATGGTGGCAACTGTTTTGATAAGTTATGAGCATTACCTTATAAGGCCTACTGTAGATCAACCTTTACCCCAGTTAACCTCATGGAGGGGCAGTAATTAGCAACTTTGTGGTTTGATCTAATCCACACAAAAACAAAACTTTAAATTGCACCGAAGCCAATGAGAACTTAAATCATTATCCCTTTCCAAGATAAAGTTGGTTGAAAAGACTAAAGGGCTCCATTCAATCAAACTTGGCAACAAAAACAAAACATAGTCCAAAAGTGGTCTGAGCTGGCCTCTTGAAGCGCAGGAAACAGTTACGGGATTTGACAAAAAAGTTTGCCAACAACAGAAGAAATACCTAGATAATTTCAGAATAAACCAGCCAATCGCACAATGTCAAGCTCTGCAGAGATTAGGGTCGTCGCAATGCCAAAGGTAAAAAAAAAAAACATCTCTGTTTAGAGTGGCAACGTGTCACTATTTTTCATCCAGACTCCCCAGTTCTTCACCCCTTTTTAGCGTCTTAAAGCCTGGCCGTCTGAGGCTAATGGTATCGTGACAACCCTAGCAGAGGCTTTAGACACCTTTGGATTATCCCATTTAACTGAAATTAAAAGGGCCTGGGACAGAACGCTCAGGGACACCCGACCCCATACGACCTCTCGACTCTAAATAACACAATTATCAACCAAATGACTTAATCAATTCCAGGCAAAAAAAAGCAGGAGGAAAGTACATGCCTCGGCAGGCGTTTATTACCATCAGTGATTCAAGAACAGTAACTTCTAACAACAAACATATTGTTCTGTGACTGAGGTAAAGTGTCGGTATAATGGGGGACATCTGCTGACTAAACTGCTGTGACTTGGGCCGGCTCCCAGGGCTTGAGTAATCTTCTCACTGCAGTGTTTACCCATAGTAAACTATTTAACTTAACAAGATCTTTTCACATCAGATCTTTTACAGATCTGATTGGTCAAAATACCAATTAGTGAAAAAATATCAGAATTGGGCTGCCTGTCTAAACGCAGCCAAATACTGAGGTACAAGGTTTTATGCAAGTGTCTTATGATATTATTAAACTACAGTTCAAAAGTTTGGGGTCACTAAGAAATGTCCTTGTTTTTGAAAGAAAAGCAAATGTTTTGTCCATTAAAATATCAAATTGTAAATGACTAATGTAGCTGGAAATGGCAGATATTTAATGGAATATCTACATAGGCTTACAGAGGCCCATTATCAGCAACCATCACTCCTGTGTTCCAATGACACGTGTTAACTGATCCAAGTTTTTCATTTTAAAAGACTAATTGATCATTAGAAAACCCTTTTGCAATTTTGTTAGCACAGCTGAAAACTGTTGTTCTGATTAAAGAAGCAATAAAACTGTCCTTCTTTAGACTAGTTGAGTATCTGGAGCATCAGCATTTCTGGGTTCGATTACAGGCTCAAAATGGCCAGAAACAAAGACCTTTCTTCTGAAGCTTGTCAGTCTCCTCTGTCTGGACAGAGTTCCTCTGTCCAGTGTCTGTGTTCTTTTGCCCATCTTAATCTTTTATTTTTATTGGCCAGTCTGAGATATGGCTTTTTCTTTGCAACTCTGCCTAGAAGGCCAGCATCCCAGAGTAGCCTCTTCACTGTTGACGTTGAGACGTTTTGCGGGTATTATTTAATGAAGCTGCCAGTTGAGGAACGACTTGAGGAGTCTCTTTCTCAAACTAGACACTCTAATGTACTTGTCCTGTTGCTCAGTTGTGACCCGGGGCCTCCCACTCCTCTTTCTATTCTGGTTAGGGCCAGTTTGCACTGTTCTGTGAAGGGAGTAGTACATATTACTTTTGTTTTTTTGGGACCGGATGCTGGAGTGAGTAGTTAACTGTACTTCGCTCCGCGGGTAATATTACATTTCATTACAATGGAACGATTTGATTAGTGTAATGTTAGCTAGCTAGCTACATAGTTGTCTTTACATCAAGGGTAAAGGTGCAGCTAAAGGTGAAGGTGTAGCTTTGAGAAACTAACAAGGTTAGCTAGCCAGCTGTATTCGTTCGTTCGCGCCGTTTTCCAAATGGCGTCAACACCACAGCCACTGCTAGCTAGCCAACTTTACCAACTAGCAGTACTGTAGAAACTAAATACATTACAATGGAACGATTTGATTATTGTAATGTTAGCTAGCTACATAGTTGTCTCTGTGTCAAAGATAAAAGAAAGGTAAACACAGCCACTGCTAGCTAGCCAACTCTACCAGCTAGCAGTACTGTATAATTTTTTGTCAATAAGATTTTTGCAACGTAAGCTTAACTTTCTGAACATTCGAGTTGTGTAGTCCACTTGTGTAGCTAGCAGGACTGACTTTGTGTTAGCTAGCCAACGTTTAATTACTTCTGCGTTATGAAAGGAACTAGACACGGACACGAATGATCCATTGGTAGTTTGTTGTAACCAAGTATTGGTGTTAACCGTGTGTTATTGGATGCTAGCATGCTAGTTTGCTACGGCGTCATAGGACACGGTGCACTGGGTGGGTTAGGGTTAGGGTTAGGGTTAGGGTTATCTAGCTGAATAAACTAAGTTTGAGCCTATTCCTGGAAACATTGAACCACTGTAGTTTACATCAATTATAATTTCTAAAGTTGAAGTTGGAAAAGTTATATTTGAGTGTTTCAGTGAATGGTTAGTGAGGGAGGCCCTGCTCTCTCGCTTCCCCAGTTGTTTAGTTAATTTTCATTCCAATCTCCTTTGCATTAGTGTAGCCTCTCCTGTAGCCTGTCAACTATGTGTCTGTCTATCCCTGTTCTCTCCTCTCTGCACAGGTCACACAAACGCTTCACACCACATGGCCGCTGCCGCTCTAACCTGGTGGTCCCAGCGCGCACGAACCACGTGGAATTCCAGGTCTCCGGCAGCCTCTGGAACTGCCGGTCTGCGGCCAACAAGGCAGAGTTCATCTCAGCCTATGCTACCCTCCAGTCCCTCGACTTCTTGGCGCTGACGGGAAACATGGATTACCACAGAAAACACTGCTACTCCTACTGCTCTCTCCTCGTCTGACCACGTGTTCTCGCATACGAGAGCATCTGGTCAGCGGGGTGGTGGCACTGGAATCCTCATCTCTCCCAAGTGGACATTCTCTCTTTCTCCCCTGACCCATCTGTCTATCTCCTCCTTTGAATTCCATGCTGTCACAGTCACTAGCCCATTCAAGCTTAACATCCTTATCATTTATCGCCCTCCAGGTTCCCTTGGAGAGTTCATCAATGAGCTTGACGCCTTGATAAGTTCCTTTCCTGAGGATGGCTCACCCCTCACAATTCTGGGTGACTTTAACCTCCCTACCTTTGACTCATTTCTCTCTGCCTCCTTCTTTCCACTCCTCTCCTCTTTTGACCTCACTCTCTCACCGTCCCCCCCTACTCACAAGGCAGGCAATACGCTTGACCTCATCTTTACTAGATGCTGTTCTTCCACTAATCTCACTGCAACTCCCCTCCAAGTCTCCGACCACTACCTTGTATCCTTTTCCCTCTCGCTCTCCTCCAACACTACTCACTCTGCCCCTCCTCAGATGGTATTGCGCCGTCGCAACCTTCGCTCTCTCTCTCCTGCTACTCTCTCCTCTTCCATCCTATCATCTCTTCCCTCTGCTCAATCCTCACCCCACTCCTCCGCACACTCCACTGGCTTCCAGTTGAAGCTCGCATCTGCTACAAGACCATGGTGCTTGCCTACGGAGCTGTGAGGGGAACGGCACCTCCGTACCTTCAGGCTCTGATCAGTCCCTACACCCAAAGAAGGGCACTGCTTTCATCCACCTCTGGCCTGCTCGCCTCCCTACCTCTGCGGAAGCACAGTTCCCGCTCAGCCCAGTCAAAACTGTTCGCTGCTCTGGCACCCCAATGGTGGAACAAGCTCCCTCACGACGCCAGGACAGCGGAGTCAATCACCACCTTCCGGAGACACCTGAAACCCCACCTCTTTAAGGAATACCTGGGATAGGATTAAGTAATCCTCCTAACCCTCCCCCCCCCAAAAAAGATATAGATGTACTATTGTAAAGTGGTTGTTCCACTGGATATCATAAGTTGAATGCACCAATTTGTAAGTCGCTCTGGATAAGAGCGTCTGCTAAATGACGTAAATGTAATGTGATGTAATGATAGCGTTGTATGAGCTCTTCAGTTTCTTGGCAATTTCTCGCATGGAATAGACTTCATTTCTCAGAACAAGAATAGACTGATGAGTTTCAGAATAAAGTTAATAGTTTCTGGCCATTTTGAGCCTGTAATCAAACCCACAAATGCTGCTGATGCTCCAGATACTCAACTAGTCTAAAGAAGGCCAGTTTTATTGCTTTTTAATGAGAACAGTTTTCAGCTGTGCTAACATAATTGCAAAAGGGTTTTCTAATGATCAATTAGCCTTTTAAAATGATAAACTTGGATTAGCTAACACAATGTGACATTGGAACACAGGAGTGATGGTTGCTGATAAATGGGCCTCTGTACGCCTATGTAGATATTCCATTAAAAAAAATCAGCTGTTTCCAGCTACAATAGTCATTTACAACATTAATCATGTCTACACTGTATTTTTGATCAATTTGATGTTATTTTAATGGACAAAAAAAAAAGTGCTTTTCTTTCAAAAACAAGGACCCTAAACTTTTGAACGGTAGTGTATGTCTCAGGCAGAAGTTGCCAATCTTCTCTCTGGGCCAGTGTGGGTACAGCCAAGCGGTAACAAACCCAAACCCAATTCAAGTGATCAACTAAACCTAGTCTTCAGTAAATACTTGGAGACGATGAATTAGATATGTTCCTTGTGGGTCCGATTGGCGACCCCTGGTTTAAAGGACTGACACCGAGGCGTGGTTTCCCGGACACAAATTAAGCCTGGACTAAATATCATTCTCAATGAAAGATTTTAATTGAAAATACTGCTTAGTCCATTATTAGGCTTAACCTGTGTACTGGATGTGTAGCACTTAATTATGTTGTCTTTTAGCCTAACACAACCTCCTTACCTCCAACCTCTGCATGATCTCCCGGACATCGTCCCAGCATCCTTCCTGCGTGGAGAACACCACACACTCGCCTCGCTCGTAGAAGAGCCGGACGCTCCCAGATGTTGCGCTCCAACCAAGGACATCGCGGCAGTAGCAGTTGAACACCACCTCCTTGGACGCCTCTTCGATCAGCACCACAAACTCATTGGAGACGGCCAGCAGGCAGCCAATGTCCGCCGACTGGCCAAAGTCCCGGGCCACCACGGCCCAAGTGACTGCCCCGTAGCTCTGGAGGTGGGCGTTCCGCCGGGGTCGGCTGCGCTCCTTCTTCTTGACACCCAACGAGATGAAGCTGAACTTGGCCGCTGAAGAGTCCATGGGGTTGGCACTTACAAAGTTCTCGGCCAAATCTTTCAGGTACTCTTGGCGCGTGCGCATGGCCATGGCGCGGAACTTGTCGGACTTATGCACCGCATTCTCACCGTTCATCATCTTGGCCAGAAGGAAGTCCCGGAACATGGCCGACTTTGGGAAGAGCACCCCCTGGGGGATGGGAGGACCGAAGGCGGGCACGTCTTTAGATCTGGTGACTGCCACACTAAAATAAAGACAAACAGATATTTTAATCCCTCCGTCATTTTCCATCACCATATTTTATAAGTAACACAAACAGGTCAAAACAATACATTTGAGAGAGATTTGTTGGGGGGGGATTTGAATTAAAGCCACTCCCTGGAAATGAAAAGGTTACAAACTGTTGTTCTGCTAATCCAAAGGGCAATTACAAGAGCAGAACAAGTGGTTTCATGATCAACTGTACGTCATATTAGATAGCTAAAGTGCTGTTACATTGCGTGAATATAATTGACTACACAAGCTTAATTTTAAAAGCCTCTATTATAAATAGAGGTGTGGTTTTAGTTTAAACAAATAGAGATTATTTCAACCCTCACAGTGGTGTAGGAAGTGACAAGCAACTCATGTTTCTGTATGATCAGAATTCTGATTCAAGACTCAGGTCCTCTAACAGTAAGGGCCGGAAATAATTGTAGTGGATTTGAATCATACAGCAGCATATCCAAATCAAATCAAAGTTTATTGGTCGCTAACACAGATTTGCAGATATCGCAGGTGCAGCAAAATGCTTGTGTGTATCTAGCTCCAACAGTTCAGTAATAGCTAGCAATTAAAAAACGTAAAATACACAATCCAGAAAAATAACAAGCAATGTGAGAGACTGGAATATAAATATATATACACACACATATGTATATATACACACACATATGTATATATAGCTCCAACAGTTCAGTAATAGCAAGCAATTAAAAAACTTAAAATACACAATCCAGAAAAATAACAAGCAATGTGAGAGACTGGAATATAAATATATATACACACACATATGTATATACACATATAATGGTGTAAAGGCAGTATGGACAGTATCGTCCAGCAGTAGATGTATAGGTTGAGCCATGACTAGAATACAGTATATTGAGTGCATTTGGAAAGTATTCAGACCCCTTGACTTTTTCCAAATTTTGTTACATCCTTATTTTTTCCCTTATCAATCTACACACAATACCCCATAATGACAAAGCAAAAACAGGTTCACACATTTTTATTTATTAAAAGTAAAAAACAAATATCACATTTACATAAGTATTCAGACCCTTAGTACTTTTTGAAGCATTATTAAAGCACTTTTGGCAGCGATTACAGCCTTGAGTCTTCTTGGGTTTGAAGCTACAAGCTTGGCACATCTGTATTTGGGGAGTTTCTCCCATTCTTCTCTCCAGATCCTCTCAAGCGCTGTCAGGTTGGATGGGGAGCGTTGCTGCAGAGCTATTTTCAGGTCTTTCCAGAGATGTTCGATCATATTCAAGTCCAGGATCTGGCTGTGTCACTCAAGGATATTAAGAGAATTGTCCAGAAGCCACTCCTGCATGGTCTTGGCTGTGTGCTTAAGGTCGTTGTCCTATTGGAAGGTGAATCTTCGCCCCAGTCAGAGGTCCTGAGCGTTCTGGAGCAGGTTTTCATCAAGGATCTCACTGTACTTTGCGCCGTTCATCCTACCCTCAAATCCTGACTTGTCTCCCAGTCCCTGCCGCTGAAAACATCCCCACAGCATGATGCTGCCATCACACCTCACCCTAGGGATGGTGGCAGGTTTCCTCCAGACGTGACTCTTGGCATTTAGGCCAAAGAGTTCAATCTTGGTTTCATCAGACCAGGGCATCTTGTTTCTCGTAGTCTGAGAGCCTTTAGGTGCCTTTTGGCAAACTCCAAGTGGGCTGTCCAGTGCCTTTTACTGAGGAGTGGCTTCCATCTGGCCACCATAGAGGCCTGATTGGTGGAGTGTGCAGAGATGTCATTCTGGAAAGTTCTCCCATCCCCACAGAGGAACTCTGGAGCTCTGTCAGAGTGAGCATTGGGTTCTTGGTCACCTCCCTGACCAAGGCTCTTCTCCCCCGATTGCTCAGTCTGGCCGAGCGGCCAGCTTTAGGAAGAGTCTTAGTGATTCCAATCTTCTTCCATTTAAGAATGATGGAGGCCACTGTGTCCTTGGGGATCTTCAATGTTGCAGACATTTTTTTGGTACCCTTCCCCAGATCTGTACCTCAACACTATCTTGTCTTGGAGCTCTACAGACAATTTCTTCAGCTTCATTGCTTGGTTTTTGCTCTGCCATGCACTGTCAACTGTGGGACCTTATAGACAGGTGTGCGCCTTTCCAAATCATGTCCAATCAATTGAATTTGCCACAGGTGGAATCCAATCAAGTTGTAAAAACATCAAGGATGATCAATGGAAACAGGATGCACCTGAGCTCAATTTCAAGTCTCATGGCTTATTTACATAATTATTCAAACCTTTTGCGATCTGTTTATTTATTTGTTTAAATTTGCAAAGATTCCTAAAAACCTGTTTGCGCTTCATTATTATGGATTATTGTGTGTAGCTTGATGAGGAAAACAATTCATTTGATACATTTTATAATAAGGCTGTAACGTAACAAAATGTGGAAAAAGGGGTCCGAAAACTTTACAAATGCACTGTACATATAAAGTGGGTAAAACAGTATGTAAACATTATTAAAGTGACCAGTGTTCAATGCCTAAGCAGTGTCTCGGTCCCAGGTTTGATGCACCTGTACGGTCTCTGCCTTCAAGATGGTAGCGGCATGAACAGGCTGTGGCTTGGGTGGCTGAGGTCCTTGATGATCTTCTTGGCATTCCTGTGACACCGGGTGCTGTAGATGTCCTGGAGGGCAGGCAGTGTGCCCCCGGTGCTGACTGCACCACCCTCTGGAGAGCCCTGCAGTTGCGGGTGGTGAAATTGCCATACCATGCGGTGATACAGCCTGACAGGATGCTCACAATGGTGCATCTGTAGAAGTTTCTGAGGGTCTAAAGGTGTCAGCATGTTTCAGTTCGGCCTAAGTCGGCTAGGCAAACGAGAGTGTTCGCATACTCCCTTAAAGACCTTCTCTTGAAAAACGAGAAAAAAAGCACCAAGTCATGTTTGTCCTATTTGAGACGCCGTAGCCAGTTATAGTTATTCCTCAAAATAGTCAGAACTAATCTAAGGTAACTCAAGAAATCAGTCATGAATTTTGACGTTTTTGCTGAGGAGATCTTTAGTTAGGTGTAGAATTGAGCAACTAAAATGTTTGGTGCAATATTTCTCAATGAACAAATTTGCATATAAACAAGTCATTTCTCATCAAATGACAAATACTTTATTGAAGAATTCCTACAGTTGACCAATCACGGACAAAGGGGCGTAGACTTCGGCTGGCCCCGAGAAAAATGTGTTCACGAACAGCTGAAAAAACCCGTACCGAGGTCCAAAACCAACTAAAAAATAACTAAATGTTGTCATAATATATGCACAAACTCTTCTGAACTTTCGTCTGGGAAGCATGCGGATTCCTTTAGGGACCAAGCGGAGTTTCTTCAGCCTCCTGAAGTTGAAGAGGCACTGTTGCTTCTTCTTCACCACGCTCTCTGTGTGAAGGGACCATTTCAGGCTGTCCGTGATGTGTACGCTGAGGAACGTGTACTTTTCACCTTCTCCACTGCGGCCGTCGATGTGGATGGGGGAGTGCTCCCTCTGCTGTTTCCTGAAGTCCATGATCATCTCCTTTGTTTTGTTGACGTTGAGTTTGAGGTTATTTTCCTGACACCACACTCCGAGGGCCCTCACCTCCTCCCTGAAGGCCATCTCGTCGTTGTTGGTAATCAAGCCTACCACTGTAGTGTTGTCTGCAAACTTGATGATTGAGTTGGAGGCGTGCATGGCCACGCAGTCATGGGTGAACAGGGAGTACAGGAGAGGGCTGAGAACACACCCTTGTGGGGCCCCAGTGTTGAGGATCAGCGGGGTGGAGATGTTGTTTCCTTCCCTCACCACCTGGGGGCGGCCCATCAGGAAGTCCAGGATCCAGTTGCACAGCGCGGGGTCGAGACCCAGGGTCTCGAGCTTAATGACGAGTTTGGAGGGTACTATGGTGTTAAATGCTGAGCTGTAATCGATGAACAGCATTCTTACATAGGTATTCCTCTTATCCAAATGGATTAGGGCAGTGTGCAGTGTGATTGCGTCGTCTGTGGACCTATTGGGGTGGTAAGCAAATTGGAGTGGGTCTAGGGTGTCAGGTAGAGTGGAGGTGATATGGTCCTTGACTAGTCTCTCAAAGCACTTCATGATGACGGAAGTGAGTGCCACGGGGCGATAGTCATTTAGCTCAGTTACCTTAGCTTTCTTGGGAACAGGAACAATGGTGGCCCTCTTGAAGCCATCAAAACTATGAAATAACCCATATGGAATCATGCAGTAACCAAAAAAGTGTTAAACATCTTAGCCACCCAAAGTTGCGGAGATAATCTGTTCACCTATTCTGCGTCTCACAAAGACAAGGCGGTTGGAAACAAAAATCTCAAATTTGTACCCATCAGACCAAAGGACAGTTTAATGTCCATTGCTCTAATGTCCATTGCTCGTCTTTCTTGGCTCAAGCTAGCCTCTTCTAATTATTGGTGTCCTTTAGTAGTGGTTTCTTTTGGAGCAATTCGACCATGAAGGCCTGATTCACGCAGGTCTATTCTGAACAGTTGATGTTGAGATGTGTCTGTTACTTGAACTCTGTGAAGCATTTATTTGGGCTGCAATTTCTGAGGCTGGTAACGCAAATGAACATATCCTCTGCAGCAGAGGTAACTCTGGGTCTTCCTTTCCTGTGGCGGTCCTCATGAGAGCCAGTTTCATCATAGCGCTTGATGGTTTTTACGACTGCAGTTGAAGAAACTTTCAAAGTTCTTGAAATTTTCCATATTGACTGACCTTCATGCCTTAAAGTAATGGACTGTCATTTCACTTTGCTTATTTGAGCTGTTCTTGCCATAATATGCACTTGGTATTTTACCAAATAGGCCAATCTTCTGTAAAACCACCCCTACCTTGTCACAACACAACTGATTGGCTCAAACGCATTAAGGAAAGAAATTCCACAAATTAACAAGGCACACCTGTTAATTGAAATGCATTCCAGGTGACTACCTCATAAAGCTTGTTAAGAGAATGCCAAGAGTGTGCAAAGCTGTCATCAAAGGGTGGCTACTTTGAAGAATCTCAAATATGAAATGTTTAACACTTGTTTGGTTACTATATGATTCCATATGTGTTATTTCATAGTTTTGATGTCTTCACAATTATTTTACAATGTAGAAAATAGTAAAAATAAAGAAAAACCCTGGAATGAGTAGGTGTGTCCAAACTTTTGGTGTCAGCTAAGGTAGAGGTGATATGATCCTTAACTTGTCTCTCAAAGCACATCATGATGACAGAAGTGAGTGCTATGGGGTGATAGATATTTAGTTCAATTACCTTTGCTTTATTGGGTACAGGAACAACGGTGAACATCTTGATGCAAGTGGGTACAACAGACTGGGATATGGAGATGAAATATGTCTGTAAAAACTTGAGCCAGCTGGTCTGCTTTGAGGACGTGGCCCTGGCAGCCTTGCAAGGGTTAACACGCTTCAATTACTTACTTACGTCAGCCACGGAGGACGAAAGCACAGAGTCCTGGTGGGCTTCGGTAGCTATATCGGCAGCTCTGTGTTGTTTTCCTCGAAGCGGCAAAAGTGTTTAGCTCGTCCAGGAGCGAGGCGTAGGTGTCCACAACGTGGCTGGCTTTCCCTTCATAATCCGTGATTGTCTGGAGTCCCTGCCACATATGTCTCATGTCGGAGCAGTTTAATGCAACTTCACTGTCTAATGTTGTTTTGCCTCTTGATTGCGTTACTGAGGTCATAGCTGGTCTGCTTGTACAGGTCCACATTCCCAGTCACCTTGCCATGGTTAAATGCGATGGTTCACACTTTTAGTTTTGTGCGAATGATGCAATCTATCCACGATTTTTGGTTTAGATGAGTTCTAATCGTCACAGTGGGACAACATCCTCTATGCACTTCCTTATGAACCCAGTCTCCGAGTCAGTGTGTACGTCAATACTACTATACTCAGAGGCGACCCGGAATATTTCCAGGTCCGCGTGATCAAAACAATCTTGAAGCATAGATTTCGATTGGTCAGACCAACATTGAGCAGTCCATACCACGGGAGCTTCCTGTACCCGTTTTGCCTATAGGTGGGCAGGAGCAGAAGAGAGGTGTGGTCTAATTTGCCGAAGGGAGGGAGGGGGATGGCCTTGTAGCCAGCCCCAAAAGGGAGAGTAGCAATGATCCACGGTCCGTGTTGCGCATGTAGCACAGGAGATGTGTTGATTGAATTTCGGTAGCGTTTTCCTCAGATTTCCTTTATTAAAGTCCCCAGCTACAATAAATGCGGCCTCAGGATAAGCGGTTTCCAGTTTGCACATAGAAAAGTGTAGTTCCTTGAGAGCCGTCGCAGTGTCGGCTTGAGGGGGAATATACACGGCAATGACAATGACCGAA
This sequence comes from Salmo salar, assembly GCF_965601325.2. NCBI lineage: Eukaryota > Metazoa > Chordata > Actinopteri > Salmoniformes > Salmonidae > Salmo > Salmo salar. The sequence continues at coordinate 51,829,385 of NC_138292.1, read as the reverse complement.
TAAATGTATTTTGGGAGGTAATGCGGTCGGCATTTGATGGTGAGGTATTCCAGATTGGGAGAACGTTACCACAATCACACAGCTGTTGATCATGAAACTTTCTTCTTTTTTTGAATGTACGATAGACAGAGAACCCTGCTGGCTGAATGGACAATATATCCGCATAGTCATGATTCTGTAAAAAAAAAGACTATGTTATACAGTCCCTGATGTCTCTCTGGAAAGAGATCCTAGCCCTAAGCTTGTCTACTTTATTGTCCAGGGACTGAACGTTAGCGATGGAGGGAGTTGACACTTGATTCAACAATCATTAATAGAGGTACTTCTTATAATGTTTGGATTCCAGCCTTATTGAAATTGGGCCCTTAGGTATATGAATGCTTGAATCAATGCAAGTTAATTGATTCCAGCTTTACACATCTCTCACACCAGGTATTTTAGAAGTATCGGCGGTCCGCTTTGCTCACCTGTAGCAAACATTTTCTGTGCAAGGGTTGTGGACTCTGACGATGATGAACACGTGCTGGAAGTGTGAGCGAATGTTTTTGGGAGTGAAGGGAAGAGCACCAGGTTCCTGGAAGATGACGGTGACGATGTCATTTCCAATGTGCCTCTTCCTCAGTAGCTAAATGGCAAGAAAAGGAAACGGAAAAGAAAAAGCACATTAGAATTCAGAAAAGTAAATGCCCTTACAGTACATGAGAGACTAGGACAAGGTCTCAAAGGCTGATGAAGACCTAAATGATGGAAATCTATCCCATTCTAGAACACAAGTCAAGCTGTTAAGTGGTCTAGGAAAGGATATGGAGGACAGTAAAACATGTTTATTTGGAGTCTATCAGAGGGCCTGTGGGAGCTACAGTACTGTCATATTGCTTATACCTCTCATATCCTTGCCAATCAACAGAAGTGCTAAAGGCAGTGGCTAGGGTGCAGGGGTTTCTAACAGGGCGATAGCCTCCTCACCAGGAGGCCATAATCTGTTAAGTCCCGTGGTGTAGGTGGTAAACAAACGGGATGAGGGGTGGAATTGGCTGGATCAAGGGGCTCAAGTAGTGGCAGAGCCTCTGCCGACCTTGGGGGGGCTTACGGCTAATCTCAGAAATCAAATGGGATCCCAGGGGAGGAATGAAACTTCAAATCCTAATAATCAAGGCCCAAGACACATGCGAAGCCCAAGACACTTGGCCCGTTCTAATTACGGAAAGCTCAGAAAGACACTGGCCCTCGTTCCTCTATAGGTGGCTTTCTATGAACGCTGGGCAGTTTGCGGCATATGTCCAGGAATCAGGATTGCCAGATGGTCACAGCTTTAAGATGGCCTAAAATCTTTATTGCTGTGACTTAATTTCAGACCTCCAGAATAGTCCATTAACTTAAAAAAAACTGATCTGAATGCTGTTCCCAAGAGCTCTACGTAAGATACTGCTTACAACTGCAAAGCAAATAGAATCAACATGGTGCACGTGACAATTCATTTATAAGGGGTGTTGCTATGGTCTAGATAGAAAGACCCACCCAGGCATATTCACAGACACCAAGCAGAGTGGGGAATTGAATTGAGGAGTGCATGCGAAATTGTTGTCGTGGCAACATCTCCAGAAATATAATTTCCAATTAACAAGTCACTGACTGGGGAAAATTATGAGCAACTCTGAAAATGAGTCCAATTTCTAATATTGGAGAGCAGATTGTGACTAAAGGATCAACATGTCAAGCTACCGGTTGTTGTAAAGGGGTAGAAACTATAAGAAATGTTCATGATAATGATCACTATAATGACGAAAAAAAAGGATTGCATTTAGAGTTAACTTCATTAACATAAGTGATTTAAAAAAATATTTTTCACAGCAGCTTAAAAAATGTGAGCTTGACTTGAGTTTCTGGGGGGGGGGGGGGGGTTTACTAAGCTAACATATGGAATTGTTTTAAGATGATCATATCAAGCCATTTGATTTAGAATTTTAGAACCCCTTTAGGTATCCCCCCAAAATATTAAAACAGTATTTGATGAAACATTGAATCTGGGCTTACTGAACTTAGCCGATAGAAATACATTGATAACAGCTTCATACATGTAAAAACAGATCCTTTTTAGATAGTAAAAAAAAGTAAGTTTGTTTTGAAGTGTCTATCCTATATCTGAGTGATATAAGATCAGGAAACTATTTTATTATTTTTGCACATATTTAACCCAATTATTTGGGCACTAAACTATTTCCATATATACTTTAATACATTTTTTTAACTGGTACCAGGATGGCAGTTAAACCCACACAATAAAATAGATGCAACTATCTTAGACGGATTTTGATGGGGATTTTTTTATTATGCTAATTAGAGTGTCGCGGCACCGCGGAAATTAACTCGAGGGTTATGTGCAGTGGTGTAAAGTACTTAAGTAAAAAAATGTTGAAATACTACTTAAGTAGTTTTTGGGGGTATCTGTACTTTACTATTTATATTTTTGACAACTTTTACTTTACTACATTCCTAAAGAAAATAATGTACTATTTACTCCATACATTTTCCTTGACAGCCAAAAGTACTCGTTATAATTTGAATGCTTAACAGGACAGGAAAATGGTCCAATTCACACGCTTATCAAGAGAACATCCCTGGTCATCCCTACTGCCTCTGATCTGGCGGACTCACTAAACACACATGCTTCATTTGTGAATGATGCCTGAGCGTTGGAGTGTGCCCCTGGCTTTCCGTATATAAAAAAACAAGAAAATGGCACCACCTGGTTTGCTTAACTTCTTACAGCTCTTTAAGGATAGGGGGCAGTATTGACAATTTCGGAAAAAATATGTGCCCATATTAAACTGCCTGCTACTCAATCTCAGAAGCTAGGATATGCATATTATTAGTAGATTTGGATAGAAAACACTCCAAAGTTTCTAAAACTGTTTGAATGATGTCTGTGAGTATAACAGAACTCATATGGCAAGCAAAAACCTGAGAGAAATCCTACCAGGAAGTGGAAATCTGGATGCATGGGCTCTCTTCAAGTCGTTTCCTATTGAACACAGTGACGTAGTAATAATTGTGCACTTCCTAAGGCTTCCACTAGATGTCAACAGTCTTTACAAAGTTGTTTGAGGCGTCTACGATGAACAGAGACTGAATGAGAAGGTGGGGAAGTTGGTCTTTCAGGGAAGGACATCACTTCATTGGTGCGCGTTCACGAGGATCCTCTGTTCCAAAACATTTTTCAAGACACAGGAACCGTCCGGTTGAAATATTACTGAATCTTCACGTTCTAAAGGCCCTAAAGATTGATGTTTTACAACGTTTGAACGAACGTAAATACAACTTTTTTTAAATTTTCGTCGTGACATTGTCCACGCGCTTCCTACATTTGGAGTCGCTGAACTGAACGCGCGAACAACAAGGAGTTATTTGGACATAAATTATGGAGTTTATCGAACAAAACAACATTTATTGTGGACCTGGGATTCCTGGAAGTGCCTTCTGATGAAGATCATCAAAGGTAAGGGAATATTTCTAATGCAATTTAGAATTTAGATGACTCCAAAATGGCGGCTGTCTGTATAGCCTAGTGTATTTTTCTGAGCTCAGTACTCAGATTATTGCAAAAAGTGCTTTCCTCGTGAAGCTTTTCTGAAATCTTTCACAGCGTTAGCATAAAGGAGATGTTCATCTATAATTCTTTGAATGACAGTTTAATATTTTATCAACGTTTAGACAAGTATTTTTGTAAATTGTGGCGCTGATTCACCGGCAGTATTTGAGGGAAAATATTTTCTGAACGTCACGCGCCAATGTAAAATGCTGTTTTTATATATAAATATGAACTTTATCGAACAATTTTTTTTATTGTGTAACATGATGTCCTAGGAGTGTCATCTGATGAAGATCGTCAAAGGTTAGTGCTGCATTTAGCTGTGTTTTGGGTATATGTGATGCATGCTAGTTGCTTGGAAAATGGCTGTGTGGTTATTTGTGTCGATGTACTCTCCTAACATAATCTAATGTTTTGCTTTCGCTGTAAAGCCTTTTTGAAATCGGACAACGTGGTTCGATTCAGGAGAAGTGTATCTATAAAATGGTGTAAAATAGTCCTATGTTTGAGAAATAGAAATGATTCGATTTGTGGTTTTGAATATGGCGCTCTGATTTTTCACTGGCTATTGTCAAACTCTTGTCGTAAGAGGTTTTAATATAAGGAATTAGAAATTATTGTACTTTTACTTTTGATACTTAGGTATATTTTTGAAATTACATTTACTTTGATACTTAAGTATATTTAATACTTTTACTGAAGTAGTATTTTACTGGGTGACTTTCACTTGAGTCATTTTATATTAAGGTATCTTTATTTTTACTCAAGTATGACAATTGGGAACTTTTTCCACCACTGGTTATGTGCACATTTCAAGTTGAGATTCAGCCCTTAATTTAAAAAAAAAAACTGACCTACTAGATATTTTTGTTAATTATCAAAAAGTGTTAAATTGCTCTTTTGAAGTGGCACTCCAAAATCTGGCTTTAAGGGCAGTTACAACAATATTCAAATACCTCAGTGGCAGTGACATTTGCCAAGACCAATCTCTCAGATTACTTACACAAATGTTGGGGGCCCACTGTGGGTGGACACAGATTGACTAGAGCTGCTTTAAAGGGATACTTTGGGATGTTGGCAATGAGGCCTTTTAGCTACTTCTCCAGAGTCAGATGAACTCGTGGCTAAAAATGTTATGCATCCGTATCCAGTATGAAGGAAGTTAGAGGTAGCGTTGCTAGCATGCTAACAGATACCCATAGACTTCCAGTGTCCACTCACCTGTTGTCTGTTGTTGGGGGTGTAGGGGAGCAGTGTGGACACGTGGAACATCAGCTCATAGTCTTTGTAAGTAGTGTAGAGAGAATGTGTTCCAGTGGAATCCGCTGTAACACCCAAACAAAGAATTTAGGTCAGAGCAGCTCAGACAGAGACATTCTAAACAATAGAATTGAAAAGAATGTAATACTGCAGTCTCCGGAAACAAATGATCTGCAATAAGATCATTGTATTCTGCAACAATAATCCTATGGTATTGCCAGAGACAGACTGGAACCAGAAATGAGCATTTCTAACATTTCCAGCACAAGGGCCCATTTGTTTTCGAGAGGCCCCCCATTATTAGTCAAATAACGATAATACCGCGCAAATGATTTCTTTAAACAAATGTACACAGGACCACTGGGCTGACAGACCTGCCTATCTTGCATTTGCCTGAAATGCCCTATGGCCAGTCTATTTCTGGGTATTTCTAAATGACCAGTTCTCTTTCCCTAGAGCTCAGAAACGACACTGGCCCTTGTTCCTGTATAGGTGGCTTTATATGAACGCTGGGCAGATTGCGTGTTATGTCTAGGAATCAGGATTGACAGACGGACACAGCTTTAAGATGGCATAAAATCTTGATTGCTGTAACTGAATTTCAGACCTCCAGAATAATCAAAAAACAGTGATCTGAATGATTTCCCCAAGAGCATTACGCAAGATACTGCTTAGAACTGAAAAGCAAATAAAACCAACAGGGTACATATGACAATACATGTATAGAGAGTGTTGCTATGGTTTAGATAGAAAGACCAACCCGGGTTTATTCACAGACAAAAAGTCAAATCAAGCTTTATTTATACAGCTCATTTCAGACATGGAATGCAATAAAATGTGCTTCACAGGGCTGAGCTGAAATATTTACTACACAACAAACATAAGAATAAAAACTAAAAAGAGTGACAAAAACTGAATGACTAAAAAGCACCCGAAGGAAAAGCAAAGCTAAAAAGATATGTTTTAAGATCTCTTATACAGTTGAAGTCGGAAGTTTACATACACTTAGGTTGGAGTCATTAAAATTAGTTTTTCAACCACTCCACAAATTTCTTGTTAACATACTATATTTTTGGCAAGTCGGTTAGGACATCTACTTCGTGCATGATACAAGTAATTTTTCCAACAATTGTTTACAGATAGATTATTTCACTTATAATTCACAATTCCAGTGGGTCAGAAGTTTACATACACTAAGTTGACTGTGCCTTTAAACGCTTGGAAAATTTCATAAAACGACGTCATGGCTTTCGAAGCTTCTGATAGACTAATTGACATCATTTGAGGCAATTGGAGGTCTACCTGTGGATATATTTCAAGGCCTACCTTCAAACTCAGTGCCTCTTTGCTTGACATCATGGGAAAATCTACCTCCACAAGCCTGGTTCATCCTTGGGAGCAATTTCCAAACGCCTGAAGGTACCATGTTCATCTGTACAAACAATAGTACGCAAGTATAAACACCATGGGACCACGCAGCCGTCAAACCGCTCAGGAAGGAGACGCATTCTGTCTCCTAGAGATGAATGTACTTTGGTGCAAAAAGTGATAATCAATCCAAGAACAACTGCAAAGGACCTTGTGAAGATGCTGGAGGAAATGGGTACAAAAGTATCTATATCCACTGTAAAACGATTCCTATATCGACATAACCTCAAAGGCTGCTTCGCAAGGAAGAAGTCACTGCTCCAAAACCACCATAAAAAAGCCTGACTACGGTTTGCAACTGCACATGGGGACAAAAATCGTACTTTTTGGAGAAATGTCCTCTGGTCTGATGAAACAAAAATATAACTGTTTGGCCATAATGACCATCGTTATGTTTGGATGAAAAAGCCAAAGAACACCATCCCAACCGAGAAGCATGGGGGTGGCAGCATCATGTTGTGGGGCTGCTTTGCTGCAGGAGGGACTGGTGCACTTCACAAAATAGATGGCATCATGAGGTAGGAAAATTATGTGGATATATTGAAGCATCATCTCAAGACATCAGTCAGGAAGTTAAAGCTTGGTCACAAATGGGTCTTCCAAATGGACAATGACCCCAAGCAAACTTCCAAAGTTGTGGCAAAATGGCTTAAGGACAACAAAGTCAAGGTATTGGAGTGGCCATCCCAAAGCCATGACCTCAATACTATAGAACATTTGTGGGCAGAACTGAAAAAGAGTGTGCGAGCTAGGAGGCCTACAAACCTGACTCAGTTACACCAGCTTTGTCAGGAGGAATGGGCCAAAATTCATCCAACTTATTGTGGGAAGATTGTGGAAGGCTACCTGAAACGTTTGACCAATGTTGTTATCAATGCTACCAAATACTAATGGAGTGTATGTACACTTCTGACCCACTGGGAATGCGATGAAAGAAATAAAAGCTGAAATAAATCCTTCTCTCTGCTATTATTCTGACATTTCACATTCTTAAAATAAAAAAAGTGGTAATCCTAACTGACCGAAGACAGGGAATATTTACTAGGATTAAATGTCAGGAATTGTGAAAAACTTTTAGTTTAAATGTACTTGGCTAAGGTGTATGTAAACCTCCGACTTCAACTGTAGATCACTATACATCTATATTAATGAACAAAAATGTAAACGCAACATGTAAAGTGTTAGTCCCATGTTTCATGTCTGTATTAAAGACCTTTTGTGGGGTAAAACTCATTCTTATTGGCTGGGCCTGGCTGCCCAGTGGGTGTGCCTGGCTGTCACATGAGTGGGCCTATACCCTCCAAGGCCCACCCATGGCTGCACCCCTGCCCAGTCATGTGAAATCCATAGATTAGGGCCTAATTAAATCATTTTAATTGACTGATTTCTTTATATGAACTGTAAAGCAGTAGAATCTTTGAAATTGCCTGCCTGCCTGTTTGTATCCGTATATGTACACTACTGTTCAAAAGTTTGGAGTCACTTAGAAATGTCCTTGTTTTTTAAAGAAAAGCTCTTTTTGTCCATTAAAATAACATCACATTGATCAGAAATAGTGTAGACACTATTAATGTTGTAAATGACTATTGTAGCTAGAAACGGCAGATTCTTTATGGAATATCTATGGAGGCGTACAGAGGCCCATTATCAGCAACCATCACTCCTGTGTTCCAATTGCACGTTGTGTTAGCTAATCCAAGTTTTTCATTTTAAAAGGCTAATTGATCATTAGAAAACCCTTTTGCATTTATGTTAGGACAGCTGAAAACTGTTGTTCTAATTAAAGAAGCAATAAAACTGTCCTTCTTTAGACTAGTTGAGTATCAGCATTTGTGGGTTTGATTACAGGCTCAAAATGGCCAGAAACAAAGCACTTTCTTCTGACACTCGTCAGTCTATTCTTGTTCTGAGAAATGAAGGATATTCCATGTGAGAAACTGCCAAGAAACTGAAGATGTATTTTTTTTTATTTCACCTTTATTTAACCAGGTAGGCAAGTTGAGAACAAGTTCTCATTTACAATTGCGACCTGGCCAAGATAAAGCAAAGCAGTTCGACACATACAACAACAGAGTTACACATGGAGTAAAACAAACATACAGTCAATAATACAGTAGAAAAATAAGTCTATATACAATGTGAGCAAATGAGGTGAGAAGGGAGGTAAAGGCAAAAAAGGCCATGGTGGCAAAGTAAATACAATATAGCAAGTAAAACACTGGAATGGTAGATTTGTAGTGGAAGAAAGTGCAAAGTAGAAATAATGGGGTGCAAAGGAGCAAAATAAATAAATAAATACAGTAGGGGAAGAGGGAGTTGTTTGGGCTAAATTATAGATGGGCTATGTACAGGTGCAGTGATCTGTGAGCTGCTCTGACAGCTGGTGCTTAAAGCTAGTGAGGGAGAGAAGATAAGATCTTGTACAACGCTGTGTACTACTCCCTTCACAGAACAGTGCAAACTGTCTCTAACCAGAATAGAAAGAGTGGCAGGCCCTGGTGCACAACTGAGCAAGAGGACAAGTACATTAGTGTGTCTAGTTTGAGAAACAAACGCCTCAAGTCCTCAACTGGCAGCTTCATTAAATAGTACCCGCAAAACACCAGTCTCAACGTCAACAGTGAAGAGGCGACTCTGGGATGCTGGCCTTCTAGGCAGAGTTGCTTTTTTGGGTTGCATCAGTCATGGACAGAAACTTCTGAGACACAGTATTTATGATGAACACCCGGAGGTTCACTGGTAAGCCACATTTACCTCGGGATCCATCCCAGTTGGTATTCTGTGCCCCCTCGTGTTATCTTTCTTCGGTTACACATCATTGCAATAGCAGAACAGCAGAACGGTCTGGACAGCCCTTGTTGTGTCTGGTGAGCAGTTGGTCAAGTGCTGTTGTCAGAAGAATGGAAATATCAGGGTGAACCGACGACCTGACGAACCTGCCAGGTATGTTGACTGCCTGTCGGAGGTGGAGTGTCAGAGCTCGCAGGTGTGCCTGGCATGGATTGTGACTCCATCTCGTTCTTCGCCCTCTTCAATGCGTCATTCTCCGCCAATGCTGCCTGGCTGTGGACCAATGCACCAGCTGTCGCCCGTATCTCTGCCCTCCAATAATGTTTATCTTTCTGCTGGTCTGCCTTCAATGACTCAATCTCGGTCTTCAAAGTTTGAATTTGATCCATGTGCACCTTCATCAGATGAGCAGAATGGTACCTGAGCCACCATTGATTACAGTGGCCTATGATAGAAACGGTAGATCAATTAAGAATTAAGTGACTCAATTCTAAATTAAACAAAGCGATTATTATGATTATTAAAAAAACAATATTCTGGATATGATTTCATTTTCAAATAACGTAAAATGAGTGAGAAAAAGGTAATTCTGTATAACGTAGACCGGTCGGGAGTGGCCGACAAAACATTAAATTACAACTCTAAAATCAATCAAGGATAGAGTGTGGTTGTTACACATCCAGCTGGCTGTCCTCTTTAGTCAGGCAGAATGACAGACCAGGTAGCAGCAGAGTAAGAGCAAAATAATCCTAACAAAATAAAATAAACATCTTAGTGTAACAGTTTTAGTAAGTAATACTGAAGTTGTGCACAATTATCAGTTTCTATTTAGGTTTATGGCATGCATTCATTGTCAGTTAGAGACACAGTAGGACCCAAAAGCATAATCAGTGCGCAATGAAGAGCAATGAAGTGGTGACGCAGGATACCGTACTAAACCACAAAATACCTCTAAATCCCGCAACGTAATCGCAAAACCTTTAGTGGGGCAACCACTGTACGTAGGTATTCCATTAAAAAATCACTTGTTTCCAGCTACAATAGTCATTTACAACATTAACAATGTCTACACTGTATTTCTGATCAATTTGATGTTATTTTAAAAATGGACAAAACATTTTTGCTTTTCTTTCAAAAACAAGGACATTTCTAAGTGACCCGAAACTTTTGAACGGTAGTCTGTGTGTGTGTGTGTGTGTGTGTGTGTGTGTATATAAATAAATAAATAAATAAATAAAAAGGGATACACGATATATTGATGAACATATCGGAATCGGACGATATTAGCTCAAAATGCCAACATCGGTATCGGTGTTTATTTTAACACCCGATGTGCAAACCCGATGTCAAAGCTGACGTGCATACCTATATAACGAAGGTACATGACACCACGTAAAATGTTGCGCTATACGTGTAACACAGCATTCCTAAACTAGCCCACAATGTCTGCTGTGTGGATCGAACAGTCAACAAGTCAAGCAGTCATTTTAAAGATTAACAACATTTCAGAAAGACAACTCAAAGTCAAAATCCATTAAAGCCAAGATAATGGAATTAATTGCACTTGACAAACAACCGTTCTCTGTCGTGGCTTTCGCAGACTGGTCGAGCACCGGTTCACACTACCAAGTGCGCTATTTTGCCGATGTTGCCCTACCGGAGTTACACAGTAATAGCTTCACGACATACATACTATGGAATGCCGTTTGGATCTTTGCGTGTCAAAAAAGATACAGTAGCACTGTCAAAGCTGTTCAAAAAAAGTTAGCAAACACCGGTCATGAACGATGTGTTTACAATCCCGCGTTGGTAATAAAGCATCATTTGTTCGACTGCAACTTCTGGGGGTAGCTAGCTTTAGCTTGGTACCTAGCTAGCACCAATACAACCAGCATGAAAACAATAAATCATTTTCATTATTATTAGCAATGATTTAGGAATCCTTGTGAGTAAGTATTAGCTAGGTAGCCACTTGTTGTTCGCCTAATGAAATTGAACTTCAGTTCATGAAAAGAAATATCTAGCCAGCTTCTTAACCCTGTTGCCCAAAGCTAATGTTATAAGCAGCCAGCTAGCTTCATCTGGCTAGTGAGGCTTGACCAGACCGGGTTATGTGTTGTGAAGCTAGCCACAATAAGGATTAGGCACAATAGTAGAATTTGCGGTTTGCCTTCAAAATAAAATAATGTAACTGACAGTGATGTAAATGAATACAAATAGTAGAATGATGCAAAAATATATATTTTGAAGGTTAACCGTAAAGTCCACTCGTGGCTAAACCTTAGTGGCTAATCCTTATTGTGGCTAGCTTCACATAAGCGTCATATAAGATCTGTCTTATAAATTAGGGTTATTTTAGATGATGACACCTAGCAATATAGTTAGCTAGCTACTGAAACGGATGTCATTTTGCTATGTTTTTGGGGAAGAACATTGTTTACATCCATGCGCTAACTAGCTTTTTTTATGTCCAGCACTGTAGGTGCGCGAGACAACTTTACCAGCATCATAGCATACGTATCGATGAATCGTTGTGACATATGAAATACGAGTGATAGTCTAATCAATGTGTATAATAATTACATAAAAAAATGTATGAATGCGTTAATGGTCCCGTGTGGCTCAGTTGGTAGAGCATGGTGTTTGCAACGCCAGGGTTGTGGGTTCGATTCCCACAGGGGGCCAGTACGGAGAAGAAAAAAAATGTATGAAATGTATGCATTCACTACTGTAAGTCACTCTGGATAAGAGCATCTGCTAAATGACTAAAATGTAAAAGTTAAATTATTATGTGACGTGCAGTCATAGTCAGGTCCTGATTGGCCAACAAGCTTATTTGACACGTCAAATAGTATATTTTTTGACACGCAAAGACCCAAACAGCGTTCCATAGAAATCCTGGCTGAGAATGAAACGACTGAACAAACGAACCACGAAACAGCACAACAAGTACGTGAAAGAAATAGGTTTTGATCATGTTTTACTGGTAATGGCGACATATGTAAATGCCAACAAAATAACTTTTTGGTCAGTGTGTGTGTAACTTTTATTTAACTAGGCAAGTCAGTTAAGAACAAATTCTTATTTACAATAATTTACAATGACGGCCTAGCCCTGCCAAACCTGGACATCGCTGGGCCAATTGTGCGCCACCGAACAAGAGCTTACGGTTCTTGAACCAACTATTCTTTGTTTGGACCCGATTTTCGCCGTTATCGGGAAAGAAGTTGGCGAAAATGGGACCCCGCATCTCCAGGGTTTCGTGAACCTTAAGAAGAAGCAAAGGCTAGCTAGTATGAAATGGCTAAAATCGGTAATCGCGCCCACTTTGAACAGGCTAAAGGCAGCGAACTCCAGAACGACGATTATTGCATGCTGCAAGGGGGCATGAGGACTGCAGATGTGGCCAGGGCAATAAATTGCAATGTCCGTACTGTGAGACGCCTAAGACAGCGCAACAGGGAGACAGGACGGACAGCTGATCATCCTCAAAGTGGCAGACCACGTGTAACAACACCTGCACAGGATCGGTACATCCAAACATCACACCTGAGGGACAGGTACAGGATGGCAACAACAACTGCCCGAGTTACATTTACATTTACGTCATTTAGCAGACGCTCTTATCCAGAGCGACTTACAAATTGGTGCATTCACCTTATGATATCCAGTGGAACAACCACTTTACAATAGTACATCTATATCTTTTTTTGGGGGGGGGGGGGGGGGGGGTTAGAAGGATTACTATATCCTATCCCAGGTATTCCTTAAAGAGGTGGGGTTTCAGGTGTCTACGGAAGGTGGTGATTGACTCTGCTGTCCTGGCGTCGTGAGGGAGCTTGTTCCACCATTGGGGTGCCAGAGCAGCGAACAGTTTTGACTGGGCTGAGCGGGAACTGTGCTTCCGCAGAGGTAGGGGGGTCAGCAGGCCAGAGGTGGATGAACGCAGTGCCCTTGTTTGGGTGTAGGGCCTGATCAGAGCCTGAAGGTACGGAGGTGCTGTTCCCCTCACAGCTCCGTAGGCACGCACCATGGTCTTGTGCGTTCCTGTTACACCAGGAACGCACAATTCCTCCATCCGTGCTCAGACTGTCCGCAATAGGCTGAGAGAGGCTGGACTGAGGGCTTGTAGGCCTGTTGTAAGGCAGGTCCTCACCAGACATCACTGACAACAATGTCGCCTATGGGCACAAACCCACTGTCGCTGGACCAGACAGGACCGGCAAAAAGTGCTCTTCACTGACGAGTCGCGGTTTTGTCTCACCAGGGGTGATGGTCGGAGTCGCGTTTATCGTCGAAGGAATGAGCGTTACACCGAGGCCTGTACTCTGGAGCGGGATCGATTTGGAGGTGGAGGGTCCGTCATGGTCTGGGGCGGTGTCACAGCCTCATCGGACTGAGCTAGTTGTCATTGCAGGCCATCTCAACGCTGTGCGTTACAGGGAAGACATCCTCCTCCCTCATGTGGTACCCTTCCTGCAGGTTCATCATGACATGACCATCCAGCATGACAATGCCACCAGCCATAATGCTCGTTCTGTGCGTGATTTCCTGCAAGATAAGAATGTCAGTGTTCTGCCATGGCCAGGGAAGAGCCCGGATCTCAATCCCATTGAGCACGTCTGGGATCTGTTGGATCAGAGGGTGAGGGCTAGGGTCATTCCCCACCAGAAATGTCTGGGAACTTGCAGGTGCCTTGGTGGAAGAGTGGGGTAACATCTCACAGCAAGAACTGGGAAATCTGGTGCAGTCCACAAGGAGGAGATGCACTGCAGTACTTAATGCAGCTGGTGGCCACACCAGATACTTGTTACTTTTGATTTTGACCCCCCCTTTGTTCAGGGACACATTCCATTTCTGTTCATCACATGTCTGTGGAACTTGTTCAGTTTATGTCTCAGTTGTTGAATCTTATGTTCATACAAATATTTACACATGTTAAGTTTGCTGAAAATAAACGCAGTTGACAGTGAGAGGATGTTTCAGTTTTTGCTGAGTTTATATACACATATGGGAATCAGTACCAATCAGTCCTGGTGTTGCCAGCATCAAGCAGAAGGCAACAACAGCTCTGAAGTTGGCCAAACTCATACAGTACCTCCATAGACTTTAGTCATATCTCCATATACAGTGGCTTGGTTTTCACATTCAATGATAAACTTGTTTCAAATACTACACACTTTCAAAGCGAAGGAGAAACAAAGGGTTTGGGTGTGGCAGAACAGTTCTCTTTGGAAACAGTATTGATTGATAGGATTACCTTCCATATTTATTCCTTCGCTGCATTAGCAAAACTCTCCAAGGTATTATTTCGTTTGCACTGTTTAAAAATATTTCTGGCCATGTAACTCCTTTTTCAGTGTACAGAGAGACATGGACTTTTTTTGTAGATCTTTTGCAATCTACCACATTTTTTTAATACAGAGAAAAGGACTAACTTCCAAGTTTTCTCGTATCAAAATATATGTCATTCAAAACTGCATTATTCTTCTTTTCAGTTGGTCTGTACAAGATGATGTACAGTATGTGTCCAGCTGGGCCCTGATCCTCTAACTTACTGCACATTTATCAACCATATGATAAATCAAATGCGAATAAAACATATAAACAAATGTGTGTGTTGAGCCGTGAACACTTACTTTTGTTGTCCAGCTGGGCCCGGTACTTGGTGAAGCCCTTCAGCCTGACCCTCTGGCCCAGCAGCTCCATGAACTCCTCCAGGGAATTGCTGGCACTCTCATTGTTGTACATCTCCTCTTCGGTGCTCTGGCCCGCCTGGCAGTACATGATGCCCACCTTGTGCTGGAAGCTCAACTGGAACCACAAAGAACAATAGGGGTGGGGTTATGACATGCCAATGTCGGCCCAATATCTTTTTATTCCATGCTAATGGGTGGAAGAACCTTGTAATATAGGGGTGGGTTAAACAGACACCTAATGTCTGTTTATTATACAATAATATATTTTTTTTCATCTCAATTCAAATCTCATAAGGTAACTGGCATAACGCTTGTGAAACATTTCTCAAAATGTTTGGGCTCATGACCAAATTATAGCAGGTGCTATTTTTCATAAGACACGTTATTTCAGCGCAACACTGAGATGGGACATACAGTTTCCAACAACGCATTCCTCTTTATCTACACTCGATTGAAATGCTCTGTAGTGTCAGAGACGATTGCCGGCGCCGGTGTACGGTGTCAAATTGGACTGAAACGCCCATGTAAGAACTCAGGGAGGAAGGGCTTTTTCAAGAGTTTTACCAGCCCAGTGGATTTTATCTCCTGCTATCAACGCCTATTACCTGACACCCGGTGCTGAGATTGTTCATTTTGATAGCTAGTGCGGAGCGGACACACAAAAAAGAGGAAGTAATTACAGTGCGAGTGGCCCTCAGACCACACCTAACTGTTGGTCCTGAATCATTTAATAATCTTAGAAATGCTATAGGATGAAACGTTTTTTTTGTGTGTGGGGGAGGTTTGGGGTGTGCGATGCGTGTGTGCAAGACCAGGATCAGTAGACCCTTGTGAAACAAAAGACAGCGGGGGTGCCCACTGCTCACAGCTAGGCAACATGACGAGACGAGAGGTCAAAAGAAAAATTTATTAAAATCTTGAAAAGTCTCAATTTGCTTGGCTGGCCTCTTCTCATCTCTCGTAACACAGGAAATAAAGGGGCTCGTCTCCTGGTGCCACTGCGGCAGTTGTCGTGGCAACACTGCAAAAATTCTGTAGGAGGCGAGGCCATATTGTTTTGGATAAGGGGAACGGAAGCTGTGCCGCCTTAGTAAATGATTCACACTTGAGGGGGATGGGGGAAGTACTGCTGGTAAAGCGACGTTAGATTGCCATTGATTGTTGTCTTCACTACGCATCTCCACGGTTGCTTAACGAGTAGCTAAAACAATAAGAGCATTCCAGTCCTACTTACAGTAGATATAACCGGTGAAAGCTTATTACGATATTATGAATATCACATCCATGAAATGTAATGTAATTAAACTTAATTGAATTAAGGAACATGTAATTAAACTTAAATCGAATTGAGGAATAAGAGATGTGACCGCTAGATATTAACAGAGGTCAAGATTCCCCCTCCTCGTCTCTCGCCAGCCTTGCTCTCCAATAGATTTACAAACCACCCGCCACTTTCCCCAAATGAAAGAGGCTTGTATGAAACTTGATCTCATCAATACTCTTATTGCACACTGATGCCATTTCTCCCCCTGCTGTTACATGCTTTAGGATTCGATCTGTCTCGATGCATGTCTCTGGTTACCCAGATATCCAGTTACACGGCAATACCGCTTATTGTTTTCCCCCTGTCCAGAGTTGAGTGAAGCAATCAACATCGGCAGTGTAATTCCTTGTTGTAGGCGGAAATACATAGAAATGTCCTTGTTTTCCATGAAAACATACATGAAATGAGTTGCAAAATGAATAGGAAATATAGTCAAGACGTTGACAAGGTTATAAATAATATTTTTTTTATTTAAATAATAATTGTGTCCTTCAAACTTTGCTTTCGCCAAAGAATCCTCAATTTTCAGCAATTACAGCATTGCAGACCTAAGACATTCTAGTTGTCAATTTGTTGAGGTAATCTGAAGAGATTTCACCCCATGCTTCCTGAAGCACCTCCCACAAATTGGATTGGCTTGATTGGTCAAGTTGCTCCCACAACAGCTCAATAGGGTTGAGATCTAGTGACTGTGCTGGCCACTCCATTATAGACAGAATACCAGCTGACTGCTTCTTCCCTAAATATTTATTGCATAGTTTGAAGCTGTGCGTTGGGTCATTGTCCTGTTGTAGGAGGAAATTGGCTCCAATTAAACGCCGATCACAGGGGATGGCATGGCGTTGAAAAATTGATTGATAGCCTTCCTTCTTCAAGATCTCTTTTACCCTGTACAAATCTCCCACTTTACCACCACCAAAACACCCCCAGACAATCACATTGCCCCCACCATGCTTGACAGATGGCGTCAAGCACTCCTCCAGCATCTTTTCATTTTTTCCGCGTCTCACGAATGTTGTTCTTTGTGATCCGAACACCACAAACTTAGATTCGTCTGTCCATAACACTTTTTTTCAATCTTCCTCTGTCCAGTGTGTGTGTTCTTTTGCCCACCTTAATCTTTTATTTTAATTGGCCAGTCTGAGATATGGCTTTTTCTTCAGAACTCTGCCTAGGATGCCAGCATCCCAGAGTCACCTCTTCACTGTTGACGTTGAGACTGGTGTTTTGCGGGTACTATTTAATGAAGCTGCCAGTTGACAAATTGCGAGGGGTCAGTTTCTCAAACTAGACACTAATGTTCTTGCCCAGTTGTGCACTGGGGCCTGGAACTCTTTCTATTCTGGTTAGAGCCAGTTTGCGCTGTTCTGTGAAGGGAGTAGTACACAGCGTTGGACGAGATCTTCAGTTTCTTGGCAATTTCTCGCATGGAATAGCATTCATTTCTCAGAACAAGAATAGACTGACGAGTTTCGGAATAAAGTTATATGTTTCTGGCTATTTTGAGCCTGTAATCGAACCCACAAATGCTGATGCTCCAGATACTCAACTAGTCTAAAGGACAGTTCTATTGCTTCTTTAAAATCAGCACTACAGTTTTCAGCTGTGCTAACATAATTGCAAAAGGGTTTTCTAATGATCAACTAGCCTTTTAAAATGATAAACGTGGATTAGCTAACACAACGTGCCATTGGAACACAGGAGTGATGGTTGCTGATAATGGGCCTCTGTACGCTTACGTAGAAATTCCATAAAATAATGAGCAGTTTCCAGCTACAATAGTCATAGTCAACACCGTATTTCTGATCAATTTGATGTTATTTTAAATGGACAAAAAAATAGTGATTTTCTTTCAAAAACAAGGAAACTTCTAAGTGACCCAAACTTTTGATTGGTAGTACACACACACTTTGAAAATATGGAGTAGGTTTATTACCTTTTTAGATCATTTAAGCCAGCAAAATGAAGACTGTGCAAGAGGTGTGGAGACTTTCACTAGTGACTGTATGTCTATGGTCACTCACCCCCTGTTGGTCCAGCTTGAGGAGCTGCTCAGGGACCTTGGGCGAGCTGGTGGCCAGCCTGAGACACTGGATGTTTAGCTCTGGGACCACATACTCCAGCACCTCCTTCAGCGGTAGGCCCCTGGCCATGCCATGCTTAGCGGTAGAGGGCACGGCGTCTTCCAGGATGGCCCCTCGGAGAGTGGTGAGCTGGGGAGGACAGAGAGAGAGGCTGGAGGTTAGCTGGGTGTGTAGCCCTGACGGTTGAGATGAATTTTGAGTAACAATTTATAAACTCATGAATAAAGTTGCAAATTATAAGTAAGTATAAATTATAAATAACTGTTTCATTATTTGCAAAGTTGAAACCCCTAGAGTCTATTGTTGCACCGGTGCATCAAAATCCTTCAGTTTAAGCTAGAGCTGCGTCTCAATCCACCGTATCACCTATGTCACCCTTCCACATCTGCGTGGAAAGTGGCAGATCTACAGAGCTGTTTGTCAAACCAGGAGACATCCCGAAAATCGGTCTTCTCCGTCTCTAGCATCCAAACAGTTTGTCACAGGACTCATTTGAAGTTGGTAACGCTAATGTACTAACGTTTGTCTGTAGTGTTCCGAACCGTTTGGGCTACATACCACTGTAGAAAGGGGAGACTAACGAACGTGATGGTGTTCTCAATTTTGACCTACGACCCTCACAAGTGTCACAGGATTTGTCTAAATGTAACCATTACAAATTAATGGAAGTACGGAGGTCGTTCTGTGCAAAAAAATATTTCCTGAGCGTTCTTATATCTCCTAGATAAAAGACAGACACTTCAAAACCTTATGATCCATTTTTTATTGTATTTTTGCCCATTTATGAATGTGTAATTCAATGCGTTTCCATGGGTTACAATAGTAAAGGTTGATCCACGGTATGACCTTCTTAAAACAATTCCATACGGCAGCTTAGAAGCCCCTGACTTAAGAATTGAGCACTTATAGGCATTACAATCATTACAATTCATAAGGATTTAGTTACACTTCATGAATAACTTTCAATGTTGTAAGCATTTAATAAAGGCTCATTCGTGAAAGTTGTTATTAAGGGTTCAAATTTTGTGCGGATGTCAGAATCTTTTCTGCACCCATGTTTCAAGAGCAACATGATCCTAAATAATGTTTGTAACACATTAAGTGAGTGGGAGTCATTTAAGTGTTTGACTATCTTTAGTAATGTAGCTATGATGTTATTAAAGAAGTATTGCGTTTTTTGGGGGGAAATGCTTACAAATTATGAATAATATAAAAAAGTAAACTACATCAGGAAGAAAACGTAAAAGGCAAATTACTGTAATATATAAGAAACGTGAGTGATATATGGAGTAGTAAACTAGGATACTTGTGATGAAAAGAGAGTGCCTCCCCAAAGAGCTTAAATTTCCCGCTGCATGAAGTTAACCCAGTGGACTGGGAGAAAGACTAAGTTTAAGAGACGTTTAAGTTAGGGAATTAGCTTTTAGTAAAACTAAATAGATTAGCATTAGCGTGTCATAAGAAGTGCAACCACAAACTCCCCACTTACAGTGTCTCATGGGAGAACTAACATATCGTGGGACCAAACTTTCCCTTTAAGAGTTTAACTTCCATTAACTTGTCAGATTAAAAGTTGTTTAATGTCCCATTGGTTTGATCATACAAAAAGTCTGCTCATCTAGTTCACTGTGTATCGTCTCAGAACAGATGTACCTTTTGATTACGTTGCGATTATCTAGAGTTGTCACGTCCTGACCCTGGTATGAGGTCATTTTTCCCTAGTAGATTGGTCAGGGTGTGACAGGGGGGGTGTTTTGTCTATGTGTTTTGTTTTTCTATTTTCTGTTTTCTATGGGTTGTCTAGAGTTTCATTCTATGTTGTCATTTTCTATGTTGTGGCCAGGTATGGTTTCAAATCAGAGGCAGCTGTCTATTGTTGTCTCTGATTGGAAGCCATACTTAGGCAGCCTGTTTTTCATGGGGTTTTACGGGTGGTTGTTTCCGTTTAGTCTAGTGTACCTGACGGGACTGTTTTTGGTCGTTTTGTTATTTTTGTTGTTTAAGTGTATTCATTAAAGTCAAAGAATGAGCACTATACACGCTGCGCCTTGGTCTCCATTCAACGACCCCTATGACAAGAGTTGAACTTGGGGGTTCTGTGAAACTACTTGGTTTAGTTTGAATTCAATTTAGAGGCATTTTCTATTTCACACCATTTGTTGTGATATAATTAATTGATTATTCAGTATGTATGAAGGTATGACAATATTCTACGACTTCAGAATTCAGCATAGTCAGCAATGTGAGAGTCCACAGTAAGAACCTGTGTACATCGTACAGCCTTAAGTGACATCTACCCTTTTCAATTATTTACCTCGCTAGTCCGGAAGGTGACCCGGTAGTTGTACTGTGCTCCCTCCTTTCCCTCATCCAGCTTTTCCCGGCGGATACTGACCGCCACGGGGCCCAAGTTCTCATCCGTGCCAAAGTAGTTCTGGTGATCTGAGGGTAAACGGTGAACGACGGTACAACACAACGTTAACTGTGGTTTGGATTATGATAACATAAGAAATCTTTATTTTCAATTCACATAAAATTAAAAATGTGGCTTTGCCACTCTGGCTTACAGGTCAAATGTAAAAAAAAAAAAAAGAAAAAAAAAAAGATTTCCAACAAACACTGTTCAACTTAACATGATTTGGCTTTTAATTAGATGTTCCTTTGCATTCCTTAAACTCAATGAATAGGGCCAACACATCATAGATTTATAACACTAGCAAAGCCAGAAAAGTAGATCAAATTCACCAAATAGATGGACCCACCGACATTGCTAACCCATAAAGAGATAAGCCTTCACCTAGTGTATCAATACATCAATGAGTAGACAGATACAATTCATGTAGTAATGCTCCCTTTACAGATTAATTGACACGTAGGCATATGACCTTGTAGGGTTGGAAAAGACAGGCAACTACAGACTCATTTCAATAAAACCTGCACGGACTGAAACCCACACTGCCCGAAATCTGCACTGTAGGAAAAACAGTCTTTGTAGTTCCATTAACTTCAGTACGGGTTTCATTAAATTCATCCATAAGATGAAGTGCATAACAATAAACATAAGTGGAAAGTAGAAAGTGTTGAAAGGGTAAATAAAGGAGAGGACCAGGGGTGTCAATTTTACCCCGGGGGCCACATTCGTATTTCAACGAGGTCCGGCAGGCCGCACCGGAAATGTGTTCTATTTCCTCTGTGTCAAAATTTACTCCCTGACTGTCTAGCTTTAACTTATGTGATTATTAGCAAGCTGGACAAAGTCAAGAAAATGCATAAATGTAGGCTCATTAACATTTCTACACAGTTGCGATGTGGTTTTAGTCATTTAGTCAAGTACATATATGTGAATGTATATATGTATGTATACACACATATACATACATGTATATACGTATGTATGTATGTATGTATATACATACACATATATGTATGTATGTATATACATACACATATATGTATGTATGTATGTATGTATGTATGTATGTATATACATGACACACACACACACACACACACACACACACACACACACACACACACACACACACACACACACACACACACACACACACACACACACACACACACACACACACACACACACACACACACACACACACACACACACACACACACACACACACATATATATACTGCTCAAAAAAATAAAGGGAACACTTAAACAACACAATGTAACTCCAAGTCAATCACACTTCTGTGAAATCAAACTGTCCACTTAGGAAGCAACACTGATTGACAATAAATTTCACATGCTGTTGTGCAAATGGAATAGACAACAGGTGGAAATTATAGGCAATAAGCAAGACACCCCCAATA
This sequence comes from Salmo salar, assembly GCF_965601325.2. Classification (NCBI taxonomy): domain Eukaryota; kingdom Metazoa; phylum Chordata; class Actinopteri; order Salmoniformes; family Salmonidae; genus Salmo; species Salmo salar. The sequence goes on along the minus strand of NC_138292.1, from coordinate 51,807,377 downwards.
AAGGAGTGGTTCAGCAGGTGACCACAGACCACTTCTCAGTTCCTATGCTTCCTGGCTGATGTTTTGGTCACTTTTGAATGCTGGCGGTGCTTTCACTCTAGTGGTAGCATGAGACGGAGTCTACAACCCACACAAGTGGCTCAGGTAGTGCAGCTCATCCAGGATGGCACATCAATGCGAGCTGTGGCAAGAAGGTTTGCTGTGTCTGTCAGCGTAGTGTCCAGAGCATGGAGGCGCTACCAGGAGACAGGCCAGTACATCAGGAGACGTGGAGGAGGCCGTAGGAGGGCAACAACCCAGCAGCAGGACCGCTACCTCCGCCTTTGTGCAAGAAGGAGCAGGAGGAGCACTGCCAGAGCCCTGCAAAATGACCTCCAGCAGGCCACAAATGTGCATGTGTCTGCTCAAACGGTCAAAAACAGACTCCATGAGGGTGGTATGAGGGCCCGACGTCCACAGGTGGGGGTTGTGCTTACAGCCCAACACCGTGCAGGACGTTTGGCATTTGCCAGAGAACACCAAGATTGGCAAATTCGCCACTGGCGCCCTGTGCTCTTCACAGATGAAAGCAGGTTCACACTGAGCACGTGACAGACGTGACAGAGTCTGGAGACGCCGTGGAGAACGTTCTGCTGCCTGCAACATCCTCCAGCATGACCGGTTTGGCGGTGGGTCAGTCATGGTGTGGGGTGGCATTTCTTTGGGGGGCCGCACAGCCCTCCATGTGCTCGCCAGAGGTAGCCTGACTGCCATTAGGTACCGAGATGAGATCCTCAGACCCCTTGTGAGACCATATGCTGGTGCGGTTGGCCTTGGGTTCCTCCTAATGCAAGACAATGCTAGACCTCATGTGGCTGGAGAGTGTCAGCAGTTCCTGCAAGAGTAAGGCATTGATGCTGTGGACTGGCCCGCCCGTTCCCCAGACCTGAATCCAATTGAGCACATCTGGGACATCATGTCTCGCTCCATCCACCAACGCCACGTTGCACCACAGACTGTCCAGGAGTTGGCGGATGCTTTAGTCCAGGTCTGGGAGGAGATCCCTCAGGAGACCATCCGCCACCTCATCAGGAGCATGCCCAGGCATTGTAGGGAGGTCATACAGGCACGTGGAGGCCACACACACTACTGAGCCTCATTTTGACTTGTTTTAAGGACATTACATCAAAGTTGGATCAGCCTGTAGTGTGGTTTTCCACTTTCATTTTGAGTGTGACTCCAAATCCAGACCTCCATGGGTTGATAAATTGGATTTCCATTGATTATTTTTGTGTGATTTTGTTGTCAGCACATTCAACTATGTAAAGAAAAAAGTATTTAATAAGATGATTTCTTTCATTCAGATCTAGGATGTGTTGTTTAAGTGTTCCCTTTATTTTTTTGAGCATATATATATATATATATATATACACACACACATACATATATACATATATATACACATACATATATATATATATATATACATACATATACATACATACACACACACATATATATACATACACATACATATGTATATATGTATGTGTATATATATACACACACACACACACACACACACACACACACACACACATATATATATACATATATATACACATACATATATATATATATACATACATATACACACACATATATATACATACACATACATATGTATATATGTATGTGTATATATATATACACACACACACACACACATACATATATATACACACATACACACATATATATACACACACACACACATATACATATATACACACATATATACACATACATACATATACACATATATACATACATACACACACACACACACACACACATATATACATACACACACACACACACACACACACACACACACACACACACACACACACACACACACACACACACACACACACACACACATATATATTATAAACAAAAGTATGTGGACGAATCTTCAAATTAGTGGATTCGACCATTTCAGCCAGACCCATTGCTGACACGAGTAAAAATCAAGCACACAGCCATGCAATCTCCATAGACAAGCTTTGGCAGTAGAATGAAGAGCTCAGTGACTTTCAACATGGCACCGTCATAGGATGCCACCTTTACAACAAGTCAGTTCATCAAATGTCTGTCCTGCTAGAGCTGCCCCGGTCAACTGTAAGTGCTGTTATTGTGAAGTGGAAACATCTAGGAGCATCAACGGCTCAGCCGCGAAGTGGTAGGCCACACAAGCTCACAATGAATTGGAACATCGACGGTGAGCCAGACCTAAATCACCCAACATCAGTGCCCAACCTCACTAATGCTCGTGGTTGAATGGAAGTCCCTGCAGCAATGTTCCAACATCTAGTGGAAAGCCTTCCCAAAAGAGTGTTACAGCAGCATTGTAAGATGTTTGACGAGCAGGTGTCCACATACTTTTGGTCATGTAGTGTATATAGAGTTTGTTTTCCCACAACAACAAAAATCCCAAAAGAGCTTCAATGGTCTATATTATTTAAAAATTATACAGCGCATTCGAAAAGTATTCAGACCTTGACATTTTCCACATTTTGTTACGTTACAGCCTTAATCTAAAATTGATTAAATAAAAAATGTCCCTCAATCTGGGGTGGCAGGTAGCCTAGTGGTTAGAGCATTGGAATAGTAACCAAAAGGTTGCAAGACTCTTCCTAGAGCTGGCCGCCCGGCCAAACTGAGCAATCGGGGGAGAAGGGCCTTGGTCAGGGAGGTGACCAAGAACCCGATGCTCACTCTGACAGAGCTCCTCTGTGAAAGTGGGAGAACCTTTCAGAAGGACAACCATCTCTGCAGCACACCACCAATCAGGCATTGTTATCAAAGATCCCGCCATGTCGAATAAACAATTTATCCGTCTGCCTTTCTAAAATAATAACGAAACTTCCTGTTAATTTCATCATAGCTGTCGTGATTTTTATACGGTATGACTTTACTCGCATGAAAACTGTGGATGGAAACATGGTTATGAGTAGTATGACTACACCAAGATGTTGATACAGACAAGTACGGATCACAGATCATAAGGTCTTACAGGAGGCATGTAAAGGTCTAAAAAGGGCCTGAAATGGCCACTCTCATCATGATTTTTTCATGATTGTGATACAAATGTAAAATGCATGTCAAACATTCTTCCTCCCAACGAAGTTTGTGAGAATTGCCAGAACAATCTGAGACACCAAAAATATTTTACACCTACGCTGAAGTGGAATCGCCCATCTTCAAGTTTAGCAACATCTTGGGTTTGATGTGGATATTGATATGGCTAATATAAATGTATTTTCAACCTATGGATACTGACAAAATGTAAAGGGAAAAACTAATGCGCTGCATTGCGGCGGTGACTCAACGGTGACTATCGTCAGCTCAGGCAATGTCAATCACTGACATATAAGCGACATTTAAGTGCCCAGAAGTTATGGTCAACAAACAAGCTACAATTATGCCATCCAAAAAGCAGAGTGGAAAATTGCAGATTTTACATGTACCTGCAATCTCAGGTAAATGCTTTCCTCATTCAATGAGCAGGTCATAGATTTTCAGCAACGCTCACATTTAGCTACACACGGCCAGATTCTATGGCGTGTCTGCAAACGTTGTGCATTTGAAAACACTGCAAAGCACATCGTAAATGAACTTCAAAAACCCCATCTGGCTCTTTCTTTAAGTTGCTAGAGTACATTATAGTAAGAAAACAATTTAGTATTAGGAGGTAATCAATGCCTCTCTTACCTTTATTGTAAAAGTACTTGTGGTAGTAGTAGGCCCCCTGGTCAATGTGTTCGATTATATAGCGCTTGTACATGTCCCTGTGGAAAGCCTGGCTCTCCCTTGGCACCTCGAGCACTGACACCCCTGCGTTGGTGCACCGGGTGCTGAGTGATGATTCCACAGAGTAGCCTTGTCCTCCACCCCCATAATTAGCAGCATAGTCTCCGCTCCCATAGCTGGCGCTGCTGGCTTTGCTCAGGGCCACCTTCCTCTCGCCCTCGCCACCAGTCTCGTTACGGAAGTACGGGCAGCTGAGCACCAGGGTATTGCTCTTCCCATCCCCTTCATCTGCGTCCATGCTGGCCTTGTGGCCCAGGTCCTCGCAGCTGCCTACGGGTGACTCACAAATGGGCATGGGCGTGGCACTGTCTCCCAGCCCAGGAGCCGGCGCCTGGCACTGAGAGGCGGCCGATGCCCCAGTGGTAGTGTTCTTCCTGCGACCCAGGTCGGCGCGGTTGGCCACCGCCTCGCTGATGTTGAAGAGGACGCTCTGCACGTCGTAGTGGGCGAAGCACTTCTGGAAGCTCAGGGGCCTTCCGAAGCGCCCTCCGTCCTCCTGGTCCAGGTACTCGCCCTCGCTCTTCACATTCCGCAGCCTCCGGAAGATGGAGGTGTCGGCCTTCTCCGCCTTCATGCGTTGGATGAAGGACTTCTCCCGCTCACGGCTGTAGAGCAGGGAGCTGTCCACGTAGTCGTAGCCCGGGATGCAGACAATGTCACCTCGCGCGATCTGGGCGGCCGTCTGTAGGCTGGGTGACAGGGTGGTGTTGAGACGCAGCAGCTCCGGGAAACTCTGTGGAGGAGGCACGCTGGGTTGGTCCGAGCGGTCCTCCATGTGGTAACCCCTCAGGGTTCCCACAAAGCCTTTGCTGGCGCCGGACAGACTCTGCTTGTCGAGAGAGGACGTGCTGCCATACTCACGGCGCAAGGTGGCCCCAGTGTTGGGGTTGATGGTGGTGTGATCCAAGTCCTCGGCGCCGATGTCACTAATGGTGACCTCGCTGTTGCTCCTCTTGATCCCAGGGAAGCCCTTCATGGGGGAGTGGCTCAGGAGGTCACACAGCGGATACTTGGTCTCTGGGAACTCGGCACTGAGCAACTCCTGGTTCTTTTGGAGGATGACCTCTGTGCTAAGATTTGACGGTCCCTTCTGGAAGGTCGGCACCAGGCTGTCATAGCGGGGTGGAGGTTGTGACTCCCAGCCGTCCTGTCGCTGGGGCCAGTCCGACACCCTCGCCCGGACACCCATCTTGGGCATGGCTGGCGTTCCTTGCACGTTGGCATTTGGAGGTCCCATGGGCCCCTTTAACGCTTGGAGTTTCTTGTTGAACGGGTTATCCGACTGCATCAAATGATTGGAGTCCTTTGGTTCGCCAGCTACTCCAGCAAGATTCGCTACTTCCTCAGTCCAGAGGCTAGGCGCATTCATATCCTGTGTACAGGTACCTTACAGTCGCAAATTTCATGACTGGTTTCCAATACAAGCTATTTGCTCTGGAAACTGCAATCAGGTAGTACTAGGCAAAAACCCAAATCTGGGGTTTCACTTCGCCAGGTCCATAATCCATAGAAAATGTTTAGCTTGACAGATCTGCTTGAGTCTCTGAAGGACAGTGCAGCATAGAAGGTGAAGATCCTTTCCTGGTCCACATCAAGCCAATGACCGACACATGGTGATCCTTTGTGGATTCAGATCTTAAAAAGTGAGAAACATAACATGGTTAATTTCATTCAATTATAACATCAAAATAAAAACAGATCTAAAATTGCATTTCAACAATTTGTACAATGGCCTAAACACAATGAACATCAATTGTCATAGCTATTTCAGTTTAATCAATTGGACCGAGGGCCTACAAACAATGTCCATGTACCAATATTAGGACAAAAGACACATGTATTGCTTTGATGGGGGTTTTGGCAGCTTTTAACACATTGGGAATGGTGTGGCTGAAAGATTAAAGGCCTTTTCAAGTTCAAAGGCTCATTTGCAATCATTTCGAATTAATTATTTCATGTCTCTAGGTGCTGCAAGCTACATGGCTGTAAATGGCCCACAACCTTGTTGAATTAGAAAGACGTATTGCAGTTATCTGATCTGTATTAATGTAACATGCCACACAGCCTATGCAAAAACAAATAATGCCTCCTAGGTCTTACAGAAGGGTAACAATGTCATATGATATGAATCATCCTATCACTCTCAAAGTCAACTGTTTATTACACTGCCTCTGGACTGTGGAGTCATTAAAACGTTGAAGTTGTGGAGGGCAGGATGTCGGATAACAGCATAAAACTGCCAACATTAACCAGTATTTGGTTAGTCATCTTGGAATGTGATTAACCGGGTAAACGTGACCAACATTTCAACCTTCCTGATAAGTACTGTATGCATTTCAAAGTGATACTAATTAGAAATGAAAACATTACTGTGGAATTGCCCTTGTTAAAAATTGTAAAAACTGTGGAGGGGGTATGTTAAGGTAGTTACATTATTCAGAGGAATTATTTCAAAACAGGCTACAATGTTAGTGAACAAGGAGAAATATATATCCGTACCAGATTTGAATATCCATAATTCACCATCTCCTATAGTAAACATCAACAGATTTAACACCAGGGGGTATATTAATACCATGTTGGAAAATACCAGTCTAAATATGTCCCAAATGGCACCCTATTCCCTACATAGTCCCGGGTCAAAAGCAGTGCACGATCTTTAGATAGGCCCCAAAACGTTGACCAAACGGAATAGTCCCCCTACCCGTTGAGGATAAACACAGGCCTTATCCTTTCATCTGTGTCTCTTGCCTCATTGTATCGAATGTTGAATGGTTCTAATTGGATGCTCATTTGAACTTTAAAAGGTTACCTTAGTGTAAATAAACGTAAATAAACAAAGAGTATGATAACTAGAATAAAGTAACATCTTGTTGTTTTTTAAAAATGTGTTATAGGATACTTTTGAAAGTGCCACATCCATTCAAACTCCATGGACCTTTACTGACTAGTTTATAAAATCAACACTCCCAGACAGATTGTTGCGCATTAATCAGTGTAGAAACACCTCTAACCTCTCGGGTAGGGGGCAGTATTTGCACGGCCGGATAAAAAACGTACCCGATTTAATCTGGTTATTACTACTGCCCAGAAACTAGAATATGCATATAATTGTTTGATTTGGATAGAAAACACCCTAAAGTTTCTAAAACTGTTTGAATGGTGTCTGTGAGGATAACAGAACTCATATGGCAGGCAAAAACCTGAGAAGATTCCAAAAAGGAAGTGCCCTCTCTGACCATTTCTTGGCCTTCTACACTCTTTATTGAAAACTGAGGATCTCTGCTGTAACGTGACACTTCCTACGGCTCCCATAGGCTCTCAGAAGGCGGCAGAACGTTGAATGATGACTTTGCAGCCCATTGCTGAAAAACGGTCGATCTGAGAACAATGAGGCTGGCGCACGCGTGCACGAGAAGAGTCCATTTTAGATTTTTAGTCTTTGAACGAAAACAGGGTTTCCCGGTCGGAATATTATCACTTTTTTACGAGAAGAATCACATAATTTATTTTAAACAGCGTTTGACATGCTTCGAAGTACGGTAATGGAATATTTAGAATTTCTTTGGTCACGATACGCGCCGGCGCGTCACCCTTCGTTACCCTTCGGATAGTGTCTTGAACGCACGAACAAAACAGAGGATATTTGAACATAACTATGGATTATTTTGAACCAAACCAACATTTGTTATTGAAGTAGAAGTCCTGGGAGTGCATTCTGACGAAGAACAGCAAAGGTAATCCAATTTTTCTTATAGTAAATCTGAGTTTGGTGAGGGCCAAACTTGGTGGGTGTCAAAATAGCTAGCCCGTGATGGCGAGCTATCTACTCAGAATATTGCAAAATGTGCTTTTACCGAAAAGCTATTTTAAAATTGGACATAGCGATTGCATAAAGGAGTTCTGTATCTATAATTCTTAAAATAATTGTTATGTTTTTTGTGAACGTTTATCGTGAGTAATTTAGTAAATTCACCGGAAGTTTGCGGTGGGTATGCTAGTTCTGAATGTCACATGCTAATGTAAAAAGCAGTTTTTTGATATAAATATGAACTTGATTGAATCAAAACATGCATGTCTTGTATAACATAATGTCCTAGGAGTGTCATCTGATGAAGATCATCAAAGGTTAGTGCTGCATTTAGCTGTGGTTTGGGTTTATGTGACATTATACGCTAGCTTGAAAAATGGGTGTCTGATTATTTCTGGCTGGGTACTCTGCTGACATAATCTAATGTTTTGCTTTCGTTTTAAAGCCTTTTTGAAAATGTGGTTAGATTAACGAGAGTCTTGTCTTTAAAATGGTGTAAAATAGTCTTATGTTTGAGAAATTGAAGTAATAGCATTTCTAAGGTATTTGAATATCGCGCCATGGGATTCCACTGGCTGTTGAGTAGGTGGGACGATTTTGTCCCACATACCCTAGAGAGGCTAACAGACGGCTGTTTAAAACGAGCATTAAGTATTCATAACATCAAGGTGTAAGAGTTATTTGCAATCACTAGAGGCAGCCGAGCTATGATTCGACACGGAACACTGAGGGGGCCCAAGACGGAACAACCGATGCCATCCACCCCCAATGATACCCTACTCCATTATTAAAAACATCTTAATAAAATGAGGAGGAGATAAAATGAGAAAAGAGCCCTCATTAAATGCATGGCCTTAATGTCCGACTGCTTGAGAGCAAACAGATCATGAAAGCGTGAGATGAAATCAGCTTGTGACATACTTTCTTCCCTTTCAGTACTCGTCAGGAATCTTCTGAAAGGTTCCTGCCTCGGCAAAAGAAGACAACTTTGGTTCTAAGGCTTGAGTCAGTTATCTGATCTACAAAGCCGAATTAAGTGGATATGGTTTAAAACTACAATTTCATACTGCTTTACATATCAGTATGTATACTTCCTATTGGCCATCAAAGGCCTGACTGATGCTGCAGTAGGGTCTGACTGATGCTGGAAGTTAGGACAAGCTAAAGTATGATGGTGCACTGCATCGCATGCTTGATTCTTCAATATGTCAATGTTTGTGTTGTAACTTTTCTCAAATTAAAAATACATTTAAAAAAAAGTACATACAGCACTATATTAAGCGTTATAGAGAGACCGATACAATTGCAATAAACACATAGTAATTATCAAGAGTCAAATAAATTGTATGAACATTGTGTTCAAGCATCAGTCAGTCCCTAGACGGTCTTTAAAATAAGACCATCTGAAAAGGAGAAAAAAAATATATAAATACAAAAACATACAAACGTGGTCACAAATGAACGGGCGACACCGTCCATCAAATGTCAGCCTGAATGTAGGCTACAGTCTCAGCACTGCTGGTTAATGACAGAACCGATGTGTGCTACAGTTGGTTCCACGAAACAGCGAGGCACACAGAGCTGGCCACTCACCCAAACATAACGCTAATCAAATGAGGGAACAGCGCAAATGTCAGGGTAGTGACATCGGAGCAACATTTGGCTGGGAGGCAGAGTAGTGTTGTTTTGGTTGAAATCTATAGAATGGACACTGTGTACCCCGACTGGGGTACAGTGAAGTGGATGTCAGTACTGGGTATTGGAATCTGTGATTTGGGTGAGTTTGAGGTAAGGCCTAACCCGTTGCTGGCTGCAGAGGTTTGTACTTGTTATGTCTGTCTGCATGGCTCAAACCCATTTGACATACTGTTACACTGAACTATAGATTTGTGTATGATCTGGACATTGTACTTGAGCTATTTTCCTATGCGATGAAGCTATTATTTGCAGTACTACAGTTCAAATTCAGTTATTCAGTGACATTTTGGAAATGCTCATGCAGTCCCCATATCATCACACTTCATTAACTACGGGAACGAGTGCAAGTGGCAATGTCCTTTGGGAACAGTGGGTACAGATTAGGAAAGGCAGATAGACCTCCACTTTGCGGTATGATGAGGTGGGCAAAAATGTTTTTTTTACAGAAAGGAGGTCAGTGAGCAGTGGAAGCTTTGCTGCCAGTTCCCAAACCCCCAGAGAGAGACAGACAACCCTATCATTCCTTTGTTCTACTTTTACAATGTGAGCTTTATCTTTACCATTAAAAATTATTCAAGAAAGTAAAACATACTGTATGTATTTTGGGGGGGGGGGGGGGGGGGGGCTGGATTATAAATCAAGATTCAAATTCACACCAAGGAATTGGCCGCAATATGCCTTGAAGCCTTCAAATCAATGGGCTCACGTGTTTCCAACTGCTGACTGGGCCCGTATCCAAACCAAGAGGCAAGAAAACAAGGGCGTCGAGCCTGCTTCCAACACCGTACATGGGTGCATCCCATTTAACTGGCAACCCACCCTGGCACTCACATAACCTCACACATCAATAAGACAGAGCTAAGATAGCAGGGTCCCCATCCATCTTCCCACTGCTTGTCTGCTTTGCCTTGTTAGGTGCACTAGCCTAAGTACCCAGGCATTCTAAGCCCCTGGAAGAACTACGAGATACTCCCAGTCACAGGCCCTAATGCCTTCCATGCCAGGGGAAGTTTCTTCAGGATTTATTCCAAGCGGAGGCAGGCAGGATGGGGGGGTACAGACGGGAATCAGTTCACATACACATTCCAGTGCGGTTCTCCGATATGCACTCCACCACGACATGAATGCGTACGTTTGATTTTTACTTCCTGAAGCAGAGACAAATCAGTGTGTGTTTACTTTAAACTGACTACTCCCTCAAGAAGGCAGGTTGGTTGGGGGGGTGGGAGAGGTTGGTCGTCCATCAAGAACACTGTTTGGCTGTTTAGTTGTGGGGCTGTAGCTAGTGAAGAGGGGCAGCGGTGGTAGTGGTAGGTGGGCCAAATGAAGGTATGGAGAAAGGTCATAAATAAACAAATAGAGAGGAAATGCAGAACATCAAGGAAGTGAACGTAAACACTATGATGGCTCTGCAGGAGCTAAATGAAAGACGGACCCCTGGGAAGGTTCCGGGGAGGCACATATGGGTGGGTTGTGGGGAGGATACTGCATCTGGACATTAACATTGGTTTTGTTATTGTGGCTATTTCCTCTTCTGCTGGTCTTTCTGTTTACTATATAAAAACAGGTCAGAGGGGTATACTACAAAGCTGGATCAATGAGTGAGCCAGCTAACTTTCCTAAATATTTTTGAAATGGGTATGGTTTAATCGACGTAAACATTTTTTTAATTTTTTTATTGTTTAACTGACTTTGTCAGACATAACATAGGTACAGCAGATCCCTTTATTGTATGGGACACTTAAAATGTGCCTTTAGAGGCCATGCAATTCAGTTCTCATCAATAAAACAAAAGCAATTTAGATCAAGAGTCGATATTAACAAAGGAAATTGAAGGACTAACAGTACAGTTAGATAGCAATAAAAACTGTACCATAGAGGCACAGAATAAGTTAGAGGAAAAACAAAAAGAAATGGAGGAACTTATTCAAGAAAGATCCAGTGTAATATATTATAAAAATAAAGCGAACTGGATGGAATATGGGGAAAAAAATGCACCAAAATCTTTTCAATCTTCAATATAGAAATGCTATACACAGAGGACCATTATTAGCATGTTTTAACCACTCCTATATAATGGTAGATTATCGGACACGCAACAAGGTCTGATATCATTATTAATGAAACAGGACCCAAGTGGTATATATATAAATATCCAATCCCCCCCAAAAAATTGGATGCCTCTTACACTTCAGTGTTCAGATTCAAAAATCATAGCAAAATGCTTGGCGCATAGAATTAAAAATATTGTCAGACATTATTCATCCTAATCAGACAGGTTTTTTACATGGACGATACATTGGAGAAAATAGAAGACAAGTACTGGAACCAATAGAATACTATGAAATATCGGGGACATCAGATCTGGTTTTCATAGCTGATTTTGAAAAGGCTTTTGATAAAGTACAACTGGAGTTTATATATACTGCAAAAAAAAAAAAGGGAACACTTAAACAACACAATGTAACTCCAAGTCAATCACACTTCTGTGAAATCAAACTGTCCACTGAGGAAGCAACACTGATTGACAATACACTTCACATGCTGCAAATGGAATAGACAACAGGTGGAAATTATAGGCAATTAGCAAGACACCCCCAATAAAGGCGTGGTTCTGCAGGTGGGGACCACAGACCACTTCTCAGTTCCTATGCTTCCTGGCTGATGTTTTGATCACTTTTGAATGCTGGCGGTGCTTTCACTCTAGTGGTAGCATGAGACGGAGTCTACAACCCACACAAGTGGCTTAGGTAGTGCAGCTCATCCAGGATGGCACATCAATGCGAGCTGTGGCAAGAAGGTTTGCTGTGTCTGTCAGCGTAGTGTCCAGAGCATGGAGGCGCTACCAGGAGACAGGCCAGTACATCAGGAGACGTGGAGGAGGCCGTAGGAGGGCAACAACCCAGCAGCAGGACCGCTACCTCTGCCTTTGTGCAAGGAGGAGCAGGAGAAGCACTGCCAGAGCCCTGCAAAATGACCTCCAGCAGGCCACAAATGTGCATGTGTCTGCTCAAACGGTCAGAAACAGACTCCATGAGGGTGGTATGAGGGCCCGACGTCCACAGGTGGGGGTTGTGCTTACAGCCCAACACCGTGCAGGACGTTTGGCATTTGCCAGAGAACACCAAGATTGGCAAATTCGCCACTGGCGCCCTGTGCTCTTCACAGATGAAAGCAGGTTCACACTGAGCGCGTGACAGACATGACAGAGTCTGGAGACGCCATGGAGAACAATCTGCTGCCTGCAACATCCTCCAGCATGACCGGTTTGGTGGTGGGTCAGTCATGGTGTGGGGTGGCATTTCTTTGGGGGGGCCGCACAGCCCTCCATGTGCTCGCCAGAGGTAGCCTGACTGCCATTAGGTACCGAGATGAGATCCTCAGACCCCTTGTGAGACCATATGTTGGTGCGGTTGGCCCTGGGTTCCTCCTAATGCAAGACAATGCTAGACCTCATGTGGCTGGAGTGTGTCAGCAGTTCCTGCAAGAGGAAGGCATTAATGCTATGGACTGGCCCGCCCGTTCCCCAGACCTGAATCCAATTGAGCACATCTGGGACATCATGTCTCGCTCCATCCACCAACGCCACGTTGCACCACAGACTGTCCAGGAGTTGGCGGATGCTTTAGTCCAGGTCTGGGAGGAGATCCCTCAGGAGACCATCCGCCACCTCATCAGGAGCATGCCCAGGTGTTGTAGGGAGGTCATACAGGCACGGAGGCCACACACACACGCACACTACTGAGCCTCATTTTGACTTGTTTTAAGGACATTACATCAAAGTTGGATCAGCCTGTAGTGTGGTTTTCCACTTTAATTTTGAGTGTGACTCCAAATTCAGACCTCCATGGGTTGATGAATTGGATTTCCATTGATTATTTTTGTGTGATTTTGTTGTCAGCACATTCAACTATGTAAAGAAAAAAGTATTTAATAAGATTATTTATTTCATTCAGATCTAGGATGTGTTGTTTAAGTGTTCCCTTTATTATTTTGAGCAGTATATTTACCCCAAAAAATATATGGGGGATTGGGAATGATGCAGAGAATTGCATTGATGGAAGCAACAATCTTTCCGCAATAATAAGCTTAGATTTATTAACCAGAAAATCGAGTTATATATGGTTGTTTATCAAAGTTAGCTGGCTAACGCAGTGATCCTGCTTTGTAGTACACCCCTCACCACCTACCCTGAGCTACTTGAGATCATCGTATAATAGAGTAAATATGCCTTTACCCCAATAGCCAAATAAACTAATGGTCTTGGGTACTGGAGATATACAAAGTAGACACCCCTCACATGGATGCTTTTAGTGTAAAAAATAACATGTGTACATGTAGTATCTTTTTTTTTTTTTTTAATGGCAAGCTGTTACTGAATTAGGCCTGTGTCTGGTCTGTGATGAGAAGTAAGAAGGAGATAGTTGACTGCTTCAGTACATCCAGTATATTAAAGTATGTGATTAAGTAAAACAGTTTTCTAAGACAACAATCTAAAAAAAAAAAAAAAAACGTTTTTCATATCACTACTCCCGGTGGGCAAAACTGGGCTAAGCTGGCTGAAATGACGCAGTTACATGTTGTATGTTTATTGGATTCTAAACGTATATTGATAGCTATCCATGTTGGAGTATAAAGTACTGTATCATTACTTTCAATCAGCCCATGTCAGCAGTCTCTAGCAGTTTTTTGGCAAACCAAGTGGTCAATGTTAGGGGCTGCCAATAAAGCTCTCGTTGAGTTTTATTGAAAGTGGGACGACCATGCTCTGGCTCTGCTGACTGGCCCAGTTGACTTGGATCAGCTGTTCAAATAAATCAAGGCCAGAATGCACCAGAAGCCCTTTTGAACCTGTGAACTTACCCCCAGCCAACATAACCCTTCACAGCTGAGCTCTAGGCAAGCAGCCACATGGAACCAAGATAAGGGCTTTTTGTATGCATAGATTAAGCACTGATGACATCTTTAAACAAGTTATGGGATTGATGGGAACTGTATGTTGGGCTATTGTTTGATTAGCAACATGGTGCTCCAGGCTCGATCGCGTCGAGCCCACGCAAGGAGCTCCAGCTGAGATGGAACTGCTGGACTAGGACAATGTTGACTTTTGTTTGTTTCTTTTAGGGGGTCTGACATTTTGTTCAACTCCCCCATCTGGACTTCTCATGCTGGGAAACACTCCCACGTTCTTCTCCATCTTTCCCTTAACAGCAAGCCTTGGAATTCTGGGGCAATTAAGTGTGTTAAGGCTCAGTTGTTCTAATTTCTAACTTTTAAAGTAATACCTACCATATGCCTTGCAGCATGCAACAATGTCACTCTTAGAGGCTAAGGACCAGACGGGGGTGTGACTGTGTTGGAACGAGTTTCCTAAATATAGCACAAGGATGGGATGGTCAAGAACCAAAACCTTTCAACTGCAGACTGTTGCTGTGTCTATCTATAAAAGGCTCAATCATGCTCCATGCATTTCCCGTTTATTTTTTCAACTTCAGCATACTGAACCCAAACTCAGTCCTGGAGGACCACTATGTAAGCACTAGACTCTTCAAGAAATGTCTGAAATGTATGCAAATCTTTGGAAAAAAACGACAAAATCACCTGAAAAGGCAGCATCAATCTATTGAGAGCATAATTTTATAAGATGAGTTGAAGACAAGACCAGTCTTTCAGAACCAGGTTGAGAGGGAAAAAGCCATGTTTGTGAAGGTGACATGGTCTGGAATGAGACTGAGTAAATGGACAACAGGCGAGCATGAAGATATAGATTAAAGGCTCACAGGTTAGTCAGGCATTGTTTGGAAAGGACAGGTGCTCGAGATAAGACTGTTTACTGTGTCACTGCATCTTACCACTCGTCTTAAAGACAAAAGCGAGGAAAACAGTAGTAGGACCTCATCACCAAACAGTACAGCTGCAACACCAATATTACATTTACATTACATTTAAGTCATTTAGCAGACGCTCTTATCCAGAGCGACTTACAAATTGGTGTATTCACCTTATGGTATCCAGTGGAACAACCACTTTACAATAGTGCATCTAAATATTTTGAGGGGGGGGGGGGGTGTTAGAAGGATTACTTTATCCTATCCTAGGTATTCCTTAAAGAGGTGGGGTTTCAGGTGTCTCCGGAAGGTGGTGATTGACTCCGCTGTCCTGGCGTCGTGAGGGAGCTTGTTCCACCATTGGGGTGCCTGAGCAGCGAACAGTTTTGACTGGGCTGAGCGGGAACTGTGCTTCCTCAGAGGTAGGGGGGCCAGCAGGCCAGAGGTGGATGAACGCAGTGCCCTTGTTTGGGTGTAGGGCCTGATCAGAGCCTGAAGGTATGGAGGTGCCGTTCCCTTCACAGCTCCGTAGGCAATCACCATGGTCTTGTAGCGGATGCGAGCTTCAACTGGAAGCCAGTGGAGAGAGCGGAGGAGCGGGGTGACGTGAGAGAACTTGGGAAGGTTGAACACCAGACGGGCTGCGGCGTTCTGGATGAGTTGTAGGGGTTTAATGGCACAGGCAGGGAGCCCAGCCAACAGCGAGTTGCAGTAATCCAGACGGGAGATGACAAGTGCCTGGATTAGGACCTGCGCCGCTTCCTGTGTGAGGCAGGGTCGTACTCTGCGAATGTTGTAGAGCATGAACCTACAGGATCGGGTCACCGCCTTGATGTTAGTGGAGAACGACAGGGTGTTCTCCAGGATCACGCCAATATGATGAATATGATGTTAGCAGCATACACAGGCCTGTGGACAAATGTCTGTGTGGTGGCAACCATTTGCTGAGTAACAAGAAACACAAAAGAAATGGATCAGCCCTCGGTTGATGACATCAGCTGTTTTTTATTTATTTTATTTCACCTTTATTTAACCAGGTAGGCCAGTTGAGAACCAGTTGTCATTTACAACTGCGACCTGGCCAAGATAAAGCAAAGCAGTGCGACAAAAACAACAGAGTTACACATAGGATAAACAAATGTACAGTCAACAACACAATAGAAAAATGTATGTACAGTGTGTGCAAATGTAGTAAGATTAGGGAGGTAAGGCAATAAATAGGCCATAGTGGCAAAATAATTACAATTTAGCATTAACCTGTTATGGCTAGGGGGCAGTATTTTCACGGCTGGATAAAAAATGTACCCGATTTAATCTGGTTACCTCTCCTGCCCAGTAACTACAATATGCATATAATTATTGGCTTTGGTTAGAAAACACTCCAAAGTTTCTAAAACTGTTTGAATGGTGTCTGTGAGTATAACAGAACTCAAATGGCAGGTCAAAACCTGAGAGATTCCTTTACAGGAAGTGGCCTGTCTGACCATTTCTTGAACTTCTTTGCCATCTCTATCTTTTACAAAGGATCTCTGCTCTAACGTGACACTTCCTACGTCTTCCATGGGTGCTCAGAGCCCGGGAAAAACCTGAATGTCGTCATCCCAGCCCCAGGCTGAAACACATTATCGCCTTTCTCAAGTGGCCTATCAAGGGACTGTGGGCTTAGGCGCGTGCCCTGGCCGCCCCCGTCTTTGTGATTTTTCCTCTGTTTGCCGAAAAGGAGATTCCCAGTCGGAATATTATCGCTTTTTTACGAGATAAATTGCATAAAAATGGATTTTAAACAGCGGTTGACATGCTTCGAAGTACGGTAATGGAATATATAGAATTTTTTTGTCACGAATTGCGCCATGCGCGCGACCCTGATTTACCATTTCGGATAGTTTCTGGAACGCACGAACAAAACGCCGCTATTCGGATATAACGATGGATTATTTGGGACCAAACCAACATTTGTTATTGAAGTAGCAGTCCTGGGAGTGCATTCTGACGAAGACAACAAAGGTAAGAAAATTTTTGTTATAGTAAATCTGATTTTGGTGAAGGCTAAACTTGCCGGGTGTCTAAATAGCTAGCCCGTGATGGCTGGGCTATGTACTTAGAATATTGCAAAATGTGCTTTCACCAAAAAGCTATTTTAAAATCGGACATATCGAGTGCATAGAGGAGTTCTGTATCTATAATTCTTAAAATAATTGTTATGCTTTTTGTGAACGTTTATCGTGAGTAATTTAGTAAATTGTTAGTAAATTCCCCGGAAGTTTGCGGGGGGTATGCTAGTTCTGAACGTCACATGCTAATGTAAAAAGCTGTTTTTTGATATAAATATGAACTTGATTGAACAAAACATGCATGTATTGTATAACACAATGTCCTAGGTGTGTCATCTGATGAAGATCATCAAAGGTTAGTGCTGCATTTAGCTGTCTTCTGGGTTTTTGTGACATTATATGCTAGCTTGAAAAATGGGTGTCTGATTATTTCTGGCTGGGTACTCAGCTGACATAATCTAATGTTTTGCTTTCGCTGTAAAGCCTTTTTGAAATCGGACAGTGTGGTTAGATAAAGGAGAGTCTTGTCTTTAAAATGCTGTGAAATAGTCATATGTTTGAAAAATTGAAGTTTTTGTATTTTTGAGGAATTTGTAATTCGCGCCACGCCTATCATTGGATATTGGAGCAGGTGTTCCGCTAGCGGAACGTCTAGATGTAAGAGGTTAACACTGGAGTGATAGATGTGCAAGTAGAGATACTGGGGTGCAAAAGAGCAACAACAACAAAAATAACAATATGGGGATGAGGTAGTTGGGTGGGCTATTTACAGATGGCCTGTGTACAGGTGCAGTGATCAGTAAGCTGCTCTGACAGCTGATGCTTACAGTTAGTGAGGGAGATTTAAGTCTCCAGCTTCAGTCATTTTTGCAATTCGTTCCAGTCATTGGCAGCAGAGAACTAGAAGGAAAGGCGGCCAAAGAGGTGGTTTTGGGGATGACCAGTGAAATATACCTGCTGGAGCGCGTGCTACGGGTGGGTGTTGCTATGGTGACTAGTGAGCTGAGATAAGGCGGGGCTTTACCGAGCAAAGACTTATAGATGACCTGGAGCCAGTGCGTTTGGCGACGTATATGTAGCGAGGGCCAGCCTACGAGCACATACAGGTCGCAGTGGTGGGTAGTATATGGGGCTTTGGTGATAGAACAGATGGCACTGTGATAGACTGCATCCAATTTGCTAAGTAGAGTGTTGGAGGCTATTTTGTAAATGACATTGCCAAAGTCAAGGATCGGTAGGATCGTCAGTTTTACGAGGGTTGCCACTCATAACACGGCTGGTTTTGGGCTCTTGCAACTTGTTGCTGTTGCAGACACTTTGAATCTGGGCACATAGGAGGGTGTGAACAAAACATAGAAGAACAAGCCATGTGCACGCAGCCTTGGTGTTCTCTTTCATTTCTTTATTAATTTTATCAAATCAAATGTTATGTCATATGCGCCGAATACAACAGTTGTAGACCTTGAAATGCTTACTTACAAGCCCTTAACCAACATTGCAGTTGAGAAGAAAAAAAAACTACAAAAAATAAGAAATAAAAGTAACAAATAATTAAAGAGTAGCAGTAAAATAACTATACTGAGGCTATATACAGGGAGAACCATGTGCAGGGCACCGGTTAAACAAGGTAATATATACACGTGGGTAGAATTATTAGTGACTATGCGTAGATAATAACAGAGTAGCAGCAGCGTGGGGGTGCAAGTAGTCTGGGTAGCCATTTGATTAGATGTTCAATAGTCTTAAGGCTTGAAGCTTAAGGGGTAGAAGCTGTTAGAAGCTTCTTGGACCTAGACTTTGCGATGCGGTACCGCTTGCCGTGCGGTAGCAGAGAGAGAACGGTCTATGACTAGGGTGGCTGGAGTCTGACAATGTTTAGGGCCTTCATCTGACACCGCCTGGTATAGAGATCCTGGATGGCAGGAGGCTTGGCCCCAGTGATGTACTGGGCCGTACGCACTACCCTCTGTAGTGTCTTGCGGTCGGAGGCTGAGCAGTTGCCATACCAGGCGGTGCTGCAACCAGTCAGGATGCTCTCGAAGGTGCAGCTGTAGAACCTTTTGAGGATCTGAGGACTCATGCCAAATCTTTTCAGTCTACTGAGAGGGAATAGGTTTTGTTGTGCCCTCTTCACGACTGTCTTGGTGTGCTTGGACCATGTTAGTTTGTTGGTGATGTGGACACCAAGGAACTTGAAGCTCTCAACCTGCTCCACTATAGCCCCGTCGATGAGAATGGGGGCGTGATCGGTCCTCCTTTTCCTGGAGTCCACAATCATCTCCTTAGTCTTTATCACGTTGTTGTCCTGGCACCACACAGCCAGGTCTCTGACCTCCTCCCTATAGGCTGTCTCGTTGTTGGTGATCAGGCCTACCACTGTTGTGTCATCGGCAAACTTAATGATGGTGTAAAAGTCATGCCTGGCCGTGAGTGAACAGGGAGTACAGGAGGGGACTGAGCACACACCACTGAGGGGCCCCCGTGTTGAGGATCAGCATGGCGGATATGTTGTTACCTACCCTTACCACCTGGAGGCAGCCGGAGTACACGTTCTGTCAATCCGTCTGGCCCTGCGGCCTTGTGAATTTTGACTTGTTTAAATGTCATACTCACATTGGCTGCGGAGAGCGTGATCACACAGTCATCTGGAACAGCTGGTCCTCTCATGTATGTTTCAGTGTTACTTGCCTCGAAGCGAGCATTGAAGTAATTTAGCTCATCTGGTAGGCTCGGGTCACTCGGCAGCTCTCGGTTGTGCTTCCCTTTGTAGTCTAATAGTTTGCAAACCCTGCCACATTTGACGAGAGATGGAGCCGGTGTAGAACGATTTGATCTTAGTCCAGTCTGTTTGATGGTTCGTCGGAGGGCATAGCAGGATTTCTTATAAGCTTCCAGATTAGAGTCCCGCTCCTTGAAAGCGGCAGCTCTACCATTTAGCTCAGTGCGGATGTTGAACGTAATCCATGGCTTCTGGTTGGGGAATGTACGTACAGTCACTGTGGGGACGACATCATCGATGCACTTATTGATGAAGCCAGTGACTGATGTGGTGTACTCCTCAATCCCATTGGAAGAATCCCGGAACATATTCCAGTCTGTGATAGCAAAACAGTCCTGTAGTTTAGCATCTGCATTCTTTATTGACCGAGTCACTGCTGCTTCCTTATGATCAGATTTGCCAAATGGAGGGCGAGCTTTGTACACGTCTCTGTGTGTTGAGTAAAGGTGGTCTAGAGTTTTTTTCCCTCTGGTTGCACATTTAACATGCTGATAGAAATTAGGTAAAACAGATTTAAGTTCCCCTGCATTAAAGTCCCCGGCCACTAGGAGTGCCGCTTCTGGATGAGCATTTTCCTGTTTTCTTTTGGTGTTATACAGCTCATTGAGTGCAGTCTTAGTGTCAGCATCAGTCCATGGTGGTATGTAAACAGCTAAGAAAATTATAGATGAAAACTCTTAGTAGATAGTGTAGTTTACAGCTTATCATGATACTCCGTGAGACATCCTTAGATATTGTGCACCAGCTGTTGTTTACAAATATACATAGACCGCCACCCCTTGTCTTACCAGAGGCTGCTGTTCCATCCTGCCGATGCAGTGTGTAACCCACCAGCTGTGTGTTAATCATGTTGTTGTTCAGTCACGATTCAGTGAAACATAAGATAATACAGTTAATGTCCTGTTGGTAGGATATACAGTGGGGGGGAAAAGTATTTGATCCCCTGCTGATTTTGTACGTTTCCCAATGACAAAGAAAGGATCAGTCTATAATTTTAATGGTAGGTTTATTTGAACAGTGAGAGACAGAATAACAACAAAAATATCCAGAAAAACGCACATCAGAAATTCTATAAATTGATTTGCATTTTAATGAGGGAAATAAGTATTTGACCCCCTCTCAATCAGAAAGATTTCTGGCTCCCAGGTCTTTTATACAGGTAACGAGTTGAGATTAGGAGCACACTCTTAAAAGGGAGTGCTCCTAACCACAGCTTGTTACCTGTAAAAAAGACCTGTCCACAGAAGCAATCAATCAATCAGATTACAAACTCTCCACCATGGCCAAGACCAAAGAGCTCTCCAAGGATGTCAGGGACAAGATTGTAGACCTACACAAGGCTGGAATGGGCTACAAGACCATCGCCAAGCAGCTTGGTGAGAAGGTGACATTTGGTGCGATTATTTGCAAATGGAAGAAACACAAAAGAACTGTCAATATCCCTCGGCCTGGGGCTCCATGCAAGATCTCACCTCGTGGAGTTGCAATGATCATGAGAACGGTGAGGAATCAGCCCAGAACTACACGGGAGGATCTTGTCAATGATCTCAAGGTAGCTGGGACCATAGTCACCAAGAAAACAATTGGTAACACACTACGCAGTGAAGGACTGAAATCCTGCAGCGCCCGCAAGGTCCCCCTGCTCAAGAATACATATACATGGCCGTCTAAAGTTTGCCAATGAACATCTGAATGATTCAGAGGACAACTGGTGAAAGTGTTGTGGTCAGATGAGACCAAAATGGAGCTCTTTGACATCAACTCAACTCGCCGTGTTTGGAGGAGGAATGCTGCCTATGACCCCAAGAACACCATCTCCACCGTCAAACATGGAGGTGGAAACATTATGCTTTGGGGGTGTTTTTCTGCTTAGGGGACAGGACAACTTCACCGCATCAAAGGGACGATGGACGGGGCCATGTACCGTCTAATCTTGGGTGAGAACCTCCTTCCCTCAGCCAGGGCATTGAAAATGGGTCGTGGATGGGTATTCCAGCATGACAATGACCCAAAACACACGGCCAAGGCAACAAAGGAGTGGCTCAAGAAGAAGCACATTAAGGTCCTGGAGTGGCCTAGCCAGTCTCCAGACCTTAATCCCATAGAAAATCTGTGGAGGGAGCTGAAGGTTCGAGTTGCCAAACGTCAGCCTCGAAACCTTAATGACTTAGAGAAGATCTGCAAAGAGGAGTGGGACAAAATCCCTCAAAGATGTGTGCAAACCTGGTGGCCAACTACAAGAAACTTCTGACCTCTGATTGCCAACAGGGGTTTTGCCACCAAGTACTAAGTCATGTTTTGCAGAGGGGTCAAATACTTATTTCCCTCATTAAAATGCAAATAATTTTATAACATTTTTGACATGCGTTTTTCTGGATTTTTTTGTTGTTATTCTGTCTCTCACTGTTCAAATAAACCTACTATTAAAATGATAGACTGATAATTTCTTTGTAAGTGGGCAAATGTACAAAATCAGCAGGGGATCAAATACTTTTTTCTCCCACTGTACGCGTTTTTAGTTCGTCCAATTTATTATCCAGCAATTGTACTTTGGCCAGGATGGCAAAGGCAGATTAGCCAATCGTCAGTGGATCCACACAAGGCACCCCGATTTCTTTCCGCAATACCTCTTCCGTCTTTTTCTCCTGCGACTTACAGGGATGAAGGTCTGATCGAGTGTCTGGAGTAAATCCATCTCGTCCGACTCATTAAAGAAAAATAATTTGTCCAGTTCAAGGTGAGTAATCACTGTTAAGATTTCCAGAAGCTCTTTTCTGTCATAAGAGACGGTAGCAGTAACATTATGTCCAAAATAAGTTACAAAAAATTCTAAAAAACAAACAAAATAGCATGGTTGGTTAAGAGCCCATGAAATGGCAGCCATCCTCTCTGGCGCCATACTAAAAGGGCAGTGCTATGTCCAATGACAATGGTAGCAAAGACAAAGTAAGAGAGTGAAACGAGAAGACGGAAAGGCTGTTTTTCGCAAGCCTATTTTCCCGCCAGGATTTCCCCATAGAGCTTGAGGAAAGCCGTCTGTTGCATTGTCTGTTGATAAAATTAACCCCATTGGGTGGGAGCGAGGAGGAATCATTCATGCTGGAATGCTAATGAAAAATGAGGGAAAGAGAGGCGGCAACTGAAGTCTCCTATGAATATGAAAAAGGAGAAGGAAAAAAACAGAGCAGCAGGTAGCTTGATTGCATTTCAGTCGCTCTGCTTCGCTTGAATGAAGCCAAGTCAGTCATCCCATATCGGGCTATAGCTAGGCCTAGTTGTCGAACAATAACACCTTTAAGGAGAAGTACATCCATCCACCCCCAAATCTCGACCATCTGGTGACAGAGGGAGCACTGAACAGAGAGCAAGTGAGACTCCCCTCACACCCTACTGTGAGAGGGATGGGATGTGTAGCTAACTATCCCCGGGTGTCCTCCCTGAACAAATGCCCACACTCTCCAACTGCCGAACTGATTGGGAGGCATTAGCATGTGTATAGAGAAAAGGGACACCATAACATTCAGTTTATCAGGACGGCAGATACAACCTGATTGTGTCGCCCACAATAACCCCGGTCCACGTTGCAACCCCCCGATTTCTGAGGGACTCAAAGGGTCTTTAGAGGGGGAACAACAGGATTGAAGAAGGGCCTTTCAACTTATTCTGGGGGGGGACAATAAAAGAATGGAGCCCCTTTAAGTTCATGAGGTTTAAAAAGAAAAAACGCAAAGGAGGCAAAGGTTCTGGAGCTTTCAGAGCCTCCAATAGGACCTTCTCTGGGCCATATGCCTGGGCTGCATATTTTTGACTTCCTGTGGATTGCTGCGAAAGAATAGGACAAAGGTATGGAGGGAGAGTGATTTTTCATAGAGATCAGAATGTACAATGCAGTCTCGATTTCAGCCTGTGTATGGGTATACGTGCGGGTCTGTACATGCATGCGTGTCTGCATGTGTGCGTCTGCACTCAATTCACCTAACCACTTTCACTTGGGAGCGTGTTTTGAAAGCGTTACCAAGTCTGACGAGATCATCTGGGATCAACCAAAGTCTAAGAGAAACATCCTTGACAAGAGCATGATGCTTCTGCTTAATCCTCAAGTACACCGCCACCAGTGCCTCTACTTAAGAGACCGATCACTCTAGTCTGTCTAAATCAATAAGTAACCCTTCCTAATCTGTTTTACACTGGTCTTAACTGTATAAACGTCTTACAATGCAGAGTTTGATGCCAATTCTGTGTGCTCAGAATCAAGCCCTGAAAACGTCTGCCTGGTGCAACCTAAACAGGCAAAAAGAGAAATCTTGTTCAGTTTGTTTAGACTATAGGGTGGGGGGGCTCTAAATAATGCTAATTTAATAATTATCCTACATGTTTAAAATGCAGTGCTATGTTTTACAGTGGTAAATATGAAAACACATACCCCCACCTCTCAGTCATGGTTTAAACAATTTATTTGTATGCGGTGGCGTTGTCCATTCAGTACTGCTGAATTTCAGCCAAAGCTGAGCTCCTTTACAGTTTCCTTTGTACTTCCTCATTTTTCGCCATTTGTTTGCCATGCGTCCTTAAAAAAGACGCCTAAGATTTTATTCCAAAGCATTAGATTTATCCCTTGATATATCATTGTTTGCTTTTGTCAGTCAGCTGTTTAGAGTGCTCATTGCTTTGTGTTTCAGGTGCACACGGGTAATGGTGTTCTCCGTGCCCAAAGGTAGCTTTTAAAAAAATATATATATTGTTTTCTTTCAGCTGATGGATGACAATATCACTAGATAACTAGCCAAAAGCTGGACACCAATGCGCATCCAATCCATCCAACAAGTATACGTTAATTACAGTAGGCGTATAGTTAACTCTTTCGGTTAGAAGCATTCGATTAGACGCATTCTATTTTGCAATGGCATAGGCCCAAATTATTTTGGTTTGTGTACACGAGAACTGTGTTCATGGTGAACATAATGAAATGTTACGTAGGCATAGTTACACATACAGGACATTTTCCAAGATCTCTAAGATCAATGATTCATACAGGGTTTAAGTTCAATTGTTAAATGCTTAATAATGACAAATAACACTGTCATAAATGTAATTAAATGTAAGGAAAGCTAGTGTTTTATGTCACAGAATCTGTAAAGACTCCAAGCATTAATACATTAACCTCTCTTGGGTAGCGGGCAGTATTTTGACGTCTGGATGAAGGGCGTGCCCAAAGTAAACTGCCTGTTACTCAGGCCCAGAAGTTAGTCTGCTTATGTCTGTGAGTATAACAGAACTGATATGGCAGGCGAAACCCCGAGGACAAACCATCCCCGCCAAAATAATTTTATTAAAAAAAATTAAAAAAAGATTTGCCTACCCCTATTTTCAATGGCTATCACTTTTATTATAAGGCCAAGTCCTCCCAGATTGCAGTTCCTAGGGCTTCCACTAGATGTCAACAGTCTTTAGAAAGAGTTTCAGGCTGGTTTTTGGAAAAATTTGCCAGATATTCTAGTTTTTCTAGGTGGCTCCCATTTTGGCTGTAGTGTTTCCAAGCTCGTGGAAGAGAGTGCGTTCTTTGGCATTTTTCTCCGGTAAAGACAATAACGATTCTCCGTCTTAAATTTTATCGTTTATTTACGTATTAGGGTACCTAAGGTTTGATTATAAATGTTGTTTGGCTTCTTTGGAAAAGTTTATTAGTAACATTTGGGATTCATTTTGTATGCATTTTGATGGAGGGAAACTGGGTGGATTATTGACTGAAGCAGGTCAGCTAGTTTTTATGGATATAAAGAATGACATTATCAAACAAAAGGACCATTTGTGATGTAACTGGGACCTTTTGGAGTGCCAACAGAAGACAATCAAAGGCATTTTTTATATCGCCATTTCTGACTTTCGTGTCGCACCTGCCTGGTTGAAATATGTTTTTCATGCGTTTGTATGCGGGGCGCCGTCCTCAGATAATCGCATGGTTTGCTTTCGCTGTAAAGCCTTTTTGAAATCTGACACAGCGTCTGGATTAACAAGAAGTTAAGCTTTATTTTGATGCATTACACTTGTGATTTTATGAAAGTTAAATATTTATTATACTGTGGTTTGAATTTCGCGCTCTGCAATTTCACCGGATGTTGGCCAGGTGGGACGCTACCGTCCCACCTGCCCATAAGAAGTTAAGCACTATTTATTTTTACCAGTACACACTGGCTACCAGTAGGCCCATTTGAAGTTAATTTAATTTAATTTATGAATGAAGTTCATGGTAATACACATTGTAGCCTAGTTTAGTAAGTTGACTGTGTGTGTTAGGGTGACCATCAAGTTTTCCCCAGGACAGTTTGACGCATTTTAGGTGTCCCGACTTCTCAGACTACAAAAAAATGTAAATTTGTCTATTAATGTAGGCCTAATAAATGGCAATCACTGAATTTAACATATGTCTATTTCCATTCATAAAATGGTGCAAGTATACATGCAGTTTGTATACTGGAATTATTTTAGAGTGGACGAACATGCACAGGGAGTCTACTTTTTGAATTGATTGAACTGGTTGTGTTCATGCCACAATAAAAAGGTCATTCATTTTTACTGTTTAAATTATGTGTTTATTATTAGGCTCATAAAAAAAACACCAAAGATCGGAGTCAAGGAGTTGACGCAATATTAAAACTAGCGTTAAATGTTTATTTATCGTTTCAGAGTGCATCAAATGCCACACAAAATATCACGCAACAATGGTTTAAGCATCCGAAAAACGTCAACGAAAGCCAGTCCCAGTGGTTACAATTTTATGATTACTTTGTCAGTCTTTTGCTCAATCACACAACAGCAGATGCGTGAAAACTTTTAGAAGGCTTGTCTCATCAAAACATATTTTGGTTGAGGGTTAGACACCCCTCTCATTGGTCGTAAAATATGTGTGGTTCCCATTATACTAATCCACATTTCACACAAACACGAATCACCGGCGGTTGTTCTCCACACCCCATTGAAAACTTTCCAACAGACAAGTCTGTATTTTTAAAATAGATCTCTGTGGGTGAGAGAGGTGTGTGTGTGTGTGTGTTGGGGGGGGGGGGGGGACTGCCAGCGTTTCAGTCTGGTGGAGTGCTGTAGATCACTGCCTCCCAAATCAGACAGCTGTCAATTATGTGTTGTCTGTGGGCAGACAGAGGACAAGAGACAGAAATAAGAAATGGACAGAGGCAAAGAAAAGAGAAGGAAAGGAATAAGAGTGGGAGTGATAAAGATGGACAGAGCGGGAGAAAAAGCAATATGGGGAATAATAAGAGGGGGAGGGATTCAAATGGAGAGCGAATGACAGACATGGAAGGAGAGAGAGAGAGAGAGAACAGGAGAAAGACAGTCTTTGGATCAACCCTTTGTCTCCTAACACCAAACAGATCCTAATACAAGACCTGAATGACCCTCTTGACCCCAAATTGTTTATCAACATATATTACACCAGTGCAGCTCACACTTGGCATTGCGCATGGTAATCTTAGGCTTGTGAGTGGCTGTTCAGCCATGGAAACCTATTTCATGAAGCTCCCGACAAACCGTTACTGTGCTGACATTGCGTCCATAGGCAGTTGTAACTCGGTAGTGAGTGTTGCAACCGAGGACAGATGACTTTTACACTCTGCGCTCTTCAGCACCCGGCGGTCCCGTTCTGTGAGCTTGTGTGGCCTACCGCTACGCGGCGGAGCCGTTGTTGCTCCATATATTCAAAATAAATTGAAATGCCTTATTTACATACAGTGGCAAGAAAAAGTATGTATAGCCTTTGGAAATACCTGGATTTCTGCATATATTGGTCACAACAATAGACAAACACAGTCTGCTTAAACTAATAACACACCAACAATTATATGTATTTATTGAACACACCGTGTAAACATTCACAGTGCAGGGTGGGAAAAGTATGTGACCCCTTGGATTTTATAACTGGTTGACCCTCCTTTGGCAGCAATAACCTCTACCAAACATTATCTGTAGTTGCAGATCAGACCTGCACAACGGTCAGGAGGAATTTGACCATTCCTCTTTACAAAACTGTTTCAGCAAAATTTTCGGGATGTCTAGTGTGAACTGCTCTCGAGGTCATGACTCAGAGTGGGCCACTCCAGAAGGCGTATTTTCTTCTGTTGAAGCAATTCTGTTGTTGATTTACTTCTGTGTTTTGGGTCTATGTCCTGTCGCATAACTCAACTTCTGTTGAGTTTCAATTGGCGGACAGATACCCTTACATTCTGCTGTCTTGATAAACTTGGGAATTCGTTTTTCCGTCGATGATAACAAGCTGTCCAGGCCCTGAGGCAGCAAAGCAGCCCCAAACCATGAAGCTCCCTCCAACCATACTTCACAGTTGGGATGAGGTTTTGATGTTGGTGTGCTGTGCCTTTTTTCTCCACAAATAGTGTTGTGTGTTCCTTCCAAACAACTCAACTGTAGTTTAATCTGTCCATAGAATATTTTGTCAGTAGCGCTGTGTAATATCCAGGTGCACTTTTGCAAACTTCAGAATGTTTTTTTGGACAGCAGTGGCTTCTTCCGTGGTGTCCTCCCAAGAACACTATTCTTGTTTAGTGTTTGACGTATCATAGACTCATCAGAGATGTTAGCATGTTCCAGAGATTTCTGTAAGTCTTTAGCTGACACTAGGATTCTTCTTAACCTCATTGGGCATTCTGCACTTGCTCTTGCAGTCATCTTTGCAGGACTGCCACTCCTAGGGAGAGAGCAGCAGCATTGCTGAACTTTCTCCATTTACTTACAATTTGTCTTACCATGGACTGATGAACACCAAGGCTATTAGAGATACTTTGTAACCCTTTCCAGCTTTATGGAAGTCAACAATTCTTAATCATAGGTCTTCTGAGATATCCTTTGTTCGAGGCATAGTTCACATCAGGCAATGCTTCTTGTGAATAGCAAACTCACATTTTGTGAGTGTTTTTTATAGGGCAAGGCAGCTCTAACCAACATCTCCAATCTCGTCTCATTGATTGGACTCCAAGTTAGCCGACTCCAATTAGCTTTTGGAGAAGTCATTATCCTAGGGGTCCGCATACTTTTTCCAACATACACTGTGAATGTTTAAATGATGTATTCAATATAGACAAGAAAAATACAATAATGTGTCTGTTATTAGCTTAAGCACACTATGTCTATTGTTGTGACTCAGATGAAGATCAGATCAATTTGATGACCAATTTATGCAGAAGTCCAGGTAATTCCAAAAGGGTTCACATACTTAGTAAAAATAAAAAGTATTCAGACCCTTTGCTATTAGACTCGAAATTGAGCTCAGGTGCCTTCTGTTTCCATTGATAATCCTTGAGATGTTTCTACAACTTGATTGGAATCTACCTGTGGTAAATTCAATTGATTGGACATGATTTGGAAAGGCACACACACCTGTCTATATAAGGTCTCACAGTTGACAGTGCATGTCAGAGAAAAAAACCTAGCGATGAGGTCGAAATAATTATCTGTAGAGCTCTAAGACAGGATTTTGTCGAGGCACAGGGGAAGGGTACCAAAACATTTCTGCAGCATTGAAGGTCCCCAAGAACACAGTGGCCTCCATCATTCTTAAAATGGAAGATGTATGGAACCACCAAGACTATTCCTAGAGCTGGCCGCCCGGCCAAACTGAGCAATCGGGGGAGAAGGGCCTTGGTTAGGGAGGTGACTAAGAACCTGATGGTCAGTGACAGAGCTCTAGAGTTACTCTGAGAAGATGGGAGAACCAACTCTGCAGCACTCCACGAATCAGGCCTTTATGGTAGAGTGGCCAGACGTACGCCACTCTTCAGTAAAAGGCACATGACAGCCCACTTGGAGTTTGCCAAAAGGCACCTAAAGGACTCTCATACCATGAAAAACAAGATTGAACTCTTGGACCTGAATGCCAAGCATCATGTATGAAGGAAACCAGGCACTGCTCATCACCCTACGGTGAAGAATGGTGGTGGCAGCATCATACTGTGGGGATGTTTTTCAGGGGCAGGGACTCGGAGACTAGTCAGGATCGAGGGAAAGAGAAACAGAGCAAAGTACAAAGAGATCCTTGATGAAAACCTGCTCCAGAGCGCTCAGAACCTCAGACTGGGGGCGAAGGTTCACCTTCCAACATGGCAACGACCCTAAGCACACAGCCAAGACAACACAGGAGTGGCACGTTTCGGGACAAGTTTCTGAATGACAATGAGTGGCCCAGCCAGAGCCCAGATTTGAACCCGATTGAACATCTCTGGAAAGACCTGAAAATCCCCATCCAACCTGACAAAGCTTGAGAGGATCTGCAGAGAAGAATGAGACTCCCCAAATATTTTTCCATTCACTATAACGGAAGATCCTGTTTTTTGCTAATGCATTTTGTACCGCTGTCGACCAAAAACTTCCGTGGCTTCAATGAGAGGGGGCAGTCGTTCTCCCGTGTGCAGTTGGCCACCACGCAATGCAAACATTTTGCAATGGGAAAAAACGGTTTCTTATTGGACAAGTACAGGTAGTGCCTCCCTGTTTCAGTCTGTGTTATTCTGTTTGTTACCTAATGAATATGACCTAGTTACCCACCATTTGCAGAGGAAAGCAGTGCCAGCCACAAGTTGTGTGATCTGTTGGACTGGTGACTGAGTGTGATAGCAATAATTCACATAGGTTTAAAAGTGAAATAGTGCAGGAAAGAGGGATGGGTAACAAAATTACTAGGCCATAATGGAATGGGGAAGAGGGTGGAAATATATGAGGTAGAGATAAACCGAGAGAGATGGAGATTGCATGGTCACAGTGAGTATGTTTATGCCTCTCTTCTTCCGTCTCTAGGCAACAACCAACCGATTGGACTATTTTCTTCAGAGACAGCAACCGGTCGGCTGGGAAGGCGTGCACCGTATCATTGAAGAGGAATTTGATTGACAGAATGTGCCTCTCCGTTTGGCTTAAGGCCTGCTGGGAAACCTTTTAGAGGGGGATAGACTGTAATTTAAGGCACTTTCAAGCCTGCATGAAGTGTGGCATTGCTTCAACACATCTGCTGGTTGGGTGTGTGTGTGGGAAAGAGTGGGAGTGTTGGGGGGGGGGGGGGTGGGGGGGGAGTTGGCAGGGGGGATAGCCAGCAGATGTTTCTACCACCTGACACTCCCATGTTAAAGAAGTGACGAGCCAACTGTTTTACAGCCCGCTGTGCCAAAGTCAAAATGATACGAGTTCGTGGTCCACTTGAGTAAAAAAAAAAAGGCATGTTGCATTTGTATGAGTGGGTTGAAGGGGTAGTGAAGGGGGGAGGGGGCAGCATTTTTTTCCCTTCAGAGGCCCCTGTGTAAAGGAGATAAGCTGGAAGAAAAAGATGAAGAGATGGTGCCTTTGCTTTCAAGATTTATCATTCTGTATTCACCCCCGTCATCTTTGACGGACAGGTAAGAGCCTAAAAGCAGGAAAACTTTTCATACCTGTCGGCCTAGCACACACTAAACCATGCTAAAGTGTGTGTGTGTGTGTGTGTGTGTGTGTGTGTGTGTGTGTGTGTGTGTGTGTGTGTGTGTGTATACAGGCATGGTCCAAAAAAATGACACACAAATGATCATAAACTTTGTAACTAGCTGAATGAAATGTTTTGCTCCAGAGAAAGCCTAACTTTCTAGTTCAATGTAGAGCAAGTTATTTCCATTCCTTTGTATGCTAGTGGAGGGGTATGGCATGTCCATTCATCATCTAGGGAAAGAAGAAATAGTGCAGTCTAACTTTTACAAAGTCGACTGTATGTTTCATCAACCAGGCTTGCTTAATCATGCAAATTTCCTCTACTCTACAGTGAAAATACAAATAAAACGCTTCATTTGTTTTCACGGACTCTCAAAACTCCCAACCTAAATCCCATCTCACACACGCACAGGGGTGGCACAGCATGCAAACGAGGCTGCTTGCATGCACCGCTAACGACGTAAGCAATTTAGCCATCGCTAGCTTTAATTACCGTCTCCCCCCTCCATGGAGCCAGAACACCTGCACTATGTCAGCTCTGAAGTGGATGGGAAGTTTGATGCTAATGACAGACAGACTGGGGGTTCCCTTGGGGTGGTTACGGCAGCGTAGACATTGCTGTAGGTCTCGCTGAGAGAGTACAGTCAGCCTTTGAAGGACTGGAGCTTTCTTTAAGGCTAGACCCAAAGCATTTTAGATGGTTGGCCTCCAAGCTCTAGCCTGTTCGCATGTTTGTCTGAGCTGTATAGTAGGCTGTAGACAAATCCTGTG
This sequence comes from Salmo salar, assembly GCF_965601325.2. NCBI lineage: Eukaryota > Metazoa > Chordata > Actinopteri > Salmoniformes > Salmonidae > Salmo > Salmo salar. The sequence goes on along the minus strand of NC_138292.1, from coordinate 51,775,109 downwards.
GTGGTTGTCATGGCAGCAAAAACAGATATGGTTTTTCTTAGTCTTTGTTTTACAGGTCACACGTGTACAAGAGTAACCTGTACAAGTGTGTGGTGCGAAAATGGAAATGTGTTTTGCATATAGCAATGAGACACCCTCGTTAAGTGGGTCACGGCCAGGGATCAGACATTACTGACAGCTACCGTGGAGCATACGTGTCTTGCTCAAGGGCATATCAACAGATTTTTCACCTAGTTGGCTCGGGGATTCAAACTAGCAACATTGCGGTTACTGGCCCAATGCTCTAACCGCTAGGCTATCTGCCGCCCTGAGATAGGGTGCGGAGTGAGACAGGGTGTGTGTGAGTCGTGTGTGAGTCACTGACTGGACTTTCAGAACTCCCAGTATGTTTGTTTTCCTGTTCCAGATTGATAGCAAAAGATCACATCTGTACATGGTGAATTTGTACAGCCGAACAGATGATGTTTCTACAAACTGACCGGTGGCCATTGCAGTGTTTTCCAGAAGCACATGGAGTAGCCAGCCAAATAGAAATAGTAGCCAACCAGGCTCCCCCGGGCTGATTTTCTTTGCAGAACAAGCTCTATTTTGGTGGCCTCTGGTACATTCAGGAAATTTGGGATGCACGATATAGTCGGTGAACATGTCGGTGAATATATCAGAATCATCCGATATTAGCTAAAAATGCCAACATGGACCCGATGTCTAGTTTAACGCTGATGTGCAAAACTGATGTCAAAGCTGACGTGCATACCTACGTGCATACCTCTTGAACGTGCCGTCCTTGGCCAGCTCTCCTGCTATCTCTCAGAATGACCTTCTCGATCCAAATCAGTCAGGTTTCAAGGCTGGTCATTCAACTGAGACTGCTCTTCTCTGTGTCACGGAGGCTCTCCGCACTGCTAAAGCAAACTCTCTCTCCTCTGCTCTCATCCTCCTAGACCTATCTGCTGCCTTTGATACGGTGAACCATCAGATCCTCCTCTCCACCCTCTCCGAGTTGGGCATCTCCGGCGCGGCCCACGCTTGGATTGCGTCCTACCTGACAGGTCGCTCCTACCAGGTGGCGTGGCGAGAATCTGTCTCCGCACCACGTGCTCTCACCACTGGTGCCCCCAGGGCTCTGTTCTAGGCCCTCTCCTATTCTCGCTATACACCAAGTCACTTGGCTCTGTCATATCCTCACATGGTCTCTCCTATCATTGCTATGCAGACGACACACAATTAATATTCTCCTTTCCCCCTTCTGATAACCAGGTGGCGAATCGCATCTCTGTATGTCTGGCAGACATATCAGTGTGGATGACGGATCACCACCCCAAGCTGAACCTCGGCAAGACGGAGCTGCTCTTCCTCCCGGGGAAGGACTGCCCGTTCCATGATCTCGCCATCACGGTTGACAACTCCATTGTGTCCTCCTCCCAGAGTGCTAAGAACCTTGGCGTGACCCTGGACAACACCCTGTCGTTCTCTACTAACATCAAGGCGGTGACCCGATCCTGTAGGTTCATGCTCTACAACATTCGCAGAGTACGACCCTGCCTCACACAGGAAGCGGCGCAGGTCCTAATCCAGGCACTTGTCATCTCCCGTCTGGATTACTGCAACTCGCTGTTGGCTGGGCTCCCTGCCTGTGCCATTAAACCCCTACAACTCATCCAGAACGCCGCAGCCCATCTGGTGTTCAACCTTCCCAAGTTCTCTCACGTCACCCCGCTCCTCCGCTCTCTCCACTGGCTTCCTGTTGAAGCTCGCATCCGCTACAAGACCATGGTGCTTGCCTACGGAGCTGTGAGGGGAACGGCACCTCCGTACCTTCAGGCTCTGATCAGGCCCTACACCCAAACAAGGGCACTGCGTTCATCCACCTCTGGCCTGCTGGCCCCCCTACCTCTGAGGAAGCACAGTTCCCGCTCAGCCCAGTCAAAACTGTTCGCTGCTCTGGCACCCCAATGGTGGAACAAGCTCCCTCACGACGCCAGGACAGCGGAGTCAATCACCACCTTCCGGAGACACCTGAAACCCCACCTCTTTAAGGAGTACCTTTAAGGAATACCCCCCCCCCCTTAAAATATTTAGATGCACTATTGTAAAGTGGTTGTTCCACTGGATATCATAAGGTGAATCCACCAATTTGTAAGTCGCTCTGGATAAGAGCGTCTGCTAAATGACTTAAATGTTAAATGTATATAAACGTAGGTATATGGCGTAATGACGCCACATAAAATGTAGCGCTACACGTGCAACACAGCATTCCTAACCTAGCCCACACAATGTCTGCTGTGTGGATCGAGGGGTCAACAAGTCGAGCAGTCATTTGAAAGAGTAAGAACATTTCAGCGAGACAACTCAAATGGGAAATCCATTAACGGCAAGATACCATGAGCATGCTGAGTCTGACAGCACAGTGGGTCGTTGTGGATTTCGTACTGGGGAAAGTCGTATTGCATGCTCATGAATGTGCTGGTTGGCATACCGCTGCTGCCATTTCAATGGCATTTGAGAACATGTTTGAAACATGAACACACTAGCTAGCTCCATTTGAACAACTGACTCGAGAAATAAGCTCATCAACTGCGCCTGCAGCAGGCGTGATACCCTCTGTCATGGCATTGAAACGCCTGCTCAACAAAACTGCCGTCTCAGGCTGTGAACAAGCGATTTGGTAACACTCTCTCTTTACTGTGTCGCCACCGTGCTCGATGCCATGTACAAGGACCGCCAATTCGATGCAGACAAGAAACCAGGGTTTACGTGAAATGTTACATACACATCTGGACAAGATGGAAACGGACACAGTGACAGTGTGCACAAAGGAAGAGGCCACGGACAGAGCTGAAACTTCACTGCTTGACATGTATTATGAAATCCTTGTTGAGAATGAAATGACTGAACAAATGAACAACGAAATAGCAAGTATGTGAAAGAAATAGGTTTTGATTATGTTTTACTGGTAATGGGGACATACGTAAATGCCAACAAAATAACTTTTTGGTCAGTGTGTGTGTGTGTAACCTTTATTCATCTTGGCAAGTCAATTGAGAACAATTTCTTATTTACAATGATAACATTCAGCCAAACCCGGACGACGCTGGGCCAATTGTGAGCCGTCCTATGGGACACGCAATCACGGCCGGATGTGATACAGCCTGGATTTGAACCAGGGACTGTAGTGACCCCTCTTGCACTGAGATGCAGGGGCTTAGACCGCTGCGTCCATATGTGTGTGTTAACTACTTAACTGTACTAGAATGCTTAAAAGGCCGTCTAAATGTTTAATATCGGATATCGTTTTTGGGGGGTTTTTTGCAAGGAAAATATTGGATATCGGTATCGTCCAAAACGCCATATCGCTGCATCACTAGAGGAAATAACACCGATCAAATGTTTTCACACTTTTACAGTGTTGCTTGCATCAGCTGTTGTACAATATGATATAAAAACAAAGAGTCTGTGGACATCCACAGGCGTCAAGCTTCCTTTTAAGATGGATTTTCTAAGCTATTTGCAATACAGGTGTTAAACATGGGCTTTGCTACACAGAAAGCAGTAGATGACTACTCCATTGTCAACACTTGGATTAAAATCATTAGACATATATCAATTTCTTCGAAAATATTGCATACAGTCGTGAAAAAGTTATCAGAACTTCAACCAAAACCTAATATTAGATAAAGGGAACCTGAGTGAACAAATAACAACAATTACATACTTATGTCATAAACAAAGTTATGCAATACTGAATGACCTGTGTGAAAAAGCAATTGCCCCCTTGCACTCAATAACTGGTTGTGCCACCTTTAGCTGCAATGACTCCAACCAAATGCTTCCTGTAAATAAATGTTTTTTTTGTATTCATTATTTTTTTTTACCTACGGTTCCCATTGTCTAATATTATGTTTTGGTTGAAGATCTGAACATTCAGTATAAAAAAATATATGCAACTAGAGAATATCATAAAGGGGGAAAAATTCTTTCACAGCACTGTAAGCATCATTAGCTTTTAAAAAAACAATTAAATCTGTTTATTTTATCACCCTCAGTGCAGAAATGTTACAGTACCCACAGCGCACACAACACACCCAGGTAAAGAGAGGTAGGACCGACAGCAGACTCAAACCAGCAGTGTTTCACTGTCGTCACTCACTTTATGACTGACAGGCGCTGTCCTATGATGTTCAACCTTTGTCAGGTATCTCGCTCCATACTTCTCCCGCTAAAATGAAAGATATGCATCTTCTAGCAATCTATTGATAGGACTCCTGTATCAGTAGGAACGTAAGAAAATCCCTACGTAAATTGTTAGGATCGTAAGAAAAGCCATGCGTGAAACGTAAACATTAAAATTCATCTGTGAACATACAAACACCATGTTACGATTACAGACTAACATTTTAGGTTTGAACAAATCTTCTTGCAATTCTGACGTACAATAACATCTTTCAGAGTTTTGGCAGTTTCATTAAAAATAAATTGGCCTGTGAGGAGTGCTACGCGAACAAGCATAACACAGTAAAAAAAAACTGAAGTCAGGGAATACCGGAAAGAGGTATCCTGCACATTTTCAAGTTAAGTCTCCATTTTAAGGCCTCCTGAGTGGCGCAGCAGTCTAAGGCACTGCATAGCAGTGCTTGAGGCGTCACTACAGACCCGGGTTCGATCCCAGGCGGTGTCACACCAGGCCTTGACCGGGCGCCTGCATGCTGACTTCGGTCGTCAGTTGATTCATGTTTCGTCTGACACACTGGTGCAGCTGGCTTCTGGGTTAAGCGGGCGGGTGTTAAGGAGCACGGTTTGGCGGGTCATGTTTCGGAGGACGCATGACTCAACCGTCGCCTCTCCCAAGCCCGTTGGGGAATTGCAGAGATGAGACAGTAATTGGATATCACGAAATTGGGTTGAAAAGGAGGGTAAAATACAAACAAACAAAAACTCCATTCTCTACTACTCCTCAGTTGAGTTACCTTCACATTTAGTTAGCTAATGTAATAGATTAGTTTGCCAACGCAAGTCTAGATAGCACTAGCTGTTTTATGCCTACAACAGTGAAGTTTCAGTCCGCTAGGTATATCTCTCCAGCATGGGCATATCTCTGGTGACGTAGACATACCCATGCATGCACCTTATCAAAACATGACTCATTTAATATTGCACCGTCCCATTCTCTGGGCTCTGTCTGCAATCATAACCAGTAGTATCTACCAGGAATAATGAAACATATAATAACAATAAGATGTTTGGTGAATCTATGAATTATGAATGACCACTGGAGTCTTTGCATCACTCAAAATCTTGCCAAAGCATATTCTGTAGGAGGGGTTAATATGAATTTTTCATTTGACATGATTTATATGAATTGGGTCATGAACATCCTTTGAAATGAACAAGGGAGAGGTTAAATGTAGGCTAAGTCTGGCATAAGCTTATTCCCACACTTTACAATAAGTACAGCGGTGTTTCCTCCGACACATTGGTGCGGCTGGCTGCTGGGTTAAGCGGGCGGGTGTTAAGAAGCGCGGTTCGGCGGGTCATGTTTCGGAGGACGCAATTGGGGAGAAAAAAAGGGGGTACAATACAAAATCATTAAAAAAAGGGAGAAGTGCGGTAGCAAGGAAAGTAGAGGTCAGATTGAATGACAGAGAGAGAAAGAACTGAGCATCTGAAAACAGAGAGAAAGAAATTATTACTAGAGTGAGAAGACGCAGCAGACAGCCATTGAAAAAATAAAAGATTGAAAGAGAGAGGGTGAGAGGGAGAGAGCAGTCTAAAAGCCTCAAGAGACGAAGAGCAGAAATAAGACAATGACAGAGGAAGAGTGGAGAGAGTGAGTGAGTGCGTGAGTGAGAGTGAAAATGAATGTTTAATGCCCCATTGGGTACATCAGAGCCCTTCCCCGACCGGAGGCGGTCACATCAGTAGATTCTAGGAAGCAGGTTTGGGAAGCCTCAACCAAGACAGATTGAACTACACCCCCCCCCCCCCCAAACCGTGCTCCTCCATCACCCCCCCCCCCCCCCATGTCCTCTCTACCTCTCCCTCCATCCCCCCCTTCTCTCCTCTACTCAGGGAAAAGCATGCAGGGGCGGGCATGGGGCCTGCCTGCCTCGAGGCTTCCTTCAGCAAACATGTCTCCAGGAGCAGTATGTCTAGTCTCTGAAGAGTGGTCACCTTTGACCTGTCGAGTCTGTTCAGAGCTAATGATCTCATGAAAAGACCTGCCTTTTTAAAGGAGGCAGGTAGTGAGAAAATGTGTATCCTGGGTTAGGAAAGAAAGAGGGGAAAAGAGCGCACAAGGCTTTTGGGAAATGCTGACCTGTTATATACAGCAGAATAGTTCAAGGCAGTGACGACAATAAGAATAAAATATTTCTCTGGTGTTACATTACTAGTTGAAATGCCTGTGTGTTTTGGAGCCATTTGCTCTACTCTGAAAGTGCACAATGAGTGCCGAGTAAGGGAGGATTAGTCAGCCCTACAAATTCCTGCGCCCACACCATATATAAACCAGATACCAAAACACAACAGTCTAGTAACAAACAGACATATGCCCAAACACCCATCTAACACATGATTTTCCAATTACGACAAACTCGCACATTATGACCCAGTCATCCAACAACACATGGACCATATTGACGTGGGCCAAGATTTTCAGACATTTATGCGAGATGTCTATATACATTTATGCTAGATGTCTATATATCACACGTGAATAGACTAGCCCCATAGATAACACACACACACACACACGAAATCCCTGGCACCATGAATGATATCAGAAGAGCATTTCTGCCCATTATGGAGTGAATTTGAACAGCGCCACAGTGGCTCTTTCTGCGTTTTGACCTATGGCCTTTGAGTGTTCATGGCCGTGTCGGCCAGAAATGTCCATTGAATAATCATGTATGAAGACACCATCATCCTAAATCCATAAAGTCGTACTTTTGGGAGTGATTACTATTGCAAACTACGCAAAGGGCATGTTATCCGGCGATTACGGTCACTACCCATTCTCTGCCGTTGCAACTAATTAAGCCTGTTGAAACTGCTCTCGGGTCCACGTCGCCGCTCTTGATTAGCGACCATAATTCCAATTAACCTCGAAACGGATGGGCTCATCTAAATGGTTCCCTTTGTAGAACGGAGGGCTCCCCACGTGACGGCACACGAGAGACGGCACCGGTAATCAGTTCATCAGCGGCTCGGCGTGAGGGCGAGTTCACTATATAATTTCCACAGTTGCCGGAATGGCTTCGAGTGGATAGCCGAAGTGGGATATCGATGGGCTTCCTGGTTAGCGGGGTCAACTTGGGGTCAATGTTATCCAGCTGGATGTGTGTGGCAGAATTGTGAAGCTGGCAATAGGTATTCCATGAATTATGAATTAAATTCATAGACAAGACTATCCATAGACAAAACTCTTGGTGATTAAGACACTGAGTAGCACTTTTAAAAGATTTAGCTTCTCTGTTTGAAGCATATGGTGGAATCACTTGACTGATTTTTAAAAAAGAAAAGAGAGAAAAAAAACAGCTCTTCCTGTGTGGTGTGGCCTACTGTACTGAGGACCCACTACAAAAACATCTAAAAGGGAGCAGAGAAGCTGCTCCCAAAAGTGAAGAATATTTAGAAGACTTAGTTACGCAATAACATTTCAACTGGTCGGTACCTAAAATGTGTGTTATTGTATCCCCAAAGCTTCTTACAAAATCCCTTTTGGGAGCAGCAAACAGTTTAGTGTGGTGGCAGGGATAAACGTTTGAAGAATTGAAACCAACGATGTTAGGATGAAACAGTCAGAGGTCACCAAGCGCAACATAGCTTCAGCGTGTAAATCAGCTAGAAAGATGTGTCGGCATCGATTAATTGTCTCTGGCCCCCTCCCAGTTAGGGGGAGTGATGAGCTCTACAGCAGAGTCTCACAACTCAATCGCTGGTTGAAAACTGTTTTCTGCCCCTCCCAAAAGATAGAATTTGTAGATAATTGGCCCTCTTTCTGGGACTCACCCACAAACAGGACCAAGCCTGGCCTGTTGAGGAGTGACGGACTCCATCCTAGCTGGAGGGGTGCTCTCATCTTATCTACGACCATAGACAGGGCTCTAACTCCTCTAGCTCCACAATGAAATAGGGTGCAGGCCAGGCAGCAGGCTGTTAGCCAGCCTGCCAGCTTAGTGGAGTCTGCCACTAGCACAGTCAGCGTAGTCAGCTCAGCTTTCCCCATTGAGACCGTGTCTGTGCCTCGATCTAGGTTGGGCAAAATTAAAAATGGCGGTGTTCGCTTTAGCAATCTCACTAGTATAAAGACCTCCTCCATTCCTGCCATTATTGAAAGAGATTGTGATACCTCACATCTCAAAATTGGGTTACTTAATGTTAGATCCCTCACTTCCAAGGCAGTTATAGTCAATGAACTAATCACTGATAATAATCTTGATGTGATTGGCCTGACTGAAACATGGCTTAAGCCTGATGAATTTACTGTGTTAACTGAGGCCTCACCCCCTGGTTACACTAGTGACCATACCCCCCGTGCATCCGGCAAAGGCGGAGGTGTTGCTAACATTTACGATAGCAAATTTCAATTTACAAAAAAAAAAACAATGACGTTTTCGTCTTTTGAGCTTCTAGTCATGAAATCTATGCAGCCTACTCACTCACTTTTTATAGCTACTGTTTACAGGCCTCCTGGGCCATATGCAGTGTTCCTCACTGAGTTCCCTGAATTCCTATCGGATCTTGTAGTCATAGCAGATAATATTCTAATTTTTGGTGACTTTAACATTCACATGGAAAAGTCCACAGACCCACTCCAAAAGGCTTTCGGAGCCATCATCGACTCAGTGGGTTTTGTCCAACATGTCTCTGGACCTACTCACTGTCACAGTCATACTCTGGACCTAGTTTTGTCCCATGGAATAAATGTTGTGGATCTAAATGTTTTTCCTCATAATCCTGGACTATCGGACCACCATTTTATTACGTTTGCAATTGCAACAAATAATCTGCTCAGACCCCAACCAAGGAGCATTAAAAGTCGTGCTATAAATTCTCAGACAACCCAGATATTCCTTGATGCCCTTCCAGACTGCCTCTGCCTACCCAAGGACGTCAGAGGACAAAAATCAGTTAACCACCTAACCGAGGAAGTCAATTTAACCTTGCACAATACCCTAGATGCAGTTGCACCCATAAAAACTAAAAACATCTGTCATAAGAAACTAGCTCCCTGGTATACAGAAAATACACGAGCTCTGAAGCAAGCTTCCAGAAAATTGGAACGGAAATGGCGCCACACCAAACTGGAAGTCTTCCGACTAGCTTGGAAAGACAGTACCGTGCAGTATCGAAGAGCCCTCACTGCTGCTCGATCATCCTATTTTTCCAACTTAATTGAGGAAAATAAGAACAATCCGAAATTTCTTTTTGATACTGTCGCAAAGCTAACTAAAAAGCAGCCTTCGCAGGATGGCTTTCACTTCAGCAGTAATAAATGTATGAACTTCTTGGAGGAAAAGATCATGATCATTAGAAAGCAAATTACAGACTCCTCTTTAAATCTGGCTATTCCTCCAAAGCTCCATTGTCCTGAGTCTACACAACTCTGCCAGGACCTAGGATCAAGGGAGATACTAAAGTGTTTTAGTACTATATCTCTTGACACAATGATGAAAATAATCATGGCCTCCAAACCCTCAAGCTGCATACTGGACCCTATTCCAACTAAACTACTGAAAGAGCTGCTTCCTGTGCTTGGCCCTCCTATGTTGAACATAATAAACGGCTCTCTATCCACCGGATGTGTACCAAGCTCACTAAAAGTGGCAGTAATAAAGCCTCTCTTGAAAAAGCCGAATCTTGATCCAGAAATTATAAAAAACTTTCGGCCTATATCGAATCTTCCATTCCTCTCCAAAAATTTTGAAAAAGCTGTTGCACAGCAACTCACTGCCTTCCTGAAGACAAACAATGTATACGAAACGCTTCAGTCTGGTTTTAGACCCCATCATAGCACTGAGACTGCACTTGTGAAGGTGGTAAATGACCTTTTAATGACGTCAGACCGAGGCTCTGCATCTGTCCTCGTGCTCCTAGATCTTAGTGCCGCTTTTGATACCATCGATCACCACATTCTTTTGGAGAGATTGGAAACCCAAATTGGTCTACATGGACAAGTTCTGGCCTGGTTTAGATCTTATCTGTCGGAAAGATATCAGTTTGTCTCTGTGAATGGTTTGTCCTCTGACAAATCAATTGTACATTTCGGTGTTCCTCAAGGTTCCGTTTTAGGACCACTATTGTTTTCACTATATATTTTACCTCTTGGGGATGTCATTCGAAAACATAATGTTAAATTTCACTGCTATGCGGACGACACACAGCTGTACATTTCAATGAAACATGGTGAAGCCCCAAAATTGCCCTCGCTAGAAGCCTGTGTTTCAGACATAAAGAAGTGGATGGCTGCAAACTTTCTACTTTTAAACTCGGACAAAACAGAGATGCTTGTTCTAGGTCCCAAGAAACAAAGAGATCTTCTGTTGAATCTGACAATTAATCTGGATGGTTGTACAGTCGTCTCAAATAAAACTGTGAAGGACCTCGGCGTTACTCTGGACCCTGATCTCTCTTTTGAAGAACATATCAAGACTGTTTCAAGGACAGCTTTTTTCCATCTACGTAACATTGCAAAAATCAGAAACTTTCTGTCCAAAAATGACGCAGAAAAATTAATCCATGCTTTTGTTACTTCTAGGCTGGACTACTGCAATGCTCTACTTTCCGGCTACCCGGATAAAGCACTAAATAAACTTCAGTTAGTGCTAAATACGGCTGCTAGAATCCTGACTAGAACCAAAAAATTTGATCATATTACTCCAGTGCTAGCCTCCCTACACTGGCTTCCTGTTAAGGCAAGGGCTGATTTCAAGGTTTTACTGCTAACCTACAAAGCATTACATGGGCTTGCTCCTACCTATCTTTCTGATTTGGTCCTGCCGTACATACCTACACGTACGCTACGGTCACAAGACGCAGGCCTCCTAATTGTCCCTAGAATTTCTAAGCAAACGGCTGGAGGTAGGGCTTTCTCCTATAGAGCTCCATTTTTATGGAATGGTCTGCCTACCAATGTGAGAGACGCAGACTCAGTCTCAACCTTTAAGTCTTTACTGAAGACTTATCTCTTCAGTAGGTCCTATGATTAAGTATAGTCTGGCCCAGGAGTGTGAAGGTGAACGGAAAGGCTGGAGCAACGAACCGCCCTTGCTGTCTCTGCCTTGCCGGTTCCCCTCTTTCCACTGGGATTCTCTGCCTCTAACCCTTTTACAGGGGCTGAGTCACTGGCCTACTGGTGTTCTTCCATGCCGTCCATGGGAGGGGTGCGTCACTTGAGTGGGTTGAGTCACTGACGTGGTCTTCCTGTCTGGGTTGGCGCCCCCCCCTTGGGTTGTGCCATGGCGGAGATCGTTGTGGGCTATACTCGGCCTTGTCTTAGGACGGTAAGTTGGTGGTTGGAGACATCCCTCTAGTGGTGTGGGGGCTGTGCTTTGGCAAAGTGGGTGGGGTTATATCCTGCCTGTTTGGCCCTGTCCGGGGGTATCATCGGATGGGGCCACAGTGTCTTCTGATCCCTCCTGTCTCAGCCTCCAGTATTTATGCTGCAGTAGTTTATGTGTCGGGGGGCTAGGGTCAGTCTGTTACATCTGGAGTATTTCTCTTGTCTTATCCGGTGTCCTGTGTGTATTTAAATATGCTCTCTCTAATTCTCTCTTTCTGTCTTTCTCTCGGAGGACCTGAGCCCTAGGACCATGCCTCAGGACTACCTGGTATGATGACTCCTTGCTGTCCCCAGTCCACCTGGCCGTGCTGCTGCTCCAGTTTCAACTGTTCTGCCTGCGGCTATGGAACCCTGACCTGTTCACCGGACGTGCTTGTTGCACCCTCGACAACTACTATGATTATTATTATTTGACCATGCTGGTCATTTATGAACATTTTAACATTTTAACATCTTGACCATGTTCTGTTATAATATCCACCCTTCACAGCCAGAAGAGGACTGGCCACCCCTCATAGCCTGGTTCCTCTCTAGGTTTCTTCCTAGGTTTTTGGCCTTTCTAGGGAGTTTTTCCTAGGGAGTTTTTCCTAGCCACCGTGCTTCTTTCACATGCTTTGCTTGCTGTTTGGGGTTTTAGGCTGGGTTTCTGTACAGCACTTTGAGAATATCAGCTGATGTACGAAGGGCTATATAAAAATAAATTTGATTTGATTTGATCAGAAAAATAACCAAAAACACACAGATGGTGTAAACAAAACATAATACTTTAAAACCTATAAGGAAACTGTAAATAAAAAAGCATGACAACAAAAATAGGACTCGATACCAATCCTAAGCCACTAGGAGTAGGTCACACTGTTGGTAAATGACTACATAACGAAACATCTCATGAGGTCTTATGACTGGTTGGTAGTAGAGCTGGGCGATATGGCCTAAAAATCATATTTAGATTTTTACCAAACTTATGGGCGATTCATGATATACATCTCAACTTCTTTAACGTTCTCTCTAAATAAGCTTTGTTGGAAAATTGTAAAAAAAAAAAAGGTCAATGCACTGCATTTCAAACAGTCAGGAATAATCTAATGAATTCAGGGCGTGAAACATTATACCTAGGCTAACTATAAGCATTCCACAATCACAACACACACAAATAATTTTATTATTTTATCAAAATAGTTTAATTATTAACCTGCTTTTTTGCAATAAATCACAGATCTGGCTTTCAAGTCTGTCTACGAAAATTTGAGTTTTGGTTAGAAATGTAACCAGAACCATGCACATCCACTAGTGATGACCACCTTCTGGTAGCAGGCATTGTGGAAAATGAACACGTGCTCATGCACGAGCTCGTGCAGAGCACAAGGTCACGTGCTTGTGAGTAGCCAGCTAATCTTTATTTTTCAAGTCTAGACAACTTGGATCTATTTGCTTGCTAACACAGTAGGCCAGTTGAACTATTATGAATTGGTGTCTGTGTGCAAGTGGGAAGGTGCACAGCGCACACAGCACAGAAGAAGCGAAAAAGACGAGAACAAAAAACACATAACACTCATGAAAACAGAAAATTAAAACCTTGATTCTTGCGATACAGGCATTTATAACATTGCACTAAAACATACATTTGAATTCATTTTGATACGTCGCCCGGCCCTAGTTGGTAGTCATGAATTAGTCTGACGAAATTGCCTGATTCAGAACATTCCTCTAACATGCAAGCCAACATGGTGACAGTAATCAAAACCATTAGAGCCAATATGGTTGTTTAGCATCCAAAGCCACGTAGGCCTCCAATAAGTGTAACCTACAAGGGAATCAAACCCACACCCTTGGTGTTCCAAGCACCATCCTCTAACCAACTAAGTTCTTCTTGGTACCTATAATAACTGAACCACCAATATGATGTCATCTTTTTCTACCTTTTTGTCTTGTCTACCAAAAATGTTCAAAAGACCATTTGTGTTTGCTAGTACTCGTCCTTTAAAACAAAACAAAAATCGGCGACAAGCAACTTCCTGCTAATATCAGCACATCCATAATTTCCCCTCAGCCAGCTGTGCTCAGTGGGACTTGATAAGATGACTTCCCATCCCGATTCATAAAACGACATCAGTGGAGATAGAAGAGTCAAGTGATCCAGGAATGTCAAAGGAGATCCCTGAGGGCTTCCGATTGAGATGTCACTTTCGCCTCAATGAGGAGAAGGAATGCAGGGAGGGAAGGCCGGGTAATCTTCTTTTTATCTCCCGTTCGAGGCTGGGGCCAGTGAGGTCAGTACCCCGCTTCTGCTCTGGGCCGGAGAAAACAACACATTCCCCCAGGTTGTTTCGCCTGGCACGGCCAGAAGGGTTATCACAATCTTGAGTTCAGGGTCAATGACATGGCAGACTTTGCATGAAAATATCTGGTAAGGTGGGCTTAGTTTTTATCTGAAAGATTGAACAATGCAACAACTTTTTCAAGGCGTCCTTTAATTTAGCCCTTGCCCTTTGAAATGTTTCAGTCATGAAATGTCATTAAGCCAAATGACACTTCTAAGAAAAATATAGATCCTTCTCTTAATCCTTCACAAATATATCGAAGACATCTGGTAGACAGCTGTACAGGTGCAAGCCCGTATAAAGACTTAGTAAATCTGCCCCTGCAACTTACCGACACTAAGGGGAGAACTTCAGTGCAGTGATTGGTCATTTACAGGACTTTTACTTTTGACATGCAAATCCTCAGAGAATCTGAGGATTCCCAGGGTTATACAAAGGTTACACTAGTGATCTATCATAGGTTGCTGATGTCGAACTATATGGATTAGGTGAGAACACCTCTCTGGGAGCCGAACAGAAAATGCTTTATCGCAGCATTTTGATTGAGTTACAACTCTGATTGGATGTGGCTGACCCACGTCTGTTAAATTTGGTGCATTGTGGGCATTTGCACCTTAACCCCCAAAAATCACCCCATGATTACAATTGGGTGCTGTCTACAAATGGGTCTAACAATGCCATAACCCTCATTCTGTCATTATCCCAATAATAATTCTAATGATAGTGTATTCCAGAAAAAGGACATTGGACTATTATTTATCACTATCCACTAAATGACGAAGAATAACAATACTTGAACATGACAGATTTGTTATGAAAGCAGTCAGGGCAAACTAATCTTCCTTTACAGCACAAGAAAAAAGGTTAAGGAGGATTACATAAATGAATCAAGCATATAGGGCTCATCATATAGGGTATAGGGTGCATATAGGGTGTTTCTACAATAGCATAAGGCTTCTCATTCTTTTCATAGACCCATCAAGCTCGATTCGTTGTTTTGTAGTTCCCAGATGGACACCAACCAAGGAAGTGCCTGTCAATTAGAGGTTATTAAGAGGTGAAAATTAGAATAATTTTCACCCGGAGGCATTTGCTGACATCCTGAAAACACCTTCAACCTTGGGGAAATTAAAGGTGGCCGTCTACTTTAAACACAGTTTGTTTTAAGCAACGTTGCACTTGTCTTTGTTAGTAGTTTGATGTAATGTCCAAAATGTCTAAGATCTTAAAATGACTGTCACTGAGCACTACGGAAACAAAGGGTGCACTTAGCAACTGTATCAGCATTGGCCTACTATTACTACTAACTCAAAGATTCAATAACCATAAATTCAGCCAAATTAAAATGTTACGAAAATAAACTCTCAGCACAGTCAAAAATACACTTTGCGCAAACCAATGAAACAAATACATTTTACAAAAGGCCCAAAGTCCTCAATTATACTTGTCAGCAAATTTGCACAGGGCATCCATTTGTCAGATCTAATTTGAAACGCATCCAGTATGAAACGGGAACGGGAGGTTGATTCAACACTGCCCCAGCTAAAGCACACAAGCATTCAGGCACACTTGATTGGTCCACAGTCATTTTCAAATATTAAACATGTTGTCAACTGAGATTATTTTCTGGGTGAAAATAAAAGGAGCGTGTGGATGACTCCTATGAATGGAGATAGGCTATCTATTGTATTGGTGGTGATAATGCTGTGTCGTCAGTTTTTAAACAGTCTTTAATAGGGACAAACATGTCTCTGAGGAGAAGTGGAATTGGATCTCAGTGTGGGCTATGGTGTCAGGTGTCGAGGCAGATGGCTGCATGTTTGGAAAAGGCCTTGCCAGCAGCTTGATCCACTCCCTTGAGAGTATGTGGTGCTGGATAGAGAGAATTTCAGATGATAGCGTAGAGGTTCCAGACTGTTACAGAGACTGGGAATGCGGTTACAACACAAGAACAGGCTAAATGTTATCCTCCCTTACAGGAGTGTATGAGATTAGCAGTAGTGTTGATTCAAGTGATTAATATTTTTCCAAGGATCCACCAAGCCATAGCTATGAAGAAATGCTGACATATTACACACCAGAAATTATTTTGCATTCTTCGAAACTCTAAAAAGTAGTTTGCCATCTAGAAAGTTCAAAAGGTTGCTTCAGTATTTCAATATTTAATTGGCTTAACTCCTTATACTTAAGTCAATCCACTTATTGACCTTAAACCTTGACCGTGGTCCGTGATCTAAGTCAATCACCTGACCAGTTTATGGCGCCAGCCCAAACACTGCGCAGGCCCAGTCACTGTATGGTAATTACAGCTAATAATAGATTAAACACACAAACGAGTCGAGTGAATAAAGCAGTCCACACTGGTAAACCTGTTAATCCCATTTTTCACCCTGCAAGGGCTATGGCCCCCGTGACTGACTAGCTGGACTGGCTGGAAAAGGAGGGTGCTAAGACCAGGTGATTCACATTTGAATGTCACCGCGATCAGTAGAGCGGAAGTCAGAGGCCTTTCCCCGAGCTGGCATCGCCTCTTTCGGGCTCTCTGCTGCTATCATGGGAAAGGATACGGGTTTTTTTTTTCCCCCATCGACCTGCAACTAAACTCTCTATGGGGTTTACGGAGGAGTGGTGCCTGCCTGGCCACAGTCTCCTTTCACCTGTGGTATGGAGAATTGGGAATGAAGGGAGGTGATTGTGGAGGCAGCTCCTCCCTCCAGCTTCATGGTGAAATCAAAAGACCCCAGGGTGGCCCAGACGAAGGGAGGTCAACGGGGATTCCAGCAGAGACTTCCGGACTCCATGCAGGGACACCAAGAAAAGGCCTGGCTACTGCTGTCTTTCACACAGATGGCCCCGGCTAGCTATTCCCAGTCTGCGTCCGTGCATTCCCTTGTTACCAGATACCGGGTCATAACAGAGCTGATGAAGGCCCTTTAAAATGCGTTTACCCAGTCCTAAAACCCCTTGTCTGTAACACTATCATGCAGCCTTTCTAGTCATGCACATTGAAATAGGTCTACAAGCTGGCCTGCGGTCAGGTTACAAATGTGGATGATTCGATGTGCAGACTATCGCCAGTGGCCATTTTCCTGTTCTGCACCACACAGGATTTGTGTATAGAGAAAGAAGTGTGCGGCACAAAGTTGCAGACACCTGGTTAGGAATTGAAATATGTGCAGTACACTACTGGGCAGGGTAAGAAAAAGGTCAAATGAAGGACAAGAGGAGAACTTGTTTAGTCGACAGCAGTACAGCACTTAGTCCTTCCTCTCTTGACCTTGTTTGGAGGAACACGAAACACATCAGGATTGATTCGCTCTCACTCCATTATCTAGAATCATGCAAACAATGCACATGATCTTCCCTGCCAAGTAGGATACTGGCGATGAGATCACACTCCAATTATTTAACCTCCCCGGGGGAACCAAAGAAGCAGAGTACAAGGAGGTGGGGAATATGGAGATGAGTAGAGAAACCTGACCCGCAAGCAACAGATCAAGATAACATTTACACTCCAATGCCCTACAGTAAGAAGTATTCTGAGTTTTCAAACAACAAGAGTGGAAAGGAGGAAAAGGGAATGCAGATAAGGATTTGTGGATTACTTTCATCTACAGTGAACACCTTGCTGAGGGACGACTTTCCTTGGCCTGCTCAAGGGGACCTTAATGCAGACAGAAAATACCCTGAATACACTGCTCTGGAGTGTGGACTGCATCTATAAATGGGCTTGGCTCATCTCAGCTGTCCAGCATTCCAGGAACAGGATTATAAAACAAAAGCTATGCCTTTTAATTAGCTGCCTCCAGTAAAGAAAGTTGGAGCCCCATTGAGCGGGCTTGAGTGCTGACAGGTACTTTTGCAAATTCAGATAAAAGGAGCTAATCTGGCCAAACAAATCACCCTTAAGCTTGTCCTCTCAGGCGCTTGGCAATACAAATGCTATTGATTTTAGCCATATGAGGAGGGTATGCAGGCTAGAATTGGTTGCCAGTTTTGAGCATTTTAGGCATGTTGATGAGTGGAAGGATTTTGGGAGCCAAAGGACCACAGCACTTCCCTTGTTCCCATAGCCATTTAGGGATCCTCGTGTGTTTTGGGGACTTTATATTTAGGAAAAAGCTAATCTAGGCTAATGTATTCTTGGCTGCCTCTAACTACCAAGGTCTATCCTGGAGAAAACGACTCCCTTTTTTCAAAGTTGAGCATTTCTGTCGAATTCGTTTTCTCATGGCCGATAAACCACTTCACAAGTCATTGTGTTTGACATCTCAAACACGCAAAGCATCAGCGAGCTATAAGAAGATGTACTTAGCAGGCGTTTCTCCAAAAGTCTGAAATCATAAGTACCGCGTTGTAGGCTGATGAAGACAACAGCTGGACTATCAAGGTTAACACTGCCACACCAGGTAGAAGAAACAGACTTAGTTTCAATATAACCCAAACCCTTACACAGGCCCCCAACTAATTTAGTTGACAAATTGTCCTCATATATGCTTGTGTGTATGAGACTTATTTTGATATCATAATAATATCATCACTACGCTATCAAAACACCATTTTTAGCAATAGCCTACATACTTAGGATAGTTTCATTAGAAACTATACAAAATGTCTTGTAGAGCAAACTTAGCCAATTTGAGAAGGCATACTCAGTAGTGTAGTTGAGCGTATACGCAAGTATACGGCGTATAACCATTTATTTTCAATGGTCATTGCACATACTCACTTCTTAATGCCCAGGATGCATACCGTCAGAGATAGAAATATCCATTTGAAATGTACAAAGGGATCCAAAGATGCAACAACCATCATGGGTTGCCAATATGACTAGGATTTGGTTGCTAGACAATGAAAGAAAGTGGAAAGAAAACTAATTGAAAAGGATAATGCATATGAGGAAGGCTTTATTAAAATAATTTGCCTCCACATTTCTATGGTGGAATTTTGGCTATAGGCTACTTTGAAGCTAGGTAAGAAATGGCTCATAATATGAAATAAAATGTCCAGGTTTCAAACAATTAAGGAACAGGAAATATATAGCAATGCTAATGATAGGCCTAACCGTCCTCAGGTAGATGGAAAGGCTTTCCCAAAAAC
Organism: Salmo salar; assembly: GCF_965601325.2. Classification (NCBI taxonomy): domain Eukaryota; kingdom Metazoa; phylum Chordata; class Actinopteri; order Salmoniformes; family Salmonidae; genus Salmo; species Salmo salar. Next base: position 51,756,128 of record NC_138292.1, on the reverse strand, counting down.
CTTCTCAATTAAATGTTAACTAGCTACAAAGTAGCCTATGCCTACCTTGCAAAATAATATCATGATTATTATCAATCCAGTGGCATTTGTTTTGCAAACTCCATCTCATGTGCAACAGAAGCACCACTGACCACAGTGTTAGGTACCTGAGCCCTTGAATTAAAGGGTAACTACACTCAAAAATAAAAATGTCGTACATTTTTTCCCAGATCTCAAAAGTTGTCTCCTGATGTGGTTTGCGCATTGTTGTGGACTTAGAAAAACAACAAAATTAGATATTCTATTTAAAAATGGTGTGAGAGCGAAAACCTGAGAGAAAAAACATGGGGCAAATCTGAAACATGTGAATTTCTGACTCCGTTGACAGACTTATTTATCGGTTTCAATAGTAGGCCTACTATTAGCAAGCCCAAGAAGTACTCTTAAGGAGCCTAACATTACCGTTACTCCTAAAGGTCAAAGGACCTTGTTATTTTCGGAGGTAGACTGGCTCTGGATGCCAAAACAGCCAAATGCTCCATCTAAACGGGAATTGATTCTCAATTGCAATACGATTCTAGAAAAATAAAGCGCTTTACTTTCCTATCCCAACAAAATAATTTCACAAATGCAAAATACACACTGTTTTAACCAGCTTTATCACAGTTGTAGCCGACAGTAATTTCCAGTGACGTTTCTGGCAGCCTTCTTCCGTTACACACAGGTGTTCGGAGCATGCTAGATAGCACAGTGGTCCCTCTGTCTTCTGTATTTCTTCTGTAAACACTTGCTGTAACATGGAGATATGGCCTTGTGGGAACACTAACCCCATAAAAAAGTTGTGTATCAATTGAACGTTTCTTGCTAAAATGAAAGATAAAGTCGTTATACTTCCAAAACTGTACCACAAGCAATGCATGTCAATGTTCAGAACGAGTGTCAGGGCTCTTAACAAAACTCCCCCGTACAGATGACGCCTTCATCCAATGACTTGTGTGTAATGTAAAGGAATTGAGTCATGATCAAGGGCTAACTATTAAGGCTTCCACATGCTTCAGTGCGGCTGGCACCCAGTCAAACGGGTGTGCTCGCATATTCCCTTAAAAGACCTTTGCTTGAAAAACAAGAATAAAGCAGCAAAAGTACTGTTTGTCCATCTTGAGGCGCCATAGCCAGTAGCCATTCACTTCCTCAAATAGTCATAATGAATCTTAGATAACTCAAGAAATCTGTGATTCATTTTGACTTTTTAGTCGAGGAGATCTTAGTCTCGCAATTTTACATCCAACTAAGTTTTTGGGTGCAGTATTTCTCAAGTGAAAAAATCTGAATGAAAACGAGTCATCTGTCATTGAATGACTACAAACACTTAATTTAAGAATCCCTACTGCTGAACAATGACTGACGGAGGGGCGTAGACTTCTGCTACCAAAATTCGGCTTGTCTCAATTTTTTGTGTGCACACGAACAGACAAAGAAACCCTTGTTGAAGTCCAAAACGAACATAAACATCACAAAATGTTGTCATAATATATACACAAACTGTTCCGAATATTTCTCCACGGGAAGCATGTAGGCCTTTAAGCCTTCTGCATGCTTCTGCTAGGTGACCCAAACGAGGGTGCTTCGCTAGAAAAACAAGAAAAAAGCGGCAATAGTACTCTTTGTCCATTTTGAGACGCCATAGCCAGATACACTGCCTCAAAATAATCTGAATTAATCTAAAATAACTGAAGAAATCTGTCATTCATTTTCACTTTTTTGTCAAGATCATAGTTGGGCAATCTTACATCTAACTATGATGTTTAGTGCAGTTTATTTTATTTTTTTTGCATAAAAAAAACAATTAGTCTCCTTGTATTAGAAACACTTATTTGAATAATCCCTACTGTTGACCAATCACCAATTTTCCTCTACCGATTTCGGTTTAACTCGAGAAAAAAAATCTGTGCACGAACAACCGAAAAAAAAAACCTTGCCGAAGACCAAAAACGTCACAAAATGTCGTCATAATATATGCAGGAACGGTTCCAGACGGGAAGTATGCGGACGCCTTCAGCTTGTCCTGACTTTTAAAGACCAATATAGGATGTATCATTTTAGGTGTGTATGTCACTGTTTCACATAGAATTCTTCACAAAAAAGTTTGTATTATTTTAGCAAAATGTTTGTATACCCACTTCACACCACTGTCGTTTTTACCTCTTCCCTTTGAATCCCAACAGAACATGCAGTGAGTTTTGCAAACAATCAACATTTGACTCAAAGGAAAGAAGTTGAGCTAGCGCTGTTATTTGTAGAATATCAAGAAGCCGTATCGTATCAATTCTGGCTACAAAATATCAGTCCAGGTTACAATTTATGAACGGTGTTTTGCTTCTAATGAAAAGTTAATGTAATTTAGGATAGAGAGCCCGCTGTTGAGGGCGAACTCACAGCACAATAGAATCGCAGACCCTTTTCAGATCTCGCTGTTGTTTTTACCATTCGACACCAGATTTAGATGGTCAGGCCGACTTTTAAAGTTGCATTCGGTTATGATACCATTTGAACAGCTTTCAAATCAATTCATGCCAAAGTGTAATTCTTATAAATGTGGCTACTTTAATCGAATTACTTAAACAACAAAAAAGATCTTACCTCAGACGAGATCAAGATAACTCCAATCCCATTTTATCCAAAACGATTAACTTGAAGGCTTAACATCCTAGTTGAAGAATAAACTGGGTTTATCAATGACTTTCTGCAATTGCAACTAGACAAAGCCCCGTCCCTACAATTCATGAACTGTATCAATAGGCCTAGCTGTGTCTGTCTATACAACTAGTTTCTGTTGAGTCGCGCTGGCAGCATCGGCAGAAGTCCCGCCTATCCCATGCGGTAATTTGTTTAGGGATAGGCTGACCTACCGTGACGTTAACTCTCGGTTGTTCTCTGAGATGTCAATCATCACTTGTAATTACTGAAACATAGACACAAATAATGCAGAAAGAATGAGTCAAATCATACAGAATACAGTAATGAAAACATGAGCATAAGTAATAGTAGTGACACATTATCTTTCCAGCACTGCTCGACAATGAATCCACATTGGTCCACATTGTGTCCACATAAAGTAGCCTATCTAAATGAAGGCTCTTAAATGGTCCATTACTGGCCCCAACTGGAAGTTTGCACAGCCACGAATTGGACTACAAGTTGTCTTGCTTTTTGTAACAATAATAAAGTGAATATATCTGAGCCTGACCATCTAAAATGTCTACTCCTAAAGGAAATCTTCCTAGATACTTCAAATTCATTGAAATAGTATGAGAGGTTGAACATCTTCTTGATAACCTGAAATAAGTTTCTCTATTACAACTAATAAACTGACAAACCACTTCAATTCAATATGAACAGAGACTGCAAATTCTTTGCTTTATTTATTTTTTCTTTACAAAAGTGATTACAATTATAAATGATAGTCTACTGTACAGCAGATTAAAATGGGTATCAATGGCAGTTCTTTATGTGCCCTGCATGCAATTCATACACAGTTGAAAGAAATTAGACACCAAGTGGCATTAAAGAGTCAGAGCAAATACATGTTGATCATCTTGTATGGTATTCAATGGGGTAAGTCTATTCAGTTCAGTGTATTGCACTATTTGTGACCCTGCATCAAGTGTCTGATTGCTTCAATACAGTAATGTGTATTGTTTTATGTTGTATCAGGCAGTCAAGTCATGGTAACAGCCAGTAACCAATGGAAAGAGTCACAAAGAAGATTGTAGTGCTTCGGCCCTCCATTGGCCATTGACATCCATCAATTATTGAGTGGAAGTACATCTTTGGTATGGGACGTTTGGTATGGGATGTCCTGACTCTCTGTGGTCTCTAAAGATCCCATGGCACTTATACGAGTAGGGGTGTTAACCCCGATGTCCTGGCTAAATTCCCAATCTGGCCCTCATACCATCATGGCCACCTAATCATCCCCAGCTTCCAATTGGCTCATTCATCCCCCCTCTCCCATGTAACTATTCCCCAGGTCGTTGCTGTAAATGAGAATGTGTTCAACTTACCTGGTAAAAAAAAAGGTTGAGGATACCTAGTCAAAATCACAGGTAAGAGTTTAATATGGGGAATTCTAGCTAATTTCCCTTATTGAAGAAGAGTACATTCATGACTACTTTGGTCTTGTATGGATGTTTTCAGTCTCCTGTAGTGAGATTCTTGCAGACTGCTTGCAGGTGGTGTAAAGTACTTCAGTATTTTGGGGGGGATATCTGTACTTTACTATTTATATTTTTGCCAACTTTTAATTTTTCCTTCACTACATTCCTAAAGAAAATAATGTACTTTTTACTTCATACATTTTCCCTGACACCCAAAGTACTTGTTACATTTTGACAGGAAAATGGTCCAATTCACAAGAGAACATCCCTGGGCATCCCTTATGCCTCTGATCTGGCAGACTCACTAAACACACATGCTTTGTTTGTAAATTGTGTCTGGGGTTGGATTGTGCCCCTGGCTATCTGTCAATTAAAACATTTGTTTTATTATTGTGCCATCTGGTTTGCTTAATATAAGGAATTTGAAATTGTATATTCTTTTACTTTTGATACTTAAGTACATTTTAGCAATTCAATTTACTTTTGATACTTAAGTATATTTAAAACCAAATACCTTTGGACTTTTACTCAAGTAATATTTTACTGGGTGACTTTTACTTGAGTCATTTTCTATTAAGGTATGACAATTGAGTACTTTTTCCACCACTGCTGCTTGCACACGATAGTCCTCCAATGTCACTGAGACAATGTGAAGTAAAAGTCCATTTGGAGTCAAGGTTGGAAAAGGGGGAGAATAAACTGATCATAGATCTGGGTCTGAATCCCACAAAGCATCTCAGAGTAGGAGTGCTGATCTAGGATCTGTCATATAATCTTATTCATTATGCTCTAAAAAGGCAAACTAATCCTAGATCAGCACTCCTACTCTGAGACGCTATAAATTTAGGGCCACTTTAATCTCTGGCTGGTTGGTCACTGGTCTGTGCTTCAGTGTGGCATGGGCACCACCTGGTGGGAGAAGAAGGAACATCATGAGAATACATTGAAGATTAATATTGAGTTGTTCAAGGCAAAACCAGATTCAATCTATTTCAGACAATTGTTCACTCAGAATGTTCAGGCTGTATCAAAGGGTGATATCTGTGTTAAAACAGACATGCATACACTTCAAGCTTTTCCTAATGCAGTGTCCATGTAGAACTTGATTTAGAATTGAAATGTAAAAGTCTGAAATCTAAATCAATGTTACTTATTTACTTAGGCTACACTTTGCAGTATGAAATCAGTTGGTTTGTGTGTAGAAATATTAATGCAAGAATGTATGTATATTACACTATTGCAGATGCATTCTGTGTGTGTGTGTGTGTGTTTTTTTTTGTGCAGATATATACAAATATAAGATGGACACTTTTGTTGATCTACATACCTCATATTTTTAGACCACAGTAATTCAAGGCGCTCTTTCCCGGTCTGTGCCATTCCAAATATCCTCCAGCTCCTCTTCCTCCTCCTCAAACTGCCAATGATCAGGATGAATATGATCTGGTTCTCTTTTGGGTGAAGTTTCTTTTTCCAATACCGTCATTGGTGCGGAGCTGTCGGAGCACACGCAACAGTTGTCCTCAGAGCACACAATGACTCGTCCAGACCTGCGCACACCCACCCATGTGGAGTCTTCAGACACAGTAGACAAGACCTTGATCTCTACAACTCGAAGTGCACTTTGGAAAGTGAATTGCCTCTTCGCAGAAGGGAAGTATATGTGGTTATTGAGGTCTTGAATCTTAGTGTGAACACTTAAACAGTTGTGCTTGTGGTTCTGTGACGGTTCAGTGCGGGTGTGGTCATGCATCATCGAGATGCTGCAGTTTGGTTCAGTGCATTGCTTGTTAGAGTCCAAAATGCCCATTGGAATAGAAATCTCAACCTTATCCTCATCGTGGATACCAACAGTGCTGGAGAAAATGTTCTCATGTCCAGCAGCAAGGGCAGGACTTCTTGTGGCGCATCTTAGGTCGTGATAGACGTCATCTTTCTCGGGTAGCGAGATACATTGGACCAAAAGAGAAACAGACTCTGCGCTGACCTTCTGCGAGTCCTGCCTTGCTGTTTCGCAGCTCCTTTCCTCTTTTGGACTGAGGGCGAATGTATGTCCAATCACTTTGTGAGTCTGACTGAGTGTGTTTGAGTCTGCCAATTTGTCTAGATTCAAAGGTGGACCATTTTGACCAGCAAAGTCCCCTGTTTCGCAGATACCTTCCTCCCCTGGACTGAGGGTGAAATTCTGCCCAATCACTTTCTGAGTTGGACTGAGTGTATTTGATCCTGACGGTCTACACAGAATCGAAGGTGAACCATTCGGACTGTCATGTTCCCCATCAGCTTCAAGATGCCTTTCCTTCTCTGGACTGAGGGCGAAAGTCTGTCCAATTACTTTGGACAATACGTGAGTCTGACCGAGTGTGTTTGAGCACGATGGTCTATACAGATTCAAAGGTGGACCGGCATGGTCCTCATTGGCTTCAAAAGGCACTTTCTCAGTTGTGAGGTCTTTTGCACCCATCTGTGAGATTTTCCCCCAATCCTTGGGCAGGTCAAAACTCAACATCGACCCAAGAGGGATAACGCCATAGTGGCTCTTGTCTTGCCTAATGGTCATCTCATTGGGTCCATGCAAGAAATGCCCCTGGATGGTAGGAACGGTAGGAATGCTTGACGTGTCTGAAGAGTTTCCATCTATGACACTCACCACAGAATTATTTTTTATATACAGTTGGAGTTCTGTATTAACTGGACTCCCTTGTGTGGCATGGCATTCCTTCTTATCCTCCAGTGGCCAGGTGTAGGCTCTGTGTGTGGCACCGATGGGCACGATAGTAACCCCCTCCGGCTTGGGCATTCCGACAATGCCAGTCACAGTGTGCCTGTGTGTAATTTTCTTCCTCCTCTTCATCGGTCCCTTCAGGTTTAAGGTAGAGGTGGAACTGGTTCTGGGTAAGGTGGGGAGCAAGACGGTCCTGACTTGGGGTATGAAAGTAGCGTTGGTCGAGCTTGTGGAAACGGTGTTTGACACGTGGCTCGTGTCTGTGATTTGAGGCGATGCCACCTCTTCAAAAACAGGACTTCCATCTGTGACTTGCAGATAAGTGCTCACCTGAAAAAAGATGAAGATAATTGGATGTATTAAAATACAAAACTCTGCAAAATGTGACTTTCATTATCCTTGAAGTTAAATGCTTATGCAACCATGATCAAAGACATCTTAGATTAATTTAATGAAGAACCAATTTGATACTCGTGCAAACTTGATGAAATATGTAGTTGATTCTGTAGGAAAATACTGTACGTTATTTTAAGACATCACTTCAGCTGCAAGCTTTCAAAATGGGATCACACATTCTGCGAACCTTATCAAAATCACATGGAGATGAGGTGGTCTCATACCCAGCTGCAGTGGCAATGGCTTGACCTTGACTAATCCACTGAGTGTGAGCCAAGTTGATGAAACACCACTTCTGGAATGGGGGACCTTACAGAAATCTTACAGCACATTCCTTTACTAATAGCTGCTCTAAGCCATTAGGATCAGCTCTCTCTATCCCAGTCCAAATCTAAAGCTTTTTAAGATAAACACAATATAAATGTGCTGAATGTCTTGAGGTTCTACTAGATGTTTTGTGTTATTAGCTGTGGGGATGGGTTTATCGGCCTTGAAATACACCGGCCAAAAGTATGTGGACACCTGCTCGTCGAACATCTCGTTCTAAAATTATGGGCATTAATATGGTGTTGGTCCCCACCTTTGCTGCTATAACAGCCTCCACTCTTCTGGGAAGGCTTTTCACTAGATGTTGGAACATTGCCGCGGGGACTTGCTTCCATTCAGCAATAAGAACATTAGCGAGGTCGTGCACTGATTAAACCTGGCTTGCAGTCGGCATTCCAATTCATCCTAAAGGTGTTCGATGGGGTTGAGTTCAGGGCTTTCTGCAGACCAGTCAAGTTCTTCCACACCGATCTCGACAAACCATTTCTGTATGGACCTCACTTTGTGCACGGGGCATTGTCATGCTTAAACTGGAAAGGGCCTTCCCCAAACTGTTGCCACAAAGTTGAAGGCAACCAATCATCTAGAACAGGGGTGGGCAACTTCAATCCTCTGGGGCCTGATTGGTGTCACACTTTTTCCTACATCCCTAGCAAACACAGCTGATTAATCAAATTGCATTCTAAACTGAAGATCATGATTAGGTGATTATTGGAGTCAGGTGTATTAGCTGGGGCAAAACTGTGACACCAATCAGGCCCCATAGGACTGGAATTGCCCACTCCTGGTCTAGAGTGTCATTGTATGCTGTAGGGTTAAGATTTCCCTTCCCTGTAGCTAAGGGGCCTAGGCTGAACCATGAAAAACAGCCCCAGACCATTATTCCTCCTCCCCCAAACTTTACAGTTGGCACTATGCATTGGGGCAAGTAGCGTTCTCCGGTATCCACCAAACCCCGATTTGTTTGTCGGATTGCCAGATGGTGAAGTGTGTGTGTGCGGCTGCTCGGCCATGGAAATCCATTTCATGAAGCTCCCGACAAACAGTTATAGTGCTGACGTAGCTTCCAGAGGCAGTTTAGAACTCGGTAGTGAATGTTACAACCATGGACAGACGATTTTTCCGCGCTTCAGCAATCAGCGGTCCGTTCTGTGAGGTTGTGGGGCCTACCACTTCGCGGCTGAGCTGTTGTTGCTCCTAGACGTTTCCACTTACAGTTGACCAGGGCAGCTCTAGCAGGGCAGACATTTTTAAAACGGACTTGTTTGGAAGGTGGCATCCTATGACGGTGCCACATTGAAAGTCACTGAGCTCTTCAGTGTGAGCCATTCTACTGCCAATGTTTGTCTATGGACATTGCATGGCTGTGTGCTCAATTTTATACACCTGTTAGCAACAGGTGTGGCTGAAATAGCTGAATCCACTAATTTGAAGGGGTGTCCACATACATTTGGCCATGTGGTGCATTTGTGCCTTTTAGGTAGACTTGACAGTATAACATCATTTTACACGTTGGGTCAACTACCTGCTTACAGACATCTATAGCAACATAATTCAAATCTGACTGTTGTCAAAAACTGCATCCTCCCTTTAATTTGGTTGATGTTGTCTTGTGGTATGTAGATATGAATATGTGGTGATCCTAAACGATATCATAACCGCCATCGATAAGAGACATTACTGTGCAGACGTATTCATCGACCTGGCTAAGGCTTTCTACTCTGTCAATCACAACATTCTTATTGGCAGACTCAACGGCCTTGGTTTCTCAAATGATTGCCACGCTTGGTTCACCAACTACTTCTCCGATAGAGTTCAGTATGTCAAATCGGAGGGCCTGTTGTCCGGACCTCTGGCAGTCTCTATGGGGGGCCACAGGGTTCAATTCTCGGTCCGACTCTTCTCTGTATACATCAATGATGTCACTCTCGCTGCTGGTGATTCTTTGATCCACCTCTACGCAGACGACACCATTCTGTATACATCTGGCCCTTCTTTGGACACTGTGTTAACTAACCTCCAGACGAGCTTCAATGCCATACAACTCTCCTTCCGTGGCCTCCAACTGCTCTTAAATGCAAGTAAAACTAAATGCATGCTCTTCAACCGTTCGCTGCCCGCACCTGCCCGCCCGTTCTGACTTAGAATATGTGGACAACTACAAATACCTAGGTGTCTGGTTAGACTGTAAACTCTCCTTCCAGACTCACATTAAACATCTCATATCCAAAATTAAATCTACAAATCGGCTTCCTATTTCACAACAAAGCATCCTTCACTCATGCTGCCAAACATACCCTCGTAAAACTGACTATCCTACCGATCCTAGACTTCGGCGATGTCATTTACAAAATAGCCTCCAACGAATAGCCTCCTCTACTCAACAAATTGAACAGCGCCATCCGTTTTGTCACCAAAGCCCCATATACTACCCACCACTGCGACCTGTATGCTCTCGTTGGCTGGCCCTCGCTTCATACTCGTCGCCAAACCCACTGGCTCCAGGTCATCTACAAGTCTCTGCTAGGTAAAGCCCCGCCTTATCTCAGCTCACTGGTCACCATAGCAGCACCCACCCGTAGCACGCGCTCCAGTAGGTATATCTCACTGGTCACCCCCAAAGCCAATTCTTCCTTTGGGCGGCTCTCCTTCCAGTTCTCTGCTGCCAATGACTGGAACGAACTGCTAAACTCTCTGAAGCTGGAGACTCTTACGTCCCTCACTAGCTTTAAGCACCAGCTGTCAGAGCAGCTCACAGATCACTGCACCTGTACACAACTCATCTGTAAATAGCCCATCCAACTACCTCATCCCCATACTGTATTTATTTATTTATCTTGCTCCTTTGCACCCCAGTATCTCTACTTGCACATTCATCTTCTGCACACCCTACCATTCCAGTGTTGAATTGCTATATTGTATTTATTGCCTTAACTCCCTTATCCTACCTCATTTGCACATGCTGTATATAGATTTTTCTACTGTATTATTGATTGTATGTTTGTTTATTCCATGTGTTACTCTGTGTTGTTGTATGTGTCGAACTGCTTTGCTTGATCTTGGCCAAGTCGCAGTTACAAATGAGAACTTGTTCTCAACTAGCCTATCTGGTTAAATATTATTATTATTTTTTTAAATCGGTACTCACCCTATGCACAGGTTCCACTGCCTGCCTTGGCTCCACTGGCCCCTGTTGCAGACTGCCCTCTGGTGGCTGTTGGTCAAAACTGAGGATGAGGTTGATGCTGCTGCCCAGTGGGGTGACAGTAGCACAGGGCTCTTCGAGGATAATGCTGGGCGAGTTGACTGCCACAGCCAAGGGGACGTGTGGTGTGACGTTTACCAGCTTGGCAAAGTTTTCTCCATGGTGACCTATCCCCGGTTGGGATTTTTGTGGTCCTTCAAACCGGCTCGCCACCATCAGCCTTTGCTTTGTGGACAGTCTTTCCGAGGACTTGTTGTGTTCTGCCAGAGAGGATAGATTCTGCAAAGAAAACCAAAGATTTTGTTCAATAACTTCTATTTCAGGTATTTTTTTAAATTATTTTGAGGTTTTGTGCAATAAGCCTTGATCCTTAGGAGCATATTTTGCCAAGATTTGGGCAGGTTGAATATCGTCAGAAAGCACTTGGTCTTCTATACACATTAAACATATACACATTACACATCTATACATTAGCTTCACCACAGCAATGTAGTTCAGTGCATTAAATGTGTCTAATTCTAATAGAGAACAGTGGTATTGTTCTGAAATAATTTGTTATAACAAAGAAATATCGTATTGACGTGAAAGCAGGGATATCCTTTTTTAATTTAAATTTTATTTATTATTATAATACGTTTTTTAGGGGGAAACAGGGATATCCTACCTGGGGTTGACCTTGTGAAAATCTGGTTGCGTCTCCCTGAGGGGCATCACTTCTTCTTGAATCCCTTGACCTCTCCCGACCCAGCTGGTCTTTCTGTGCCCTCCAATACACCAGAATCCATCCCAGCATGCTTTGCAGTTCCTCAGTCCTCTCCTTTATCTGTAGAAACAGTTGCCAGATATTTTCAGTCTCTTCTAATGGTTGGGTCATTGGGGTTTGTGCAACTAGACTAGTTCCATTTTTAAAATAAAATAATTTAATTAATCAGTCTTTTCAAAGGCTGTGGTCCACAGGGCAAAATATGTTTGTGACTCCTGTTGTAAAAGATCTCACAATATCTGCCAAGTGATGTCGCTCCTTGATAAGCTTCTGCCCAGCAGCAGCGAGCTTGTCAAACTCGTCGAACTTCTGCTCTATTCTCAGATCTAGCTCAGATGGAACACTTGATTCTGCCAATCTCCACTGCTGGGCTGAAGCCTCTGAGAAAATGCAAGTCTGCGTGTCCTCTGTCCATGAGCTGTAGGGGAGAGAGAGAGGGGGTGGGAGGAGCTCAGTAGGTAAATTAGTTATTACAATAAGCATTCATGAGCACTAAACATATACATGTACATTAATCAGGACAAAACAGGTACAACATTCCAGTTGTACCAAGAACCAATTGTACCAAGAACAATATTTGACATCATACTGTATGTGTAATCCCTCACATCATGGCCAGGTAGGCCCTAAGAAAGTCTTGCAGTTGCCGAAATTGTTGGAGGTTGCATTGGTTCTCTGCCATGCTCCAGCCCAACTCCTGCCAAGCTTGCTGGGTCGCATGGACGTCCTCCCCCAAAGCCCCTGCCATCTCAGGTAGGAGGACCTGTAGTTGCGAAGCCAGTCTCTCCAACTCCTCCACCTCCTCTTTTATGACCTGATAGTCCCTCTGAAAGAAGATCATACTGTATGTTTTATACTGTATGTGGAACAATTACACTTTCGCAGGTGACTTGAATATTCTTGTATCGGAGTTTAAGCCTGACAGGCTCAAAACCAATCCAATTTAGCGAGTTCTGAACTAATAACGCCTGTCATAATCTTATGATAGATAATGGACATAGGGTTGCATTCTGCTATGAAAACAAAATCTATATTTTTTTCTGGTCTTTCAATCTACAGAGGGATACCATGGCTAGTATGATTGAACTCATCATGTATCATGACTGGATAGCCAAGCTTACACTATTGACAGCTTATGCTGGATAGTTTGAGAGAACTATCCCTTTATTAATGATGTTTGAAATTTTAACACAGGTGTAGTCTATGAATCTGAGATGAGATCTGACAATTCTAGTGTTTTTTTTAATACAATGCTATGGAGCGTTAAAGCAAGCTGAAGCATACACAATATCTCTGAAGACGGACTATACAGTGCATTCAGAAAGTATTCAGACCCCTTGACTTTTTCCACATTTTGTTACGTTACAGCCCTATTCACATTTTTTTTTGCAAATGTATTAAATAAAACATTGAATCATAACATTTACATAAGTATTCATACCCTTTATTCAGTACTTTGTTAAAGCACCTTTGGCAGCGATTACAGCCTGAATTCTTCTAGGATATGATGCCTTAAGCTTGGCACACCTGTATTTGTGGAGTTTCTCTCATTCTTCTCTGCAGATCCTCTCAAGCGCTGTCAGGTTGGATGTGGAGCGTTGCAACATCTATTTTCAAGTCTCTCCAGAGATGTTCGATCAGATTCAAGTCCGGTCTTTGGCTGGGCCACTCAAGGACATTCAGAGACTTGTCCCGAAGCCACTCCTACGCTGTCTTGGCTGTGTGCTTAGGGTCGTTGTCCTGTTGGAAGGTGAACCTTCGCCCCATTCTAAGGCCCTGAGTGCTCTGGAGCAGGATTTCATCAAGAATCTCTCTGTACTTTGCTCCATTCATCTTTCCCTCGATCCTGACTAGTCTCCCAGTCCCTGCCTCTGAAAAACATCCCCACAGCATGATGCTGCCACCACCATTCTTCACCTTAGGGATGGTGTCAGGATTCTTCCAGACATGACGCTTGGCATTCAGACCAAAGATTTCAATCTTGCTTACATCAGACCAGAGAATCTTGTTTCTCATGGTCAGAGTCCTTTAGGTGCCTTTTGGAAAACTCCCAAGCAGGGTGTCATGTGCCTTTTACTGAGGAGTGGCTTCCGTCTGGCCACTCTACCATAAAAGCCTGATTGGTAGAGTGCTGTAGAGATGGTTGTCCTCGTGGAAGATTCTCCCATCTCCACAGTGAAACTTTGGAACTCTGTCAGAGTGACCATCAGGTTCTTGGTCACCTCCCTGACCAAGGACCTTCTCCCCCGATTGCTCAGTTTGGCCGGGTGGCCAGCTCTAAGAAGAGTCTTGGTGGTTCCAAACTTCTTCCATTTTAGAATGATGGAAGTCACTGTGTTCTTGGGGACCTTCAACGCTGCAGAATTGTTTTCATGTCCTTCCTCAGATCTGTGCCTCGACACAATACTGTCTCGGAGCTCTACGGACAATTCCTTCGACCTCACGGCTTGGTTTTTGCTCTGACATGCACTGTCAACTGTGGGACCTTATATAGACAGGTGTGTGCCTTTCCAAATCATGTCCAATCAATTCAATTGACCACAGGTGGACTCCAATCAAGTTGTAGAAACATCTCAAGGATGATCAATGGAAACAGGATGTGCCTGAGCTCAATTTCAGAGCAAAAGGTCTGAATACTTATGTAAATAAGGTATTTCTGTTTTTTATTTTGAATACATTTACAAACATTTCTAAAACCCTGTTTTGACATTGTTATTATGAAGTATTGTGTGAAGATTGATGAGGGAAAAAAATAAGGAATAAGGCTGTAACGTAACAAAATGTGAAAAATGTCTGGGGGTCTGGATACTAGGTAGAGTTGCAAAGAAAAAGCCATATCTCAGACTGGCCAAAAAATATGAAAGATTAAGATGGGCAAAAGAACACAGACACTGGACAGAGGAACTCTGCCTAGAAGGCCAGCATCCCGGAGTCGCCACTTCACTGTTGACGTTGAGACCGATGTTTTGCGGGTACTATTTAATGAAGCTGATAGTTGAGGACTTGTGAGGCGTCTGTTTCTCAAACTAGACACTCTAATGTACTTGTCCTCTTGCTCAGTTGTGCACCGGAGCCTCCCACTCATCTTTCTATTCTGTTTAGAGTCAGTTTGCGCTGTTCTGTGAAGGGAGTAGTACACAGCGTTGTACCAGATCTTCAGTTTCTTGGCAATTTCTCGCATGGAATAGCCGTCATTTCTCAGAACAAGATTAGACTAACGAGTTTCAGAAGAAAGTACTTTGTTTCTGGCCATTTTGAGCCTGTAATCAAACCCACAAATTCTGACGCTCCAGTTACTCAACTAGTCTAAAGAAGGCCAGTTTTATTGCTTCTTTAATTAGCACAACAGTTTTCAGCTGTGCTAACATAATTGCAAAAGGGTTTTCTAATGATCAATTAGCCTTTTAAAATAATAAACTTGGATTAGCTAACACAACGTGCCATTGGAACACAGGATTGATGGTTTCTGATAATGGGCCTCTGTACACCTATGTAGATATTCCATTAAGAATCTGCCGTTTCTAGCTACAATAGTCATTCACAACATTAACAATGTTACACTGTATTTCTGATCAATTTGATGTTATTTTAATGGCCATAAAATTAGCAAGGACAAAAACAAGGACATTTCTAAGTGACTCTAAACTTTTGAACAGTAGTGTGTATATATGTATAAAAATATACAATACTAGTCAAAAGTTTGGACACCTACTCATGCAAGGGTTTTTCTTTATTTTGACTATTTTCTACATTGTAGAATAATAGTGAAGACATCAAAACTATGAAATAACACATGGAATCATATAGTAACCAAAAAACTGTTAAACAGATCAAAATAAATGTTATATTTGAGATTCTTCAAAGTAGCCACCCATTGCCTTTGACAGCTTTGCACACTCTTGGCATTCGCTCAACCAGCTTCATGGGGTAGTCACCTGGAATGCATTTCAATTAACACGTGTGCCTTGTTAATTTGTGGAATTTATTTCCTTCTTAATGTGTTTGAGCCAATCAGTTGTGTTGTGACAAGGTAGGGGTGGTATACAGAAGATAACCCCATTTTGTAAAAGACCAAGTCCATATTATGGCAAGAACAGCACAAATAAGCAAAGAGAAACAACAGTCCATTACTTTAAGACATTCAGGTCAGTCAATACGGAAAATGTCAAGAACTTTGAAAGTTTCTTCAAGTGCATTTGCAAAAACTATCCAACGCTATGATGAAACTGGCTCTCATGAGGACCACCACAGGAATGGAAGACCCAGAGTTACCTCTGCTGCAGAGGATAAGCTCATTAGCCTCAGAAATTGCAGCCCAAATAAATGCTTCACAGAGTTCAAGTAACAGACACATCTCAACATCAACTGTTCAGAGGAGACTGCGTGAATCAGGCCTTCATGGTCGAATTGCTGCAAAGAAACTACTACTGACGGACACCAATAATAAGAAGAGACTTGCTTGGTCCAAGAAACATGAGCAATGGACTGGTGGAAATCTGTTCTTTGGTCTGATGAGTCCAAATTTGATATTTTTGGTTCCAACCACTGTGTCTTTGTGAGACGCAGAGTAGGTGAACGGATGATCTCCGCATGTGTAGTTCCCATGGTGAAGCATGGAGGAGGAGGTGTGATGGTGTGGGGGTACTTTGCTGATGACACTGTCTGTGATTTATTTAGAATTTAAGCCACACTTAACCAGCATGGCTACCACAGCATTCTGCAGTGATACACCATCCCATCTGGTTTGCACTTAGTAGGACTATCATTTGTTTTTCAACAGGACAATGACCAACACACCTCCAGTCTGTGTAAGGGCTAATTTACCAAGAAGGAGAGTGATGGAGTACTGCATCAGATGACCTGGCCTCCACAATCACCCGACCTCAACCCAATTGTGATGGTTTGGGATGAGTTGGACCACAGAATGTAGGAAAAGCAGCCAACAATTGCTCAGCATATGTGGGAACTCCTTCAAGACTGTTGGAAAATCATTCCAGGTGAAGCTGGTTGAGAGAATGTCAAGAGTGCGCAAAGCTGTCATCAAGGTAAAGGGTGGCTACTCAGACTCTTCGAAAATATTAAATATATTTTAATTTGTTTAAGACTTTTTTGGTTACTACATGATAGTAAAAATAAAGAAAAACCCTTGAATGAGTAAGTGCGTCCAAACTTTTGACTGGTACACTATCAGATTACAGGTCCTGGGAATCAAACCCACTATCCTGGCGTTGCAAGCACCATACTCTAACAACTGAGCTATAGAGGACCACATCCAAATAAAAAAACTGTTCAATCAACTCCTACCTGACTCATAAGTTCTTGGATGTCTTGACTTTGATAGAGAGAATGTCCTATTTTTAACACACATACATATACTGTATATACCTCTAACTCATCCTGTTGCTCCTGCAGTCCCTCGAGTTCAGAACTATAGGGCTCACATCTGACCGCCATGTCTGTCTCATTGTCCAGAATGTCCATGCTGAGCTCTGCACACCTGGACAAGAGCTGGTTGATGTGCAGCTTCAGTGTTGATTGCTAGTAGAGGAGAGGAGAGGAAAGGAGAGAAGAGAGGAGATTTTATTTTAGCCAATAGGTAAAAAAAGTACTATTTGTGCTTGTAGAGTTTCGCAAACTGAACAATAGTAACAGAAACAACCTGACTTTACTAGCATTGACTGGTTACACTACTTCATCCAGTCAATGCTAGTAAAATCAGGCTGTTTCTGTTTCTGTTACTGTTCAGTTTGTGAAAATCTACAAGCACAGTGTGCAAATTTGTGGTGTTTTTTATGTTAAAAGCAACAGAAAATAATAATATAATATATGCCATTTAGCAGACACTTTTATCCAAAGGGACTTACAGTCATGCATGCATATTTTACTTACGGGGGTTCCTGGGAATCAAACCCACTATCCTGGCGTTGCAAGCACCATGCTCTACCAACTGAGCTACAGAGGACCACATCCAAATAAAAAACTGTTAAGTCAACTCCTACCTGACTTATAAGTTCTTGAGTGTCTTGACTTTGACAGAGGGAATGTCCTCTTTTCTCCACTGCTTCACCAAGATCCTCCAGGACCCCCACCAATTCCTCCATAGGGTGGTCCATGCACCCCTGGTCATCCATTTGTCCAGTAAGGGTCTGCCATGATACTCAAATTAATTACTCAGTATTTTGGTAGATTGTGGTTGTATTAATCTAATTCAGTTATCTGATGATAGAATTGGAGTGTGGTTAGCTTTGCCTGCAAGGCCAGTGACCATGTCTTGTTGAGGTCTAATGGGAGTTTTAGTGGGAGTGTATGTATCTAGAAAAAAAACACACCCCACCTTCCTTTTACGGAGGTTTGAGGAAACAGAGTTGCAAAGAAGGACATTAATAAAGTGGCATTGGAAAACCACGTAAACGGATAAAGCTGAAACCTTACCTGTTCCTCTACCTCACAATGATCAAAGTTTTCATCCTGGTCAAGACACCTAAGCAGCTCTGTCAGCATTCCTCTGTCATTTTCCTCCAATGTCTCAGAGAGATCCTTGACATCTGGGACGCTCCAGAATTCCACGTTTTCCGTGGTTGCCCTGTATTCTGACATGGGTCCTTCGAGCCGATCCTTGTCTGTCTCATGATTGTCATCCCTCTACAAAGGATAGCATGGATTTGTCTTCAATGCTGCATAAATTGCCTTCTGGGGACCAAAGAGTGTCTCAGAATAGGAGTGCTGATCTGGGATCAGGTCCCCCTATCCATATAATCGTATTAATGTGATGTAAAATACATAACTGATCCTACATCAGCACTCCTACTTTGAGACACTATGAATACAGGCCCAGATCAGTATATAGACACCAATAATCAATACCTCCAAGTTGAGCGTCTCAGAGCTGTTTGCATCAATCATGCTTCTATGATGTCTTCTCCTCAGAACTTCCCATAGTGTCTCCACTTGGCCAAGGAGGTCCTCCATCTTCACACCACCTTTGTGCTGGCCTTGGGTTGACCCTGGCTTTTCCTGTCCCAAAGCATGGAACATGAATCTTTGCTCTTGTCTATTATGTCATTTTGTAGGATAAAATAAAATATTTTCCATTTTAACGGTCACATTTATACATTTCTGAATTGTAAATTCTATTAGTGAATAGGAAAATCCCGATAATGAAAGTAATGCTCAATTTGAAACCCTTTTCCAGAATTAATGACCCAACTCCGATAGCCCCTGCAAATCTCATCATACATATACTGAACAAAAATATAAAACGCAACATGCAACAATGTCAAGGTTTCACTAAGTTACAGTTCATATAAGGAAGTCATTAAATTGAAATAAATGAATTAGGCCCTAATCTATGGATCTCACATGACTGGAAATACAGATATAGATCTGTTGGTCATAGATACCTTATCAGAAGGATCAGAAAACCAATCAGAATCTGGTGTGACCACCATTTGCCTCATGCAGTGCAACACATCTCCTTCACATAGAGTTGATCAGGCTGTTGATTGTGGCCTGTGGAATGCTGTCCCACTCCTCTTCAATGGCTGTGCAAAGTTGCTGGATATTGGCGGGAACTAGAACACGCTGTCGTATTCCCAAACATTTAATCGGTGACATATCTGGTGAGTATGCAGGCCATCGAAGAACTGGGACATTTGCATCTTCCAATAATTGTGTACAGATCCTTGCGACACAGGGCCGTGCATTTTAATGCTGAAACATGAGGTTATGGCGGCGGATGAATGGCACGACAATGGGCCTCAGGATCTCGTCATGGCATTGTTGTCTGTAGCTTATGCCTGTTGACATCAGCATAACAGCATAACCCCACTGAGACCATGGGGCACTCTGTTCACAACGTTGACATCGGCAAACTGCTCACCCACACAACGCCATACACGTTATTTGCCATCTGCCCAGTACAGTTGAAACCGGGATTCATCCGTGAAGAGCACAATTCTCCAGTATGCCAGTGGCCATGGAAGGTGAGCAGTTGCCCACTGAAGTCAGTTACAACATCGAACTGCAGTCAGGTTAAGACCCTGGTGAGGATGACGAGCACTCAGATGAGCTTCGATGAGACGGTTTCTGACAGTTTGTGCAGAATTTCTTTCGGTTGTACAAACTCATAGTTTCATCAGCTGGCCGGGTGTCTGGTCCCAGACGATCCCGCAGGTGAAGAAGCCGGATGTGGATGTCCTGGGTTGGCGTGGTTATACGTGGTCTGCGGTTGTGAGGCCGGTTGGACGTACTGCCAAATTCTCTAAAACTACGTTGGAGACGGCTTATGGTAGAGAAATGGACATTCAGCTCTGGTGGACACTCCTGCAGTCAGCATACCAATTGCACTCTCCATCAAAACTTGAAACATCTGTGGCAGTGTTGTGTGGCAAAATTGCACATTTTAGAGTGGCATTTTATTGTCCCCAGAACAATGTGGACCTATGTAATGATCAGTGGCAACCCATCATTCATGGCAGGTGGGGCAGAGCCCCACATTTGCAAAAAATATATAAATAAATGTATATACACTGTATATACACTGCTCAAAAAAATAAAGGGAACACTAAAATAACACATCCTAGATCTGAATGAATGAAATAATCTTATTAAATACTTTTTTCTTTACATAGTTGAATGTGCTGACAACAAAATCACACAAAAATAATAAAAATAACAGGCAGGCCAGTCCATAGCATCAATACCTTCCTCTTGCAGGAACTGCTGACACACTCCAGCCACATGAGGTCTAGCATTGTCTTGCATTAGGAGGAACCCAGGGCCAACTGCACCAGCATATGGTCTCACAGGGGGTCTGAGGATCTCATCTCGGTACCTAATGGCAGTCAGGCTACCTCTGGCGAGCACATGGAGGGCTGTGCGGCCCCCCAAAGAAATGCCACCCCACACCATGACTGACCCACCGCCAAACCGGTCATGCTGGAGGATGTTGCAGGCAGCAGAATGTTCTCCACGGCGTCTCCAGACTGTCACTTTTGTCACGTGCTCAGTGTGAACCTGTTTTCATCTGTGAAGAGCACAGAGCGCCAGTGGCGAATTTGCCAATCTTGGTGTTCTCTGGCAAATGCCAAACGTCCTGCACGGTGTTGGGCTGTAAGCACAACCCCCACCTGTGGACGTCGGGCCCTCATACCACCCTCATTGAGTCTGTTTCTGACCGTTTGAGCAGACACATGCACATTTGTGGCCTGCTGGAGGTCATTTTGCAGGGCTCTGTCAGTGCTCCTCCTGCTCCTCCTTGCACAAAGGTGGAGGTAGTGGTCCTGCTGCTGGGTTGTTGCCCTCCTACGGCCTCCTCCACGTCTCCTGATGTACTGGCCTGTCTCCTGGTAGCGCCTCCATGCTCTGGACACTGACAGACACAGCAAACCTTCTTGCCACAGCTCGCATTGATGTGCCATCCTGGATGAGCTGCACTACCTGAGCCACTTGTGTGGGTTGTAGACTCCGTCTCATGCTACCACTAGACTGAAAGCACCGCCAGCATTCAAAAGTGACCAAAACATCAGCCAGGAAGCATAGGAACTGAGAAGTGGTCTGTGGTTACCACCTGCAGAACCACTCCTTTATTGGGGGTGTCTTGCTAATTGCCTATAATTTCCACCTGTTGTCTATTCCATTTGCACAACAGCATGTGAAATGTATTGTCAATCAGTGTTGCTTCCTAAGTGGACAGTTTGATTTCACAGAAGTGTGATTAACTTGGAGTGACATTGTGATGTTTACGTGTTCCCTTTATTTTTTTGAGCAGTGTATTATTATTTTTTATTTTTTGGGGGGGCTTGCCTGTTTTGCATGTTATTTTGGTTGGCTCAAGGTCATTAGCCACAGAAATGACGTCAAATCACGTTCTATGTCCAGTAGCTTTGATTGGACTCATCATATTAACATCTTACTTTCATAATTTTAGCTAGCAGTCATCATCATGCTTTGTAATTCAACTCTACTGGCAAATCCTTTTTAAATCCTTGTCATATGAAGAGATATAATGAAGAGAAAATATAGATAAAACGTATCGGTGCTCATCGGCCATTGGACTTACACATTACACAACAATTTGGAAATAGCAAAATCAACAATGAGTTGTTTGGAAGGAATCAGTGATAGTTGCTAATTGCAAGCATTGCAGCTGGGAAAGTCAGACCAGGAAAATACGTTTTGAACGGTAATCCAACTCGGAATTGTAAATCATTTTTATTGATGACAAAATTTGCCAATGAAGGACCGGCGCATGCAACAAGGTGAGTCCAAAAATGTCTTATATGCTGCTGCATAATTTATGTAATATGCCAGGGTGATATGGTCAGCCATATCAGCTATGTTTTTTAAAAAGGCAGTAAACGAGGCTGGATGAATTGTTTCGTTACCAGACAAGGCTCCGCTGATAACCAGGTGTAGCGGTGGTAAGGATTCACTCCATGGTGCTGAATAGAAAGATCTGCTGTTGTGACAGCTTTATGTAGGCCCTAACAGTTTGTGGGCACCGCTTGTCGCCATTATTGTGCAATTAATGTATTGTTTAGTGTTGTGTAGTAGCTTTGCTGGCATGCATTAAAAAAAAGAAATGTTTTTGTTTGCCCCAACAAGATTTAAATGCTAAAATGGCCACTGATAATGATCATGTTGTTTAATCAGCTTCTTGATATGCCACACCTGTCAGGTGGATGGATTATCTTGGCAAAGGAGAAATGCTCACTAACATGGATGTAAACAAATTTATGCTCAAAATTTGAGAGAAATAAGCTTTTTGTGCATATGGAAAAATTCTGGGATATTTTATTTCAGCTCATGAAACATGGGTCCAACACTTTACATTTATATTTTTGTTCAGTATACATTGCCCAATGTAAAACTTTCATTGCAAAGACTGCATATTATGCAAAGAAAAGCTACAAGACTTACTCCCTTGGACAGGTCTAAGCAAATCGTGTTCGAAACAACATTGTCCTGGTAAATATCAGCTGGCAGGTTTTTAGTCACATCTGGACCACACAGACTGGCTGTGTGGTGGCTGGGGGTTGACATAGCAAGGTTGTCTTTCAGCCATGACAGAGTCTTCAACCAAGAAACAGGAAAGGAAGAGGAAGAGAGAAAACAAGAGGAGGAAGTGACGTTTGGTTAACCCAGTGGGATGCATCTAGGCCCAAATTCAATCATTTGCAGATATAGGAAAACTACAGTACACTGGGGGTTCACTCTCGATGTTTACACTGTATCAAAGTTGTAAACCCCGTTAAAATCAACACACCTTGTTCATCTCGCGGACATTGTCATTGGATATTTACTCTAAAGTATTAGTACTGGTACTGTAATAGCAGACCACAAGAAACACCAGAAATCAATCCATAGCTACCTTATCAGCAGATGTGGTAGAATTTTGCAACTGAATACCAAGTTCTGATTGAACAAGTGTTGAACAAGTGTTCAAATGGGTTGTCTGGTCCTTTCTGCAAAGCAAGCACATACGTTAACTTAATGTTCTGCTTAAAGTGTCATCAACAATTTCATCTGGCTTCAAAAAACAAGAAGCTGATGAAAGTCTATACCTTTGCCTCTCCACACGCCGTCTTCCAATCAAGTCATCTAGATTGCTGGTGGTGTCACAGGAGACTCGAGCATAGCTTTTGGAAGGCTGTTCTTCAACTTGACTAACAGTCAGCTTCCTGGGGACCCCACAGTCTTTCATGTTCTAAAAAAAATAGGAAATGACATAGGTTATTAGTAGGTCATATAATTAGAGTGAAAATACTATTTTACAGAGGTATCAAGTACCACCTATTCTGATGATTTACCCATTTCATAACAGTTCACCAAAATTACACCCCATATTACAAAATTACATATTCGTTTTTAACCGACTGCTTAAAAGGTAAGGAAACCTATATTTAATGTTGTAATTTGGGTGAACTATCCCTTTAACTACTTTTAACGAGAATTTCCTAGTTATTTGAAAAATGGATCTGCTGACCTCGAACCCTTTGAGACGGTTCTGTCCCTCTTTGATGTCCTTTCCTATGATCCTCTGGGCCTCATCTTCCGTATCTCTGGTTTGACTCAGTGAACCAGGTTCATCACAGGAGAAGTCTATGTCAAGGGTGGTGGGCAAATCTGGCCACTCGCTCCTGCATGGCAAAACATTATGGGTTACTTATTGCAACCCTGGTTCTATCAATGATAGTTAACCTACCCTACTTCATCCAGAAGGCCAGTTGACACTCTCAGTGCTAGGTTCATTGGTAATGAAATAGAACAGTTAATGTGAGTGAATGGGCTAAAATCATGATAAAGCAAGAACAAGCTCACTGTAAAAGACCATTCCAGCACATACGATTACCTCTGCACGTTGTTTTTGCTGTTGTTGTGATTGTGGTTTCGGATAGAGAACTAATTTAAAATTGTCTTGAGAAAAGTCACCGTCTGAAATGTTGACAACAATAAACATGCAGAGGTAATCATGTGTCCGGGAGTAGTCTTTTACAATGATCGATATTATGCTCATTCTCCACAGCAAACAATGGTGTACTGTATACACCCCGGTGATATACTAGGGAAATTGTGTTTCCTGAGGCTTCTATTTTCAGCCCCACAAAGAAGATGAGAGAAAAGCATTGTGGTGTGGAGTGTTAAATAACACACATACTGTATTTTAGTGCTTTTAATGTAGGCAGATTGGAAACAAAGGGGTAGATAGATTTGGGGGAGAGGTCAGAAGGGTGGACACGAAGATTGAACTCTGAACTCCAGGGCTGTGGTACATAGCGAAGGGAGTGATACCACTTAACCACGGCTTAGCACCTATTGTCATGCATTAGAAACAATATGTCCAAAGTGGATCATTTGCAGCAGCTGCGGATGCCTGTTAATCAGTTTTACTGTATATTCTTTAGGGTTTGAGTCATACCCACAAGTTTGAGCACTCCTCAACATGTCTAGAGCGCTTCTGCTTGGAGACGTGTCACATGACTCAGAAATCCCAGGATGAACAACATTGACTGGATCCACCAGATAAGCTGAATTAGCTAACGACATGTTATGCAACCATGACAACCATGACAATCTGAACAGACAGAGGGCTTTGTCCTTGGAGTGACTGACTGGGGCTGGCAGGGGTATAAAGTAATGATGTCACCCCCCTCTGAAGGGGTGAGGTCATGGTTTCAGGAAAGTGTTTTTGTTTTTGAAAGAAACTATAAAATAGAGAGGGAACTGCTGGGAGGAGTCAGACATCTTGGAATCAAAAAGGAACACTGTGTATGTCGTGTCTTGTCGGTTGTTTTTAATTCGATCGTTCTTTCTCGCTGGCGCTCGTTAAGGAAACCTATTTCCAGTTTTGACAGAAGAGAGCACATTTCCGCCCTTACAACAAAAATACAAAGTTTGTGATACTAATACTCACTGGACAGAAGTGGGCACACCTCTCCACACAGATGCTTGGAATGTGGGTCATCTGTTTATATTTCAAAGGTTTGATACCCTAAAAATGTTATGGTTCAATGGGTTAAGAAATGTGTTAATGCCTCTGTAAACCATACAGTTTAAATCCAAAATCTGAGGTAGAACATTTGTAATTAAACTTCCAAAATGTAGCTTTAAAGGCAGAAGTGCATTTAACCCACAATCGAATGACTAACATGGTAACTGACCAGTATACTTCTGTTCAATAAGCTTTATAAGCTATATCCGTCTGTATCCCTGGTCACTAGGCCATACCATACTTATGAGGCACTCTGCACACATCTGCTGAAGAAATTAGGAGCAGGTTTATCGTATAGTATAATCTCCCCCAAAATGTCTTTCTCTATAGTCATCCATATCTAATTTTGGCATACACATGTCGCTCCAGCTCCTACACAGAACACTTTTACTGAGACACGAGCTTGCGAAATCCGTGTCATGCTTAAAGTTGGAGCATTGCATACTACAAAGAGAATGTCAAGAATGAATTCCCCTGAATTGATTCCATGGCGATTATCTGGACTGCATTTGTTATGAGTGAAACTCAGACTATGGCTTATTAGGGCAAGAATAATTTCAATGTCGGCTTCAGTTGCAATTAGGGCATTGGTTCTAATGCCAGAATGTCTTGTTAGTTACGCAACAAGTGTTAGTAGGAAAACAATACATCATCTTATTCACCGAGTATGTTTTCCATTAATCCAATTGTAAACATCAAACCTTTTCATCTGGAATACATATTCCATGAATTCATCCTGACGTGAACTGTTAAGCAATGTTTATCAACATGTTGAAAAGTTCGGAGTCGACGTGTGGGTTGGGTCAAAAGGGCTGCCCATTTTGTATCATTATACTGTAGCAACGGCTCGCTAATTCAGTTATTGGTGACCTCCATTGATGACTTTATTCAGCACTACCATATGTAAGCGATTTTATGGAGAGAAAAATAGCAATGGTGTGAAGTACTTAAG
Organism: Salmo salar; assembly: GCF_965601325.2. Lineage (NCBI taxonomy): Eukaryota > Metazoa > Chordata > Actinopteri > Salmoniformes > Salmonidae > Salmo > Salmo salar. The sequence goes on along the minus strand of NC_138292.1, from coordinate 51,730,132 downwards.
TAAAAATAAAAAAATACATTTTTGGGGTAACTTTTACTTTTACTTCACTACATTCCTAAAGAAAATAATGTACTTTTTACTCCATACATTTTCCCTGACACCCAAAAGTACTCGTTACATTTTTTATGTTTTGCAGGACAGGAAAATGGTCTAATTCACACACTTATCATGAGAATATCCCTGGTAATCTCTACTGCCTCTGATCTGGCGTACTCACTAAACACAAATGCTTCATTTGTAAATGATGTCTTAGTGTGTCCATGGCTATCCGTGGTAAATAAATAAGTAAATAAAAAAACAGTAAATAGTAAAGTAAATAAAAAAACTGAAATTTTGCCGTCTGGTTTGCTTAATATAAGGCATATGAAATAATGTTTTTCTTATTTTTTTGATACTTAAGTATATTTTAGCAATTATATTTACTTTTGTTACTTAAAACCAAATACTTTAAGACTTTTACTCAAGTAGTATTTTACTGGGTGACTTTCACTTTTACTTGAGTCATTTTTCCACCACTGAAAAATAGGCTACACGTAAGCAACATGGTTGTCAGACCGTGGTTTCAGGATGGAAATATACACAGTCTTCAATAAACCAATAGGGTTGAGTGATGCAAACACATCCTCACTTGAACATTTGAACCTTGCCCCTAATTTAAATTATATTTGTGAGTGTTAATGTTAATTGTATTCCAGGTTCCTGCTTAACATACATTATTCATATCATGCCATTTTTGAGATCTCATTCCACCAATTCACCGGAACCAGTTAAGTGTGTAGTAATTGAGTGTTTGTGTCTGAATTGGTATTGGCTAAAGAGGTAATTGTAGGCCCCTCCCACTAAATGAGATAATGAGCTATAGATGTTTAAATGTTTGTGGGAGAGTGCCCATGGAGAAGAGAGGTAAGCAAGGATAGACCAGTGACGATTATTATTTTATTCTGGGGCTTAATATTTTAGTCCATGTTTTTACCATTTTAGCTCTGCCATTTTGAAGCCTGTTTTTGTATTTATATATTTATTGAAAATAAATCTCACAATTTGGAAGAAACCGTTCCAGTTCTTTTAGTAAAACCCTTTTTATGTGAAGGGCATTGGCCAGCCCTGTCACAGTTAAATCAGGTGTTTCAGGAGTTATGTTGCAACCAGCATTCTCCAACCAAACAGGAACCATGTGTGAACGTTGCAAACATTCTCAAAATCCTTTGATGTTAGTATTTGATCTTACATTTATGGCAAATATTGCCATAATATATAGATACGATGATAGATGGCATCCTTGTAACACACCCCTAGATAATGCGATATTAGATCAGTGTTTCCCAGTACCCCCAACAACACACATTGTGGCCCTGGACAAGCACATCTGATTCTACTTCTCAAGTAATCATCAAGTTGAATCAGGTGTTTTTGTCCAGGGTTACAACAGATGTGTGCTGTTGGGGATACTCAAGGACTGGAGTTCGGAAACACTGTATTATATAATAGAAGGGCTTTATAGGGTATCCTGAAATGGCACCCTATTCTCTATATAATGCACTACTTTTGACCAGAGTCGCATGGGCCTTGGTCAAAAATAGTGATCTACAGTATATAGGGAACTGTAGTCATCAACCTTTGATCATTTGAATTAGCTGTGTAGTGTAAGGGCAAAAACCAAAACGTGCACCCCTTGGGGTCCCGAGGACCGATTTTAGGAAACGCTGCATTAGAGAAACAGACACACAAACAATATGGGCTTTAGGACCCTTATTTACCCACTACCCTCCTGGAGAAGGCCCCAGCTCTCCTGCACCTCAGCCTGCTTCCGTGTCACTCTGGCAGCCAGGGTAGGGTGGAGGTCCGAAAGGCGTGAAACAGTCTCGTTCAGCATCTGGAGAGAGCATGGTCGAGGAGGGGATGGGAGTAGTGGATGGATGTGACACAATTCATTTACAGTTGATTTACAGTCTTGGAAAACGACCCACGCTCTTTAAAATGGAAGTCTATGGTTAGATTTAACACAGAAGTATAACATCACTTCATAGAAGGCTTCTTCTATGGTTAAGGGGGAAACGCCCCAAACAGATCCAGAGAAGGTCTAGGAAGGAGTGGTTATGTTTCACTGTCTTATGATAGTTTCTCTGTGTTTCTCTCTACTTAGAATTGAAGTAGTCTTGAGTACTGAGCAGGTGGCCTAGTGGTTAGAGCATTGGGCGAGTAACTGAAAGGTTGCTAGATCGAATCCCCGAGCTGACAAGGTAAAAATCTGTCGTTCTGCCCCTGAACAAGACAGTTAACCCACTGTTCTTAGGCCGTCATTGTAAATAAGAATTTGTTCTTAACTGACTTGCCTAGTTAAATAAAGGTTACAAAATGTGCTTAGACCATACGTTATAGTGCATTCCTTTTAAATTCATACTGGAGTACATTTTAGTATTTCCAATGATAACATTTGTAAACAACTAGTATTTCACTTGAAATGGAATTGAACACAACCCTGATGTATGAATGATGCATTGCTGCATTTCTCCATAAATGCATAAATTATTTTGAGCTACATTCCCCATGTGCCACTCACCATGATTTGGCTGGCAATATTGTAGATCTCTGTCTGACCGCAGCTCCCCTGGTTATCTGATCCAGACAGGACGCTTCTCTACCAAACAAACAAAATAATATAGAGTCAATCTTATGATAATAATCATGTGTAATTACAAAACAATGATAATCTGCAGAACCTTGGGACCACATTTCCACATACCATTCAAATGATAACAAAGACGAACTATGGAGTAAAACAATCTTATATTTTGGGTTATGATGTTATGATGGGAACAGTTGTACTAAGCTCATGGCGCATATATTTTTCAAGTAGCAATCAAACATTTAACAGCATGTAAATATTGCAGATTGTACCTTTAAAGGATCACTGGTGCAAAATAGGACTCTTGTTCAAATTCCTATTCTGCCTTTTTACCTTCCTGTTGATGGTGCAGATGATGGTGTCAGCCTGTTGGTAGAAGGAGGAGACGTCCAGAGCCAGTTTGAGGTCTTGGTGATAGTTTCTTAACAGTGACTGGAACCTCAGCCAGCTACAAAAGAGATACAGTATCTAGTTCAGTGCTTTGGCAATGGGATCACAATGGGGTCAAATTCCCAGATATGACTTGAAATCCAAGATGGATGTGGAAGTAATTCAAGTCAGACCAAGTACTGTTGCATAACATGGAAAGCTGTAGTTACATAGTAGTAGATAGGAAAACAACATGTTAACGATAGCCATAACTAATATACATCCATAGCACCAAGGACAAAGTATATGTAGCCTAGTCAAGAACGCTAACTCAGACCTAAATTACGGTATGCCCTCCGACAAACCTTCAAACAGGCAAAGCGTCAATACAGGACTAAGATTGAATCGTACTACACCGGCTCTGACGCTCGTCGGATGTGGCAGGGCTTGCAAACTATTACAGACTACAAAGGGAAGCACAGCCGCGAGCTGCCCAGTGACATGAGCCTTACCAGACGAACTAAATATCTTATATGCTTGCTTCGAGGCAAGCAGCACTGAAGCATGCATGAGAGTATCAGCTGTTCCGGATGACTGTGTGATCATGCACTCCATAGCCGATGTGAGTAAGACCTTTAAACTATTTAACATTCACAAGGCCACAGGGCTAGACGGATTACCAGGACGTGCACTCAGAGCATGCACTGACCAACTGGCAAGTGTCTTCACTGCCATTTTCAACCTGTCCCTGACCGAGTCTGTAATACCAACATGTTCCAAGCAGACCACCATAGTCCCTGTACCGAAGAACACCAAGGTAACCTACATAAATGACTACCGACCTGTAGCACTCACGTCTGTATTCATGAAGCGCTTTGAAAGGCTAGTCATGGCTCAGATCAACACCAGTATCCCAGAAACCCTAGACCCTCTCCAATTTGCATACCGCCCCAACAGATCCACAGATGATGCAATCTCTATTGCACTCCACACTGCCCTTTCCCACCTGGACAAAAGGAACACCTACGTGAGAATGCTATTCATTGACCACAGCTCAGCGTTCAACACCATAGTGCCCTCAAAGCTCATCACTAAGCTAAGGACCCTGGGACTAAACACCTCCCTCCAACTGGATCCTGGACTTCCTGACGGGCCGCCCCCAGGTGGTAAGAGTAGGTAACAACACATCTGCCACGCTGATCATCAACACGGGGCCCCTCAGGGGTGTGTGCTCAGTCCCCTCCTGTACTCCCTGTTCACCCATGACTGCATGGCCAAACACCAACATTAAGTTTGCCGACGACAACAGTGGTAGGCCTGATCAACAACGATGAGAGCCTATAGGGAGGAGGTCAGAGACCTGGCAGTGTGCTGCCAGAATAACAACCTCTCCCTCAACGTGATCAAGACAAAGGAGATGATTGCGGACTACAGGAAAAGGAAGACCAAGCACGCCCCCATTCTCATCGACGGGGCTATAGTGGAGCAGGTTGAGAGCTTCAAGTTGCTTGGTGTCCACGTCAACAACCTAACATGGTCCAAACACACCAAGACAGTCGTGAAGAGGGCACGACAACATCTATTCCCCCCCAGAAGACTGAAAAGATCTGGCATGGGTCCTCAGATCCTCAAAAAGTTCTACAGCTGCACCATCGAGAGCATCCTGACTGGTTGCATCACTGCCTGGTATGGCAACTGCTCAGCCTCCGACCGCAAGGCACTACAGAGGGTAGTGCGTACGGCACAGTACATCACTGAGGCCAAGCTTCCTGCCATCCAGGACCTTTATACCAGGCGGTGTCAGAGAAAGACTCCAGCCACCCTAGTCATAGACTGTTCTCTCTGCTACCGCACGGCAAGTGCTACCGGAGTGCCAAGTCTAGGTACAAAAGGCTTCTTAACAGCTTCCACCCCAAAGCCATAAGACTCCTGAACAGCTAATCAAATGGCTACCCGGACTATTTTCTATTTCCCACCCAGCCTCATTTTTACATTGCTGCTACTCACTGTTTATTATTCATTCAGAGTCACTTTACCTCTACCTACATGTACATATTATCTCAATTACCTCGGCTAACCGGTGCCCTCACACATTGACTCTGTACCAGTACCCCCTGTATATAGCCTCGCGACTGTGATTTAATTGTTGCTCGTTAAATATATATTTTTTTTTTCAATTTTTCTTATTTTTTTTTTACTTCAGTTTATTTTAGTAAATACTTTAACACTTTTTTAACTTAACTGCATTGTTGGTTAAAACCTGTTTGGGATAGGGGGCAGTATTTCACAGCCGGTTAAAAAACGTACCCGATTTAATCTGGTTACTACTCCTGCCCAGAAACTAGAATATCCATATAATTAGTAGATTTGGATAGAAAACACTCTAAAGTTTCTAAAACAGTTTTAATGGTGTCTGTGAGTATAACAGAACTCATATGGCAGGCCAAAACCTGAGAAGATTCTATACAGGAAGTGCCCTACCTGACAATTTGTTCTCCTTCTAGGGTATCTCTATCAAAAATACAGCATCTCTGCTGTAACGTGACATTTTCTGTGAAGTTTTCCATTGGCTCTAGGAAGGCGCCAGAAAGTGGAATGAGAGCTCTCCAGTCTCTGGGCGAAAAACAGCAGGAGTTTTTGTGAGTGGTCCTGCTGAGAACAATGACACTGGAGCGCGCGTGCACGAGACGACTCCATGTTTTTCTTTCAGTGTTTGAATGAATACAACGTCGCCCGGTTGGAATATTATCGCTATTTTACGAAAGAAATAGCATAAAAATGTATTTTAAACAGCGTTTGACATGCTTCGAAGTACGGTAATGGAATATTTAGAAATGTTTTGTCACGAAATGCGCCGGCGCGTCACCCTTCGGATAGTGACCTCAACGCACGAACAAAACGGAGCTATATGGATATAACTATGGATTATTTCGAACCAAAACAACATTTGTTGTTGAAGTAGAAGTCCTGGGAGTGCATTCTGACGAAGAACAGCAAAGGTAATCCAATTTTTCTTATAGTAAATCTGAGTTTGGTGAGGGCCAAACTTGGTGGGTGTCAAATTAGCTAGCCATGATGGCCGGGCTATGTACTCAGAATATTGCAAAATGTGCTTTCACCGAAAAGCTATTTTAAAATCTGACACCGTGATTGCATAAAGGAGTTCTGTATCTATAATTCTTAAAATAATTGTTGTGTTTTTTGTCAATGTTTATCGTGAGTAATTTAGTAAATTCACCGGAAGTTTGCGGTGGGTATGCTAGTTCTGAACATCACATGCTAATGTAAAAAGCTGGTTTTTGATATAAATATGAACTTGATTTAACAAAACATGCATGTATTGTATAATATAATGTCCTAGGAGTGTCATCTGATGAAGATCATCAAAGGTTAGTGCTGCATTTAGCTGTGGTTTTGGTTTTTGTGACATATATGCTTGCTTTGAAAATGGCTGTGTGATTATTTTTGGGAGGGTACTCTCCTGACATAATCTAATGTTTTGCTTTCGCTATAAAGCCTTTTTGAAATCGGACAGTGTAGTTAGATAAAAGAGAGTCTTGTCTTTAAAATGGTGTAAAATAGTCATATGTTTGAGAAATTGAAGTTATAGCATTTTTTAGGTATTTGTATTTCGCGCCACGCAATACCATTAGATATTGGTGAGGCGTTCCGCTAGCGGAACGTCTGTCCCTAACATTAAGGTAAGTAAAGTAAGCATTTCACTGTAAGGTCTACACCTGTTGTATTCGGCGCATGTGACAAATAAAATTTGATTTGATTTAGCCATAGAGAAATAAAAAAACTATAATAAAGCACAAGTGGCCATGATTTATCATGAGCATATCACAGCTTAGGGGTCTCGAGTGCCTTCCTGTTATTGCTTTATTGTTTAATTAAAGTAAGATGTTATTGATACATCTTGCTTAAACAGTCAAAAATGGGACTTACGTTTGGTTAACGGTGTTCTCTCTAGAAGGGATTTTGTTGCCTAATATCTGTTGCAGTCTCTTCCTCTTCTCTCCCTTGTGGTCGGTCTCCACGTCAAGCGTCTCGTACTGATGTCCATCCTATAGAGGTCATTAAAAAGGAAGAATCTGTGAACCAGTATACTCAATGCATGGTTCTGACACTTGAGGGCATGTATGTGGATACAGTACAGTATTGTAGGAAGTAAGTAAATGTAGTCAATGTGTAGTAAAGGCCACATGACATGATAACGTTTCTTTATCCTCTCTAGGGTATGTGGGACAAAATCGTCCCACCTACTCAACAGCCAGTGGAATCCCGTGGCGCGATATTCAAATACCTTAGAAATGCTATTACTTCAATTTTTCAAACATATGACTATTTTACACCATTTTAAAGACAAGATTCTCGTTAATCTAACCACACTGTCCGATTTCAAAAAGGCTTTACAACGAAAGCAAAACATTAGATTATGTCAGGAGAGTACCCAGCCAGAAATAATCAGACACCCATTTTTCAAGCTAGCGTATAATGTCACATAAACCCAAACCACAGCTAAATGCAGCACTAACCTTTGATGATCTTCATCAGATGACACTCCTAGGACATTATGTTATACAATACATGCATGTTTTGTTCAATCAAGTTCATATTTATATCAAAAACCAGCTTTTTACATTAGCATGTGACGTTCAGAACTAGCATACCCACCGCAAACTTCCGGTGAATTTACTAAATTACACACGATAAACGTTCACAAAAAAACATAACAATTATTTTAAGAATTATAGATACAGAACTCCTTTATGAAATCGCTATGTCCGATTTTAAAATAGCTTTTCGGCAAAAGCACATTTTGCAATATTCTGAGTAGATAGCTCGCCATCACGGGCTAGCTATTTTGACACCCACCAAGTTTGGCCCTCACCAAACTCAGATTTACTATAAGAAAAATTGGATTACCTTTGCTGTTCTTCGTCAGAATGCACTCCCAGGACTTCTACTTCAATAACAAATGTTGGTTTGGTTCAAAATAATCCATAATTATGTTCAAATATCCTCTGTTTTGTTCGTGCGTTCAAGACACTATCCGAAGGGTGACGAAGGGTGATGCGCACGACGCGTTTTGTGACAAAAAATGTCTAAATATTCCATTAGCGTACTTCGAAGCATGTCAACCGCTGTTTAAAATCAATTTTTATGCGATTTTTCTCGTAAAAAAGCGATAATATTCCGACCGGGAAACCCTGTTTTCGTTCAAAGACGAAAAAATAAAAACATGGTGTCGGCTCGTGCACGCGCCGCGCCCCCAGTCTCACTGTTCTCTGATCGACCACTATCCAAATGCGCTACTGTTTTTCAGCCAGGGGCTCCAAAGTCATCATTCAACGTTTTGCCGCCTTCTGAGAGCCTATGGGAGCCGTAGGAAGTGTCACGTTACAGCAGAGATCCTCAGTTTTCAATAAAGAGAGTGTAGAAGGCCAAGAAATGGTCAGAGAGGGCACTTCCTGTAAGGAATCTTCTCAGGTTTTTGCCTGCCATATGAGTTCTGTTATACTCACAGACACCATTCAAACAGTTTTAGAAACTTTAGGGTGTTTTCTATCCAAATCAAACAATTATATGCATATTCTAGTTTCTGGGCAGTAGTAATAACCAGATTAAATCGGGTACGTTTTTTTTATCCGGCCGTGCAAATACTGCCCCCTACCCTTGAGAGGTTAACCATTCCATGGTGCACATTTTTGTTTGAGCCCAGCACTAACACACCTGATTCAACTAATGAATGGCTAACTTATCAGTTGAGTCAGGTGTGTTAGTGCTGGGCTAGAACAACATATTTTTTTATGGATTGAGAAACACTGAATTATGAGCTTTACCACATCATGGACCTTTGTGCACTACACATCAATTCATTAATTGAAGCACAAACCTGTTTTACGTCCAGACTTCTCGTCATCTGTATGAGGGAATTCTCAATGTCCTTTAGGTCTCGCTGTTGGGTCGGCGATGCGTCCTCTGGGTCCTGCAAAGGACATCCAAGGACACTACAGCCATACTTCAGATCCCGAAGCTTCCTCTTGAACCAAGAGTCCACCTGTATAGAAACACGATTGAGTAATAACAAGTCTTTAAAATCAAGTTGATACGAAATTAGTTCAAGGGATGTTTCTGTAGCAGATATGCTCTTACAATAAAGTATCTATCCATGATGGCATGAATACATTTGATGAGTATATGCATACTAATTCTTTGCCTTTAGTGAGGAGATTATTGTTTATAAATACAAAAAATATACTGAAAAGAGTATATAAAAATATACTGAACCACTGATTTAGGTGTTTGGCTAACTACACAGTTTGGAACCTGGGATTAAACATCTGTAAGAGAGCAAGCAAAAATGAGTAAATGTACTATTATTGATAGTCATTTGTTACAAAGTAAACTGCAATATAATCATGAAACATATTATTGATAGTCAAAACAGAACAAGCCTGCAATATATCATGAAATACATTCCTTTACATTTCCCAATATAATTTACACAGACATGTCAAATTGCAAGCATTGCAGGTGCACTGAGAGACAGTTGCAAGCCTGTGGTACTCATAATTCTTGTGTTTCACAAATAAATGAAAAAGAAGTGATGAATTAAAAAGACAACTCTAGCTCCCATTCCTTACATTTCTCATTGGACAGTTAGTTCAATTTTACGACGGTCTGTAAACAAGATGAATTGGTCCCATGTGGGTAATATATATATATATATATATATATATATATATATATATATATATATATATATATATATATATATATATATACATACATACATACATACATACACAGTTGAAGTCTGAAGTTTACACACTTAGGTTGAAGTCATTAAAGCTTGTTTTTAAACCACTCCACAAACTATAGTTTTGGCAAGTCGGTTAGGACATCTACTTTGTGCATGACAAGTCATTTTTCCAACAATTGTTTACAGACAGATTATTTCACTTATAATTCACTGTATCACAATTCCAGTGAGTCAGAAGTTTACATGCTCGAAGTTGACTGTGCCTTTAAACAGCTTGGAAAATTCCAGAAAATTATGTTATGGCTTTAGAAGCTTCTGATGAAATACATCCACAGGTACACCTCAAATTGACCCAAATGATGTCAATTAGCCTACCTTCAAACTCAGTGCCTCTTTGCTTGACATCATGGGAAAATCAAAAGAAATCAGCCAAGACCTCAGAAAAAAAATTGTAGACCTCCACAAATCTGGTTCATCCTTGGGAGCAATTTCCAAATGCCTGAAGGTACCACGTTCATCTGTACAAACAATAGTACGCAAGTATAAACACCATGGGACCATGCAGCCATCATTCCGATCAGGAAGGAGACGCGTTCTGTCTCCTAAAGATTAATGTACTTTGGTGCGAAAAGTGCAAATCAATTCCAGAACAACAATAAACGACCCAGTGAAGATGCTGGAGGAAACAGGTACAAAAGTATCTATATCCACAGTAAAATGAGTCCTATATCGACATAACCTCAAAGGTTGCTCAGCAAGGAAGAAGTCACTGCTCCAAAACCGCCATAAAAAAAGCCTGAATACGGTTTGCAACTGCACATGGGGACAAAGATCGTACTTTTTGGAGAAATGTCCTCTGGTCTGATGAAACAAAAATAGAACTGTTTGGCCGTAATGACCGTCGTTATGTTTGGAGGAAAAAGGGGGAGGCTTGCAAGCCCGAAGAACACCATCCCAACCGTGAAGCACGGGGGTGGCAGCATCATGTTGTGGGGCTGCTTTGCTGCAGGAGGGACTGGTGCACTTCACAAAATAGATGGCATCATGAGGTAGGAAAATTATGTGGATATATTGAAGCGAACATCTCAAGACATCAGTCAGGAAGTTAAAGCTTAGTCGCAAATGGGTCTTCCAAATGGACAATGACCCCAAGCATACTTCCAAAGTTGTGGCAAAATGGCTTAAGGACAACAAAGTCAAGGTATTGGAGTGGCCATCACAAAGCCCTGACCTCAGTCCTATAGAACATTTGTTGGCAGAACTGAAAAAGTGTGTGTGAGCAAGGAGGCCTACAAACCGTGACTCAGTTACACCAGATTTGTCAGGAGGAACGGGCCAAAATTCACCCAAATTATTGTGGGAAGCTTGTGGCTACCCAAAACGTTTGACCCAAGTTAAACAATTTAAAGGCAATGTTACCAACTAACTGAGTGTACGTAAACTTCTGACCCACTTGGAATGTGAAACAAAAGCTGGAAATAAATAATTCTCTCTACTATTATTCTGACATTTCACATTCTTAAAATTAAGTGGTGATTCTATCTGACCTAAGACAGGTAATTTTTACGAGGATTAAATGTCAGTAATTATGAAAAGCTGAGTTTAAATGTATTTGGCTAAAGTGTATGTAAACGTCCGACTTCAACTGTATGTGTGTGTATATATATATATATTTGAAAAGTTTGGGGTCACTTAGAAATGTCCTTGTTTTTGAAAGAAAAGCAAATTTTTCGTCCATTAAAATAACATCAAATTGATCAGAAATGCAGCTTCATTAAATAGTACCCGCAAAACAACAGTCTCAACGTCAACAGTGAAGAGGCGACTCCGGGATGCTGGCCTTCTAGTTGCAAAGAAAAAGCCACATCTCAGACTGGCCAATAAAAAGAAAAGATTAAGATGGGCAAAAGAACACACTGGACAGAGGAACTCTGCCTAGAAAGCCAGCATCCCGGAGTCGCCTTTTCACTGTTGAAGTTGAGACTGGTGTTTTGCGGATACTATTTAATGAAGCTGCCAGTTGAGGACTTGTGAGGCATCTGTTTCTCAAACTAGACACTATAATGTGCTTGTCCTCTTGCTCACTCCTTTTTCAATTCTGGTTAGAGCCAGTTTGCGCTGTTCTGTGAAGGAAATAGTACACAGCGTTGTACCAGATCTTCAGTTTCTTGGCAATTTCTCGCATGGAATAGCCATCATTTCTCAGAACAAGAATAGACTGACGAGTTTCAGAAGAAAGTTATTTGTTTCTGGCCATTTTGAGCCTGTAATCGAACCCAGAAATGCTGATGCTCCAGATACTCAACTAGTCTAAAGAAGGACAGTTTTATTTCTTCTTTAAATCAGCACAACAGTTTTCAGCTGTGCTAACATTATTGCAAAAGGGTTTTCTAATGATCAATTAGCATTTTAAAACGATAACAAAACGTGCCATTGGAACACAGGAGTGATGGTTGCTGATAATGGGCCTCTGTAAAAAATCTTACGTTTCCAGCTACAATAGTCATTTACAACATTAACAATGTCTACACTGTATTTCTGATCAATTTGATGTTATTTTAATGAACAACATTTTTACTTTTCTTTCAAAAACAAGGACATTCCTAAGTGACCCCAAACTTTTGAATGGTGGTGTATATATACTGAACAAAAATATAAACACAACATCTAAGGTGTTGGTCCCATGTTTCATGAGCCGAAATAAAATCTCAGAAATGCTGTGCCAGTCCTCTACAGCTGTCACCTCATCTTTCAGCATGATAATGCACGGTGCCATGTCGCAAGGATCTGTACACAATTCCTGGAAGCTGAAAACGTCCCAGTTCTTTCATGGACTGCATACTCACCAGACATGTCACCCATTGAGCATGTGTGGGATGCTCTGGATCAACGAGTAAGACAGCGTGTTCCAGCTCCCGCCAATATCCAGCGACTTTGCACAGCCATTAAAGAGGAGTGGGACAACATTCCACAGGCCACAATCAACAGCCTGATCGACTCTATGTGAAGGAGATGTGTCGTGCTGCATGAGGCAAATGGTGGTCACACCATATACTGACTGGTTTTCTGATCCACGCACCTACCATTTTTCATATTCCCAGTGATATGAAATCCATAGATTAGGGCCAAACAAATGTATTTACATTTCCTTATATGAACTGTATCTCAGTAAAATCTTAGAAATAGTAGCATGTTGCGTTTATATTTTTGTTCAGTGTATATTTGAACCACCTGTGTGTAATGCATTACAAAGGATTTCTTTATGGTCATTTAAGCATTTGCAATACATTGGCTGTCACAGGGATTCATGAGTTGTAGTGTAATGTATTAGGAATGTAGCTGTTATTCATTTATAAGTGCTGTTAAAAGTACCCATGATGTGTTATGAATGGTTATTGCAAGTGCTTTACTGCACTATGAGCATGGTCATGCATTATACACATGGTTATCAGTATTTGTAACATAAAAATGTGAAAATATATATTTTTTGCCATAGCTGTGAAATCACTACAGGTGATACATTAATTTCAAAAATTCATTTACTTCTGCTACTTTGCAATTAATCATTTTCTGAGAGCTGCAGAGCATTACTCCATCTCCATCTTTGCGATTTTCATAACCTTAACCTTAAGCTTGTGGAACCTTTTCCCTGTCTGTCTCCGTTCTCTCTTTGTCATGCCAAAGCATTCTGTACTGATGACCTCATGCAAAACGTTGAATGATGCATATTATCTTTCCAAGACCTCTTACATCATCACTGTATGTAGCTAAATCATGGAGCAACCTGCTGCTGGTTCCCTACAGTCTCCACAATAATCTGAAACTTGTTAGGCCTGCCTGCTATTCATCTTAGAAAGACGTTTGTTTTCCTGAAACGTAATGTACTCTATTTTCTGCAGTGAAATACAAACTTTGGTAACAGTTTACTTCAAGCTTGCCGTTATAACGCAGTATGATGCGTTGATAAGCTTGTATATGAGCTTTTATAATGTATCTCTGTAAGCCCTGTTGCACAGGCTTCATGTAAGAACTGTTGCACAGGTTTCACCATGTTGCAAGATTTCCATGTGCCTTGGTTCCAGGCTTCCAGGCCTAATGCACAGGTAGGCTACAAAAGACCACAAAACTGAATGCACATACCCTGTAGTATTTGGATAGCTTGCCTGGCTATAAACAACATGTCCATTTAGTCTTGGGTACTTGAAAAGTTGAAGAGATGTAGACATTGTCATGAGAAACTGATCTCCAGAGCTATACTCAAGCCTGGTGGAAAAATGGAACTTGTGTACTAATCACAGCGATGAAATAACGCAGGCTTTGTGTGACTCAGCCAGCCCACCTACACAGGGCCGAGATGAAGAACGAAGAGAGCCAAAGCCATGATCTCATCTCAAAATAATTGCTCCTCTTTTCGCTGTCGGGGCGTTCCTCTTCCCCTCCCACTGTCCTTTTGCTCGTTGCATGCTCAGCATTGAAAACTGTAACCATGGGACTGTTGTCTGTATAAATATCTAACTTAATTTTCCGGTTTACTTCAAATGTATATCATGCTTCTGAGTGCATAAACTATGCATCTTAACATGGTATGTGATAATAAGTACACCATCTTCCTCATCTGTAAGCTTATTTTGGCATGCTCATGCCACTGGAGTGGAACTTATGGAACGTGTGGAGTTATATTTTAAAATAGTTGTTCAATGTCGCCATTAAATACAATCAGGATCCCCTTAAATTCCGAAAGGCACTCGCAAATATTGAAATAACCCGTTTGCCAGCTGTGGATCTGGAGAAACACTTAGATCACAGGTACAACTTCAGTTTGGCATCATTATATCCACCAACGCAATGTGCCTGATTGCTATTTTCATCACGCAACCCCTTCAATTATGGAATTGGGAGTCGTTTATTCTGTGGAAATAACCAGTTCATCCGAAACGTGGCCTTTTGCCTAGCTTAATGAAAGCCTGCTGATGATCTCATTGCTCGAGAGTACAGTGTGGATAATGCAACACTGAGGTAATAGTGCACACATTGTGTGTGTGTGTGTGTGTGTGTGTGTGTGTGTGTGTGTGTGTGGAGGTTTCATGCTGGAACAATGCACGTTATGGTGGTGTTTATACCATGTTGCTTTTGGTAACAGCTGAAAAAAAGTATATTGTGTTGCAGGGTGGAAGGCATCCAACGGAAAGATTCTGATGTTGTTACTTAGCTTAGTCAGTAACGCAAATCCAGTAATTATTAGTATGTGAAAAAACACTTACGTAATGAGCGCATTAAATAGTATGTGAAATGAGGGAGAAAAACAAAACATTACTTACACTGGGTTTTGTGGTTATGGATTTAATTCCCAATCCTCCTATTGCCTTTTTGCTCTGGACTTACTTTCTTTAAAGTAAACAAGTCAATTAATTTGCTTTCAGAAAGCGTGAGAATGGTTAACACTGGTCACATTGACCAACAGAAACAAAACAAATATCCATAACACTGGTTGAGACATCCACCATTTCTATTTCAAAGTCAATTGATTTGAACCAAGTGATTTGAAATGTACATTAGTTGGTGCTGGCTTGTAGCCTATCCCAACTCAATAACATGTGAGACACCATGAATAAAACAACTGTAATCCAAGGTTACCTTAGACTGAGAGTTGGACCTCTTATCCAAGTCGTCCTCTACCATCAAGGATGGCGGTTTTGGGTGAACACTGTTGTAGTTGCTTCGGATGGTCTCCGACGTGGATCTAACTGAGGTGTCCAGGTCAGAGTCACACAAGGACACGTCGGGGACTGTCTCGACGTTCCGGCAAATAGCAATCTTCCTGATGGACCTAGAGGATGCAGTGGGGGACACAGAATTCCTGTCCTCCTCCACTCTCTCATCCTGATGTCCCTCTGGTGTTGAAGCATAGACCTGGGTGGCCACTTGTGGGAGTTCCGAGTTCCCAGGCCACCCCTGGGACTGGCCCATGTAAAGGGACATTTGGTCGTGTAGCTCCAACTTGTTCGGAGCAGCAGACTTTGGCAGATAGACGTCCACGAACTCCTGACATTTGGCTTCGGAGGGGACAGACAGCCTGGTCCCAATGGTAAAGGGTTGGATTTTTCTGACGACACCCTCAGACATGGTTTTTGATAGCTGTGCAGTTTAGTCTAGATGGGCATACTGTGACAAGAATCACAAAACAATTCAGATATCTCACCTCATCTACTGCAATGTCCAGGATCAGGAGTTCAGAATGAGAGGAAAAACAAGACGAATCCTCGAATAAACAACACTCTTTTCCCCCAAAAAATTGTCAACTAGCAAAACTCACTCAAAAAGCCACCCGCCTCCTTGCACCTCATGGAGAGGAAGACAAGTACAGGACACACAATAGAACGTCCCCTCCTGTCTGTTTCGAAGTTATCAACTGAGCTACAGCGCCTGTGTCATGTCAGGGGAAAGCAATATGTGAAGGCGACGAGGGAGGAGTGCCTCTTCTGAGCAACCACCAAGCCAATACTGAGAGAGAGACAGAAAGAGAGAGAGAAATCTGAGTGAATAGAGAGAGCAAGAGAGAGAACTGAGTGAAAAGGGAAAGTGTCTGGCTTGCTGCCTGGGTGCTCTCTTAGAAAAAAAGAAAAAATAGGAAGGGAAAGAGAGGGGGGAAGTTTCATTAAAGAGGAGTGAGGTCACCACTTTCTGTCAAGGGCTGGGCAGAGTCAGAGTGACTGAGGGTTGTAAACTGGAGCTGTAAAAACTTCCTCCCCAAACAAAAAGCTCCATGCTCAGATATGAGTAGAGTAACAGAGGGGTAAATGCTCTCTTGCGCTCTCATTCTGGTCTCGCCTGCTCACAGCTGGACAATGAGGTAACGCTTTTAACAAGAACAACAAACATGAAGCACCTCTAGAGCTCACGTCTGCAGTCTGCTCTCTCTTTTTCTCCCGCTCTCTCTTTATCTCTCTCCATAACTGGTCAAATTGTCAAATGTTTGCTCCACAAAGACTAAAGGTGAGGTTATTTGCTTGTTCTCAAACATGCCTCAAGAATCAATTGTCTTTTGTAATAATTGTCACACTTTTTCATAACAATCCCTATGAGTTTGTTTTGAGGAGTAACAAAATCCAATGCAATTTTCCACTTATTTTTCTAATTCCACATTCACAGTCCAAACATTTACAGACACGCATAGGAAACACATTGTGCTTACTCAGGCCTCAGGCTTCCACTTGATTTGAACCAGGTGTCCTATCTATGGGTCAAACTACATCAGGCTACTGTAACATCCTCTGTACTTCTTTGGCAATCACGTACAGGTATTTTCCATGTTATAAGCCATAGGCTTACACTGTATGTGGACTGGGACTTATACAATGTTATTTGTTCTTATAGGAACAGGAGAAAAAACCTGTTTTTGTTTCATGAAGATGGATTGGTTTTTTTTTAGAAAGAAGATTATTTTTGTTTTCTCAAATAGTTCACTGTGTAATCCTATACTCTGGTGGAACTGTGTTCACATATTTGGCTTGTACAAGATGTAGGGAAATTCCCTCGTTGATTTATGAACGCGACACAATTACACCATGCTAACTTGCTCACTCTCACAAATGAACACTCTTCTCATGTTTGTATTTTACCCTTACACCCCATGCCCCCTTTCTCTCGAGGCTCAACTGAAGTCAATTGACTTTGGGTCAACACCATGAGGACCAAAAATACTTAAGGCATGAAACAGCCCTGTCCATTTACTGTTCCAAGAACCAACCGTCTTATGTACTGTAGCTACATGACCTTAAATTCCTATGGCTATAGCTCATCCCCTTACAATGGCAGCTCTTGTTTTGCTGATAGCAAGAACAAAGAGTTCAGTCATATACTCCTGCGCTTTCAACACTTATACCAACATGGGTTACTAGACATTTTCATTTTGCCATGATGCTAATGAAACATTAAACATTCCAGAATTAATTTCAATATGCAGTATCTAAATATAAATCTGACCATCTTGATCCTACCATAAAACAAACTATGGGGCGGTTTCGCGGACACAGATTAAGCCTAATCCTAGACAAATTTTCACTTTTAAACTGGACAACTTTATATTACATTTCTCAGACATGGTTTAAAATAGACTTAGACTTGCCCTAGACTAGATTTAAAAAGTCCGATTTCCAGAAGAACGATTATAATTAATCTAGATCTAAGTGAAAGATTAAATGAAACCTGGCCAAAAAATGTATTACCTGGACTATTTCAATGATGATCAAAGAGCACCACCAAAGCCAGACAGAAGGGCGATTATAGACAGGAGCAACCCACTGAATGATTTTGATTAAATCAATTTTCGTGATTGTTTCCGTATATACAAAGAAAATGCAGCTGACATTGAGGTTTTTGGCATCTGGAACCTTCCATTGTGAAACAGGAGATTTGTGTGGTGCAAGTGAACAGACAGTTTGCAGAATAGTCCACAAAGTCTACAATGCAAACTGAAAGACAATTACATGAAGTTCCATTATGCTGTTACCCAAGCCAACTACAAGGTAGAGTTATATGAATATGGGAACTTCCCTGAAGTCATTAGCTGTATAGATGGAAGTCATATTCCCATCTACAGCAGATGCTGAGAAGTACAGGAATCTTAGAAACGGTCCACAATGACCAGGATCGTGGTGTTACCCTGTGAGGGAGGAGATCTGTGAGAAAATCTATCGACAGGTGAGACCATGGCCGTTGTGGAACGGGTAAGGGGTGTAACTTACCTCTGGGCAGGTGCCTAGGAGCCTTACACTGGGCGCACACCAAGCAGGAGGAAACATAAACCGTCACATCCTTGGCCAAGGTGGACCACCAGTACTTCCCACTCAAACAGCGCACTGTCCGACCGATACCTGGATGACCAGAGGAGGGTGACGTATGAGCCCAATAGATCAGCCGGTCACGGGCAGCAGACGGAACGTACAGACGCCCAGCGGGACACTGGAGGGGAGGGGCTCTGCACCTAACGCCTGCTCAATGTCCACGGCCAGCTCCCATACTTCCGGCGCCACCAGGCAGGAGGCCGGGAGTATGGGGGTGGGATTCATGGGCCGCTCCTCTGTGTCATACAGCAGGGACAGTGTGTCTGCCTTGACATTCTGGGAACCTGGTCTGTAGGAAAGGGTGAAAACAAAAACGGGTAAAAAACATGGCCCACCTTGCCTGGCGAGGATTCAGTCTCCTCGCTGCCCAGATGTACTCCAGATTGCGGTGGTCAGTCCAGATGAGAAAAGGGTGTTTAGCCCCCTCAAGCCAATGTCTCCACGCCTTCAAAGCCTTGACGACAGCCAACAGTTCCCGGTCCCCCACGTCATAGTTTCGCTCCGCCGGGCTGAGCTTCCTCGAGAAGAAGGCACAGGGGCGGAGCTTCAGTGGCGTACCCGAGCGCTGAGAGAGCACGGCTCCTATCCCAGCCTTGGACGCGTCCACCTCCACTGTGAATGCCAAAGAGGGATCCGGATGGGCCAGCACGGGAGCCGAGGTAAACAGGGCCCTTAGGTGAACAAAACCCTGTCCGCCTCAGCCGACCACTGCAACCGAACCGGACCCCCCTTCAGCAGTGAGGTAATGGGAGCCGCTACCTGACCAAAACCCCGGATAAACCTCCGGTAGTAATTGGCAAACCCTAGAAAACGCTGCACCTCCTTTACCATGGTGGGAGTCGGCCAATTACGCACGGCTGAAATGCGGTCACTCTCCATCTCCACCCCTGAGGTGGAAATGCGGTATCCTAGGAAGGAGATGGACTGCTGGAAGAACAGGCGCAGGAGAGCAGAAATGGGTAACACCCAGAGCACTTTCATGAGGCAAAAGAAACTGCACCCAGAACAACAAAATACGGGTTGAAATAACCCATCGCAAACCCATCTGAAGTGCACATACACTTTATAACAAACAATTCCACACACAGACATGGGGGAACAGAGGGTTATATACACGTCAAGTAATGAGGGAATGTAAACCAGGTGTGCGGGAAAACAAGACAAAACAAATGGAAAATGAAAGGTGGATCGGCGATGGCTAGAAGACTGGTGACGTCGACCGCCGAACGCCGCCCGAACAAGGAGAGGAACCGACTTCGGCGGAAGTTGTGACAATTTAAAAAACGTGTTTTTTTTATTTAACTGAATTGTCTCAGCGGAGGGAGGGAGAGAGTGTGAGTCGAAGTGGAGTGTTGTATAAAAATGTAGCTGTAGTGCTGATCATTGTATCTGAATGTACTAAAACTGTATTCAAGGTCCTCGATTAGATAAATGTACAGCACTAGATTTTATGTAAGATGTCCTTGAGTGTCATGAAAGGCAACTGCCAAATAAAATGTAACATTATTATTGTCAAGATATATCCCTTTTGTTTTCCCACCCGCTCCCTATTGCTTGCTAAGAATTCTATCTGATGGTGTATGCATGTTTAGACCAGTGATTGACTTGGACTGAAATAGGTGCTATATAGCTATATAAATAAATACTGGCGTCAGGGTTAGTAAAGGTTTATGTGCATGGTTTGGAAGTCAATAAATATTACATTTTTTAAACTGAACTCAGACCTCTTTCTGACCAGTTTCAACTGAAATTGTTCAACATGAACTAGCTAGCAAATTTGTTGCTAGCTTGGTTAGCTCATTGCTAGCTGGCTTGATCAAACAGGGCTGGCAATGAAATTGTGTCTAGCTAGCAAAATTGTACAACCAGCATTTTGTCTAATTTGTGAAATCCCGATGTAATGCAAACAATATGACAGAAGCAGCTTCAATTTGACTGGCTGTTGCATGCTAATTTAATTGTGTTTTAGTTGCTTTATGTAACAGCAAAGTTGATTGAAATGATGTCACTTGCAACTGCAACTAAATTTGTTGTAGTCAAGTCACTAAACCTCGAGTCCGAGTCGAGTCACAAGTTCCTATGGGTAAGTCCAAGTCAGAGAGAGACGACAAATTCAAAGAAAGTCTACTTTCTATAGGCCTACTCAAGGGGAGAGAGAGCTAGACTGTTGTTTTACTACTAAATGCAATACTATTGTTTGTAATGTCACAAAGCTGTTTGTGTTTCTTAAAAAGGCAAAGCTAAATATTAGGCTTGTGACTGGTGGTTACGGGGAAGCAAAAGAGTGAAAAGTGTAGCCTATGACCGGAGTAAGAGCCTGAGGGAAGCCTGCCTGCCCACAATCATCGCTTGCGCTCCTGCAGCTCACCAGCTGATGTTGGCTGTGTGTGCCGGATGTGGCACGTCCTTCCCGCAGCTAGAGAACAGAACCCTCGCTGCTCTGCGCACCCAGAGCTGCTCATATTCTGCTTATCAGATCAGCCTATCCAGTGCAAGTGCAAATACAAGTCACGAGAAGGCAAGTCCAAGTCAGCAATGGTCGAGAAGGCGAGTCCAAATCCAAGTCAACAATGGTCGAGTCCAAGTCGAGTCACAAGTCATGATAATTTGGACTTGTGTCGGACTCAAGTCCGAGTCCTGGACTCGAGTACTGTAACATTAACATCGTGTCACCACAGCCTTAAGACTAATAAACTTAGACCTGTGCTAAATATGTTTTGTCTCCCAAAAAAGCTTGTCCATTTCATGTAACGTCCATAATGTCTCTCATTTGCTTCATTTCTCTAGCGTGACAATATTTAGAAGCTTGCCTTTTTATTAAGTATACACTCCCCCCAGGGATGACACAAAGACCAAAAGTTTCATTTATATATTGTTTCTCCATTCTGAGACATTAAAGTTGTGATTTTGCATGCAAATGTAATGTCCATAACATTGGAATCCCCCAACTATTTGTACTTATTTTGACATTGACCTCAAAATCAATTATAAATCAATGCTTACATATAATGAAATTAATCAACTAAATCAAAAAACAAAATAACTTTCAGAGGACAGAGGAATCGGCCGTAGAGACTTCTCCCTCCAGCAGAACACTGTGGTTGTGAAATATCTAACCTTGCCATCACACTAGCCTCAGTTCCACTTCCATACTCCACAGACAACCACACTGACGTTTCACTTCACAAAAATACTGTAGCTACAGTGTATTCGGAAAATATTCAGACCCCTTGACATTTTGTTACGTTATAGCCTTATTTTAAAATGGATTGCATTAATTTTTTTCCTCATCAATCTACACACAATATGAAAACAGAAATGTTAGCAAATATTTTGGGGGGGAAATGTTAGTACATTTATTACAAATAAAAACAGAAATACCTTATTTACATAAGTATTCACACCCTTTAGCTACAAGACTTAAAATTGAACTCTGGTGCATCCTGTTTCCATTAATCATCCTTGAGATGTTGCTACAATTTGATTGGAGTTCACCTGTGGTATATTCAATAGATTGGACATGATTTGGAAAGGCACACACCTGTCTATATAAGGTCCCACAGTTGACAGTGTATGTCAGAGCAAAAACTAAGCTATGAGGTTGAAGGAATTGTCCGTAAAGCTCCGAGACAGGATTGTGTCGAGGCACAGATCTGAGGAAGGGTACCAAAACAATTTTGCAGCATTGACGGTCCCCAAGAAAACAGTGACCTCCATCATTCTTAAATGGAAGAAGTTTGGAAACACCAAGACTTTTCCTAGAGCTAGCCACCCAGAAAAACTAAGCAATTGGGGGAGAAGGGCATTGGTCAAGAAGGTGACCAAGAACCCGATGGTCACTCTGATAGAGCTCCAGTGTTCCTCTGTGGAGATGGGAGAACCTTCCAGAAGGACAACCATCTCTGCAGCACTCCACCAATCAGGCCTTTATGGTAGAGTGGCCAAATGGAAGCCACTCCTCAGTGAAGGGCACGACAGCCCGCTTGGAGTTTGCCAAAGGGCACTTAAAGGACTCTCAGACCATGAGAAACAAGATTCTCTGGTCTGATGAAACCAAGATCGAACTCATTTGCCTGAATGCCAAGCGTCACGTCTGGAGGAAACCTGGCACCATCCTTACGGTGAAGAACGGTGGTGGCAGCATCATGCTGTGGGGATGTTTTTCAGTGGCAGGGACTGGAAGACTAGTCAGGATTGAGGGAAAGATGAACAGAGCAAAGTATAGAGAGATCCTTGATGAAAACCTGCTCCAGAGTGATCAGGACCTCAGACTGGCACAAAGGTTAACCTTCCAATACGACAACGACCTGAAGCACACAGCCAAGACAATGCAGGAGTGACTTCGGGACAAGTCTCTGAATGTCCTTGAGTGGCCCAGACTTGAACCTGATCGAAAATCTCTGGAGAGACCTGAAAATAGCTGTGCAGCGACGCTCCCCATCCAACCGGACAGAGCTTGAGAAGATCTGCAGAGAAAAATGGGAGAAACTCCCCAAATACAGATGTGCCAAGCTTGTAGCATCATACCCAAGAAGACTGAAGGCTGTAATCGCTGCCAAAGGTGCTTCAACAAAGTACTGAGTAAAGGGTCTGAATATTTATGTAAATGTGACATTTCATTTATTTTTATTAATGCCCAAGCTTTTGTGGTACAGGTGGCATTCACCTCTGCACCGCAGGATCATTCTGGTGGTCTCTTGAGCATTGGTGTTCCTGTAAGCACACGCAAAGCAATGCCCACTTGTGGTGCCACTGGATAGCGAAAAACAAGTAAGTTAACCTTTATTTATTGTAATTTAAATTTGTTTGTAGTAGTTAAGTGTTGAATTAGATTAAATAGGTACCTCAATCGTTATTTCAAATAATTTCGGTGACTTTACAGCAATTGCTAGCTAGGTAGCTAGCTAAGTAAATTTAGCTAGCTAGAAGGCTCAGCTAAATAAAAATCCCCCTAGAAACAGCCACATCTCATAGTCACATCATGAGATGGAGTTCCCCCATCTCCCCATTTAGATTATTTCTGGCGCAGCACAGAAATGCCTTTATCCAGATGGTGTTTCCTAACAGACCTACTAACTTTCTTTGTTGTTACTGCATGTTGGTTAAACCTTAAAAGTATCTCCAGCAGTCAAGAACCATTTGTCCACCAGCTCAGGGACAAGCTCCTGATCTTTGTGTCTGGTACCTGTCACAGGCTACACTATTCACAGCCCTGTGTAATGTTCAATATAATTACATTTCTGGACTTTTTCAAACTTAATGTATTTGTATTGTTTTAAAAATGTAAAAATAAAAGGAAACGCTTTAAACATGTCTTTAATGTGTATTTGTTTTAGCTGTTACTGAATTCCCTAAGAGTTAATACATTTGTGTTTACATCATTAAGCCTTTATGTATGTGTTATGAATGACCAAAGGTGTCTGACTTTATAGTAAGTACAGCGTCATATGATACAAGGAATTTATGTATGTGTTTATAAATTACCAAAGGGGTCTGACTTTAAAGTAAGTACAGTCTTTATCGTCTTTATGAATGACTGAAAGTGTCTCACTTCAAACTAAGTATAACAGGACAGAAAATAAAGTGTCAATAAATAGGTAATTCATGTACTGCTGATTTTTGAAGGACAGCTACAGAAAGGTGCCATAATTATGTCTAAACCCTACCCATTTCCACAATTTATTTTATTAAAATGTGATTTTAAACCTAACCCTAACTAATGAAGGCCAAGTTTGATTCGCATTTGGGCATAAGTGTCTGGGAACGAGATTAGGTGTAATGTGACTAACATGACTACACTTCAAAGCATGGACCATCCTACAGCACAACGTGTCACATGTTTATATCATATTGACATAACCCACTTATGTCACCTTTGATCAGGGGCGGAAATCCCGGGGGGGATGGGGGGGACACGACCCCCCCATCCTGGGAAAAATATGATTTGTCCCCCCCAATATATCACTGAAACATAACTATGTCATTTAAATAATATTAATAATACGCAATGAAAGCAATTGTGCTGATTATAGACACTTAATAGCGCGTTTTTAAGTTTCCAAAGATTGCGACCCCCCCACCCTTTGCCTCACAATGGTTTGATCCACTGCCAGTTCCTTAGCTTGCTAGGTAACAGAGAGGTCGTATCTACTGTAAGTTAGTGCTTCAAAGTCCCTGTGATAAGGTTAGCGATAAACTGAAATCCAAACTGAACAGAACTACACTCTCTTCTACCATTGTCTTAAATATATTTAATGGTCTCGTTGCAAAAGCTAAATTGTCGCAAGGGAACTTGTATTTATTTATTTATTTTATTTCACCTTTATTTAACCCGGGTAGCAAAGATTATAGCAAACACCACTGAAACTGAATTGATGCTCGATAGCTTTGCAAATTCAGCTATTGTTGGAAGCCAGCCAATATGAAACAAACTATTAAAATTACAAAAGGTTGCAGCATATGTTGTGTAAATGGTGAACTCATACAGCTGTCAACTCTTGTCATTTTAATCCGTTTCACATTTGCTAGCTACCTTTTAGATCGAAGCCCAAATAGAATGATAGAAGATGATAGAAGCCCATCTCCTACTGTAAATAACCTACACACTGTGTGTGTAGCCAGCCAGCCAGGTAGAAAAATGGCAGAAAAATAAAAGACGGACATCAGAGTATTTTTCAATACACCAAAACGCATAGTAAGAACCCTAGTAGCCTAATATCTCAAAGACTAGTTGATAAAATGTTCATAAGAAAGAAATGAAATTCTAATGGAAATGTTTCACAATGATGTCATTAGGCAGAGCAGGCAACATATGGCACACAGACAGCAGAGTTGGTGACAGATATGCAGGGACAGACTGGCAGAGACAGGGAGTCTCAGGTAAGTTTGTTGAGTCTTTGTTTGGCAACATTATGAAAGGTTCTCAATCTTTTTGACTTGTAAAATAGGAACATAATTGGAAAATGCCATGGATACCCCCACTCTCAACTTAAACTGGTGACTGAAGTAAGATTTGTTAAAGGCAATGGTATTGCTGTTGTGATTAGTTGTGTAGTTTTGGGTACCGGTAGTTAGGAGTACGGCAAACACCTTATTTCTTTGGTTCCTCAATATACATTTACCATATTACAATGTAGGCTATGTGTTACAGCACTACTTTTGGTGTCCCCCTCAGGAATTGCTCGAGAACATTTCATGTAATTGTCCCCTCCAAAGTTGATATCAGATTTTCGCCCCTGCATTTGATATTGGTGATTATGTCACACAGTTATGCCACATTTATGAAGCCTGTATAATGCATGACATACGGTTATAGATGATTTGTAACACATTCATGTAGTGTTTATGAAGGCATTATGAAGCCTTTATAAGCTGAACATCACTTAAAGCGGGACCGTTTTTTTTTTTTCACTCTGCAAGTAAGCCTACCTACCAATGAGAATGACAAAGTTTGAGCAGTGTTGTCCAATTTTTATCAAGAATAAAGCTCTGAAGTGCATCGGGGGATGAGCAACACGTTCTTGTTAGGACAGACAGAGAAAGGTGCCTTGAATTAGAAAATGTCAGCATTGTAACAAGGTCAAATTTAAGGTAACACACATACATCTTTGGGCCCGCGTCTGCCTGTATCTCAATAACGTTACCTATTCAACAGTGGCCCCCGTTGGTCGATTAAATATTGCACGGGAATCAGTCAGACTCAGAGTAGCTAGCTAGCTAACAGTAC
Source organism: Salmo salar (assembly GCF_965601325.2). NCBI lineage: Eukaryota > Metazoa > Chordata > Actinopteri > Salmoniformes > Salmonidae > Salmo > Salmo salar. Next base: position 51,703,799 of record NC_138292.1, on the reverse strand, counting down.
ACAACTAAAACCCACGTGGATAACATCTTTGGCTGGTTGCTATTATAGTTCGTTTCTAAGTAAGGATCGTCGTTCATATAATGGTAAGTCGTTAAAGTACCTACTTAATAACTCTTTCGCCAAAAACAATACCGTGTTATATCCGCCGTTGTTGTTGGTTTGGCTTTTTATTGCAAGCTAGCCACTATAGCTAACTAGTAACATTAGCCATGCAAGACAAGGCCTCTCTGAAGCCTGGTACTCGAGCTGTGTTCTATTCGGGGGGGAGAGTGAACGCCGGGGACTTGCGTTGAGAGACATTATTTCTGCATGTCACAAAATAAAAGCTACAGTATGCATGTAGGCGTAACAGCAATAGTTGGCTACCATGCTTACCGTTCCACCAAGGAGTGGCTTTCCAATGTAGCGCACGGCAATTCGTTTTTAGGGGTTTTATGTAACCTTTCTCGGCATAGGCAGGTGAGCCAATCAATCACATTTATTTCTAAAGCCACCGTTTCTAAGGACTCTACATACGCTTGCTGTTTCTGGTACCTGTGTCTACGTGTTGCTAGAACGTACAGCCTCATAGCACCGTCTTAAGTGTAGAGGTGTTTCACCCTTTGTTGTTATTGTTTAAAATCGACTGTCTCAAAGTAGGCGAACTAAATCTATTTCAGGCCACATACACGTTGTAAGCGAGTGAGCTAAGGCTTACAACTCCTATGTTTCATTTCACAGTCCACAATGTCCTCCGGGCACCAGAAACCAACGATGAAGCGAAAGCAACATCAAGAAGTGGCTGCCACTGTGTCTAGGTTGGATAACAAGTCAAAAAAGACCAAACGTCTGTCAAATAAAGCCCATGACAGTTGTGGTGAAGACTCTGAACTGGAACAAAACTTTGCCTTACTCAGTAAAAAGAGCTCCTCAGGTATGAGGGAGGAAGAGTCTGGACGAGAGGAAGAGGAGTCCAGTTTGAGTGGTGGAGAAGCTCTTGAGGATGACGGTGAAGAGGAGGCTAATGATGAAGATGATGCAGAGGTTGAAAATGCAGAGAGTGATGGTGTTGACCAGACAGGTTTGGGTAGTGACTCTGAGGATGTCGATGATGACCCAGAACAACCGGAATCGGTAAACAGCAGTGGTGAAATACAAACAGAAGATGACATTAAAAAAGGTAAATCGTAATAGTTTCATTCACTGCAGTTGAACCCCCAGGAACAAATGTTAGGTCATTTTTATTTTATTTAACCGTTATTTAACTAGACAAGTCAGGTAAGAACTAATTATTATTTATAATGACGGCCTAAAAGGTCTATAGGATAGTTTGGTGTGATCTCCATCTCATTTATGAAGAACAAATCCTAATTCCATACTGAACTATAACTATACCATTTCTAACCAAATAGAAATTGTATACATAATAAATGTATACATAATAAGGTTATAAAATATTCTCGACTAGTGAAATGTCATGTATTCTAAGCGAGCCAGTGAATCCTTCATTTTTCTTTGACTTTTACAGAGCTTTCAACAATGTCTTTTGAGGACATTATGAAGCTTCAAAACAAGGTGGGGACAAAGGTCTATAATGAAATAGCCTACGGAACAACCAAGGCAAAACAAACTCCCAGGAAGAAACGTCTCAACAAGAATAGGTAATGTCCAATTGTCTGTTCACCTTCATGCATTAGAATAAGGACATTCCAGTAGCTGAGTTGGAGCATGGATGGCACTCTAAGTATGTGTTATGGGTTTTTAATTCCTTTGTGAACCTCATTGTATGTGTTTTTATTCAGTATCTATGTGTTGAGTGTAAGTAATTATGGAGAAAATCTGTTATTTCATTACTGTGGGGATGGTGTGTGTATTTAAACTACTAACAATCCTTTCTCAAACATTGTTTTTCTTTTTAAGGCCCATGGAGATATCAGCCAAGAGGCCCGCCCCTTTTCTCAGACAAGTAGTTCCTGTCAAGAAATCAGTAAGGCACTTCTGAAGTGTTTTGTGGATTGACATCATCTCCAAAAATGTTGCTTTTGACCTCTCAAACCATCTTGTTGCATGCTGTCTTTTATTTATTTAACTAGGCAAGTCAGTTAAGAACAAATTCATATTTACAATGACGGCATACAGTGGGTTAACTGCCTTGTTCAGGGGCAGAACGACAGATTTTTACCTTGTCAGCTCAGGGATTCAATCCAGCAACCTTTCGGTTAGTAGCCTAACGCTCTAACCACTAGGCTACCTGCCGCCCCAGGTGTAATTGTCACTTTTTTTCCCCCACAGGTGTCAAGAGATCCTCGATTTGACGATCTGTCTGGTGAATACAAACCGGAGATCTTTGAGAAAACATACAGATTCATCAACGGCATCAAACAGCGCGAGAGAGATGTGTGAAAACGATCAATTCTAATCAGTCCATATTTGTCTAGTCCATATCAGTCCGTTTTTCATTTTAGACAACATACATTTTAAATAGGACTTGTTCTGCATTATCTCTTGTACAACATAGTCCTGCTTGTCCTCAGATTTTTTACATTTGACTATCACTGAATTTAATTGTGTTCATTCTTTGTGGTGTATAGGTAGTGCAGAAGAAGCTCAAGCAACCAATAAAGAGCAACCAGAAGAAGGAGAAACTTCAGTTCCTGTTGAAAAGAATGGTGAGTTAACTGCTGAACACACACACCCATGCAAAGTAGTTTTAGAATGAGGGCTGCTTTTCTATATAATTCACCCGATTCCTTCTCATATTCAGGAGAACCAGGAGCGGGCCCGGAAGAGCCGGGAACAGCAGCGTGAGAAGGAGCTAGAGTTCAAGAGGAAGCAGAGAGAGATGGCGGGCCAGGGACTGAAGCCTTTCTTCCTCAAGAAATGTAAGTTGGGATGTAAAGCATGACATTCTATTCTATTTCTTCTACTCTGAAGTCTATTCATCTCTATAGGAATTATTTTTGTTCTACTCTGAAGTCTATTTATTCTTCTCTATAGACCTTATTTTTCTATGTTGTAAAGCGCTTAACTTCAGATTTGATACAGTTCTACAATCCAGGCAACAACAATGCAATATTGTTGAACACCTCTCTGAATTTGCCACTACACTATAATACAATGCTGTACCCAGTTTGGTTGGGTGGGGGATCTCTTATGTTTTTTTTTCACATTGTAAATCAGACATATTACAATGGAATAAGAGACTGTATCGCTGTCCAAATGTCATCTTCATTGACCACAAGACTCTGGTTGTAGAAAAGCCATTACGGTGAAAGCGCAGCTAGGACACTCAAAGTCTTACTCTGCTCTCTTAACCCTCTCACAGCTGACAAGAAGAAGCTGGACCTGGCGGAGAAGTACAGCGAACTGAAGAAGAGCGGCAAGCTGGAAAACTTCCTCAGCAAGAAGAGGAAGAGGAATGCTGGCAAAGACCGCAAGAAGCTGCCTTTCCAGCAGAAGTGACTGTCCTGATTGGGACATTTTGGCCTCAGAAACTGGCCCAGGAACAGTCTTGCTCTTTTGTTTGCCCTTATGGTGGGACATTTTGGCCTCCAAAGCTGTCCCAGCAACAGTTAACACTGCTTTGTTTTTACTAAGGCCAATCTACCAAGGGGCCACTCTTCTATCTTGAGATTCATATGAGTAACTTGAACTGGTCTGAATCCCATTAACAATGTATGATTTATGTGAGAGTCTAAGATGCTTGCATGCATCTTAAGTTTGGACTGAGCCAGTAAGGTGAGGAGAGGGCTGAAAGAGACTGAAGCCAAGCGAATGTGGCCCTATCATGGCCATGGAGGTGTCCCAGGGGAGAGGACTTAATCACAACTACGGTATATTATCTAGTACTTCATATCGTCCTCCCGTATTCGCTCTCCGGCGAGGAATTTCTGAAAGCACACTATTGATTTTGTATGTTTTTAATGAGGATTTCCAATGCAATCACGTATGGTTTGTATGTATCATGTTATTTCATTGGAACATGCAGAAGGGTTATTTTTGTATTAAATATATACGTCATTGAGTCTCAACCCTCTCCTCAACCAAACCTAGCATCTATGTTGTGATCATTCATTGACAAACTTGGTTTGATGGCACTTAAGTGCACTCACATTGTCAAATCAATGTTTTCACCAATGATGAGTCCCAGCTGATCCATTTTGTGTGTAGTTCAAGACTGTATCCTGACTAGAAACTGTTTTTGTTTATTGAATGGGTTTACTTGCAAGAAAATGGGTTAGATGGGTCAGTGAATGGGTTTACTTGCAAGAAAATGGGTTAGATGGGTCATAAACATCTTTCAAATATATTTTGGGTACTCAATCACTAAGCTCAGCCATGTACTTCTCCCCTATACACATTTGACATTCCATTAGGTACATGGAGCTGTTTTTTGTTTCCACAGCCCCTCAGTGCTGTCCTATACTACTCGTGATTGATTGATCTGTTGTTAAGACTTCTCTAACCCTTGTGCATGTTGTTTTGATGTCAAAGGGTGGATTTAGAAATGTGAAAGGCACAAAAACCAATACGTTAATGTAAGGTGGGGCGGTTTAAAAAACTAAAACAAAGGTGCATTGTGTTAAATTGACTGCTGTGTAGGTATGTGGTCAATTATGATATGCAAAACTCTTATTTAATAATTTAGTACTTGTAGTTTATGTAACTCTGTTTCCCTATGACAGTGTAGAAGTAGTAACATGACCTGTCAGTAGAGGGCAAGGTATAGGCCTATTCAAAGCACTGAAAATCTGTTATCTGGATCAGATTGACCCAATCCTTTTCTGAAAAACTCTCCTTCGGAACGATTGATCTGATCCTGGATTGCAAAATAGTGGATGACAGAATCTGGATCATTCTTTGACAGATTAAACATTTTTAAAAACTGGGCCCTGGCAGGTCTCTTCCACCCTCAAGTGCTTTCTGACTTCTTCACAGACTGAACCGATTGGACCATTGGCAAATGATTTTGAAATGAGGAGAACATGAGGTGAGTCTGCAGAATGACTCCCTATTGTTGGGATTGCCACTGCTCTAGGACACTGGAGTTCAAATACTATTTGAAATATCAAATAGTAAGGCTGTTCTTGATTGAGCTTGCCTGTTTTAATGGAACCAGTGATCCCAAAAGTACAAACTCCAGGCAGGCTAAAGCCAACTCTGAAATAATTTGAAAGCTTTCGAATTGTGTTAGTGAGTGAATCTGTCCCATGGTTATGAGATTAAGTAAAAATATTCCAGTATATCCCCAAAAATATGGAAGTATTGATGTTCTTGTTGCTAGTAGTTGTATTCCTTACATGTTGTCACAGACTTGTTGCTGCTGGATGCTGAAGGCGCTGACTGAAGAACAACTAGAAAGATTTCAGCCTGTAGCCTGAATTTCCTTTAGGAAGCCAGCTAGAGAACGATGTCAGGCAGGACACAGTGGTGGAGAGCTACCGTGATGAGGGAACAGTAAAGATCACCTTGGACATCCTGGTAGACTTGAAGATAAACCAGAATTATATAGCTGAGAGATGTTACTTCACTTCTCAAAAGTCAAAAGGTTTAGAACACCTCATTCAAGGGTTTTTCTTTATTTTTACTATTTTCTACATTGTAGAATAATAGTGAAGACATCAAAACTGTGAAATAACACATGGAATCATGTAGTAACCAAAAAAGTGTTAAACAAATGTGTTAAACAAATCCAAATATATTTTAAGGCACACAATTAACAGGTGTGCCTTAAAAGTTAATTTGTGGAATTTCTTTCCTTAATGTGTTTGAGCCAATCAGTTGTGTTGTGACAAGGTAGGGAGGTATACAGAAAATGGCCCTATTTGGTAAAAGACCAAGTCCATATTATGGCAAGAACAGCTCAAATAAGCAAAGAGAAAGGACAGTCCATCATTATTTAAGACATGGTCAGTCAATACGGAAAATTTCATGAATTTTGAAAGTTACTTCAAGTGCAGTCGCAAAAACAATCAAGCGCTAGGATGAAACTGGCTCTCATGAGGACCGCCACAGGAAAGGAAGACCCAGAGATCCCTCTGCTGCAGAGGATAAGTTCATTAGAGTTACCAGCCTCAGAAATTGCAGCCCAAATAAATGTTTCACAGAATTCAAGGAACAGACACATCAAAACAAACTGTTCAGAGGAGACTTTGTGAATCAGGCCTTCATGGTCGAATTGCTGCAAAGAAACCACTACTAAAGGACACCAATAATAAGAAGAGACATGCTTGGGCCAAGAAACACGAGCAATGGACATTAGACCGGTGGAAATGTGTCCTTTGTTCTGGAGTCCAAATTTGAGATTTTTGGTTCCAACCGCCATGTCTTTGTGAGGACAATGACCCAACACACCTCCAGGCTGTGTAAGGGCTATTTTACCAAGGAGAGTGATGGAGTGCTGCATCATATGATCTGGCTTCCCCAATCACCCAACCTCAACCAATTTGAGATGGTTTGGGATGAGTCGGACCGCAGAGTGAAGGAAAAGCAGCCAACAAGTGCTCAGCATATGTGGGAACTCCTTCTCCTGCCAAGTGTGCAAAGCTGTCATCAAGGCAAAGGGTGGCTATTTGAAAAATCTCAAATATAAAATATATTTTGATTTGTTTAACACTTTTTGGTTACTACATGATTCCATTTGTGTTATTTCATAGTTTTGATGTCTTCACTATTATTCTACAATGTAGAAAAAAGTCAAAATAAAGAAAAACCCTTGAATGAGTAGGTGTTCTAAATATTTTGACTGGTAGTGTAGATGAACACGCAGTATAAACTGTGATCATTTACATTTAGACATTTTGCAGGCTCATTATAATGAATGGAATGGAGTGAATGGAATGGTATCCACAAAGCGTCTCAGAAAAGGTCCTAGGAATTCTGTTAAAACCTGTTTTAAGACAACAAAAAAACTCCCATGTCAGAGTAATTTTTAGGATGATGTTAAGACACTGCTAAGACTAACTGAGCCAGGAGTAAAATCAACCCCCTCCCCCCACACCCATATACCTCCATCAGCAGTTTTACAGCTAATTTCCTGCAATCCTACACATTTTGCCATAGGGTGGAGGCAAATGTTTGCCGTTTTTAATATGATAACTGATGATCAATGGGCCCCACACCGGTCGGTAATTCGACCATGCTTACTACAAGTTTAGATAGCTGGCCACTTGACTAACTTACCAATCAAAAAACATGTGCGGACATGGGCTAATTGAGTGACTGCTGATGTACAAACAAATTTCAAATGTGTACTATACTGTTTCACGTAGGTCTAGATTATGTAATGGTTGATCATATAGAAATACCAAAACATTCTTTCAACAACTCCAAAGCAATTGCCTGTCTATGGCGCAGGAACAACTGACTCGCTGCCTTTTTCTATTTTCAAGACATCTGCTGATAACACTTAACCTCATAAAGTTGTTTTTCACTACCATGACATTTTAGCTTCTACAGGCATTTCTGTAATAAGCCCCATAAAGTGTTTTAGAGCCATGGATTCAGCACACTGTCAGCTACAATAAATATAATGTCAAAACAAACTTTTGAGAAATTTATATAAGCAATAATGTGCCATAAATTAAACTGATGTTACATTTCTTAGTTTTTTATTGTGAAAAGCACTGCAATGCATAATGAACAAGATATCCAATGCAAGACTGTGGTTCCCCCAGGTCTTGATTACCTCTAAGTTTTAGGTCCCACAGTTGACAGTGCATGTCAGAGCAAAAACCAAGCCATGAGGTCGAAGGAATTGTCCGTAGAGCTCTGAGACAGGATTGTGTCGAGGAACAAGGGTACCAAAAAATATCTGCAGAATTGAAGGTCACCAAGAACACAGTGGCCTCCATCATTCTTAAATGGAAGAAGTTTGGAACCGCCAAAACTTCCTAGAGCTGGCCGCCCGGACAAACTGAGCAATCGGGGGAGTAGGGCCTTGGTCAGGGAGGTGACCAAGAACCCGATGGTCACTCTGACAGAGCTCCAGAACCTTCCAGAAGGACAACCATCTCTGCAGCACTCCACCAATCAGGCCTTCATGGTAGAGTGGCTAGACGAGAAGTCACTCCTCAGTAAAAGGCACATGACAGTCCGCTTGGAGTTTGCGAAAAGGCACCTAAAAAGACTCTCAGACCACAAGAAACAAGATTCTCTGGTCTGATGAAACCAAAATTAAACTCTTTGGCCTGAATGCCAAGCGTCACGTCTGGAGGAAACCTGGCACCATCCCTACGGTTAAGCATGGTGGTGGCAGCATCATGCTGTGGGGATACTTTTAGAGGCAGGGACTGGGAGACTAGTCAGGATCGTGGGGAAGATGAACGGAACAAAGTATAGCGAGATTCTTGATGAAAACCTGCTCCAGGGCGTTCTGGACCTCAGACTGGGGCGAAGGTTGACCTTCCAACAGGACAATGACCCTAAGCACACAGCCAAGACAACGCATGAGTGGCTTCGGGACAAGTATCTGAATGTCCTTGAGTGGCCCAGCCAGAGCCCGAACATCTCTGGAGAGACCTGAAAATAGCGGTGCAGCGACACTCCCCATCCAATCTGACAGAGATTGAGAGGATCTGCAGAGAAGAATGGGAGAAACTCCAAATACAGGTGTGCCAAGCTTGTAGCGTCATACCCAAGAAGACTCAATGCTGTAAACACTGCCAAATGTGCTTTAACAAAGTACTGAGTAAAGGTACTTATGTAAATACTTATGAATACTTATGTAAATGTCATATCAGTTTTTTAAAACGTTTTTAAATAATTTTAATAAATTATTAAACATTTCTAAAAACCTGTATATGCTTAGTCATTATGGGGTATTGTGTGTAAATTGATGAGGGGAAAACCAATTTAATCAATTTTAGAATAAAGCCGTAATGTAACAAAATGTGAAAAAAGAATAGCGGTCATTAATACTTTACGAAGATAAGCGCTGTCTAATTGCTTGGTTTTCCTGGTTTTATTTGGAGCAAATATTTTCCATTCTTTTGGGATATATATATATAATGTAGCTGGATCTACACAACCGATTGTGGGACATGGTTTCATCTTGACATTACAGTTTCTCAGTCGCTTTGGTGCATGTTTCACATCATCCCTAACATGTGCAAAATAATAAGTGCATTTCTCAGAACAATTTGTACAAACTGCAATATACAATAGATGTGTTTGTAAAGCTAGTCAGTCACTAAAAATCCTTAGTACATCTCTCAAAAGTAAATATTCATGCCAATGATCATGTCAGTGTCATCAGAATGATAAGTCATTGAGTCATTGTTCACGAACAAGGTCGTCAAAATGTTTAGGCATGTTGTCAATGGAACTGTGTACTTTGACAGTATTACCTGATGTAAAGTTAGGCTACAGTTTGGATGACAGTTACTGTATTGAAAATGCACAAGGCTGCACTTCTATGGCATATATCAATTTCAACAGTACTATTTACATATTACTGTATGTGGGTTATTGATTGAAAGAGACTGGACAACCCAAGGGGCACGAAGGAAAAAAAACTAAATTAGAAAGAAACACAGGAAACCACCCCTAAGGCACAACTTTGCCCGTAGCACTGTTCTAGTGCTGTCTCTACACATCCAGACGTTCCTGTCTGTCGGCCTACATATTCTCATCCACATCACACCGGATATTTTCCCTTCCAATGCAACGTGGAAAGAATCTTTTGGAATGCCTTATCCATCCTCTGCAGGCGTCTACTGTGATGTCCTCACATGTTGCATCCATTGCAGCCAGCAGGGTCATCTGTGTGTGTGGCTGACGATCGTACACCTTCCACCTCCATGCTGAAAATAACTCCTCAATTGGGTTAAGGAATGGTGAATAAGGTGGGAGGAATTCTATGCACGTCCTCGGGTGGGTCACAAACCATTGCCTTATGTTTGATCGATGGAAACTCACATTATCACAAATGACCACATACTTTGGCAAATCCTCTCTAAACAGACCCCTCTCATCATCAGGGATGAGAGCCCTGTAGAGAGTCTCTAAAAAGTTGAGTAGATGCTGGGTGTTGTATGGCCCTATAAGGGGGATATGGGTTAAGACACCATGCTCCGAAATAGCAGCACACATGGTGATATTTCCTCCCCGTTGGCCTGGCAAATCCACAGTAGCTCTGTGACCGATGATATTCCGACCCCGCCTTCTGCATTTGGTCAGGTTGAAGCCAGCCTCATCCACGTATACAAAGTTGTGAGAGGGTTCACTTGATTCCAACTCCATTATACGCTATATCCCAGAACACACAGTTGAATTTGTTTTGGTAAGGAAGAGTGACATAAAATGTACATATATTGCATGTTCCTTCCACAGCAATGGAAATGTGTGCAGTTTATGCTTACTGTACTATGTATCACTATAAAATGTTGCTGTAAAGTAGTTACATAGATATATGTTTTACCTGTACATACTGGTACCGTAGCTCCTTAACTCTGTCCTCATTCCTTTGGAATGGTACACAGTACAGCTGTTTCATACTCATCTGGTTTCTATGCAGCACCCTGTCGATGGTTGAGATGCTAACCGTATGGATGTTTTCAAAGACATCGTTGTCTTCTATAATGGTCCTTTGTATTTCCCTGAGTCTCATGGCATTGTTTGCTCGATCCATGGTGCAAATAGCCTCCTCCTGTTGAGGTGTGAAAAGGTGTCATCTGCCACCGGTTTGAGGTAATCTTGCAGTGCTATGAGGGGAAAAATGCAGTGATGCATCACACACTTTCACATAGACAAAAACTATGCGAACACACATTTTACTGTAAAACATACAGGTGGGTGCATGTAAGGTGCAGTATGTATCTGTATAGAGTATATTTCTGTATGCTGTGAAATACAAGTGGACTACTGTAATATGAAGCATTGTAGGAAGTATACAGTATACTGCTTATATACAGTAACTGTGCACTGTACATTGGTGGACATACCTGTTCTCTCTTCGAAACGTTTGAACTATTGAGGACACGGTTGATCTCCCAATATTCGGCTGCACCCTTCGACCCGCCTCAGCCATTGTAAGGCCATGATTGACAACATGGTCTACAATAGTGGCCCTTATGTCATCAGATATGCGCCTATGTCCTCTTCTGCCTCTGTTTTGCCTTCCACCACGCATCCTTGCTCCTCTTCTTCCTCCTCTTGGCTGTTGACCCTGTTTGTTTCCTGGTCCATCCATTATTGGAAAATTGCAACTCTGTGTTGTGGTCTGTCTATATATGCTTGCCAATTGATTCTTCATGAGATGCACCTTTGAGCAATTTAGACAACTGGTTGATTGTTGGTTGAACTTACACTTTACATTCCTTCATGAGTGAGGGTCAATTTCACCTGCACCATTCATCAATTCACGTTTTTGTACAAAAGGTCTAATAGAAATGTGTAAAACTATGCTTGACAGTTTATGACAAATAGTTCAACAATTTTGGCTTATGCAAGGAACTAATGCCTAGATGTTTTGAGGGGTAAGACTATTCAACAGAGAACCATCTACTAAATTTTGATCAACATGACATGAGCAATTGAAAATGTGGAAAAAAGCTGACACTTGTACATTATCAATTGCAATATGTACAAAAGCAATTGCAATTTGTTCAAAGGAATAAGAAATTGCTTTAATGATGTGCACAAGTGACTAGATGATTTGGAATTTGTACAAGTAGTATCAACAATGGCACTTTTGATCTAAGAAATGCACCAAAGCGACTGAGAAAAACTGTAAACTACTTTGATTTGTAAATGTAATGTCTCTTTAAGTCAAAAAAGGGAAAATATCCTTAAAACACCCTTGGATGTTTTTCAATGTTTGAAGACAATTGTGCCTGCTGCCACTCAGTGCTCTGCATGCACAGTGGCCACAAAAATGTACTTTCATAACACCCACATCTGTATTATGGTCATGTTTACATTGTAACAAATATTGACTAAAATAATATTATGAAACGTGTGATGGATTCGAAACACTGCTAAACATGTGTAATGCTTTGTAGTTTATTGTAGGAGACACGTCAGCCATACAACATTTCTACCATAAATTCCAAACCTCATTATTTATCCACTAACTTCACCAATAATCTAATCATGAATCAGGACATCAAGTGCGTATTTGTGAATAAAACATATATTCCTCAGAATGTTGATGAGTTCTTCTAATTACCGAAGTATTGAACAATTGTGTTACTGTTTGTATTTGTTAGTCAATCGTTGATGGATGGATAATGGATTGATTTAAATGAAGTAATGACGTCAGAGGTGATAGTGGGTTCCGTATGGAGACTGGAGAGGAACCTCTGTTGCCCCATTCTGGTCACTCCTCACCCCAAAAGCACTGAGACTGTGCTCAAAATGGCGCCTCAATCAGCTGTGGAATAAATACAGTTTAATATATGCTTTACAGATTTTCAATACAGATCAATTGTTATTTTTAACCTATTGTTGAAATATCAACATGTGACTAACACTTACACTTTGACTTTATTCAATGTTTATCTACCTCACTATATGGATTTTAACCTCCCCTTTCACTCTACTGAAGTTCTATCAGCCAGATACACTACAGATAGATAGATAGATAGATAGATAGATAGATAGATAGATAGATAGATAGATAGATAGATAGATAGATAGATAGATAGATAGATAGATAGATAGATAGATAGATAGATAGATAGATAGATAGATAGATAGATAGATAGATAGATAGATAGATAGATAGATAGATAGATAGATGAGTTGAAGTTGAGCGTTTACATACATTTATGTTGGAGTCATTAAAACTCGTTTTTCAACCACTCCCCAAATTTCTTGTTAACAAATTATAGTTTTGGCAAGTCGGTTAGGACATCCACTTTGTGCATGACACAAGTCATTTTTCCAACAATTATTATTTCACTTATATTTCACTGTATCACAATTCCAGTGGGTCAGAATTTTACATAGACTAAGTTGACTGTGCCTTTAAACAGCTTTGGAAAATTCCAGAAAATTATGTCATGGCTTTAGAAGCTTCTGAAAGGCTAATTGACATCATTTGTGGATGCATTTCAAGGCCTACCTTCAAACTCAGTGCCTCTTTGCTTGACATCATGGGAAAATCTAAAGAAATCAGCCAAGACCTCAGAAAAAAATCTAAATACCAGAAGATACCACGTTCATCTGTACAAACAATAGTACGCAAGTATAAACACCATGGGACCACGCAGCCATCATACCGCTCAGCAAGGAGACGCGTTCTGTCTCCTAGAGATGAACGTACTTTGGTGCGAAAAGTGCAAATCAATTCCAGAACAACAGCAAAGGACCTTGTGAAGATGCTGGAGGACACAGGTACAAAAGTATCTCTATCCACAGTAAAATGAGTCCTATATTGACATAACCTGAAAGGCCGCTCAGCAAGGAAGAAGCCACTGCTCCAAAACCGCCATAAAAAAGCCAGACTATGGTTTGCAACTGTACATGGGGACAAAGATCGTACTTTTGGGAGAAATGTCTTCTGGTCTGATGAAACAAAAATAGAACTGTTTGGCCATAATGACCATCGTTATGTTTGGAGGAAAAAGGGGGAGGCTTGCAAGCCCCGAAGAACACCATCCCAACCGTGAAGCACGGTGGTGGAAGCATCATGTTGTGGGGGTGCTTTGCTGCAGGAGGGACTGGTGCACTTCACAAAATAGATAGCTTCATGAGGTAGGAAAATTATGTGGATATATTGAAGCAACATCTCAAGACATCAGTCAGGAAGGTAAAGCTTGGTCGCAAATGGGTCTTCCAAGTGGACAATGACCCCAAGCATACTTCCAAAGTTGTGGCAAAATGGCTTAAGGTCAACAAAGTCAAGGTATTGGAGTGGCCATCACAAAGCCCTGACCTCAATCCTATAGAACATTTGTGGGCAGAACTGAAAAAGCGTGTGCAAGCAAGGAGGCCTACAAACCTGACTCAGTTAGGAGTCAGGAGGAATGGGCCAAAATTCACCCAACTTATTGTGGGAAGCTTGTGGAAGGCTACCCGGAACTTCTGACCCACTGGGAATGTGATGAAAGAAATAAAAGCTGAAATAAATCATTCTCTCTACTATTATTCTGACATTTCACATTCTTAAAATAAAGTGGTGATCCCAACTGACCTAAGACAGGGAATTTGTACTAGGATTAAATGTCAGGAATTGTGAAAAACTGAGTTTAAATGTATTTGGCTAAGATGTATGTAAACTTCCGACTTCAACTATAGATAGCTCACATGCTGCCTCATCTTCACCACTCCCAGCAGTCTTTGGAGAAACCCCACCCGCTTTCAGAGCAGCCAACAACTTTTCCAAGCCTGCATTTCCACCTTTTAGATTGTCCTCCTCCAGAAGAGCTGAGGAAAAAATGAATTTAACAATTTTTGGTTTAACCTCCCATTTCACTCCACTGACGTTCTATCAGCCAGATACACTGTAGACAGACACAGAGACACAGACAGACAGATAGACACAGATAGCTCACATGCTGCTTCATCTTCTGCATCCTCAAAAGACTTCTGAGAAACCCCATCAGCTTTCAGATCACCAAACAACTTTTCCAAGGCCGCCTATTCCCCTTTTAGATTGTCCTCCTCCGGAAGAGCTGAGGAAAATGTATTTGAGTAAATTATATCAGATAAAAACCTGCCAGAAATAGTGGTACACACACACAAAGCTAATCAACAGGAGATATGGAGTTAGCCTTCACCCTTTTTATAAACCTCTAGTAACTTCTCTTTGACATGCATAATGTTCAGATAGATGGCTCAGAGATACATAGATACATTTGTGGTGCTTCATCTTCTGCAATGGCATTCACACCTCTATTCTTCAACTTCTCCATGATACTATCCTCTTGGGGAAGAATTGTCATCATATCAAATTATTTCAGATTAAAACCAGCAGTAGTAGTACACACACACGAACACAAAAGACATACCTTCCTTAGAGTTATCTTCATTGAGGGAGCTTGCTAACAGGACACCCACTAGAGAAAACAGCAGCAACACACTCTGGATCTTCATCCTTTACTGAAGGGCATAGAGCATGGTATGTTAAAACACACACTCTCTCTCACACACACACACACTGGATCATCATCCTCTAGCAAATTAGATTTTTTTTTAAGTGTTGTTAGCATGTCACATTATACAGTCGTCCACCAATATACTCTTGTATGCAAACAGTCAACCTACACCAGTCCAGCCTGTATACCAGTCCACTCCTGTCCACCTGTATACACCTGTCCACCCTTGGACACCAATCCACCTGTATACATCTGAGAATATGCTCAGTAAAAGCAAACTTACCTCTGATAGTTGGAATATGCTGACTGAATGATACCTGGTTGTCTTGGTAATGTCTTCTGGACCTCAGTAGTAGATGAGTGTCTCTCTGCCCCTGCCCCTTGCTGTCTTATACTCATTCTGCAGCTTACTGCCCCACCTGGCTACACCTCTCACAGTTGAATAGCAAACAAAATTACACTACAGCCATGACAATAACCACAGTCACAGACCCTGGAGTGTATCCCATCCCTCCAGGCAAAAATAGGCTGAATCAACATTAGGGTTTCCTCATAATTTAACTAACTTGATCAAAGTAATCATGTTGCATCAAAATGGCTAGTTGGTTGGATTTGCAAAAAGTAAGTGAGTCGTCAAATTTCTACCAAGATTTTGAGACAAATCAATGACACAATTGAACCTTTAAATTGAAGTAGCTTGCAAGTTTACTCGATAGTTACAGTAGTTAATAACCTAACAAACAGACTTGCTATTTTAGCTAACCAAACCATCAGTCCTAGCTTGCTATTATGAAAATGGAACTCAACAACACCAATTGTAACAGGCATCGTAAGGAGTGGACCAAAATGCAGCGGGTATATTGATCATCTTCTTTACTTTATTAAAGAGAAGACACTTAAACAAAACAAACGACGAAAACAGTCCAGTAAGATGCACAGATTATACTAGGAACAACCACCCACAAACACAAGTGAAAACAAACACCTAAATATGGCCTCCAATTAGAGACAACAACAACCAGCTGCCTCTAATTGGAGGTCATTGCCAAAACTAACATAGAAATAGAAAAGCTAGATAAACACATAGAAATAGATAACATAAACCAAAACCCCGAAACACACAAAACAAACACCCCCTGCCACGCCCTGACCAAACTACAATAACAAATAACCCCTTTTACTGGTCAGGACGTGACAGTACCCCTCCCCCAAGGTGCAGACCCTGAATGCACCTCAAAACAAAAACCCTACAAAAAATAACCCCAAACATAAAGGGAGGGAAGGGAGGGTGGCCACCGTCAACGACGGCTCCCATGTTACACCCCCCCCCCCCCCCCCAATCATCCAACTACGGAGGTGGCTCTGGCTCTGGCCTTAGTCCCCATTCTAACCTGCCCACCCCCGCTGAAGGCTCAGGGCTGTAGACCACTGCTGAAGGCTCTCGGCTGAGGTGCGTCGCTCTGGACTGTGGGCCGTCTCTGCAGGCTCCGGACTGTGGGCCGTCTCTGCAGGCTCCGGACTGTGGGCCGTCTCTGTCGGTTCCGGACTGTAGGACGTCTCTGTCGGTTCCAGACTGTAGGACGTCGCGGGAAGCACTGGACGGGGAACTGTCGCCGGAAGCTCTGGACGGGGAACTGTCGCCGGAAGCTCTGGACGGGGAACTGTCGCCGGAAGCTCTGGACGGGGAACTGTCGCCAGAAGCTCTGGACGGGGAACTGTCGCCAGAAGCTCTGGACGGGGAACTGTCGCCGGAAGCTCTGGACGGGGAACTGTCGCCGGAAGCTCTGGATGGGGAACTGTCGCCGGAAGCTCTGGACAGGGAACTGTCACCGGAAGCTCTGGACTGGGACTGCGCACTGAAGGCCTGATGCGTGGGGCTGGCTTTGGAGGCACCAGACTATTGACACGCACCTCAGGGCTAGTGCAAGGAGCAGGAACAGGACGTACTGGACTGGGCAGGTGCACTAGAGACCTGATGCGTGGGGCTGGCTTTGGGGGCGCCAGACTAGTGACACGCACCTCAGTGCTAGTGCGAGGAGCAGGAACAGGATACACTGGGTCTTGAAGAAGCACTGGAGGTCTGGAGCGCACAGCCTGCACAACCCGTCCTGGCTGAGTTGTCACTGTAGCCCTGCACGGGCGGAGTGCTGGCAGAGGGCGAACTGGGCTGTGCTGAGGAATGATGGCTGCCGTGCGTAGAGCAGGCGCAGGGTAGACTGGGCCTAGGAGACGCACTGGTGGCCAATATGGCCTCCAATTAGAGACAACAACAACCAGCTGCCTCTAATTGGAGGTCATTGCCAAAACTAACATAGAAATAGAAAAGCTAGATAAACACATAGAAATAGATAACATAAAACATAAACCAAAACCCCGAAACACACAAAACAAACACCCCCTGCCACGCCCTGACCAAACTACAATAACAAATAACCCCTTTTACTGGTCAGGACGTGACACCAATAATGTTTTCAATTCGACTTTTTCTTTCAAAAGCTGAAAAACTAAATACACTGCTCAAAAAAATAAAAGGAACACTTAAACAACACAATGTAACTCCAAGTCAATCACACTTCTGTGAAATCAAACTGTCCACTTAGGAAGCAACACTGATTGACAATAAATTTCACATGCTGTTGTGCAAATGGAATAGACAACAGGTGGAAATTATAGGCAATTAGCAAGAAACTCCCAATAAAGGAGTGGTTCTGCAGGTGGGGACCACAGACCACTTCTCAGTTCCTATGCTTCCTGGCTGATGTTTTGGTCACTTTTGAATGCTGGCGGTGCTTTCACTCTAGTGGTAGCATGAGACGGAGTCTACAACCCACACAAGTGGCTTAGGTAGTGCAGCTCATCCAGGATGGCACATCAATGCGAGCTGTGGCAAGAAGGTTTGCTGTGTCTGTCAGCGTAGTGTCCAGAGCATGGAGGCGCTACCAGGAGACAGGCCAGTACATCAGGAGACGTGGAGGAGGCCGTAGGAGGGCAACAACCCAGCACAGCAGCAGGACTGCTACCTCTGCCTTTGTGCAAGGAGGAGCAGGAGAAGCACTGCCAGAGCCCTGCAAATTGACCTCCAGCAGGCCACAAATGTGCATGTGTCTGCTCAAACGGTCAGAAACAGACTCCATGAGGGTGGTATGAGGGCCCGACGTCCACAGGTGGGGGTTGTGCTTACAGCCCAACACCGTGCAGGACGTTTGGCATTTGCCAGAGAACACCAAGATTGGCAAATTCGCCACTGGCGCCCTGTGCTCTTCACAGATGAAAGCAGGTTCACACTGAGCACATGTGACAGACGTGACAGAGTCTGGAGACGCCGTGCAGAACGTTCTGCTGCCTGCAACATCCTCCAGCATGACCGGTTGGCTGTGGGTCAGTCAGGGTGTGGGGTGGCATTTCTTTGGGGGGCCGCACAGCCCTCCATGTGCTCACCAGAGGTAGCCTGACTGCCATTAGGTACCGAGATGAGATCCTCAGACCCCTTGTGAGACCATATGCTGGTGCGGTTGGCCCTGGGTTCCTCCTAATGCAAGACAATGCTAGACCTCATGTGGCTGGAGTGTGTCAGCAGTTCCTGCAAGAGGAAGGCATTGATGCTATGGACTGGCCCACCCGTTCCCCAGACCTGAATCCAATTGAGCACATCTGGGACATCATGTCTCGCTCCATCCACCAACGCCACATTGCACCACAGACTGTCCAGGAGTTGGCGGATGCTTTAGTCCAAGTCTGGGAGGAGATCCCTCAGGAGACCATCCGCCACCTCATCAGGAGCATGCCCAGGCGTTGAAGGGAGGTCATACAGGCACGTGGCATACTTTTGGCCGACATATCAAAATGCATAGGGAATATGTAGTTTGGATAGCGTTTGCACATTGGCAAGATGTGCCAATTAAAATCAGAATAGAATGTTGATGCCTGGCCGACATATAAACAATGTAGAACGCTCTCCATACTACATCTTCCCGATGTATCATGTATACATCATGACTACTTTGGGCAGACGTACAGTGGGGGAAAAAAGTATTTGATCCCGTGCTGATTTTGTACGTTTGCCCACTGATTAAGAAAGGATCAATCTATAATTTTAATGGTAGGTTTATTTGAACAGTGAGAGACAGAATAACAACAAACATATCCAGAAAAACGCATGTCAAAAATGTTATAAATTGATTTGCATTTTAATGAGGGAAATAAGTATTTGACCCCCTCTCAATCAGAAAGATTTCTGGCTCCCAGGTGTCTTTTATACAGGTAACGAGCTGAGATTATGAGCACACTCTTAAAGGGAGTGCTCCTAACCACAGCTTGTTACCTGTAAAAAAGACCTGTCCACAGAAGCAATCAATCAATCAGATTCCAAACTCTCCACCATGGCCAAGACCAAAGAGCTCTCCAAGGATGTCAGGGACAAGATTGTAGACCTACACAAGGCTGGAATGGGCTACAAGACCATCGCCAAGCAGCTTGGTGAGAAGGTGACAACATTGGGTGCGATTATTCGCAAATGGAAGAAACACAAAATAACTGTCAATATCCCTCGGCCTGGGGCTCCATGCAAGATCTCACCTCGTGGGGTTGCAATGATCATAAGAACGGTGAGGAATCAGCCCAGAACTACACGGGAGGATCTTGTCAATGATCTCAAGGCAGCTGGGGCCATAGTCACCAAGAAAACAATTGGTAACACACTACGCCGTGAAGGACTGAAATCCTGCAGCGCCCGCAAGGTCCCCCTGCTCAAGAATACATATACATGGCCGTCTAAAGTTTGCCAATGAACATCTGAATGATTCAGAGGACAACTGGTGAAAGTGTTGTGGTCAGATGAGACCAAAATGGAGCTCTTTGGCATCAACTCAACTCGCCGTGTTTGGAGGAGGAGGAATGCTGCCTATGACCCCAAGAACACCATCTCCACCGTCAAACATGGAGGTGGAAACATTATGCTTTGGGGGTGTTTTTCTGCTAAGGGGACAGAACAACTTCACCACATCATTTGACGGGGCCATGTACTGTCAAATCTTGGGTGAGAACCTCCTTCCCTCAGCATTGAAAATGGGTCGTGGATGGATATTCCAGCATGACAATGACCCAAAACACACGGCCAAGGCAACAAAGGAGTGGCTCAAGAAGAAGCACATTAAGGTCCTGGAGTGGCCTAGCCAGTCTCCAGACCTTAATCCTATAGAAAATCTGTGGAGCGAGCTGAAGGTTCGAGTTGCCAAACGTCAGCCTCGAAACCTTAATGACTTGGAGAAGATCTGCAAAGAGGAATGGGACAAAATCCCTCCTGAGATGTGTGCAAACCTGGTGGCCAACTACAAGAAACGTCTGACCTCTGTGATTGCCAGCAAGGGTTTTGCCACCAAGTACTAAGTCATGTTTTGCAGAGGGGTCAAATACTTATTTCCCTCATTAAAATGCTAATCATTTTATAACATTTTTGACATGCGTTTTTCTGGATTTTTTTGTTGTTATTCTGTCTCTCACTGTTCAAATAAACCTACCATTAAAATTATATACTGATCATTTCTTTGTAAGTGGGCAAACGTACAAAATCAGCAGGGGATCAAATACTTTTTCCCCCACTGTATGTGTGCTATCTGGGTCCTAATTTAGATGTCTACATGATCTACGGCCAACTCTGTGATGCTGGGCACGCATGCATTTCGACCTCCCACACTCGCAGCCGCCCTCCTGCCGACCTTCTAAATGGAACGCGATCTTCTAACAATATACCGCTGTCAGGCCGACATCGGCAAAATGAATGTGTGCTGCCTGGGGGGCTTATCACCAATTTAGGGCACCACTATCCCGACGCCGATAGAGGGCGGCTTCAAAACGTTCATAACAATGGCATGACGTGACCGAGTGATGGAGGTGCAACTCATGAATACCGTGCGTTATAGGGAAATAATGCACGCTCTAGAATGCCCTTCAAGCCAATAAGAAAGGAGTATTCAGCAATGCCATGGTATAAGTACATATACATGGTATAAGTGGGACTTTAGTGTAGCCTACACTTCAAATATTTATTAGGCCCACACTAATTGTGGCTGTATTGTGAATCGAAGAGCAGGCAACACTTCGTAAATGAATAATATGAAAGGAGCATCTTACAGGCTATATACAGGATATAGGATAGGCCTAATACAGAAATATGTCACTACCATGAATAGAGGGGAAATTGTGCAAAGTTTTATATGCATTGTGATAGTTGGCTACTTTGTCAAATTTGCGCTATTTCACTTGAGGACCAGCAGTGGAAGGTTTTCTCCTTAAAAATAATATTGCCTTGAATGGGATTCAAACTCACAGCCACCATATGCCAACACCGTGGAGTAGATTATTTTAATGGATCACATCACAACTCCAGCCTTTGACTTTTATGATGTCTAAATACAAAGTTACATGTTATATAATCCTCCTACTTTTTTCAATGAAAGTACATGGATGTATGTTAAATATATGAGCAAAAACATGTATATGTGCAACCACTTGAATTTTGTATGACATCAGTGGCCTAGTCAAGGACGCATCATACTAAAATATATTAGCACACTCCCCTTAGACCACAGGTAACAAATTAAACCAAGCTGTTGGATGGTTTAACATTCTGTGTCACAACATCCACAGAAAGTGGCGCCACTCCCCGGTCGGGCGGTGGTTGGCGGTCGTCGTCACCGGCCTGCTAGCTGCCACCGATCCATGTTTCATGTGTCTGTTGGTTATGTCTGTTTTTGTGCGCACCTGTGTCTTGTTTGTAATTAGTGGGAGGGTATTTAGTTTGTCAGTTTCTTGTTTGGGGTTGTGCGGGATTGTTTCGTGTTACGTTTGTGGATTAATGGCTGGAGTATTTTCTTATGGGGTTTTGTTCATACAACGCTTTATTAGCCATTAGGGTTGCCGGACTGCGTTCCGTGTATTTTGAGTTTTGGAGATGTTCTACATCCGGGTTACGTTTTGCACCCTGCCTTTCGTTGTATTCACTCTGGACTTTATTAAATATTTTTCTATGGACCAGTTTGTCTCCTGCGCCTGACTCACCCGTTTCCTGCTCATTGACAGACGTGACAGAATCCGGCACCACAAGATGGAGTCAGTAGGAGCCGAAGCACCGTCTATGGCAGATCAGGTATCACAACATGCAAGCCTCCTTCAACGACTGGGCACGGCCATGGATCAGGTGCTGGCCCGTTTGGAGAGCTGGGAGAGAGCCGCTCCCTCACCACCTCCAGGACCTACTCACCACCCTGCGACCCTACCGGTACCCACCGAACCCAACACGAGTGGGATTCGCATCATGGCTCCCAGAGAGTTCGATGGTACGGCCGCCTGGTGCAAGGGGTTTTTGTTACAATTAGATTTGTACCTGGCGACTGTTCGGCCCTTCCCTCGGACGAAGAGAGGGTGACCGTTCTCGTCTCATGCCTCACGGGTAGAGCCCTAGAATGGGCCAACGCAGTCTGGGATGGCCCAGACTCGGCTAGGAGCGACTACCCGGAGTTCGCCCGTCGCTTTCGGGCGGTATTCGATCATCCCCCGGAGGGCAAGGCGGCGGGTGAGCGATTATTCCACCTGAGGTAGGAGACGAGGAGCGCTCAGGACTTTGCCCTGGACTTCCGTACTCTTGCCGCTGGATCGGGGTGGAATGAGTGGGCCCTGATTGACCACTACAGATGCAGTCTTCGTGAGGACGTCCGCCGGGAGCTGGCTTGCCGGGACAATATGACCACTCTGGACCAGCTTATTGATTTGTCCATCAGGCTGGACAACCTGCTAGCTGCAAGGGGGCATTCTAGTCTGGGTCTGTTTGTTCCACCTCCCGGCCCTCCTGCTCCAACACCCATGGAGATAGGGGGCGGGGCGGCAGCTAGGAGGACCGGAGGGGGGGGCTTCTCCTGCGCCCATTGTGGTTGTAGAGGGCACACTGCAGACCGGTGCTGGAGAGGTCCACCCGGGATTTTGGATGGCAGGCAGAGGACCACATCGACCCCCCCGGGTGAGCCAGCACCAGTCACACCCAGAGCCCCTTGTCGATCATATGTACACCTCTGTTTGTTTCCCTGATTTTTTCCCCTTTTCCCTGATTTTTTTCCCCAGTATAAGGCACTAGTCGATTCAGGCGCAGCTGGGAGTTTTATGGACTGTGGGGTCGCCACTAGGTTAGGTATTCCCCTGGTTCAGTTGGAACAACCCTTTTCTGTACACGCCCTAGACAGTCGACCACTAGGATCCGGCCAGGTGAGGGAAGTCCCAGTGCCACTACTCATGGTAACGCGGGGGGGGGGGGGTCAGCCTGTACCTCATTGATTCCCCGGTGTTTCCGGTGGTACTGGGAATTCCCTGGCTGGCTACTCATAATCCTAGTATTTCATGGAGGCAGAGGGCTCTTAAGGGGTGGTCAAAGGAGTGCTCAGGCAGGTGTATAGGAGTTTCCATCGGTGCGACCACGGTAGAGAGTCCAGAACCAGTCTCCACCGTGTACATTCCCTCTGAATATGCCGATTTGGCTATCGCCTTCAGTAAAAAGAAGCGACTCAATTACCCCCCATCGTCAAGGGGATTGTGCGATAAACCTCCAGGCTGACGCGGCCTTTCCTAGGAGTCACGTGTATCCTCTGTCTCAGGAGGAGACAGCGGCTATGGAGACATACATCGGTGAGTCCTTGAGACAGGGATACATTCGGCCATCTAAGTCACCCCTCTCCTCGAGCTTCATTTTTGTGAGGAAAGAGGAGGGAGGTCTGCGCCCGTGCATTGATTATAGAGGTCTAAATTCCATCACGGTGGGTTTCAGTTACCCGCTACCTCTCATTGCCCCGGCAGTGGAGTCTTTTCACGGGGCGCGCTTCTTCACAAAATTAGATCTCAGGAGCGCGTATAACTTGGTGCGTATCCGAGAGGGAGACGAGTGGAAAACCGCATTTAGTACCACATCTGGCCATTATGAGTACCTCGTCATGCCGTATTGGTTAAAGAACGCTCCTGATGTCTTCCAATCCTTTGTAGACGAGGTTCTCCGAGCCCTGCTCGGTCAGGGGGTGGTGGTGTATATTGATGACATTTTGATTTACTCCGCCACCCGCGCTGAGCATGTGTCTCTGGTGCGTAAAGTACTTGGGCGGCTGCTGGAGCATGACCTATACGTTAAGGCTGAGAAATGTGAGTTCTTTCAACGAGCCGTCTCTTTCCTGGGGTATCGCATTTCCACCAATGGGGTAGAGGTGCAATGTGACCGCGTTACAGCCGTGCGTAATTGGCCAACTCCAACCACGGTGAAGGAGGTGCAGCGGTTCTTGGGGTTTGCTAATTACTACCGGAGGTTTATCCGGGGCTTTGGTCAGGTAGCAGCTCCCATTACTTCACTGCTGAAGGGGTGCCCGGTGCAGCTACAGTGGTCGGCAGAGGCGGACGGAGCCTTTAGCCGTCTGAAGGCTTTGTTTACCGACGCCCCCGTACTGGCTCATCCGGACCCCTCTTTGCCATTCATAGTGGAGGTAGAGGCTGGCTGGTCCAAGGCTGTGTTAGGAGCAGTGCTGTCGCAGCGCTCGGGCGCACCTCCGAAGCTTCGCCCCTGTGCGTTCTTTTCTAAGAAGCTGAGTCCGGCGGAGCGTAACTATGATGTGGGGGGCCGGGAGTTGTTGGCTGTGGTCGAAGCTCTGAAAGTGTGGAGACATTGGCTTGAGGTCGCACGTCACCCTTTCCTCATCTGGACTGATCACCGTAACCTGGAGTACATCCGGGCAGCTTGGAGACTTAACCCTCATCAAGCCAGGTGGGCCATGTTTTTTACGAGGTTCCAATTTACCTTGTCGTACATTCCAGGTTCCCGGAACCGGAAGGCCGATGCACTGTCGCGTCTCCACGACACCAAGGAGCGGACCATCGATCCTACTCCCATCCTCCCTGCCTCCTGTCTGGTGGCACCTGTGGTTTGGGAGGTGGATGCGGACATCGAGCGGGCGGTGCAGTCGGAACCTATTCCACCTCAGTGTCCCGCTGGCCGGAAGTACGTCCCGCTTAGTGTTCGCGATCGTCTGATCCGGTGGTCGCGTACTCTACCATCCTCGGGTCATCCTGGTGTGGAACGGACAGTGCAGGCCTTGAGAGGGAAGTACTGGTGGCCCACCTTGGTTAAGGATGTCAGGCACTATGTCTCCTCCTGTTCGGTGTGCGCCCAGTGTAAGGCTCCTAGGCACTTACCGCGAGGGAAATTACAGCCCCACCCTGTTCCACAGCGACTGTGGTCCCACCTGTCGGTGGATTTCCTTACGGATCTCCCGTCTTCTCAGGGGAACACCACGATCCTGGTTGTTGTGGATCGTTTCTCTAAGTCCTGCCGTCTGATCCCTTTGCCCGGTCTTCCTACGGCCCTACAGACCACGGAGGCCCTGCTTACGCATTTCTTCCGGCACTACAGCATGCCCGAGGACATCGTCTCTGATCGGAGTCCCCAGTTCACGTCCAGGGTGTGGAGAGCGTTTATGGAGAGGCTGGGGGTCTCGGTCAGTTTGACTTCGGGTTTTCACCCCGAGAGTAATGGGCAGGTGGAACGTATTAACCAGCATGTGGGCAGGTTCCCGCGGTCCTATTGCCAGGACCGGCCAGGGGAGTGGGCGAAGTTTTTGCCATGGGCGGAGATGGCGCAGAACTTTCTGCATCATTCCTCTACTAACCTGTCTCCCTTCCAGGTGGTATTAGGTTACCAAACGGTCCTGGTGCCTTGGCATCAGATAGAAGCCAGATAGAAGCTCCTGCGGTGGAGGACTGGGTTCAGCGCTCGAAGGAGACATGGAGTGCCGTCCAGGAATGAGCTGTAGGATGGCACAAGGAGAGCGCTGACCGCCGCCGCAGTGAGGCCCCCGTGTACAAACCGGGGGACAGAGTCTGGCTCTCGACCCGGAACCTGTCCCTCCGCCTGCCCTGCCGGAAGCTGGGTCCGCGATTTGTGGGGCCGTTCAAAGTTCTGAGGAGAATAGACGAGGTGTGTTATAGGTTACAACTTCCGTCATATTACCGTATTAACCCCTCGTTTCATGTGTCTCTCCTCAGGCCGGTGGTAGCTGGTCCGCTACAGGACGCTGAGGTGAGGGAGGTCCCTCCGGCCCCCCGGACATCGGGGGGGCCCCGGCATACACATTCCGGTCCATCTTGGACTCCCGACGTCGGGTAAGGGGCCTGCAGTACCTCGTGGACTGGGAGAGGTACGGTCCGGAGGAGAGGTGTTGGGTACCGGTGAGGGATATTCTGGACCCAGCCCTGTTGCAGAGATTTCACAGACTCCGTCAGGATCGCCCTGCTACTCGTCCTCCGGGTCGTCCTATAAGCCGGTGTCGGCGCACTGCGGGAGCTGCACATCAGGGGGGGGGTACTGTCACAACGTCCACAGAAGTTGGCGCCACTCCCCGGTCGGGCGGCACTCGGCAGTCGTCGTCGCCGGCCTACTAGCTGCCACCGATCCATGTTTCATGTGTCTGTCTGTTAGCTATGTCTGTTTTGTGCGCACCTGTGGCTTCTTTGTAATTAGTGGGAGGGTATTTAGTTTGTCAGTTTCTTGTTTGGGGTTGTGCGCGATTGTTTCGTGTTACGTTTTTGGATTTAGAGCTGGAGTATTTTCTTATGGGTTTGATTACACGACGCTGATATTAGGCTTTAGGGTTGCCGGGCGGCGTCCCGTGTATTTTGAGTTTTGGAGCTGTTCTACCTCCTGCTTATGTTTTGCACCCTGCCTATCGTTGTATTCACTGGACTTAATTAAATATTTTCTATGGACCTTTTTGTCTCCTGCGCCTGACTCACCCGTTTCCTGCTCCTTGGAAGACGTGACATTCTGCCTCTGTTTGACAAATTGTCCTGTTGAACCGATACGATTGGATGGTGGCTGTACCATTTAAAGTCTCTGATAGGTTGATTTGTTATTTTGTTAGTGGATATACTTATCTGCTCAGCATCATGGCTAATTTGGCCAGGTTGGCTTATGAGAAAAGCAAACAGCTAGCCATTTTAAACCAATGGTTTAAATCATGGTCAAAGTAAAAAAGTTCACAAGTATGGCCCCAAAGTGTTAACTAAATCCTTTTGTTTACATACAAATTATCAAAATATAGGTCCATAGTTTTAGCGTTAAGATGATGTACACTACCATTCAAAAGTTTGGGGTCCTTGTTTTTGAAAGAAAAGCACATTTCTTGTCCATTAAAATAACATCACATTGATCAGAAATACAGTGTAGACATGGTTAATGTTGTAAATGACTACTGTTGCTGGAAACGGCTGATTTTTAATGGAATATCTACATAGGCGAACAGAGGCCCATTATCAGCAACCATCACTCCTGTGTTCCAATGGCACGTTGTATTAGCTAATCCAAGTTTATCATTTTAAAAGGCTAATTGATCGTTAGAAAACCCTTTTGAAAACATGTTAGCACAGCTGAAAACGGTTGTGCTGATTAAAGAAGCAATAAAACTGTCCTTCTTTAGATTAGTTGAGTATCTGGAGCATCAGCATTTGTGGTTTTGATTACAGGCTCAAAATGGGCAGAAACAATTGTGACCCATGTCAATCATGCCAATGTTTAGCCAAAATATATTAATGAAAATTATGCTAGTTTGAATTCTTGCACATTAATGCTCAGGACAGTATAAAACATATACAGTACAGCCTGTGGGAAAAAAAATTCACCCTTAAGAAAAAAAGCTGTCCATTAAACAAGCAAATAGTGAGATATTTGGCTGAAACCTTTCAAGCAGGGAGAGAACCTGAATAGCCATGTTCTGAGTGAGATTGATCACTTTTGCTTGTTTCTGTTTGGAGAAGTTCAAAGTATTACAATTGCCCCTGGTCTCCCCTACTAAGCTCAGAAAGGCATTAATAAATAAGATTAAAAAGTTGAGGGGAAAATACCTGAAAATCTTACACATTACACCTTTCACTTGACTTAAAGACCACTTATAAATGTGGTAAGCCCTTGATCTTGCTTTTTGGGTATATCTATTTACTCAATTGCCATTTTGTTTGAAATTATTTTTCACATGAAAATGGGAGGGAGCTTGGTCAGAAAATATCAGGATCCGGGTTTTTGGCATTAATCCCTAGTGTGTATAGAGTTATGTATGCTGCCACATCGTCTTGTAATTCAGAAGAATGCCACTGAGTAAATAGTCCTTGGAATTTTCTTAGAAAATGTAAGTAGTCAATATCTGGTAGAAGGGGGATCTGAAGTATAATGCAAATGCAATACCTGGCCTAGAGCGTGTTCTGGCCCAGACAACATGGTGTAACTGTAATGTCAAGGCCTGCAGTGAGTTCTCTGACAAGGTAAGCCAATATCATGAATTAGTTCCCAGTAAACCACAAACTTGGTAAGGTAAAGAAAGTGGTAAATATATAAATGAATTAACTTCCCCACTGTTTTTATTTAACCATGATCCCTGCATATAATATAGTCTTTGAAGACCACAACACTTGGACCACAGCCTCTGTAATCACATTAAAGACCACAACATTGTAAGGGCTTTCACATAAGACTGGATTGTATCAACATCGATATGCAAAACAACATTTTAAAAAAAGCATGTTCTGGCCTGGAGCACCAGGTTAGGTGTAACTGTCATTTCAGGTCTACCAAGTTGGCTTACTGGGAACTTATCTTAGCAGAGAACACGCTCTAGGCAAGGTACAGTATCTGCCTCCTACTGAACATCGACAAAAATACATTAATATGTACAGTACCAGTCAAAAGTTTGGACACACCTATTCATTCAAGGGTTTTTCTTTATTTTTAAAATTTTCTACATTGTGGAATAATAGTGAAGACATCAAAACTATGAAATAACACATATGGAACCATGTAGTAACCAAAAAAGTGTTAAACAAATCAAAGTATATTTTATATTTGAGATTCTTCAAAGTAGTAGCTTTTCACAGTCTTGGTATTCTCTCAACCAGCTTCATGAGGTAGTCACCTGGAATGCATTTCAATTAACAGGTGTGCCTTGTTAAAAGTACATTTGTGGAATTTCTTTCCTTCTTAATGCATTTTAACCAATCAGTGGTATACAGAAGATAGCCCTATTTGGTAAAAGACCAAGTCCATATTATGGCAAGAACAGCTCAAATAACATTTACATTACATTACATTACATTAAATAAGCAAAGAGAAATGGCAGTCCATCATTACTTTAAGACATGAAGGTTAGTCAATACGGAGCATTTCAAGAACTTTGAAAGTTTCTTCAAGTGCAGTCGCAAAAACCATCAAGCGCTATAATGAAACTGAATCTCATGAGGACCGCCACAGGAATGGAAAACCTAGAGTTACCTCTGCTGCAGAGGATAAGTTCATTAGAGTTACCAGCCTCAGAAATTGCAGCCAAAATAAATGCTTCACAGAGTTCAAGTAACAGACACATCTCAACATCAACTGTTCAGAGGAGACTGCATGAGTCAGGCCTTCATGGTCGAATTGCTGCAACGAAACCACTACTAAAGGACACCAATAACAAGAAGACTTCCTTAGGCCAATAAACACAAGCAATGGACATGAGACCAGAGGAAATCTGTCCAAATTTTTGATTATTGGTTCCAACCACTGTGTCTTTGTGAGACACAGAGTAGGTGAACAGATTTTTTTATTTAACTTAGCAAGTCAGTTAAGAACAAATGCTTATTTTCAATGACAGCCTAGGAACAGTGGGTTAACTGCCTTGATCAGGAGCAGAACAACATATTTGTACCTTGTCAGCTCAGGGATTCGATCTTGCAACTTTTCAGTTCCTAGTCACACACTCTAACCACTAGGCTACGCTGCCACCCTGTCACGTCCTGACCAATATTTAGGTATTAGTTGTATTATATTTGGTCAGGACGTGGCAGAGGTATATTTGTTTTGTATTATGGGGTTTTGTGTGTGGTGTAGTGGGGTGTGTTAGTGGTTGGTATAGGTTCTAGGCCAGTCAGGAGTCGCCAGAGCCGCCCGCCAGTCAGGAGTCGCCAGAGCCGCCCGTCAGTCAGGAGTCGCCAGAGCCGCCCGCCAGTCAGGAGTCACCAGAGCCGCCCGCTAGTCAGGAGCTGCCAGAGCGGCCCGTCTGCCCGGAGCTGCCGGAGCGGCCCGTCTGCCCGGAGCTGCCGGAGCGGCCGTCTGCCCGGAGCTGCCAGAGTGGCCTGTCTGCCCGAAGGGGTCTGTTTGTGACCCAGAACCGAAGGGGTCTGTTTGTGACCCAGAACCGAAGGGGTCTACCTGCGACCCGGAACCAAGGGGGTCAGCCTGCGACCCGGGACTGAGGGAATCTGCCTGTGACCCAGAACCGGGTGAGTTTGGCTACGATCCCAAATTAGAATTAAGTAACGGTGACTGTAATGAGTCTGACCAACAGACCAGGACCGAAGGAATCGGCCTACGACCTGGAACCGAAGGAGTCTGCCTACTGTCCAAAGCCAAGCAAGTCTGTCTACGGTCTGGAGGGTAGTAGGCCAGAACCGGAGCCACCTCCAATATAGGTGGGTTGGGGAGGGGGGGTGTAGCACAGTGCCGTCGTTGACGGCAGCCACCCTCCCTTCCCTCCCTTTAGTTTAGGGGGTTTATTTTGGTATTGGGTTTTCTTTATGTTGGTGCATTCGGTGTATGCACCTTTAGGGGGGGGGGGGGGGGGGGGTAATATCACGTCCTGACCAATATTTAGGTATTAGTTGTATTATATTTGGTCAGGACGTGGCAGAGGTATATTTGTTTTGTATTATGGGGTTTTGTGTGTGGTGTAGTGGGGTGTGTTAGTGGTTGGTATAGGTTCTAGGGATGTTTTTCTATGTATAGTTAATTGGGGTTGGACTCCCAATTGAAGGCAGGTGTGTTGAGTTGCCTTTGATTGGGAGTCCTATATAGTAGGGTGTGTTTGTCTTTGTGTTTCGTGGGTAGTTGTTTTTTGCACTGCTAGGTATAGCCTGTGATTTATTTAAATCACTGTCTGTGATTTATTTAGAATTCAAGGCACACATAACCAGCATGGCTACCACAGCATTCTGCAGCGATATGCCATCCCATCTGGTTTGCACTTAGTGGAACTATTATTTGTTTTTCAGCAGGACAATGACCCAACACACCACCAGGCTGTGTAAGGGCTATTTGACCAAGGAGAGTGATGGAGTGCTGCATCAGATGACCTGGCCTCTACAATCACCGGACCTTAAATGAGTAGGTGTGTCCAAACTTTTGACTGGTACTGTATATATTTGTGATAATTCACAGGACCGTTTACCCAGCAGCATCTTTCCTGTCCAAATTGAAAGACGACATGGATACATAGCATTCTTTAAACACAGTCATTAGAGCAACAGGGTGTTCAGCCTTTAGGTCCAGACCTGCTCCTGGAAAGCTTCAACCTGTGTAGGCGGCCCCACTCTTAACAAACTACAACATACAGTGCATTCTGAAAGTATTCAGACCACTTTACTTTTTCCACATTGTTACGTTAGAGCCTTATTCTTAAACGGATTAAATACATTTTTTCCTCATCAATTTTCACACAATACCCAATAATGATAAAGCAAAAACAGATTTTTAGAAAGGTTTGCAAATGTATTATAAAAAACAGAAATACCTTATTTACAGCCTTTGCTATAAGACTCGAAATTGAGCTCAGGTGCATCGTGTTTTAATTCATCATCCTTGAGATGTTTCTACAACTTGATTGGAGTTCACCTGTGGTAAATTCAATTGATTGGACATGATTTGGAAAGGCACACTTGCCTATATAAGGTCCCACATTTGACAGTGCATGTGCATTTGACAGTGCATCACAAGCCAGGTTCAAGGAATTGTCCGTAGAGCTCCCGAGACAGGATTGTGTCGAGGCGCAGATCTGGGAAAGGGTACAAAACATGTCTGCAGCATTGAAGGTCCCCAAGAACACAGAGGCCCCTATCATTCCTAAATGGAAGAAGTTTGGAACCACTAAGACTCTTCCTAGAGCTGGCTGCCCGGCCAAACCGAGCAATCGGGTGAGAAGGGCATTGGTCAGGGAGGTGAACAAGAACCCGATGGTCACTGACGGAGCTCCAGAGTTCCTCTGTGGAGATGGGAAATCTTCCAGAAGGACAACCATCTCTAAAGCACTCCACCAAATCAGGCCTTCATGGTAGAGTGGCCAGATGGAAGCCATTCAGTAACAGGCACATGACAGCCCTATTGGAGTTTTCCAAAAGGCACCTAAAGGACACGCAGACCATATTAAACAAGATTCTCTGGTCTGAGGAAACCAGGATTTCACTCTTTGGACTGAATGACAAGTGTCACGTCTGGAGGAAACCTGGCACCATCCCTATGGTGAAGCATGGTGGTGGCAGCATCATGCTGTGGGGACTCTGTTCACCCATGACTGCATGGCCAAGCATGCCTCCAACTCAATCGAGTTTGCAGACGACAACAGTAGTAGGCTTGATTACCAACAATGACAGGACAGCCTAGAAGGAGGAGGTGAGGGCTCTGGGGGTGTGGTGCCAGGAAAATAACCTCTCACTCAACGTCAACAAAATAAAAAGGAGATGATCATGGACTTCAGGAAACAGCAGAGGGAGTGTCCCCCCATCCACATCGATGGGACAGCTGTGGAGAAGGTGGAAATCTTCAAGTTCCTCGGCGTACACGTCACTGACAAGTGTAGTGATTAGTGATTAGTGTAGTGCTAGCTAGCTACATAGCTGTCTTTGCTGTCTTTGTATCTAAGATAATTGTGTAGTTTAGAGTAATTATCGAGGTTAGCTAGCCAGCCGCGCCGCGACGCCGTTGTCCAGACTCCAGACTTAGTCAACACACCTAGTCATCATCAAACCCACTGCTAGCTAGCCAACCTTTACTGACTAGCAGCACTGTAGAAACTATTACATTACAACGGAACGACTTGATTAGTGTAGTGCTAGCTAGCTACATAGCTGTCTTTGCTGTATTTGTATCTAAGATAATTGTGTAGTTTAGAGTAATTATCGAGGTTAGCCAGCCAGCCGCGCCGCGACGCGACGCCGTTGTCCAGACTCCAGACTTAGTCAACACACCTAGTCATCATCAAACCCACTGCTAGCTAGCCAACCTTTACTGACTAGCAGCACTGTAGAAACTAATACATTACAACGGAACGATTTGACTAGTGCAGTGTTAGTTGTCTTTGTCATAGTTTGATAATTGTGTAGTTTAGAGTAATTATCGAGGTTAGCTAGCCAGCTATTTTTGTCCCCCGCGATGCCATTTTTCCAAACCTAGCCAACTATTACCGACGAGCAGCATTGTAGAAACTAAATACATTACAAAGGAACGTCTTGATTAGTGCTATGTTAGCTAGCTACATAGTTGCTTTTGTATCATGATAAGGTGTAGTACTGAAACTATCGAGGTTACCTAGCCAGCTACACGTTCAAACAAAGTCAACAACGCAGCCACTGCTAGCTAGCCTACTTCACCAGCCAGCAGTACTGTATCATCTTCGTCATTTTAGTCAATAAAATTTTTGCAACGTAAGCTTAACTTTCTGAACATTCGAGAAGTGTAGTCCACTTGTCATTCCAATCTCCTTTGCATTAGCGTAGCCTCTTCTGTAGCCTGTCAACTATGTGTCTGTCTATCCCTGTTCTATCCCCTCTGCACAGGCCACACAAACGCTTCACACCGCGTGGCCGCTGCCACTCTAACCTGGTGGTCCCAGCGCGCACGACCCACGTGGAGTTCCAGGTCTCCGGCAGCCTCTGGAACTGCCGGTCTGCGGCCAACAAGGCAGAGTTCATCTCAGCCTATGCTAC
This sequence comes from Salmo salar, assembly GCF_965601325.2. Lineage (NCBI taxonomy): Eukaryota > Metazoa > Chordata > Actinopteri > Salmoniformes > Salmonidae > Salmo > Salmo salar. The sequence continues at coordinate 51,669,981 of NC_138292.1, read as the reverse complement.
CCTCCAGCACCTCGACTTCTTGGCACTGACGGAAACATGGATTACCACAGATAACACTGCTACTCCTACTGCTCTCTCCTCGTCTGCCCACGTGTTCTCGCATACCCCGAGAGCATCTGGCCAGCGGGGTGGTGGAACTGGAATCCTCATCTCTCCCAAGTGGACATTCTCTCTTTCTCCCCTGACCCATCTGTCTATCTCCTCATTTGAATTCCATGCTGTCACAGTTACCAGCCCTTTCAAGCTTAACATCCTTATCATTTATCGCCCTCCAGGTTCCCTTGGAGAGTTCATCAATGAGCTTGACGTCTTGATAAGTTCCTTTCCTGAGGATGGCTCACCTCTCACAGTTCTGGGTGACTTTAACCTCCCCACGTCTACCTTTGACTCATTCCTCTCTGCCTCCTTCTTTCCACTCCTCTCCTCTTTTGACCTCACCCTCTCACCTTCCCCCCCCTACTCACAAGGCAGGCAATACGCTTGACCTCATCTTTACTAGATGCTGTTCGTCCACTAATCTCATTGCAACTCCCCTCCAAGTCTCCGACCACTACCTTGTATCCTTTTCCCTCTCGCTCTCATCCAACACTTCTCACTCTGCCCCTACTCGGATGGTATTGCGCCGTCCCAACCTTCGCTCTCTCTCTCCCGCTACTCTCTCCTCTTCCATCCTATCATCTCTTCCCTCTGCTCAAACCTTCTCCAACCTATCCCCTGATTCTGCCTCCTCAACCCTCCTCTCCTCCCTTTCTGCATCCTTTGATTCTCTATGTCCCCTATCCTCCAGGCCGGCTCGGTCCTCCCCTCCTGCTCCGTGGCTCGACGACTCATTGCGAGCTCACAGAACAGGGCTCCGGGCAGCCGAGCGGAAATGGAGGAAAACTCGCCTCCCTGCGGACCTGGCGTCCTTTCACTCCCTCCTCTCTACATTTTCCTCTTCTGTCTCTGCTGCTAAAGCCACTTTCTACCACTCTAAATTCCAAGCATCTGCCTCTAACCCTAGGAAGCTCTTTGCCACCTTCTCCTCCCTCCTGAATCCTCCTCCCCCCCCTCCCTCTCTGCGGATGACTTCGTCAACCATTTTGAAAAGAAGGTTGACGACATCCGATCCTCGTTTGCTAAGTCAAACGACACCGCTGGTCCTGCTCACACTGCCCTACCCTGCGCTTTGACCTCTTTCTCCCCTCTCTCTCCAGATGAAATCTCACGTCTTGTGACGGCCGGCCGCCCAACAACCTGCCCGCTTGACCCTATCCCCTCCTCTCTTCTCCAGACCATTTCCGGAGACCTTCTCCCTTACCTCACCTCGCTCATCAACTCATCCTTGACCGCTGGCTATGTCCCTTCCGTCTTCAAGAGAGCGAGAGTTGCACCGCTTCTGAAAAAACCTACACTCGATCCCTCCGAAGTCAACAACTACAGACCAGTATCCCTTCTTTCTTTTCTCTCCAAAACTCTTGAACGTGCCGTCCTTGGCCAGCTCTCCTGCTATCTCTCTCAGAATGACCTTCTTGATCCAAATCAGTCAGGTTTCAAGACTGGTCATTCAACTGAGACTGCTCTTCTCTGTGTCACGGAGGCTCTCCGCACTGCTAAAGCTAACTCTCTCTCCTCTGCTCTCATCCTCCTAGACCTATCTGCTGCCTTTGATACGGTGAACCATCAGATCCTCCTCTCCACCCTCTCCGAGTTGGGCATCTCCGGCGCGGCCCACGCTTGGATTGCGTCCTACCTCACAGGTCGCTCCTACCAGGTGGCGTGGCGAGAATCTGTCTCCGCACCACGTGCTCTCACCACTGGTGTCCCCCAGGCCTCTGTTCTAGGCCCTCTCCTTTTCTCGCTATACACCAAGTCACTTGGCTCTGTCATATCCTCACATGGTCTCTCCTATCATTGCTATGCAGACGACACACAATTAATCTTCTCCTTTCCCCCTTCTGATAACCAGGTGGCGAATCGCATCTCTGCATGTCTGGCAGACATATCAGTGTGGATGACGGATCACCACCTCAAGCTGAACCTCGGCAAGACGGAGCTGCTCTTCCTCCCGGGGAAGGACTGCCCGTTCCATGATCTCGCCATCACGGTTGACAACTCCATTGTGTCCTCCTCCCAGAGTGCTAAGAACCTTGGCGTGACCCTGGACAACACCCTGTCGTTCTCTACTAACATCAAGGCGGTGACCCGATCCTGTAGGTTCATGCTCTACAACATTCGCAGAGTACGACCCTGCCTCACACAGGAAGCGGCGCAGGTCCTAATCCAGGCACTTGTCATCTCCCGTCTGGATTACTGCAACTCGCTGTTGGCTGGGCTCCCTGCCTGTGCCATTAAACCCCTACAACTCATCCAGAACGCCGCAGCCCGTCTGGTGTTCAACCTTCCCAAGTTCTCTCACGTCACCCCGCTCCTCCGCTCTCTCCACTGGCTTCCAGTTGAAGCTCGCATCCGCTATAAGACCATGGTGCTTGCCTACGGAGCTGTGAGGGGAACGGCACCTCCGTACCTTCAGGCTCTGATCAGGCCCTACACCCAAACAAGGGCACTGCGTTCATCCACCTCTGGCCTGCTCGCCTCCCTACCTCTGAGGAAGCACAGTTCCCGCTCAGCCCAGTCAAAACTGTTCGCTGCTCTGGCACCCCAATGGTGGAACAAGCTCCCTCACGACGCCAGGACAGCGGAGTCAATCACCACCTTCCGGAGACACCTGAAACCCCACCTCTTTAAGGAATACCTAGGATAGGATAAAGTAATCCTTCTAACCCCCCCCCCCTTAAAAGATTTAGATGCACTATTGTAAAGTGGTTGTTCCACTGGATATCATAAGGTGAATCCACCAATTTGTAAGTCGCTCTGGATAAGATCGTCTGCTAAATGACTTAAATGTAAATGTAAAATGACAAACAGACAGTGTGGGGAAGGTGCAACAGCGCCTCTTTAACCTCAGGAGCCTGAATACATTTGGCTTTGCACCTAAAACTCTCTAACTTTTACAGATGCACAATTGAGAGCATCCTGTCAGGCTGTATCACTGCCTGGTACGGCAACTGTACCATTCACAACCGCAGGGCTCTCGAGAGGGTGCTCTCCAGGACACCTACAACACCCGATGTCACAGAAAGGACAAAAAGATAATCAAGGACAACAACCACCCAAGCCACTGCCTGTTAACCCCGCTATCATCCAGAAGATGAGGTCAGTACAGGTGCATCAAAGCTGGGACCGAGAGACTGAAAAACAGCTTCTATCTCAAGGCCATCAGACTGTTAAATAGCCATCACTAGCACATTAGAGGCTGCTGCCTATATACATAGAGTTGAAATCACTGGCAACTTTAATAAATGGAACACTAGTCACTTTAATAATGTTTACATATCTTGCTTTACTTCTCAGATGTATCTACTGTATTCTATTCTACTGTATCTTAGTCTATGCCGCTCTGACATTGCTCATCTATATATTTATTCCTTTACTTAGATGTGTGTATGTTGTGAAATTGTTAGATATTACTGAACTGTCGGAGCTAGAAACACAACCATTTCGCTACACATTTCGCTATGTGACCAATAAAATTGTATTTGATTTTATGTTTTTCAGCAGCAGGGACTGGGAAAGATTAACGGAGCAAAGTACAAAGAGATCCTTGCTGGAAACCTGCCCAAGAGCATTCAGGACCTCAGACTGGGACGAAGATTGACCTTCCAAAAGGACAACGACCCTAGCACACAGCCAAGACAACGTAGGGGTGGCTTCGGGACAAGTCTCTGAATGTCCTTGAGTGGCCCTGCCAGAGCCCGGACTCTGGAGAGACCTGAAAATAACTGTGCAGTGAGACTCCTCATCCAACCTGACAGAGCCTGAGAGGATCTGCAGAGACAAATGGGAGAAACTGTCCAAATACAGGTGTGCCAAGCTTGTAGCGTCATACCCAAGAAGACTCAAGGCTGTAATTGCTGCCAAAGGTGCTTCAACAAAGTACTGAGTAAAGGATCTGAATACTTATGTAAATGTTATAGAAACTCAGCAGGACCCTGTCTTTCAAAGATAATTCGTAAAAATCCAAATAACTTCACAGATCTTCATTGTAAAGGGTTTAAACACAGTTTCCCATGCTTGTTCAATGAACCATAAACAATTAATGAACATGCACCTGTGGAACGGTTGTTGAGACACTATCAGCTTACAGATGGTAGGCAATTAAGGTCACAGTTATGAAAACTTAGGACACTAAAGAGTCCTTTCTACTGACTCTGAAAAACACCAAAAGAAAGATGCCCAGGGTCCCTGCTCATCTGCGTGAACGTGCCTTAGGCTTGCTGCAAGGAGGCATGAGGACTGCTGGTGTGAGACGCCTAAGACAGCGCAACAGGGAGACAGGATGGACAGCTGATCATCCTCGCAGTGGCAGACCACGTGTAACAACACCTGCACAGGATCGGTACATCTGAACATCACACCTTTGGGACAGGTACAGGTACAGGATGGTAACAACAACTGCCCAAGTTACACCAGGAACGCACAATCCCTCCATCACTGCTCAGACTGTCCGCAATAGGCTGAGAGAGGCTGGACTGAGGGCTTGTAGGCCTGTTGTAAGGCAGGTCCTCACCAGACATCACCGGCAACAACGTCGCCTATGGGCACAAACCCACCGTCGCTGGACCAGACAGGACTGGTAAAAAGTGCTCTTCACTGACGAGTCGCGGTTTTGTCTCAGCAGAGGTGATGGTCGGATTTGCGTTTATTGTCGAAGGAATGAGCATTACACCGAGGCCTGTACTCTGGAGTAGGATGGATTTGGAGGTGGAGGATCCGTCATGGACTGGGGCGGTGTGTCACATTGGACTGAGCTTGTTGTCATTGCAGGCAATCTCAACGCTGTGCGTTCCAGGGAAGACATCCTCCTCCCTCATGTGGTACCCTTCCTGACATGACCCTCCAGCATGACAATGCCACCAGCCATACTGCTCGTTCTGTGTGTGATTTCCTGCAAGACAGGAATGTCAGTGTTCTGCCATGGCCAGTGAAGAGCCCGGATCTTAATCCCATTGAGCACGTCTGGGACCTGTTGGATCGGAGGGTGAGGGCTAGGGCCATTCCCCCCAGAAATGTCCTGGAACTTGCAGGTGCCTTGGTGGAAGAGTGGAGTAACATCTCACAGCAAGAACTGGCAAATCTGGTGCAATCCATGAGGAGGAGATGCACTGCAGTACTTAATGCAGCTGGTGGCCACACCAGATACTGACTGTTACTTTTGATTTTCACCCCCCCTTTGTTCAGGGTCACATTATTCCATTTCTGTTAGTCACATGTCTGTGGAACTTGTTCAGTGTATGTCTCAGTTGTTGAATCTTGTTATGTTCATACAAATATTTACACATGTTAAGTTTGCTGAAAATAAACACAGTTGACAGTGAGAGGACATTTCTTTTTTTGCTGAGTTTATGTGTCCATTACAATCTATGCAAGAATCGGAATGATTTGTCACCAGTACTTGAAACGTGAATAAAACAGTAAATAAAGAAATTATTACCACACTAGTGATGTGCAGATCGCAAAGATTTGTTCTTTTTGGAGGGCTGCAGTTCGTGAACGATATTGTGCTTATCACCCTCACGGCATTCTGCCAAGAGTTGTTCACAATCTAGTCCGGTTGCGGCCACAACTAGACCTTGTTTCAAATGCATCAAGAAATAATCGTATTTGTATGCCTAGCAATAAACAAATGTACATTGTTTAAAGCACACTTTTACAAGTCTCAGTTACAAATGACAGCTCCAATAAGCTGTGGTGAACGAGAGGCTTGTAGAATCATGACTCTTTTGAGTTTTCAGTTCATTGTTCGCTGGCAGGGGGTCCTGCGTGCTCTGGACATTACTGACTCGAATTAACTCAATTTGTCGAAAGATTCATTCTTTTAACTAAACTTGTTGAAAAGATCAGACTCAGTAAAAAGAGCTGAACTTCCCATCACAATTTTCTGATAGTGATTTATTGATAAAAGTGGCGCGTATGGTTTGTTTACGTTTCTACCGTTGTGGCCAGATCAGCCTTTCTCAAACTTTTTTGTGCCAGGGACCAGCAAGGCATGGCCTTCTTCCTCTGGGGAACGCTTTGGTAAATGATTGACAATCGCTTGTTCTTCATAAAAAACGCTAAAAAACAAATGAATGAATAATGTATTTACTTGGCTGTCTTCATGGTTTGCCTATATGTCTGCCTCTCTGTCTCTGTTGTACTCATGGGCAGTGTCTCTCTCTGTGCGTTCTTCATGGGCTGTCTTCAGGGGCTGTCTGTCTTTCTGTCTGTCTGTCTCGGCTGTCTTCAGGGGCTGTCAGTCTGTAAATGACAGAATAATCCCCCAAAAAATTGTCATTATACCTGTGCTGTCACCAAAAACAATGTTATAACAACTGAATCTTTATACACAATAACATTCTTTCCATATATACATTATTAAACTGATAGAGCTATACAATATGTTTGACTCACCTAATCAATGAGACGGGTGTGTCTGTCTCTTGGACACCAACATGTCAAACCTCGAAGGGAAGGAGAAGAGGGACACTCAAAATGTTTTCAACAACCAGTCTTTTGCGATATTTCGATTTTGTTGCCGCAAGAGGTGAGATGCTTATCTCACATAAGTAGGTAGAATGAAAGGGGAATTACGTCTTCACTGCCATCTTGCTGAGTTGCGGGTATTCTCTGCTGCTGGACAGCCAGAATGTGGACAAGCGCATCTCATTAAAACGAGCGCGCGGGCCTTGGGTTACAGGACAGATCCAAAAAATGTAACCTCAAGAGCCTCATAGGCTGAGTCTGTTCAGTGCTGGTGAACTGATCATGTATCCACTGATTTCCCGGGCGTGGATCAGAATGTGAGGGGATAATCCCCGGCTTTGAGCACAGTTTTGCTCAGATGTGACCCCATCAATTTATGCATGTGATCCATGTGTACATCACCCTCGTCAGCCAGAGTTGAGAATAGGGGGAACATATAAAAAAAGCCTCTTTACACCCGGTCTCTCCAGACGCGCAGCTTTTTCTTGAAAGCAGCAATTTTATCGTTTGGCTTGAAAAATGTCACTTGCACATCCCTGCATGGATAGGTTGGGCAGCAGTCTCGTTGGTAGGCCTATGATCCCGATTCAACGGTCCCATCGTAATCCATGTCCCCTTATGTACTACTTAATTTTGAGGCAACTATTTGCAACAAAGGCATTCTTCATACATGTAGAGAATATATACAAGAAGCAGGCATTTGAAATGTCAGTGGTCTCATTTAATTAGATTGCAAACCAATTTGATGTGCAGGTTCTTTCTAAAACCTGTGATTCAATATCATCTGCCATATCCTGGATTCTACGCATCACAGTGTCATTGGAAAGTGGGATTTGATTTCAATGATTTTTGTAGCATCAGTTGGGCCTGAAACATATCGGCAAGCACCCACGACTGAGGGCATGACCAGCTGTTCAGCTATAGTGAAAGGAGCCTGGCAATTGGAAATGTTATGAGACGATAAGTATGAAAGAAATACAGGGAGAGAAAGAGAGAGAAAGAGAGTGCAGACTACGCAGCAGGCCTAGCTTGTGTGTGTGTGTGGTATAGCTACACTTCCTGTAGTCATGTCAACACAATTTGTTTACTGTTGCATGCATAATTCGGCCAAATATGCCGCAGACCCCCCTACCTCAAAAATGCAAAAATCATATTCAAGACAAAAATTGGCGCGGACCGGCAAGCATTCCTCCATGGACCAGCTCCACTTCTCCAATGACCGGTGCTAGTCCACGGACCAGGGTTTGAGAAAGGCTGGGCTAGATGGAGTAGTTCGGCCTACAACAGCTCCATCTTTGGGGACAACAGTTGTTGACGACAGTTGTTAACCCTTTTCCTAATCTTAACCTCAATCTTTTAACCTGTTAGGGATAGGGGGCAGTATTTTCACGGCCGGATAAAAAACGTACCCAATTTAATCTGGTTATTACTCCTGCCCCGAAACTAGAATATGCATATAATTATTGGCTTTGGATAGAAAACACCCTAAAGTTTCTAAAACTGTTTGAATGGTGTCTGTGAGTATAACTGAACTCATATGGCAGGCCAAAACCTGAGAAGATTCTATATGGGAAGTGCCCTCTCTGACCATTTCTTGTCCTTCTATAGCCTCTTTATCGAAAATACAGGATCTCTGCTGTAACGTGACATTTTCTAAGGCTTTCATTGGCTCTAGGAAGGCGCCAGAACGTTGAATGATAGCTCTGCAGTCTCTGGGCGAAAAACAGCAGGGGTTTTGGTGAGTGGTCCTTCTGAGGACAATGGCACTGGCGCGCGCGTGCATGTGACGACTCAGTGTTTGAACGGATACAACGTCTCCCGGTTGGAATATTATCTCTATTTTACGAGAAAAATCGCATAAAAATGTATTTTAAACAGCGTTTGACTTTCTTCGAAGTACGGTAATGGAATATTTTTTTTTAAATGTCACGAAACGCGCCGGCGCGTCACCCTTCGGATAGTGACTTGAACGCACAAACAAAACGGAGCTATTTGGATATAACTATGGATTATTTGGAACCAAAACAACATTGGTTGTTGAAGTAGAAGTCCTGGGAGTGCATTCTGACGAAGAACAGCAAAGGTAATCAAATTTTTCTTATAGTAAATCTGAGTTTGGTGAATGCCAAACTTGGTGGGTGTCAAAATAGCTAGCCGTGATGGCCGGGCTATATACTCAGAATATTGGAATATGTGCTTTCACCGAAAATCTATTTTAAAATCTGACACCGCGATTGCATAAAGGAGTTCTGTATCTACAATTCTTAAAATAATTGTTGTGTTTTATGTCAACGTTTATCGTGAGTAATTTAGTAAATTCACCGGAAGTTTTCGGTGGGTATGCTAGTTCTGAACAAAACATGCTAATGTAAAAAAGCTGGTTTTTGATATAAATATGAACTAGATTGAACAAAACATGCATGTATTGTATAACATAATGTCCTAGGAGTGTCATCTGATGAAGATCATCAAAGGTTAGTGCTGCATTTAGCTGTAGTTTTGGTTTTTGTGACATATATGCTAGCTTGAAAATGGGTGTGTGATTATTTCTGGCTGGGTACTCTCCTGACATAATCTAATGTTTTGCTTTTGCTGTAAAGCCTTTTTGAAATCGGACAATGTGGTTAGATAAAGGAGAGTCTTATCTTTCAAATGGTGTAAAATAGTCATATGTTTGAGAAATTGAAATTATAGCATTTTTAAGGTTTTTCGTATTTCGCGCCAGGCGCTACCATTGGATATTAGCGAGGCGTTCCAGTTAACGTCCTGTTAATTCACCTCACCTGCTCCGTTAGTTCTCCTAACCTGCCATGTTAATTATCCTAACCTGCCATGATACTTATCCTCACCTGCTATGTAAACAAACAATCTGTGGAGACAAATCATCAGTATCACCACAACTACAGCCTGTCACCTCACCCCTGACATTCACTTGGAGCCATTCAGTGTTGTTGTTTATGTATGTAGCTAGAGAGCTAAGCTGTAGCATTAGCAATGTCTTTCAAAAGGAGACAACTCACAAATGCAGTAAGTCTGGAGATGTGAGCATGAAAGTGAGGAATCAGATTCGCGACAGTGACAGCGAGGAGCTGCTTCCCAACTTCATGGCCATTGAAAACCCTGAATCTGAGGACCCTTTGCCCACAGACAAAGTCACAGGTCTGCCAGCCATTTCATCCCTCCTGGCCCGGCTTTGATGAGTCCCAGTCTGGAGTGCAAAGCCCCTTGCCATCTCAATCTGAGACAGTGCTTCAAGCTTTTCTGACAGAGGATCTAGTGGGAGACATAGTGGAGGAGACTAATCGCCATGCCTTGGAGCTACAAGAGAAAAGACAGCCACATAGAACATGGAACACCTGACGGGAGAGAGAAAGATTAACAGCTTTGTAGGATGCGCTCGGAAAACCCTCAAGTGGTATAATAAGAGATGATTCCTGAACAACGTTTTTTATATTCACATACAAATCAAATACAGTTCCATTATGCACTTATATTAACAATATCTCACCCACCTCCCCACTCCATCATCCTCTCCACTCCCTCTCCAAACACTATGTTGCTAGCAAACAAAAGCTGGCAAAAAAGATGTTCATTTCCAGTTATGATGTTGGCAAATGATGTTCAATACTGAATAAAGATTAATTTATTCGTCATTAGAATACAATATCAGGACATACGTAGCAATAAAACAATATTACAATGCACATAATAACACTGCTATAAAAATAATAAGTTGCATAGACAACATGACAATTATGAATGATAATTAACAGTAACTGAAGAGCACCACAAGGGCTCCACAAAGGGGCAAGCCAGAGATACGCTGAACATGCCAAATCGTACACAGGCCCATGCAATGAACATGATAAGGCCAGGGCAGCTTCAAGGACACAACACAAACTAACACTTCTCTGAAGAGGTTTATAGAACTAATAGAAGAATGTAGCTACATAAGCACAATGGAGTATAACACCATTAATCAACATTTACTGAAATGCTGATTAATGTGCACTGTCTCTGTAAAAATAAAAAATAAACTCATATTCAAACCATAAAGGTTTTGAAACTAGCACCTTACCTGTCCGCGGTTATAAAGAAATACACACATATATACAGTACCAGTCAAAAGTTTGGACACTAATCAAGGGTTTTTCTTTATTGTTACCATTTTCTACATTGTTGAATAATAGTGAAGTCCTTCAAAACTATGAAATAACACATATGGAATCATGTAGTAGCCATAAAAGTGTTAAACAATTCATGACAGCTTTGCACACTCTTGGCATTCTCTCAACCAGCTTCATAAGGAATGCTTTTCCAACAGTCTTGAAGGAGTTCTCACATATGCTGAGGACTTGTTGGCTGTTTTCCTTCACTCTGCGGTCCAACTCATCTCCAACAAACTCAATTGGGTTGAGGTCGAGTGATTGTGGAGGCCAGATCATCTGATGCAGCACTCCATCACTCTCCTTCTTGGTAAAATAGCCCTTACACAGCCTGGAGGTGTGTTGGGTCATTGTCCTGTTGAAAAACAAATTATAGTCTCACTAAGCACAAACCAAATTGGATGGCATATAGCTGAAGAATGCTGTGGTAGCCATGCTGGTTAAGTGTGCCTTGAATTCTACATAAAATCACAGTGTCACCAGCAAAGCATCCCCACATCATCACACCTCCTCCTCCATGCTTCACGGTGGGAACCACACATGCGGAAATCATCCGTTCACCGACTCTGCTTCTTACAATGACACAGCAGTTGGAAACAAAAATCTCAAATTTGGACTCATCAGACCAAAGGACAGATTTCCACCAGTCTAATATCCATTGCTCGTGTTTCTTGGCCCAAGCAAGTCTCTTCTTATTATTGGTGTCCTTTAGTAGTGATTTCTTTGCAGCAATTTGACCATGAAGGCCTGATTTGGGGCTCCCGAGTGGCGCAGCGGTTTAAGGCACTGCATCTCAGTGCAAGAAGCGAAAAAAATTGAGATTTTGGATGAGATCTGGGGAAAAGCCCTGTCTAGAATTTACTCTTGTTCCATTAATGCCAGGTATCAATTGGTGCAATATAAATCATCAACAGGCTTCACTACTCCAAAACCAAACTACATAGAATCTATCCCTGGGTTTCCCCAATGTGTGACAGATGTAAAACCTAAGAGGGCTCATTGACTCATCTTTTTTGGCTCTGCCCCCTACTAAATGACTTCTGGGTGAAATGTTGTTGAATCGAATTCAAAGGTGTATGAGAGGCCTATTCAACTTGACCCAAAACTTGCTCCAAAACTTGCTCTTTTCAGTTGGTCAGAGTCTGCTCTTAAGTCATCTTACGAGGAGAAACAAGCCCCATCCCCTTTTCCCTAAGATCCAGAATTACCATACCGACTGATCTCTAGCTAAATGGAGTGTTCTCCATAACAGAACCAAGTCTGCTTTTCCATGTAGAGGAAAAAACGCCAGTGAGCCCTGGAAACCTGTCCTCTCGTAGAACAGGGAAGCAGAATGGTTAGGTTAGGATTCCCCTGACTTTTTGAACAGAGTAGCAGCACCTCTGGTGGGAAAACCGGAGCGGCGCATACTAGAACTAGATTAACTGTGATAGCTCACACCATAGCAGTCAGAGGCAAAAGGCCATATGCATGCAGAAAAAGGGCCACAGTGGATGGCGAAAGACATATTGCCATCCTGCTCCGTGAGTCGGTGAGACAGGAGGGAGGGGTAACATGCTGACTTTAGCCCCTAGTTGAAAATCGGAGAAGGCGCCAGGGGTAGAGAGCTTGAGGGAGGGGAGGGAATCGGGGGGGGGGGGGGGGGGGGGGGGGTACAAAAAGTGCATCTCATGTGAGCACAGCCACAAAAGTGAGCTTCTGCACAGAGAATAGGGTTCTCTCTTAACACAGCCCTGCCTTCCCACAGCTGCAAAATTCTGAGAGGTGAAGGAGTAGCAACCATTAAACCCGAAGAGGGAGGGTAGAGCATAGAGCCATGCATACTATCCGCAAAGGCTGAGCCCTAGGTTGACCAACCCTTCTTAGAAGGGTTAGAGGGGACAATCCTTGCTGCGGCTGCAGATTAAGACTGCTTCCCTGCAGGTTTGACCTGGTTCAGGGCCCTAGCCCTGAGTTTTGGCAGACTGCTGCGCTGCCAAAGTCCCCCAATGCCAGCTTGTTGCTCCCTCCCAGCTGTGAGGCCAGGGCATGAGGCAGAAACCAACGGGCTGCCACGTGGCCCAGGTCTGTGGCAGAAGTTAAAAGCATTGCCTTCTTTATTGCACCATCAGACTTCTGCTTCATGGTGGCGACTTTTCTCGAGTCGCCGTTGGCTATTGAAAATAGAACCTAGTAGAAAATGGGTGATTTTATAGCGAACTGGAGCTTGTATCTCCTCGTAATAGTAGACAGGCCTTAAGGAGTAACAGCGCATGCATGTAAATTCTCCGCTACACTCACCAGAGGTAGTGTGGTGGCACCTCTGGTGGTGTCAAAGAGAGACACTTTTATCAAAATAACATGGCCATGTTTGTCACAACGTCCACAGAAGGTGGCGCCACTCCCCGGTCGGGCGGCGCTCGGCGGTCGTCGTCGCCGGCCTACTAGCTGCCACCGATCCATGTTTCATGTGTCTGTTAGTTATGTCTGTTTAGTGCGCACCTGTTTCTTGTTTGTAATTAGTGGGAGGGTATTTAGTTTGTCAGTTTCTTGTTTGGAGTTGTGCGGGATTGTTTCGTGTTACGTTTTGGGTTTAGGGCTGGATTAATTTTCCTATGTGTCTGATTTACACGACGCTGATATATGGCATTAGGGTTGTCGGGCTGCGTCCCGTGTATTTTGAGTTTTGGAGCTGTTCTAGCTCCTGCTTGTGTTTTGCACCCTGCCTAATCGTTGTATTCACTCTGGACTTCATTAAATATTTTTCTACGGACCTTTTGTCTCCTGCGCCTGACTCACCCGTTACCTGCTCCTTCAATGACGTGACAGAATCCCGCACCACAAGATGGAGTCAGCAGGAGCCGAAGCACCATCCATGGCAGATCAAGTGTCACAACATGCCAGCCTCCTTCAACGACTGGGCACGGCCATGGATCAGGTACTGGTCCGTTTGGAGAGCTGGGAGAGAGCTGCTCCCTCACCACCTCCAGTGCCTACTCACCACCCTGCGCCCCTACCAGTACCCACCGAACCCAACACGAGTGGGATTCGGATCATGGCTCCCAGGGAGTTCGATGGTACAGCCGCCGGGTGCAAGGGGTTTTTGTTACAATTAGATCTGTACCTGGAGACCGTTCGGGCCCTTCCCTCGGAGGAAGAGAGGGTGAGCGTTCTCGTCACATGCCTCACGGGTAGAGCCCTAGAATGGGCCAACGCAGTCTGGGATGGCCCAGACTCGGCTAGGAGCGACTACCCGGAGTTTGCCCGTCGCTTTCTGGCGGTATTCGATCATCCCCCGGAGGGCAAGGCGGCGGGTGAGCAATTATTCCACCTGAGGCAGGAGACGAGGAGCGCTCAGGACTTTGCCCTGGACTTCCGTACTCTCGCCGCTGGATTGGGGTGGAATGAGCGGGCCCTGATTGACCACTACAGATGCAGTCTTCGTGAGGACGTCCGTCCAGTATAAGGCACTAGTCGATTCAGGCGCAGCTGGGAGTTTTATGGACCGTGGGGTCGCCACTAAGTTAGGTATTCCCCTGGTTTAGTTGGAACAACCCTTTTCTGTACACGCCCTAGATAGTCGACCACTAGGATCCGGCCAAGTGAGGTAAGTCACAGTGCCACTACTCATGGTAACGCGGGGGGGTCATGAGGAGCGTATCAGCCTGTACCTCATTGATTCCCCGGCGTTTCCGGTGGTACTGGGAATTCCCTGGCTAGCTACTCATAATCCTAATATTTCATGGAGGCAGAGGGCTCTTAAGGGGTGGTCTAGGGAGTACTCAGGCAGGTGTATAGGAGTTTCCATTGGTGCGACCACGGTGGAGAGTCCAGAACCAGTCTCCACCGTGCACATTCCCTCTGAATATGCCGATTTGGCTACCGCCTTCAGTAAAAAGAAGGTGACTCAATTACTCCCTCATCGTCAAGGGGATTGTGCGATAAACCTCCAGGCTGACGCGGCCTTTCCTAGGAGTCACGTGTATCCTCTGTCTCAGGAGGAGACAGCGGCTATGGAGACATACGTCGGTGAGTCCTTGCGACAGGGATACATTCGGCCATCTAAGTCACCCCTCTCCTCGAGCTTCATTTTTGTGAGGAAAGAGGAGGGAGGTCTGCGCCCGTGCATTGATTATAGAGGTCTAAATTCCATCACGGTGGGTTTCAGTTACCCGCTACCTCTCATTGCCACGGCAGTGGAGTCTTTTCACGGGGCGCGCTTCTTCACAAAATTAGATCTCAGGAGCGTGTAGAACTTGGTGCGTATCCGAGATGGAGACGAGTGGAAAACCGCATTTAGTACCACATCTGGCCATTATGAGTACCTCGTCATGCCGTATGGGTTAACCTCTTACATCTAGACGTTCCGCTAGCGGAACACCTGCTCCAATATCCAATGATAGGAGTGGCGCGAATTACAAATTCCTCAAAAATACAAAAACTTCAATTTTTCAAACATATGACTATTTCACAGCATTTTAAAGACAAGACTCTCCTTTATCTAACCACACTGTCCGATTTCAAAAAGGCTTTACAGCGAAAGCAAAACATTAGATTATGTCAGCAGAGTACCAAGCCAGAAATAATCAGACACCCATTTTTCAAGCTAGCATATAATGTCACAAAAAACAAAACCACAGCTAAATGCAGCACTAACCTTTGATGATCTTCATCAGATGACACACCTAGGACATTATGTTATACAATGCATGCATGTTTTGTTCAATCAAGTTCATATTTATATCAAAAACCAGCTTTTTACATTAGCATGTGACGTTCAGAACTAGCATACCCCCCGCAAACATCCGGTGAATTTACTAAATTACTCACGATAAACGTTCACAAAAAACATAACAATTATTTTAAGAATTATAGATACAGAACTCCTCTATGCACTCGATATGTCCGATTTTAAAATAGCTTTTCGGTGAAAGCACATTTTGCAATATTCTCAGTAGATAGCCCAGCCATCACGGCTAGCCATTTAGACACCGACCAAGTTTAGCCCTGATCAAACTCCGATTTACTGTTACAAAAGTTTCATTACCTTTTGTTGTCTTCGTCAGAATGCACTCCCAGGACTTCTACTTCAATAACAAATGTTGGTTTGGTCCAAAATAATCCATCGTTATATCCGAATAGCGGCGTTTTGTTTGTGCGTTCCAGACACTATCCGAAATGGTAAAGAAGGGTCGCGCGCATGGCGCAATTCGTGACAAAAAAATTCTAAATATTCCATTACCGTACTTCGAAGCATGTCAACCGCTGTTTAAAATCAATTTTTATGCAATTTTTCTCGTAGAAAAGCGATAATATTCCGACCGGGAATCTCCTTTTCGGCAAACAGAGGAAAAAATCACAAAGACGGGGGCGGGCAGGTCACGCGCCTAAGCCCACAGTCCCTTGATCGGCCACTTGAGAAAGGCGATAATGTGTTTCAGCCTGGGGCTGGGATGACGACATTCAGGTTTTTCCCGGGCTCTGAGCGCCTATGGACGACGTAGGAAGTGTCACGTTAGAGCAGAGATCCTTAGTAAAAGATAGAGATGGCAAAGAAGTTCCAGAAATGGTCCGACAGGCCACTTCCTGTAAAGGAATCTCTCAGGTTTTGACCTGCCATTTGAGTTCTGTTATACTCACAGACACCATTCAAACAGTTTTAGAAACTTTAGGGTGTTTTCTATCCATATATAATAAGTATATGCATATTCTAGTTACTGGGTAGGATTAGTAACCAGATTAAATCGGGTACGTTTTTTATCCAGCCGTGAAAATACTGCCCCCTAGCCATAAGAGGTTATAGAATGCTCCCGCTGTCTTCCAATCCTTTGTAGACGAGGTTCTCGAGACCTGCTCGGTCAGAGTGTGGTGGTATATATCGATGACGTTTTGATTTACTCCGCCACACACGCCGAGCATGTGTCTCTGTTTCGTAAAGTGCTTCGGCGGCTGCTGGCATGACCTATACGTTAAGGCTGAGAAATGTGAGTTCTTTAAACGAGCCGTCTCTTTTCTGGGGTATCGCATTTCCACCAATGGGGTAGAGGTGGAATGTGACCGCGTTACAGCCGTGCGTAATTGGCCTACTCCAACCACAGTGAAGGAGGTGCAGCGGTTCTTGGGGCTTGCTAATTACTACCGGAGGTTTATCTGGGGCTTTGGTCAGGTAGCGGCTCCCATTACCTCACTGCTGAAGGGGGGCCCGGTGCGGCTGCAGTGGTCGGCAGAGGCGGACGGAGCCTTTTGTCGTCTGAAGGCTTTGTTTACCGACGCCCCCGTGCTGGCTCATCCGGACCCCTCTTTGCCATTCATAGTGGAGGTGGATGCGTCCGAGGCTGGGTTAGGAGCAGTGCTGTTGCAGCGCTCGGGCGCACCTCTGAAGCTTCGTCCCTGTGCGTTATTTTCTAAGAAGCTGAGTCCGGCGGAGCGCAACTATGATGTGGGGGACCGGGAGTTGATGGCTGTGGTCGAAGCCCTGAAAGTGTGGAGACATTGGCTTGAGGGGGCACGTCACCCTTTCCTCATCTGGACTGATCACCATAACCTGGAGTACATCCGGGCAGCGAGGAGACTTAACCCTCGTCAGGCCAGGTGGGCCATGTTTTTTACGAGGTTCCAATTTACCTTGTCGTACATTCCAGGTTCTCGGAACCGGAAGGCCGATGCACTGTCGCGTCTCCACAACACCGAGGAGCGGACCATCGATCCTACTCCCATCCTCCCTGCCTCCTGTCCGGTGGTACCTGTGGTTTGGGAGGTGGATGTGGACATCGAGCGGGTGGTGCAGTCAAAACCTATTCCACCTCAGTAACCTGCTGGTCGGAAGTACGTCCCGCTTAGTGTTCGCGATCTTCTGATCCGGTGGTCGCATACTAAACCCTCCTCGGGTCATCCTGGTGTGGAACAGACAGTGCAGGCCTTGAGAGGGAAGTACTGGTGGCCCACCTTGGTTAAGGATGTCAGGCACTATGTCTCCTCCTGTTCGGTGTGCGCCCAGTGTAAGGCTTTTAGGCACTTGCCGCGAGGGAAATTACAGCCCCTCCCTGTTCCACAGCGACCGTGGTCCCACCTGTCGGTGGATTTCCTTATGGATCTCCCGCCTTCTCAGGGGAACACCACGATCCTGGTTGTTGTGGATCGTTTCTCTAAGTCCTGGCATCTGATCCTTTTGCCCGGTCTTCCTATGGCCCTACAGACCGCGGAGGCCCTGTTTATGCATGTCTTCCGGCACTACGGGGTGCCCGAGGACATCATCTCTGATCGGGGTCCCCAGTTCACGTCCAGGGTGTGGAGGGCGTTTATGGAGAGGCTGGGGGTCTCGGTCAGTTTGACTTCGGGTTTTCACCCCGAGAGTAATGGGCAGGTGGAACGTATTAACCAGGATGTGGGCAGGTTTCTGCGGTCCTATTGCCAGGACCGGCCAGGGGAGTGGGCGAAGTTTTTGCCATGGGCGGATATGGCGCAGAACTTTCTGCAGAACTTTCTGCGCCATAATTGAACGCGGTATGTAATTATTTGATGAATAGCTGTCATCGCATGAATGATAGTCACGACACAACATAGTCCTCCCTCAGTCCTCCGTCATGCCTAATGTGAAGGTCGTTAAAACCTACGTAAGTGACAATGGTGTCAATATTACAGTACTTAGACAGAACCGTGGGCAGGAGGGAGTTGATGTCATGGACACAGGCTCCTGGGTGACAGTGGAAGTTGGTCATTCCACAGAGTGTAGGTAGAACAAAATCTCTCAACATCGAGCTGCTCACAATGATGGTGGTCATGATGGAATCCTATGGGGAAGGAAGAGGGGGATCGGAAATCCCAGGAAGGTGGAAAATGGCCCGAGACCCTTCTGTCTTGAGTCAGCGACCTGCTGAACTGTGATGGCCATGGGGGAGGGTGCCACTGGGTGGCCGGCAGCTGGTGGTCTACTCAGAGGATATGTGCTGTCACCCGGGGCTTGCTAGGTCCATCTCGAGTGGGGAAAAGCTGTTTGATCGCTGGATCGGATCTTTTCAGATAGATGAAGGGTGGTCAGACTGACTCCCCAATCTCCTACGCCTTGCAAGTGTCCAGTCTCCCATGCGCCGCGGAGTTGAGCTTAACATCCGTCCGTTGGATTGGGCCAGATCAGTGCCGCCCAACTCATTGACAGCTTTGCTATAGGAGGCATTTATAAGCGAGATTCGATTTGCCTGGGCTACAGCAAGGTCGGTGTACTCGCAGCCGAGCGAACAGCCAGAGGATCTCTTCCCTAAACTGCTTGATGGTGGTGCATTTAGGGCAGACAAATCCTAGTCCGTTTTTCAGTTCCACCATATCCTCATCTTGTGATTGTGTGGAATTCATCTCACACATAACGCATTTGTGCCCAGCCATGGATAAAAAAGTCACCTTGTCCCAGATAAATTTACACCATTATCAAAATGTCACACCAGGGTAAGCCTACACGAAACACAGACCTTATTTTAAGCTTATTTCTCTACAATTTTGTGCACACATTTGTTTACGTCCCTGTTAGTGAGCATTTCTCCTTTGCCAAGATAATCAAATCAAATCAAATCAAATGTATTTTTATATAACCCTTCGTACATCAGCTGATATCTCAAAGTGCTGTACAGAAACCCAGCCTAAAACCCCAAACAGCAAGCAAAGCATGTGAAAGAAGCACGGTGGCTAGGAAAAACTCCCTAGGAAAAACTCCCTAGAAAGGCCAAAAACCTAGGAAGAAACCTAGAGAGGAACCAGGCTATGAGGGGTGGCCAGTCCTCTTCTGGCTGTGCAGGGTGGATATTATAACAGAACATGGTCAAGATGTTAAAATGTTAAAATGTTCATAAATGACCAGCATGGTCAAATAATAATAATCATAGTAGTTGTCGAGGGTGCAACAAGCACGTCCGGTGAACAGGTCAGGGTTCCATAGCCGCAGGCAGAATAGTTGAAACTGGAGCAGCAGCACGGCCAGGTGGACTGGGGACTGCAAGGAGTCATCATACCAGGTAGTCCTGAGGCATGGTCCTAGGGCTCAGGTCCTCCGTGAGAAAGACAGAAAGAGAGAAAGAGAGAATTAGAGAGAGCATATTTAAATTCACACAGGACACCGGATAAGACAAGAGAAATACTCCAGATGTAACAGACTGACCCTAGCCCCCCGACACATAAACTACTGCAGCATAAATACTGGAGGCTGAGACAGGAGGGCTCAGAAGACACTGTGGCCCCATCCGATGATACCCCCGGACAGGGCCAAACAGGCAGGATATAACCCCACCCACTTTGCCAAAGCACAGCCCCCACACCACTAGAGGGATGTCTCCAACCACCAACTTACCGTCCTAAGACAAGGCCGAGTATAGCCCACAACGATCTCCGCCACGGCACAACCCAAGGGGGGGCGCCAACCCAGACAGGAAGACCACGTCAGTGACTCAACCCACTCAAGTGACGCACCCCTCCCATGGATGGCATGGAAGAACACCAGTAAGCCAGTGACTCAGCCCCTGTAAAAGGGTTAGAGGGAGAGAATCCCAGTGGAAAGAGGGGAACCGGCAAGGCAGAGACACCAAGGGCGGTTCGTTGCTCCAGCCTTTCCGTTCACCTTCACACTCCTGGGCCAGACTATACTTAATCATAGGACCTACTGAAGAGATAAGTCTTCAGTAAAGACTTAAAGGTTGAGACTGAGTCTGCGTCTCTCACATTGGTAGGCAGACCATTCCATAAAAATGGAGCTCTATAGGAGAAAGCCCTACCTCCAGCCGTTTGCTTAGAAATTCTAGGGACAATTAGGAGGCCTGCGTCTTGTGACCATAGCGTACGTGTAGGTATGTACGGCAGGACCAAATCGGAAAGATAGGTAGGAGCAAGCCCATGTAATGCTTTGTAGGTTAGCAGTAAAACCTTGAAATCAGCCCTTGCCTTAACAGGAAGCCAGTGTAGGGAGGCTAGCACTGGAGTAATATGATCAAATTTTTGGGTTCTAGTCAGGATTCTAGCAGCCGTATTTAGCACTAACTGAAGTTTATTTAGTGCTTTATCCGGGTAGTCGGAAAGTAGAGCATTGCAGTAGTCCAGCCTAGAAGTAACAAAAGCATGGATTAATTTTTCTGCGTCATTTTTGGACAGAAAGTTTCTGATTTTTGCAATGTTACGTAGATGGAAAAAAGCTGTCCTTGAAACAGTCTTGATATGTTCTTCAAAAGAGAGATCAGGGTCCAGAGTAACGCCGAGGTCCTTCACAGTTTTATTTGAGACGACTGTACAACCATCCAGATTAATTGTCAGATTCAACAGAAGATCTCTTTGTTTCTTGGGACCTAGAACAAGCATCTCTGTTTTGTCCGAGTTTAAAAGTAGAAAGTTTGCAGCCATCCACTTCTTTATGTCTGAAACACAGGCTTCTAGCGAGGGCAATTTTGGGGCTTCACCATGTTTCATTGAAATGTACAGCTGTGTGTCGTCCGCATAGCAGTGAAATTTAACATTATGTTTTCGAATGACATCCCCAAGAGGTAAAATATATAGTGAAAACAATAGTGGTCCTAAAACGGAACCTTGAGGAACACCGAAATGTACAATTGATTTGTCAGAGGACAAACCATTCACAGAGACAAACTGATATCTTTCCGACAGATAAGATCTAAACCAGGCCAGAACTTGTCCATGTAGACCAATTTGGGTTTCCAATCTCTCCAAAAGAATGTGGTGAACGATGGTATCAAAAGCGGCACTAAGATCAAGGAGCACGAGGACAGATGCAGAGCCTCGGTCTGACGTCATTAAAAGGTCATTTACCACCTTCACAAGTGCAGTCTCAGTGCTATGATGGGGTCTAAAACCAGACTGAAGCGTTTCGTATACATTGTTTGTCTTCAGGAAGGCAGTGAGTTGCTGTGCAACAGCTTTTTCAAAATTTTTGGAGAGGAATGGAAGATTCGATATAGGCCGAAAGTTTTTTATAATTTCTGGATCAAGATTCGGCTTTTTCAAGAGAGGCTTTATTACTGCCACTTTTAGTGAGCTTGGTACACATCCGGTGGATAGAGAGCCGTTTATTATGTTCAACATAGGAGGGCCAAGCACAGGAAGCAGCTCTTTCAGTAGTTTAGTTGGAATAGGGTCCAGTATGCAGCTTGAGGGTTTGGAGGCCATGATTATTTTCATCATTGTGTCAAGAGATATAGTACTAAAACACTTTAGTATCTCCCTTGATCCTAGGTCCTGGCAGAGTTGTGTAGACTCAGGACAATGGAGCTTTGGAGGAATAGCCAGATTTAAAGAGGAGTCTGTAATTTGCTTTCTAATGATCATGATCTTTTCCTCAAAGAAGTTCATAAATGTATTACTGCTGAAGTGAAAGCCATCCTCCATTTGCGAAGGCTGCTTTTTAGTTAGCTTTGCGACAGTATCAAAAAGAAATTTCGGATTGTTCTTATTTTCCTCAATTAAGTTGGAAAAATAGGATGATCGAGCACCAGTGAGGGCTCTTCGATACTGCACGGTACTGTCTTTCCAAGCTAGTCGGAAGACTTCCAGTTTGGTGTGGCGCCATTTCCGTTCCAATTTTCTGGAAGCTTGCTTCAGAGCTCGTGTATTTTCTGTATACCAGGGAGCTAGTTTCTTATGACAGATGTTTTTAATTTTTAGGGGTGCAACTGCATCTAGGGTATTGCGCAAGGTTAAATTGAGTTCCTCGGTTAGGTGGTTAACTGATTTTTGTCCTCTGACGTCCTTGGGTAGGCAGAGGCAGTCTGGAAGGGCATCAAGGAATCTTTGGGTTGTCTGAGAATTTATAGCACGACTTTTAATGCTCCTTGGTTGGGGTCTGAGCAGATTATTTGTTGCAATTGCAAACGTAATAAAATGGTGGTCCGATAGTCCAGGATTATGATGAAAAACATTAAGATCCACAACATTTATTCCATGGGACAAAACTAGGTCCAGAGTATGACTGTGGCAGTGAGTAGGTCCAGAGACATGTTGGACAAAACCCACTGAGTCGATGATGGCTCTGAAAGCCTTTTGGAGTGGGTCTGTGGACTTTTCCATGTGAATGTTAAAGTCACCAAAAATTAGAATATTATCTGCTATGACTACAAGATCCGATAGGAATTCAGGGAACTCAGTGAGGAACACTGCATATGGCCCAGGAGGCCTGTAAACAGTAGCTATAAAAAGTGAGTGAGTAGGCTGCATAGATTTCATGACTAGAAGCTCAAAAGACGAAAACATCATTGTTTTTTTTTTGTAAATTGAAATTTGCTATCGTAAATGTTAGCAACACCTCCGCCTTTGCCGGATGCACGGGGGGTATAATCCATCCCCATGACAGGTGTGGCATATCAAGAAGCTGATTAAACAGCATGATCATTACACAAGTGCACCTTGTGCAGGGGACAATAAAAGGCCCCTCTAAAATGTGCAGTTTTGTCAAACAACACAATGTCACAAGTTTTGAGGGAGCATGGAATTGGCATGCTGACTGCAGGAAAGTCCACCAGAGCTGTTGCCAGAGAATAGAATGCTAATTTCTCTACCATAAACTGCTTCCAACGTCATTTTAAAGAATTTGGCAGTACGTCCAACCGGCCTCACAACCGCAGACCACGTGTAGCCATGCCAACCCAGGATCTCCACATACGGCTTCTTCACATGCGGGATCGTCTGAGACCAGCCACCCAGACAGCTGATGAAACTAAGAATTATTTGTCTGTAGTCATTTTTGTTGGGAAAAACTGATTGGCTGGGCCTGGCTCGCCAGTGGGTGGGCCTATGCCCTTCCAGGCCCATCCGTGGCCACCCCTGCCAAGTCATGTGAAATCCATAGATTAGGGCCTATTTTTATTTATTTCAATTGACTGATTTCCTTATACGAACTGTAAAATCGTTGAAATTGTTGCATGTTATGTTTATATTTTTGTTCATTATAATTGAACAGTGCACCAGGAGTACTTGCTACTGTGATTCCTGAAATGCAGAGCCTTTTGATGGAGTATTTTTGGAATCCGAAATTATACTTGTGATACATTGTTTGCTAGCTTAGCTGGTTAGCTCTTAGTCTCATTTTATTTTTTTTACCAGGTAAGTTGACTGAGAAGACATTCTCACTTACAGCAACAACCTGGGGAATAGTTATAGGGATGAATGAGCCAATTGTAAGCTGGGGATGATTAGGTGACCATGATGGTATGAGGGACAGCTTGGGACTAGCCAGGACACCAGGGTCAACACCCCTCCTCTTATGATAAGTGCCATGGGATCTTTAATGACCTCAGAGAGTCAGGACACCCATTTAACATCCCCAATCACTGCCCTGGGGCATTGGAATATTTTTTTAGACCTGAGGAAAGAGTGCCTCCTACTGGCCCTCCAACACCACTTCCAGCAGCATCTGGTCTCCCATCCAGGGACTGACCAGGACCAACCCTGCTTAGCATCAGAAGCAAGACACCAGTGAGATGCAGGGTGGTATGCTGCTGGCAAGTAGCATTGACCACCAAACATTGCTAACGCTAGCTAGCCACTTAATATAAGTTGTTTTCTTAAAATGTATGCTAGCTAGCTAAGTTAACAATTTTATGAATAGTCTGTGTTTAATTTCATTGTGTATTAGAAACACAGTTTGAGATCATTGTGAGGAGATTTCACCTGTGGTTTAATGGGGGAATTGGGCTTCCTGGGAAAATGTTGCCTGAGTGCAACAGTAACCAAGGTGGGCTGGGCTTACCGAAGGGTCAATTCTATGGCAAGATATAATGTATAGGCTTAATATTCCACCTGTACCTTTAGATCTAGCCAGAGTGGAGTTGTATAACATTTCCATAGACAAGCAACTGTATTATAATACCACTGTAGACTGTTATTTTCATATCTATTAAAGCAACTGAATTAGACTATTCTTCATGTTACAAAAAAGTTTATAAAAGCGCTCAGCAGCTCAATATCTCCATCCTCCACAGCGCTGTCCAGATTGAGCAGTGGGCATGTGGTGGGATGGTTACCCTATATGGCATCCAGCTCTGAATAAAAGGGGCATTGGGTTCTCCTGTTCCCACTCCTGCTATTACAGTCCTTGGTCTTTCTGTACAATGTTTTCCAATATTAGTATAGAGGTATTATTGTCCATAACTACTACCTCAACTGGCCGGTGCGATACATTTTTTAGTGCGGGACAACCATGAGATCCAAATTGAAACGCTTTCATTGTCAGGATTGGTTTACACTTCAAGGATATCCGTACAAGATGCGTCCTCGACTAACTCCAGAGGTGGTTAGGATGATCGAATCACAATCAGTTCACAATGCGTCTTTTGATTGTCCACACCTTTTGACAAATGTGGGCACAATCAGAAAGTGGACAAGATCAGGACAACTGACATGTTAGAACTAGGTATAAATTAGGCTAGAGAGAGGATAAACATGCCCCTGTGCGATATCAACAATATCTGGAAAAGGAAAGGGAAAGAAATGCTAAAAGAAAGGAAGAGGGAAAGGTAAAATTATTAAAAGATTTATCTGAGAGGGAGAAGAGGTACACAAGAGCGAGAAGGGAGTCAAGTCAAAGACAACACAGCGCAGCAGTGAAAAGGCAGAAAGACACAGACAGAAAGACAAAGTGATGCCATGTAACAAATCATGTGATTTGTCGAGCCACATTTTATTCCTGAACTAATTTAGGCTTGCGTACACAAAGGGTCTGAGTACTTATGCAACGACTATATTTTAATCATGTCACGTCCTGACCAGTAAAGGGGCTGTTTGTTATTGTAGTTTGGTCAGGGCGTGGCAGGGGGAGTTTGTTTAGGGTGTTTCGGGGTTGTTTGTGTTATGTTCTATGTTTGTGTAGTTCTATGTTATTTCTAGTTGGTCTATTTCTATGTGGTATTTATTGGGTTGACCTTCAATTGGAGGCAGCTGCTTCTCGTTGCCTCTGATTGAAGGTCCTATTTATAGGGGTGTTTGTTCTATGGTGGTTTGTGGGTAGTTATTTTCTGGTTTAGTGTTTGTTGCACCTGACGGGACTGTTTGGAGTCGTTTGTTTTTGTATATGTGTTTATTTTGTTTTTCCTTCTTCAAATAAAAAAGAAGATGAGTATACATTTTCCCGCTGCGTTTTGTTCCACTCCTTACGACAATCGTGACAAATCATGATTTTTTAAATAAAGAATTTAAAAATCACTTTGAAATTCCAGAGTATTTTGTGTAGATTGTTGACAAGAAGTTCACAATTCAAGCCATTTCAATCCGACTTTGTAACACAATAAAATGTGAAGAAATCCAATGGGTCTGAATACTTTTGGCTCACCGGACAGTTTATTAGGTACTAGTACTGGGTCGAAACCCCCTTTGCCTCCAGAACAGCCTGAATTCTTTGGGGCATTTTACAAGGTGTCGGGAAACGTTCCACAGGGTTGTTGGTCCATGCTGACGCGATGGTGTCACACAGTTGCTGCAGATTGGACGGCGGTACATTCATGCTGTGAACAGCCTGTTCCATCTCATCCCAAATATGCTCTATTAGGTTGAGGTCTGGGGACTGCGCAGGCCACTCAAGTAATCTGAACTTACTGTCATGTTCCTAGCGATGTTTTTCCATTCCCAAAGTGTCGGTGATCGGTTGCCCACTGGAGCCGCTTTTTCTTGTTTTTAGCTTCTAGGAGTGGAACAATCGTGGTCGTCTGCTGCAATTGCCCATCCGTGACAAGGATTGGCGAGTTGCTAGTTCCGATATGCCGTTCTGCACACCACTGTTGTACTGCGCCGTTATTTGTCTGTTTGTGGCCTGCATGTTAGCTTGCACGATTCTTGACATTCTCCTTCGACCTCTCTCATCAACGAGCTGTTTTCGCCCACATGACTGCCGCTGACTGGATGCTTTTTGTTTGTAGCACCATTCTCAGTAAATCCTAGACCAGCAGTTCCCAAACTAGACGTCGCCTGATATGGGGTTGCGAGGGAATTTCCAAAATCATAAAATATATATACACAAAAAGAGTATAATATCGTCTTTGTATCTCAAAACCATTGTAATGGGGTTAACCTTAAAATTCAAAATGAAAATTATTCTGATCTAAAAGATACATTTCAACCAGAGAGCACCCTTAGTTCATGGGAAAAGGCCACACTTGACCGTTGCACTTTAATAATTCCCACGGTGAATGGCTAGGCCTGCTACACTATTGCAAAGACTTTGATATTACCTGCCGCAATTGATATGGTTATGTGTGGGGAGGCAGAGGCACAGATACTCACATCAATACCTTTGTCAGATAACGCTGTTAAACAAAAAATGTATGCTATTGCTAGCAATCAAGAGGAAACTGACTGAACGATTCAAAAACTCCCCAGCTTATGCTCTCCAAACGGACGTTAGCTGTGAGGGCCGAGATTCCCACACAATTTACTTTTGTTCGCTATACATGTCGGGGGATGCTATTCGTGAGGACATATTGTTCTATCTCACAATTCCAGAGCATGCAATGACACAGTGTGGTAGGTGGCTACAAAATACGAAAAACAGATTCCATGGGATCGAATGGTGGGCTTTTGCACAGATCGGGCTCGAATGGCGGGACGGCGAGCAGGCCTCTATACTTTAGTTATGAATGTATCTCCCTCTGCCAGATGGACACATTGTATGATACACAGAGCAACTGGCGGCAAAAGAACTGAGCACAGAACTCAGAGATAAGCAGCAGCAGGTAACTTCGATTGTGAACTACTGTACATCAAACCACATCCACTGCGCACACACCTGTTCGCAATAATATGTGGATATATGGGATCAGAGCATGACAATGTTCTATTTCACACTGAGGCTTGGTTGTTAATGAGGGGGATTGTTGGAAATATATTTTTGCATTGAGAGAAGAACTGTTGTCATTCATAATGGATGTAAAAAAAACAGACTGGTTGGCTTTCTGTGTGATGAAATTAAAGTGTGTCTCCTTGCTTATGTAACAGGCATATGCAGGGGAAAATACAAAAACATTCCACAGAACCTTTACCTGTGACTTGTTCCAAGAATTCATGCGGAGAAATGGGATTTGTCATGTCCGCAGCGCTCCTTTTCACCCGGCCTCAAATGGCTTAGAGGAGTGGGCTGTGCAGACACTGAAAGAGGGACTCAAAAGGATGACTAGGGGAACCATCACAACTAAGCTCTCTTGGTTCTTGTTCAAGTACTGCATCACGCTGCAAACAACAACAGGACCGGCTCCAGCTGAGATGTTGATGGGCAGAAAGCCAAAAGCTCACCTGGATCTACTGCGTCCAGACATCAAAGCACGAGTGGAACAAAAATAGAGACATGAACACCACGCGAGGGAGAAACAGTTAAAACCCAATGACACTGTCTACATTCGCAACTTCACAAGCAGCAGCCAGTGCTGGTTGCCAGGTATCATTCTGAGTCAGAGTGGTCCAGTCTCCTTTGTGGTCAAACTGACTGATGGTCGAGTCATGCGCAGACACCAGGACCACATCCGTCTGTGCTATGATAAAGAAAATACCATGTTTTCAGATAGAACAGCTGCGGGTGGTAGTATACAAGTTGAAACCCCACAGGAAACAGTATCTGAGGAACAGACCTAGCTCCTCCGGTACACACCTTACCTGTGTCTCGTGGCACACCAGGAGTACTGCGCAGATCACAGCGTAGTCACAAGCCTCCTGAAAGAATAACTCTGTAGTTGAGACTGAGAGTCTCATTGTGTTAGTGTTTGGTTGGAACAGCAGACCTAGTTGAAAAGAAAGAAGGACTGTCATATTTTTTTGTTTGTTTACATTTACAGTAACACTAGCAGAAGTTCTAAAGTGTTGTGAAAAAGAGAAAAGAAAACTCTGATGTGGTTGTCTGGTTAACCTTATGTTCTTTCCTTACGGGGGGATTGAAATTAAAGGGGGAGAAGTGTTATAGTGTGGACACTATATTACACTGAATATGTATTGTACTTACCGGCAGTACAGTATGATTGCTATTTATGTGTGCATGGTTATTATAAGCATTGGCATTGACCGTGACCTTTCCCCTTTGATGAGGTCATCACCCAGAGTCGGATCTGTTCAAGGTGACTATCACATGTTGAGTGGGCTGTATTTCTTAGGTTGAAAATAAAGGAGTTATATAGAAATGCGTGTGGGCATTCCTTGTCAATTTACTACAATCTGGAATGAAGGTTTTATTACAGGCTAAGAGCAGTAAATATGCTATGAATATATTTACAAAAAAAGGTAACATTTGAGCCATGTGGTGAAAAGAATGCATGGGACATCAACTGTAAATCAGAAAATGCACTTTTATTAATTTATTTAAGCCTATAGGCTTTATACATATTTTCTTCTAACAATGTACTGCTGTCAGGCCGACATCGGTGAGATGTATGTGTGCTGTCTGGGGAACTTATCACCACTTCAGGGCACCACTATCTAGCCACCGATATAGTGCGGCTTGAGATTGTTCAGAACAATGGCATGACGCGGCTGTCCTGACGTGACTTTCATTAATTTGATTGTTATGTATCGAATCAACTAAGTACGTTTAATTGTTACTCGATTAAATTAATAATGTAACAATTAACTCATTAGTATTTGGGGCACCACGGAAGAAGTTGTTTAACGAGTTACCATCTCCTGAATTAAACTCTAGATGATATATAAGGTATATATCGATAACAGTAATTTATTAATCATTACCTCATATCAGTCTCATACTTCTGAATGTCGCGTACACCTTGCATCTGCACAAACCCCAGCTTTCCTGATCATTCCGTACCACACAAATTGATTTAAATTCACTTTCTTAGATACAGTACTTAGAACAGCTACTTAGCCGTAACATTGATTATTAGAGAGGCTACTTTGTGGTCTTCACCTCGTGTTGATTTTCAGGGTCGTAACCAATGGAGACTTAAGCTGCAACTTGTCCTTCTGGTCTGGTATGTTAATTCTCAAATCATCCTTTATACAGTCTGGTAAAAAGGGGGAGTTTCCGTCATGCTGACACGCTCTCTGAGCTCCCTTGGGCGTGGCTACTTACAGGGAAAAGTGTCATCAAAACTATGATCTCATTAGAAAACTAAAATCACATAATTCCTATCTTAACAAAAATATTCTCTTCATCCATGATATTTCCTACACAACGTAAAGGATGAAAACCTGACATACAGAGTGTGAAAACTCAAGTTACAATATTTTTGTTATATCATTTTTATAAAATGTTTAATGGCATCACAAAATAGATATTAATTTCCCATATTCCATCTCTCATCATTCCCCACAACCGGATGTTAGAAATATTGTTCCAGTGTTCACTTTTAGACGTTAGAGTTTTTGGGTGGCAAAATGTCTCTGTAACAAAGAGATTCCAATCACCACTACTGAAGACCAAAAGAAAAGTCTTCTGCTGCATACAATTTACGACCAGGCATGAGGTGTCATAAAACCCCCACATCAATCCCTCCTCCCCTCTGCGGATGAGAGGGGTCTGGTGAAAGTCAGATCCATTGTAAACCTGATCTTTGGATCCTCACAGGAGAGTCATGACACAGCCTAGTGATGGAGGTGGAACCTATGAATACCGTGCGTTATAGGGAAATAAAGCACGCTCTAAAATGCCCTTCAAGCCAATCAGAAAGGAATATTCAGCAATGCCATGGCGTAAGTACATATACATGGTATAAGTGGAACTTTAGTGAAGCCTACAATTCAAATATGTATTGTAAATCGAAGAGCAGGAAACACTTTGTAAATGAATAATATGAAAGGAACATCTTACAGGCTATATACAGGCTATAGGATAGGATAGAAGGATTACTTTATCCTATCCCAGGTATTCCTTAAAGAGGTGGGGTTTCAGGTGTCTCCGGAAGATGGTGATTGACTCCGCTGTCCTGGCGTCGTGAGGGAGCTTGTTCCACCATTGGGGTGCCAGAGCAGCGAACAGTTTTGACACACATGGATGTGGGTTAAATGGATGAGCAAAAACGTGTATATGTGTAACCACCTGAATTTTGTATGACATCAGTGGCCTAGTCAAGGACGCATCACACTAAAATATATTAGCACACTCCCCTTAGACCATAGGTAACAAATTAAACCAAGCTGTTGGATGGTTTAACATTCTGCCTCTGTTGGACAAATTGTCCTGTATACATGTAGAGGGAGGCTTGAACAAATACGATTGGATGGTGGCTCTACCGCTTAAGGTCTCTAATAAGTATATCCAGTAACAAAATAACAAAACAACTTATCTGCTCAGCTGCCCATCCTCAGCATTGTGGCTAATTTGGCTAGGTTGCCTTATGAGAAAAGTTAGCAGCTAACCATTTTTAACCACTCGTTTAAACCATGGTCTAAGTATACGTTCACAAGTATGGCCCGAAAGTTTTAAGTAAATCCTTTTGTTTACATACAAAGTATCAAATCACAACAAAAACAAACAATGGAACATAAGTCCTTAGTTTTAGCGTTAAGATGATGTTGAAGTTGTACAGCTGTATGGGAGACTGGAGGCAATTGTACTTTTTTAGTCTTTTACTCTGTTGGTCAGAGACCTCTTGAAGTAGGCCAGTCATTTTTTGATATAAGAAACTTACTTCTGTCTCGTGTAACTCTCGTAA
Organism: Salmo salar; assembly: GCF_965601325.2. Lineage (NCBI taxonomy): Eukaryota > Metazoa > Chordata > Actinopteri > Salmoniformes > Salmonidae > Salmo > Salmo salar. The sequence goes on along the minus strand of NC_138292.1, from coordinate 51,638,651 downwards.
TCATTCAAATCTATATTGTAATCTGACCGTTTTATGTACAGACCTATACATTTTATAGGTCTGTACATAAAACAGTCGGATTACAATATTGATTTTAATCCGAATGATCCTGACCTTACATTTGCCCCCATGCCAGGGGCATTTTAACAGTAGCTGGGGTCAAAAGTAACATAAAAAATTACTCAGTTAACTTAAAAAAGATTAATCTTCATGAATGATAATATTATCATAGGCATATTTAATGATTTTACAAGAAATATTAGTATTTTATGTACGTAACCAATATTTACAGTAACACCCCTGCTTTGTGCATGGCCATTCAGTTCCTCACAAAATGTATTGAATAGTCTTATTGTACCAAAATAATATCTGTTTACAACTTCTTTGGCACTCTACATGACCCCAAGGTTATTTAAAGTTAGTGTCTGTATAATTCATGTATAATTCATACCATCTTAAAGTTAAAATCACTTGCTTTCATAATTTGGCTGCTTGTCTCAGGGTCATTTTAACACTGCATTACAATTGCCCCCAACCCTAGCAGCCATGACAAAACCTCATGTGCCTAGCGAGAGACAATAATCGTGACACATGTCAATCATGCCAATGTTTTGGCAAAATATAGTGATGAAAATTATGCTAGATTGAATTCTTGGACATTAATGCTCAGGACATAATAAAACATGTACAGCCTGAGGAAAAAACTACTTTCACCTGTCATGACTGTCCACGAGAATCCTAATAGGTCAGATTAGGTTTGCAATGAATAACTTCAATAAGACCAGTGTTGCCAACTAATTTTCAGGGTAAGTTGCTAGAGGCAGGTTGATTTGTTGCTAAAAGTTGCTAAATGACATTGTGATGTCATTGCGTGATAACGTAAAACTGCGTCATTTCGTAGAATACACAATAATGTTACTCAAATTGACTGGCCATCTCAGCGAAAAATATGATTTGACATTTGTTCAGGTACAGACTCCCACTCTTTTCTGTACTTCTGGCTGTACCATTTTGATTGAGACATGTTGATTGATGTTGTAAGTTCTGTTCAAGATCAAACATTTTTGACCAACTATATTCATTGGGTTTGGCTCGTCAAACCCGTACTACTGCTGCTGCAGTCAGCCAACAATGATTTACAATTTGCTGAAATTGCTGCTGGCCTGCTGCTGCCTGTGCACGAGCTGAGCGTCTGCTGCTTATGTCACTCACAATGCACTTTTGCAGCCAGGCACGTGTGTTGTGACTGAGTGTGTGACAGAGAAAATCGTTTTTGTGTCATTTAGAGGGAAAATGCACGCATTTTAGCATTTGAGTCACTTTTCAAAAGTTGCTAAAAAATACATTTTTAAAAGTAGCTACATTTGTTGCTAGGTGCTGTTTGAAAAAGAAGTTGCCAGGGTAGTCTGAAAAGTTGCTAAATCTAGCAACAAAATTGCTAAGTTGGCATCACTGAATCAGACCCCCTCGCACCCGCAGAAGGAGGAGGAGGGAACTAGTGGGGATTAACAACTCACGTCCTGTTGTAAATCAAGAAGAGAAGATTCAGGTCTCCCTCTCCAATAGGGATATTCACCAAAGGAATGTCCTTTGTTTCAAGATACTTTTTCCTCCCGAAACTCTAACACATTCAAAAGTAACTACTCTGACAATATTTCTAACATAGAATGTGGGGAATGGTCAGAGGCAATCTATAGAACACTAATGTCATTTTGTTTGGTATTTTGTGATGTCATTAAAAACGTTATGAAGGAAATAAACTCGGCAAAAACTGAAACGTCCTTTCACTGCCAACTGCGTTTATTTTCAGCAAACTTAACATGTGTAAATATTTGTATAAACATAACAAGATTCAACAACGGAGACATAAACTGAACAAGATCCACAGAAATGTGACTAACAGAAATGGAATAATGTGTCCATGAACAAAGGGGGGGGGGTCAAAATCAAAAGTAACAGTCAGTATCTGGTGTGGCCACCAGCTGCATTAAGTACTGCAGTGCATCTCCTCCTCATGGACTGCACCAGATTTGCCAGTTCTTGCTGTGAGATGTTACCCCACTCTTCCACCAAGGCACCTGCAAGTTCCCGGACATTTCTGGAGGGAATGGCCCTAGCCCTCACCCTCCGATCCAACAGGTCCCAGACATGCTCAATGGGATTGAGATCCGGGCTCTTCGCTGGCGATGGCAGAACACTGACATTCCTGTCTTGCAGAAAATCACGCACAGAATGAGCAGTATGGCTGGTGGCATTGTCATGCTGGAGGGTCATGTCAGGATGAGCCTGCAGGAAGGGTACCACATGAGTGAGGAGGATGTCTTCCCTGTAGCGCACAGCGTTGAGATTGCCCGCAATGACAAGCTCAGTCCGATAATGCTGTGACACACCGCCCCAGACCATGACGGACCCTCCACCTCCAAATACAGGCCTCGGTGTAACGCTCATTCCTTCGACGATAAACGCGAATCCGACCATCACCCCTGGTGAGACAAAACCGTGACTCGTCAGTGAAAAGCACTTTTTGCCAGTCCTGTCTGCTCCAGCGACGGTGGGTTTGTGCCCATAGGCGATGTTGTTGCCGGTGATGTCTGGTGAGGACCTGCCTTACAACAGGCCAACAAGCCCTCAGTCCAGCCTCTCTCAGCCTATTGCGGACAGTCTGAGCACTGATGGAGGGATTGTGCGTTCCTGGTGTAACTCGAGCAGTTGTTGTTGCCATCCTGTACCTGTTCCGCAGGTGTGGTGTTCAGATGTACCGATCCTGTGCAGGTGTTGTTACACGTGGTCTGCCACTCCGAGGACAATCAGCTGTCCGTCCTGTCTCCCTGTAGCGCAGTCTTAGGCGTCACACAGTACGTACATTGCAATTTATTTCCCTGGCCACATCTGCAGTCCTCATGCAGCATGCCTAAGGCACGTTCACGCAGATGAGCAGGGACTCTGGGAATCTTTCTTTTGGTATTTTTCAGAGTCAGTATAAAGGCCTCTTTAGTGTCCTAGGTTTTCATAACTGTGACCTTAATTGCCTACTGTCTGTAAGCTGTTACTGTCTTAACAACCGTTCTACAGGTGCATGTTCATTAATTCTTTATGGTTCATTGAACAAGCATGGGAAACAGTGTTTAAACCCTTTACAATGAAGATCTGTGAAGTTATTTAGATTTTTACGAATTATCTTTGAAAGACAGGGTCCTGAAAAAGGGACGTTTCTTTTTTTGCTGAGTTTACTATAACTTGGAAAGTATACCCACTACTTGTACAACATTTCTATACTATGCATTGTGCATGTAATATGAAAAATTATAAAAGTGATTTTGTTAAGAGAGGGATGTGATTTGAGAAACTATAAGAGATAATTGTTTTACATAACTTTGTACAAGTGACAAGTCACGCCCCCGAGTGAGGTCAGAGAGCGTGTCAGCCTGATTGAACTTCCCCTTTCAAACAAACTGTATAAAAATATGGGTTAAGAAAAAACACAGAGAAACGTAAAGCTGCAGCTACACGTATAAAGTGGTCTGAAATTTGAATCTCAACAACTCCCGGACAATCGCTGGTACGGCTGATTAGCTGTCCCAAGTATAGTACCTTCGAAAGCGAATTTAAGTAGGACCATCCTACTACTCTTGTTCCCCAATGGTGGAACAAGCTCCCTCACGACGCCAGGACAGCGGAGTCAATCACCACCTTCCGGAGACACCTGAAACCCCACCTCTTTAAGGAATACCTAGGATAGGATAAAGTAATCCTTCTAACCCCCCCCCCCCCCCCCCCCCCCCCCTTAAAAGATTTAGATGCACTATTGTAAAGTGGTTGTTCCACTGGATATCATAAGGTGAATGCACCATTTTGTAAGTCGCTCTGGATAAGAGCGTCTGCTAAATGACTTAAATGTAAATGTAAATGTAATGTACTCTGCTCAAAGCATCGTATTACACTACTCTAATCACCCCACTGGGAACCGTTGACCCGGCTGGCTAGCCTATCTTCAAAGAAGCATCTTCAGGAGTGAATGGAAGGAAAATAAACTGTATAGTTCTGTTCAGGACTACATGACTAGTCACCGGATACCGGACAACTACAAAGAAGGATATTATTATACATAGGATACATTATGAGACTTGTCGGAAACAATTTGGACAATCAGAGCCTTACAAGCGTGCCGTGAAAAGGCCCAACTCCCTTTCCAAGGTGGCCCTGTCCACCGAGAGAGATCCGGCGAACAAAGACATTTCACGTAAATACATTCATGATTTCTTACTCAAAGAGGGTGACGGTTCATGTGCAAAGTATATCATTACTGTAAGTGAGAGTAGTTTCTAAATGTACCAACGTTAAGTAACTCTGGACATCTCTCTCTCGCCCTCTCCATCTCTTTTGTAACAAGCAGCCATATTGTTGTCAGTCCACTAGGGTCCTGTTTTAACGTATTAAGTGTGTATGTTTATCCTGTGTTACCATTTAATTAGCTAGTAAATAAATTAATTGAAGCAGTTTGTGTAGTACTGAATCACCTGTCCGCCCGTCTAGCATCACTACTCTGGACGGCTCTGACTTAGAATATGTGGACAACTACAAATACCTATGTGTCTGGTTAGACTGTAAACTTTCCTTCCAGACTCATTAAGCATCTCCAATCCAAAATTAAATCTAGAATCAGCTTCCTATTTCGCAACAAAGCATCCTTCACTCATGCTGCCAAACATACCCTCGTAAAACTGACTATCCTACCGATCCTTGACTTCGGCGCTGTCATTTACAAAATAGCCTCCAACACTCTACTCAGCAAATTGGATGCGGTCTATCACAGTGCCGTCCATTTTGTCACCAAAGACTAATATACTACCCACCACTGCGACCTGTATGCTCTCGTTGGCTGTCCCTCGCTTTATATTTGTCGCCAAACCCACTGTCTCCAGGTCATCTACAAGTCTCTGCTAGGTAAAGCCCCGTCTTATCTCACTGGTCACCATAGCAGCACCCACCCGCAACACGCGCTCCAGCAGGTATATTTCACTGGTCACCCCCAAAGCTAATTCCTCCTTTGGCCGCCTTTCCTTCCAGTTCTCTGCTGCCAATGACTGGAAAGAACTGCAAAATCGCACCTGTATATAGTGTCAGGGCTACTCTAAATAGCATGAGGGTGAAGTCAAGTGCAGGAGACCGAGGTACGTGAAAAACACACGTTTAATAAATACGTCCACAAAATGCCAACACAAGGCAGGGTAAACAACACTCCCAAAAATAACAGGAACAAAATAATCCTGAAGAGAGTCGGGACACAGCCCAGTAACCCTAATGCCCATACTGACAACAGCAGATGAAGAACAAAAAACCCCAACCTACTAAATAAGACGACACGAAAATAATCCCGCACAAACCCCAACAAAAACTGACAGACTAAATACCCCACTAACGACCTAACACAAAACAGGTGCTAACCAAGACAGTTATAACCAAACGACACAGAAACAGAGATCGGTGGCAGCTAGTAGGCCAGTGACGACGACCGCCGAGCGCCGCCCGACCGGGGAGAGGCGCCACCTTCTGTGGATGTTGTGACATATAGCCCATCTGTAAATAGCCCATCCAACTCCCTCATCCCCATACTGTATTTATTTATTTTGCTCCTTTGCAACCCAATATCTCTACTTGCACATTCATCTTCTGCACATCTATCACTCCAGTGTTTAATTGCTATTTGGTAATTACCTAGCCACTATGGCCTATTTTATTGCCTTACCTCCCTTATCTTACCTCATTTGCACACACTGTATATATACTTTCTTTTCTACTGTATTATTGACTGTATGTTTGTTTATTCCATGTGTAACTCTGTGTTGTTGTATGTGTCGAACTGCTTTGCTTTATCTTGGCCAGGTCACAGTTGTAAATGAGAACTTGTTCTCAACTAGCCTACCTGGTTAAATATAGGTGAAATAAAATAAAACATTAATAGACTCAATCATGGACACTCTTACTAACAGTTGTGGCTGCTTTGAATGATGTATTGTTCTCTACCTTTTTGTCTGTGCTCAATAATGTTTGTACCATGTTTTGTGCTGCTACCAAGTGCTGCTATCATGTTGTTGTCATGTTGCTACCATGCCATGTTGTTGTCTTAAGTCTCTCTTTATGTAGTGTTGTGTTGTGTTGTGTTGTCTCTCGTCATGTGTTTTGTCATATATTTTTTATTTGTAATCCTAGCCCCCGTCCCCACAGGAGGCTTTTTGTCTTTTGGCAGTCTGTCATTGTATATAAGAATTTGTTCTTAAAACTTCTACGGGATCGGTGTCCCCCCCACGGGACGGTTGAGCTAGCGTGCGCTAATGTGATTAGCATGACGTTTTAAGTAACAATAACATTTCCCAGGACATAGATATATCTGATATGGGCAGAAAGCTGCAATTCTTGTTAATCTAACTGCACTGTTAAATTTACAGTAGCTATTACAGCTATTGTTTGAGGGGAGTGGACAGATATGAACTTGAAAATGTATTAATAAACCAATTAGGCACATTTGGGCAGTCTTGATACAAATCTTGAACAGAAATACATTAGTTCATTGGATCAGTCTAAAAATGTGCACATACACTGCTGACATCTAGTGGCCAAAATCTAAATTGCGCCTAAGCTGGAATAATGTAGCCTTACTCTTGCATTTCAAAGACGGAACAACAACAAAAAACGAATGTTTTTTTCCTTGTATTATCTATTACCAGATCTAATGTGTTATATTCTCATACATTAATTTCACATTTCCACAAACTTCAAAGTGTTTCTATTGTGTTATTCTCTTACATTCCTTTCACATTTCCATAAACTTCAAAGTGTTTCCTTTCAAATGGTATCAAGAATATGCATATCCTTGCTTCAGGTCCTGAGCTACAGGCAGTTAGATTTGGGTATGTCATTTTAGGTGAAAATTGAAAAAAAGAGTCTGATCCTTTTAACTGACTTGCCTAGTTAAATAAAAGGTAAAATAAAAATGTTTTTAATGTATGCTGCCATGTCGTATTGTAATTCAGAAGGATGCCACTGAGTAAATAGTCCTTGGAATTTTCTTAGAAAATTATTTAAGTTTAATTATCCAATATCTGGTAGAAGTGGGATCTGAAGTAAGATGCAAGTGCAATACCTGGCCTAGAGCGTATCCTGGCCCAGATAACCTGGTGTAAATAATGTCAGGCTTTCACATAAGACTGGATTGTATCAACATCGATATGCAAAACAACATTTAAAAAAAGGTGTTCTGGCTTGGAGCACCAGGTCAGGCGTAACTGTTATTTCAGGACAACCAGGTTGGCTTACTGGGAACTCATAATATTGGCTCTAGGCCAGGTAACTGCCTCCTACTAAACATTTTTAAAAATACATTAATATATATATATATTTGCAAATTTTCTAAGGACCGTTTACCAAATTCTTGTCCAAATTGAAAGACAACATGGATACAGCATTCTATACACACAGCCATTAGAGCAACAGGGTGTCCATCCTTTAGGACCAGATCTGATCCTGGAAAGCTTCAAACTGTGAAGGCAGCCCCACTCTAAACAAACTTATACAGTGCAGCATATAACATTTCTTCATTAGCACTAGATGTTTGACAAGTCATATGGCGTTGTCATACTGTATAAAGGGCACCTCTAAGTTTTCACTGTTTGTGGAACCCTGCTACAATATAGATAGAGTGCAGATTTCTTGATTCTTATTATTAATTGTGTACTTGTTTGACATTTTTTCTGCATTGTTAGGAGCTATTAACACAAGAATTCAGCTGCATCCATTATAACATCTGCTAAACTGTGTATGCAACCAATAAACTTAGTTTATTTTTCTGTGTGTGTGTGTGTGTGTGTGTGTGTGTGTGTGTGTGTGTGTGTGTGTGTGTGTGTGTGTGTGTGTGTGTGTGTGTGTGTGTGTGTGTGTGTGTGTGTGGGGGGGCGTGTGTGCGTGTGTGTGTGCGTGTGCATGCGTGGGGATGGTGACTGGGCCCATCTTTGCGTCTGTGCATGTTGACACTGAAGAATGAAGTAACTTGGTGTGAGAGATGATTTGATACATGTAGTCACATGCCACTGTCCTCCCTTCCACTGGCATACTGTTATGTTCAGCTGATAACCTTTTTCTTTCTGTCGTCTGGGGGTCAAAGCAAGTGTTAAAATTCTGGACTCTCTCTCCCTATCCCCATTTACTTTAACTATTATCCTCACCGACTGAGCACCAAATGACACCGGATGTCCATGGATGTTGAAAAGTAGAAATTTGGTAAGTCCGCCCTTGCCTTGATTTCAAAATCCACAGACGTCTGGACCGGCCTTCATTTGGCCCAAACTTAGACGTCAATGATTGGTTCGGATTTGATCCGGACGAAATCTGAACCAATCATAGACGTCTCTGTTTCACACATTTGGAGAATACAGTACATTACTGTACAGTATAATTCAGTACAGTACATTACAGGACAGTAGAGTATAGTACTGTAAAGAAAAGTAGGGTAGAGTTCAGTACAGTACAGTAGTGTTCACTACAGTATAGTCATGTGGAGTATAGTTCAGTCCTGTACAGTAGAGTAGAATAGAGTGGAGTACAGTACACAGTAGAGCACACTATAATGTATTATCCTGTACTGAACTATACTCTACTGCGCTGTACTCTACTGCGCTGTACTCTGTACTCGATGTCCAAACTTCTGATTCATAGATGTCTCTTCAATGGCTGTGCGAAGTTGCTGGATCTTGGCGGGAACTGGAACACTCTGTCATACACGTCGATCCAGAGCATCTCAAACATGCTCAATGGGTGGCAATGCAGGCCATGGAAGAACTGGGACATTTTCAGCTTCCAGGAATTGTGTACAGATCCTTGTGACATGGGGCCCTGCATTATCATGATGAAACATGAGGTGTTGGCAGCAGAAGAATGGGACGACGATGGGCCTCAGGATCTTGTCACGGTATCTGTGCGTTCAAATTGCCATTCGTTGTCCGTAGCTTATGCCTGCCCATACCACGTCTGCCATCTGCCCGGTACAGTTGGAACCGTGATTCATCCGTGAAGTGAACACTTATGAAGTGTGTCAGTGGCCATCGAAGGTGAGCATTTGCCCATTGAAGTTGGATTACGACACCGAACTGCAATCAGGTCAAGACCCTGGTGAAGACAATGAGCACCTAGATGAGCTTCCCTGAGATGGTTTCTGACAGTTTGTGCAGAAATTCTTCAGTTGTGCAACCCCACAGTTTCATCAGCTGTTCGGTTGGCTGATTTTAGTCGATCCCGCGCTTGTAAGGTCGGACGTACTGACAAATTCTCTAAAACAACGCTGAAGGCGGCTTATGGTAGAGAAATTAACATTACATTCTCTGATAACAGCTCTGGTGGACATTCCTACAGTCAGCATGCCAATTGCACGCTTCCTCAAAACTTGAGACATCTGTAGCATTGTGTTGTGTGATAAAACTGTACATTTTAGAGTGGCCTTTTATTGTCCCCGGCACAAGGTGCACCTGTGTAATGATCATGCTGTTTAATCAGCTTCTTGATATGCCACACCTGCCAGGTGGATGGATTATTTTAGCAAAGGAAAAATGCTCACTAAAGGGATGTAAACACATTTGTGCAGACCATTTGAGAGAAATAAGCTTTTTGTGCATATGGAACATTTCTGGGATCTTTCATTTCAGCTCATGAAACATGGGACCAACACTTTACATGTTGCGTTAATATTTTCATTGTAATCTCATTGATCAACGTCTCAACCAAATATTACCACATTTTTCACATTGAAATAGCATGGTGTGTCCAGTGAGTAGACTATTTAACTCAACCTGGGTATGAGTATAAGAAAACTCTGTGGTATAAGGCACACATACACCAATTTATAGGAGGCGATGCTGCTAAGTGGTCCATTCATTTCAATGGGGCGGTGGACGGTGAAACCCTAGGAATTACATCAAAATACACCTTTATAGTATACTTTATATACATATGGTAAAAAAAAGATTTTATCTTTAAATGCATTGAGTACCACAGTATGAGTCATAATAATATAAAACCTAGCAGTAGAACACAGATATCGTTCCAATAGTTTTTTCACCATTCATTTTTGCATCTGGGATTTTAGAACTACTTCATATAAGGTTTGTGTTTCGTGTAGGCTTACCCTGGCTTGACGTTTTCATAACCTCACAAATCTCTGTTGAACAATGGAACTTTTATTTATATATTCGCCTGTAATTTTGCTAATGAACCACTAATATGGCTATCATACAGAACTGTTGTTAGCCATAGTAGGTGCTTAGGACATTTTTCTAGATAACCACAAACTGTAGTTACGTGTACAACGCATGTTACCTTCCTTACAAGTAAAAAGAAAACCAGCATAGGCTAGCATAATGACAGTTGTGACTTTTTTTACTGACAAGTCTTTAGTGAGCTAGCCAGCTACTTTTCTCACATTGTGACATGCTAGCTAGCATTAGCCCATCAGGGAAGGGATATTTAGCTAGCTAGTTAACTCACCATTCATGTAGTCAGACTTGCTAGCTAACGACAGGCCAGCACATTGGCAAGGATAGTTGGTTAGCTAGCATGTCAGCACTTAGAAAAGTCTGACTACACAAACAGTGAGATAATGTTAACCAGCTATCTAGCTAAATATTGCCTGATGAGCTAGCTAGTTAGGCACCTTGGCTGGTTACAGTAGCTAAAGTTGGATAACTAGCTCACAAAGGACTTGTGGGCTCAATGTTATCCCCATACAAAACACAGAAACGGTTTTGTTCAACGAGTGCATCTATTGTACATGACTAATCAAATGACCTGTGAAGCCAGTTAGAAATGTCAGCAGGGATCAAAATTAAGCTATCCAGAGGCTAGTACTTTTCAGACTGGGCTTGTAGACAATGTGCCAAACTAGCCTAACACTGCAGTGAAATTTTGCCTTTACAAACATTGCATGTCACATATTTAGGACCTGAATGTAGAAATCGTGATCTGCCGGCCAGAGCCCAAAATTCTTATTTTACTCCCTTCATGTCAGTCCCTTTCAGACGATCCCCCTATCACTGTTGGTACTCCTCAGTTAAATTAGGGCTGAGGGTTTTAACTTTAAACTTGAGAATTAGAACAATCGTATAGCTCATTGCAATACTTCACCTCTTCTGGGAAATAGTACCGTAGACTGTCCTGATCATCAAGTTGAGCATTCCAGATTAGAGGTCGACCGATTAATCGGAATGGCCGATTAATTGGGTCCGATTTCAAGTTTTCATAACAATCGGTGATCGCCATTTTTTGACACCGATCATGGACGATTACATTGCACTCCACGAGGAGACTGCGGGGCAGGCTGACTACCTGTTATGCGAGTGCAGCAAGGAGCCAAGGTAAGGTGCTAGCTAGCATTAAACTTATCTTATAAAAAACAATCAATCTTAACATAATCACTAGTTAACTACACATGGTTGATGATATTACTAGTTTATCTAGCTTGTCCTGCGTTGCATATAATCGATGCGGTGCCTGTTAATTTATCATTGAATCATAGCCTACTTCGCCAAACGGGTGATTTAACAAGCGCATTCGCGAAAAAAAGCACCTTTCTTAAAATCAATACACAAGCATATATTTTTAAACCTGCATATTTAGTTAATATTGCCTGCCAACATGAATTTATTTTAACTAGGGAAATTGTGTCACTTCTCTTGCGTTCTGTGCAACAGAGTCAGGGTATATGCAGCAGTTTGGGCCGCCTGGCTCGTTACGAACTGTGTGAAGACTATTTCTTCCTAACAAAGATAGCCTACTTCGCCAAACGGGGGATGATTTAACAAAAGCGCATTTGCGAAAAAAGCACAATCGTTGCACAAATGTACCTAACCAAAAACATCAATGCCTTTCTTAAAATCAATACACAGAAGTATATATTTTTAAACCTGCATATTTAGTTAAAAGAAATTCATGTTAGCAGGCAATATTAAACTAGGGAAATTGTGTCACTTCTCTTGCGTTCATTGTATGGAGAGTCAGGGTATATGCAACAGTTTGGGCCACCTGGCTCATTACAAACTAATTTGCCAGAATTGTACGTAATTAGGACATAACATTGACGGTTGTGCAATGTAACAGGAATATTTAGACTTATGGATGCCACCCGTTAGATAAAATACGGAACGGTTCCGTATTTCACTGAAAGAATAAACGTTTTATTTTCGAAATGATAGGTTCCGGATTTGACCATATTAATGACCTAAGGCTCGTATTTCTGTGTGTTATTATGTGACAATTAAGTCTATGATTTGATATTTGATAGAGCTGTCTGACTGAGCGGTGGTAGGCAGCAGCAGGCTCGTAAGCATTCATTCTAACAGCACTTTTGTGCGTTTGCCAGCAGCTCTTCACAATGCTTCAAGCACAGCTCTGTTTATGACTTCAAGCCTATCAACTCCCGAGATTAGGCTGGTGTAACCGATGTGAAATGGCTAGCTAGTTAGCGGGGTCCGCACTAATAGCGTTTCAAACGTCACTCACTCTGAGACTTGGAGTAGTTGTTCCCCTTGCTCTGCATGGGTAACGATGCTTCGAGGGTGGCTGTTTTCGATGTGTTCCTGGTTCGAGCCCAGGTAGGGGCGAGGAGAGGGAAGGAAGCTATACTGTTACACTGGCAATACTATAGTGCCTATAAGAACATCCAATAGTCAAAGGTATATGAAATACAATATATATATATATATATATTTATTTTTTTATTTTTATTTCACCTTTATTTAACCAGGTAGGCAAGTTGAGAACAAGTTCTCATTTACAATTGCGACCTGGCCAAGATAAAGCAAAGCAGTTCGACAACATACAACAACACAGAGTTACACATGGAGTAAAACAAACATACTACAGTAGAAAAATAAGTCTATATACAATGTGAGCAAATGAGGTGAAATAAGGGAGGTAAAGGCAAAAAAGGCCATGGTGGCAAAGTAAATACAATATAGCAAGTAAAACACCAGAATGGTAGATTTGTACTAGAAGAAAGTGCAAAGTAGAAATAAATAATGGAGTGCAAAGGAGCAAAATAAATAAAATAAATAAATACAGTAGGGGAAGAGGGAGTTGTTTGGGATAAATTATAGATGGGTGTAACGATCGTCGTCGGATGATGAGGAAGCGGACCAAAGCGCAGCTGGGAGCGAACACATGTTTATTCTTCACACTGAAATAAACACGTACACAAAACCAAGAAAATGCCGATATGTTAACTGCTCAAAACACAAAGAGGCAACACCCCACAAACAGCGTGGGGGAAAAAGGACCTTAAATGTGATCCCAATCAGCGACAACTAGCGACAGCTGTCTCTGATTGGGAATCGACAGAACCCAACATAGAAATAAACCCCATAGAGCTAACACAAGGCTATAACGCAAACATAGAAAACAAACCCAGGAAAAATACCCAACATGACACACCCTGACCCAAAATACCCGAGTTCACCTGGTCAGGGCGTGACAATGGGCTATGTACAGGTGCAGTGATCTGTAAGCTGCTCTGACAGCTGGTGCTTAAAGCTAGTGAGGGAGATAAGTGTTTCCAGTTTCAGAGATTTTTGTAGTTCGTTCCAGAGAACTGGAAGGAGAGATGGCCAAAGGAGGAATTGGCTTTGGGGGTGACCAGAGAGATATACCTGCTGGAGCGCGTGCTACAGGTGGGTGCTGCTATGGTGACCAGTGAGCGGAGATAAGGGGGGACTTTACCTAGCAGGGTCTTGTAGATGACCTGGAGCCAGTGGGTTTGGCGACGATTATGAAGCGAAGGCCAGCCAACGAGAGCGTACAGGTCGCAGTGGTGGGTAGTATATGGGGCTTTGGTGACAAAACGGATGGCACTGTGATAGACTGCATCCAGTTTGTTGAGTAGGATATTGGAGGCTATTTTGTAAATGACATCGCTGAAGTCGAGGATCGGTAGGATGGTCAGTTTTACGAGGGTATGTTTGGCAGCATGAGTGAAGGATGCTTTGTTGCGAAATAGGAAGCCAATTCTAGATTTAACTTTGGATTGGAGATGTTTGATGTGAGTCTGTAAGGAGAGTTTACAGTCTAACCAGACACCTAGGTATTTGTAGTTGTCCACATATTCTAAGTCAGAGCCGTCCAGAGTAGTGATGCTGGACAGGCGGGCAGGTGCAGGCAGCGATCGGTTGAAGAGCATGCATTTAGTTTTACTTGTATTTAGGAGCAGTTGGAGGCTACAGAAGGAGAGGCATTGTATGGCACATACATGCTTTTTTACATGGCACATATTGCACTTTTACTTTCTTCTCCAACACGTTGTTTTTGAATTATTTAAACCAAATTGAACATGTGTCATTATTTATTTGAGGCTAAATTGATTTGATTGATTTATTATATTAAGTTAAAATAAAGTGTTCATTCAATATTGTTTTAATTGTCATTAATACAAATAAATAAATTAATAAATAATTGTTTTAAATCGGCCGATTAATCGGTATAGGCTTTTTTGGGGCCTCCAATAATCGGTATCGGCATTGAAAAATCATAATCGGTCGACCTCTATTCCAGATGATTCCTCTATCCCAGCAGAAATGTCCCATCCACATAGTAGGATTTTAGATGTGCAGATAGGCCAAAGCTCAGACGATTTTACCATTACTATAGTCAGGTCTGTGGGTTATGGTATTTTAATATACAGTAGATGTTACCAATTTAGTAATGAACTTTGCTAGCTTGTAAAAGTATCTATTTTTTTGTCTTTCAGATGGTCAGCCCGGAAACCCAGTGACAACATTCGGGTCTGTAGCTGCCATTTTTCGGTGGGAAAGAGAAATGTATTTACCAGAAAAGTTAGCTCATCCACCATGGTAGAAGAGGAAGATCCATACTGTTGATTCGAAGATCCATACTGTTGAGGCATGAGAATTGGGTGTTGTGTGATAAAACGTTTGTTTTCTGTCCAGATAAAGATGGTGATACAGCATTGGAAAAAGACCTACCACTGACCAAATGTCTCTTTGTTTTCGAATCCAAAGGTAGTGCATCCCTCATGCTATCCGGTGCATGGACATCCTGCGCCAGTGTGATCCGGTTGTGGAGACCACAGAAGATCAAGCCTGTGGACAGACAGGTCAGTAACTCATCAAATATGATACAATATTGTGTAAAACATTTAATTTTTACATGTATAAACATTTTGACTTTATGTCCCCTTTTCCCCATGTTTTAGACATGAGGCGTGACATGCGGAACATCAGGCTCACCCCATGAGAAGCATTGCATGATCAACGCCACCCTCAGCAAGTAGATCTGCTGGAGGTGACGTACTCTCTCACTCTGGGGGTAAGACATAATTTAAACATCACAGATATAAATTCCCAGTGTGCCCATGATAAAATGCAATGTGAATTGTGTTGTACTACTGATTGAAACTATGAGGTGATGCACTCAGACCAGCCTTTGTGATTGAACTTATGTTAACTACATGACTTTAGTTGGCTGCTTTGAGCAAAACTTGTATGTAATATCAGTGGTGTAAAGTACTTTAGTAAAAATACTTTAAAGTACTACTTAAATCATTTTTTGTGGTATCTGTGCTTTACTATTTCTATTTTTGACAACTTTTACTTTTATTTCACTACATTCCCAATGAAAATAATGTACTTTTTACTCCATACATTTTCCCTGACACCCAAAAGTACACTACATTTTCAATGCTTAACAGGACAGGAAAATGGTCCAATTCACACACTTATCAAGAGAACATGTCTGGTCATCCCTACTGCCTCTGATCAGGCAAATTCATTAAACACACATGCTTTGTTTGTAAATTATGTCTGAGTGTTGGAATGTGCCCCTGGTTATCTGTAAATAAATACAAAATAAAAACTTGTGCCGTTTGCTTAATATAAGCAATTTGAAATTATTTAACTTTTGATACTTAAGTATATTTTAGCAATTACATTTACTTTTGATACTTAAGTATATTTAAAAACAAATACTTTTAGACTTTTACTCAAGTAGTATTTTACTGGGTGACTTTCACTTTTATTTGAGTCATTTTCTAATAAGGTGACTTTACTTTTAATCAAGTATGACAATTGGATACTTTTCCCACCACTGTGTAATATAACCTATTCTAGGAGCCTAGTGTGTGTGTGTATGAACTATGTGGAATATTTTTGGACCATTGGATTCCCTGAAAACAGGTACTAACAGGAGGAGCAATATGAGTCTGTCAGAGGTCGTCACACTGACGGGGATGGTGTTGGAGGCTTTGGTGGTCCACACAATGAAGAAGCAGGTGTCCCTTCCAATGATGTGGAGCTGACCTAGTGCCATTAAGGATTTTCTTCACGGAGGCTGTAAGTCCTTTCTTGATATAGAAATCCTTCGACTTCACTGCCTCTTCAATGTAAGGTCCCTTCATCATAAGGACACTTGACATCCACCACTGCTGTGGTGCCCACCAGATCATCCGGTGAGGCACCCAGTATCCCAGACCCCATGACCCAAAGCCCAGACTCCTGCACATCCATCCCTGTAGCCATTTGCCTTGATGCGTAACCCGGATGGTCTGGTGCCCTCCTCTTCGTTATATGTGCCCTATTTTACAGACAACACCCTTTTTAGCAGCGGAGAAGTAATTCACTTGGCCCTAACCACTGCTCTATAATAGATGGCCACCAACCTTTCTCTACTCATAGTGTGCCAGTTGTGGTTGGTGCACTGTCCAACTGTTGCCTGCCCTATAGCCTTCTACTGTCGCGCCATGCCAGCCAGGATGCCTTCATTGCCCAGGTGACCTTGTTATTTATAATGCCTGGTACAGACAGGGATCGCAGGGAGGGTAGCGGTTGTTCTGGCTCAGATTCAAGGAGAAATGCCTTTGCTGAAGATCCTCCTCTGTGGTCTCTCGGGACAGAGGGTTGTAGTCTTCGGCTGGGTACAGGTCATCCACTGACTGCACCTGGTTGGGCACGGCTGGCTTCCTGCACTCGAATTCCACGTCTGTATGGCTGATGTTGTGAACCGCCAAAATAGGCTGCATGGCTATACTTATGAGCTCCATGGAGGCATTTGCATGTAGTACAGAGAATCCCCTGGTCCCCTATAGAGACCTGCCAAGAGGAAGGATGTTAAGTGCCACATGCCTTTCAATGCATGACTTTGAACACCTTGAAAAGCATTCGTTGTAAGAAATGTGCTATATAAATAACGCTTGGTTTGATTGATGACATTACAGCTGTACTGTAGAATATTTCATAAACAAATTTTCACGAGGACATGTGCAGTTTTTCTATCAACTTTAATTGATAACTTGAGATTTGATCATTTGACATATCAATCATATAGGATTGAAGGATCCTATAAATCAAGACTGTGAATGCATGTACCACCCCAAATAAATAAATACTGCCTTTGAAGTCTCTGGTCATGAAACTACAATACGAGCTGAATGTCTAAACAAAGTCACTTCTGAATGTCAATAGATTTTTACATTCATTCTCATCAATGACAACATTCTAGAACGGAGTTATCACTCATCAAAGTCTGGCATCCAGGGCAATCTGGTTAATGATTATAATATTGATTAAGTGGCTCTTTCTCTGCGGAAGCACAGTTCCCGCTCAGCCCAGTCAAAACTGTTTGCTGCTCTAGCACCCCAATGGTGGAACAAGCTCCCTCACGACGCCAGGACAGCGGAGTCAATAACAACCTTCCGGAGACACCTGAAACCCCACCTCTTTAAGGAATACCTGGGATAGGATAAAGTAATCCTTCAACCCCCCCCCCCCAAAAAAAAAGATATAGATGTACTATTGTAAAATGGTTGTTCCACTGGATATCATAAGGTGAATGCACCAATTTGTAAGTCGCTCTGGATAAGAGCATCTGCTAAATGACGTAAATGTAAATGTCTTTCCTTGTAGATGTCGACAGCTGTATAGAACACACTGTATTGCTAAGATGCTCAAACTTAACTTACTAGCTACACTCACCAACACAGGATAAACTTTATCCCTCATGCTGGCCCTGACCAAACCGGTAAATTGCCCCTCGCTATAGCTAGACTTCTCCACATGGCAGACTTATAGTGGTCTTCTCCCCTTTAAATGCTCTTATGCTCAGCCTTGGAAAAAGTTTTGAAATAGACACCAAAGTCGACATACTGTACAAACATTTATCTAGGCTAAGTAAAACAAAATCATTGCTTGATCTACTGCTCTGCTAACTAGCTACCTAAAGTGTAGTCAGTGGCTAGCTAAGACAGAGAAAGGGGACATAAGAAGTTAATGGATTGGACACAGTTCTCTGATCGCGCTGGTGAACAGTAGCTGACAGTGTCAACTAGAGATGATGTGCAGGAAATTGTAGTCTTCTGGTCTTTTCTGTTGTTAATTAGCATTTCACATTTTTGAGAGTAAATGCGAATATATTAATAAAACTCACCTTGTACGAGAGATAATTACACGGTTATCAAAACGTCACGCCAGGGCAAGCCTACTCAAAACACAGACCTTATATGAAGTAGTTCTAAAATAAATGGTGAAAATAGGATAGGAACCATTGCCTGGTTTTATCGCTAGGTTTTATGGGTATTATGACGCAACCACTGTGCCAGACCATATATCTATATATTAATGAATCACTAATATTGTTTAATACTTATAGTGTTTATAGATGTGTAATGTATGTTTTATGAAGGTGTGTTTAATGTCAATTGTTAGAGTAATAATGCTGATTTCCTGTGCGTATAGTTTGGGCATGTAGGCTCAACTTTGTTAGCGATGTTCAATTAGATGGTTTCTAAGGAGTCATTTCCTTCAAGGTCATATAATATCGATGTTGAATGCTGCCTTGATAATGGGAAAAAAATATTTTCACAAACCAATGAATGAGAATTCATTGACACTCATTGTTTTTTCACCTCGAATCATGGTATCTTGTATCTATACGCACCATTCTAACAACCTTGCATTTAAGGAGCACTGTAATGCAATGCAACATTTCATAGATCTTTACATTTGTACTGAAATCATTTTAAAACTTTTAAATCCCGGCACCAGTCATTGTAAGCAGTGACCCACTTGGGTTTGTGAATGACTTCCCATACCTGGGCAGCCTCAACAGCAAGGACAGCAGGGCTCAAAACGGGCAACAAGGCAAGATTGAGAAAAGCTCAGGGTGTCTTCTCCCAACTCCATCTGGATGTCCAAACAGTACAGCCTTAAAACAAAGATCCACCTATACAACAGCAATGGAAAATATGTCCTGTTGTATGGGTCTGAATGCTCGCGGGTCGTCAAAGCAGACATGAAGAAGGTTGAGGCATTCCATAATGGATGCCTCAGAAGAATCTGCTGCATTTTCTGGCCAAATAAAATCACCAACCTCGAACTCTACAGGAAGACCAAAAGCCAGAATATCACCCATCAAATCAAGATCAAAATAATGCGTTGGCTTGGCCATGTTTTCCGGATAGAGTAGGATCACAATCCCCAAAAGTCCCTAAGGTGGACTCCACCAGGGTAAAGAGAACCTGGTAGGCTTAAAGCTAACTGTCCCAGAACTGTGGTGGGCTAGGTGGCCAAGATTAACCTCTCGTAGGGCGAGGGGCAACACGGGCCAAGGTCTGAGAGCGGTGCAAGGACCTCATTGTAATCTCATGTCCCATAGTGGTTGAGTACACTAAGTACACTATATATAAAAAAGTTTGTGGACACCCTTAAAAATTAGTGGCTTTGACAATTTCAGCCACACCCGTTGCTGACGAGTGTATAACATTGAGCACACAGCCATGCGATCTCCATAGACAAACTTTGGTAGTAGAATGGACTTACTGAAGAGTTCAGTGACTTTCAACGTGGAACAGTCATAGGATGCCACCTTTCCAACAAGTCAGTTCTGCCCTGCTAGAGCTGCCACGGTCAACTGTAAGAGCTGTTATTGTGAAGTGGAAACATCTAGGAGCAACAACGGCTCAGCCGCGAAGTGGTAGGCCACACAAGCTCACAGAACGGGACCGCCGAGTGCTGAAGTGCATAGCGCCAAAAATAGTTTGTCCTCAGCTGCAACATTCACTACCTAGTTCCAAACTGACTTTGGAAGTAACGTCAGCACAAATATTGTTCGTCGGGAGCTTCGTGAAATGGGTTTCCATGGCCGAGCAGTCGTACACAAGCATAAAGTCACCATGTCCAATGCCAAGCGTCGGCTGGAGTGGGGTAAAGCTCGCCACCATTGGACTCTGGAGCAGTGGAAACACATTCTCTGGAGTGATGAATCACGTCTCACCATCTGGCAGTCCGACGGACGAATCTAGGTTTGGCATATGCCAGGATAACGCTACCTGCCCAAATGCACAGTGCCAACTGTAAAGTTTAATGCTCTGGGGCTGTTTTTCATGGTTCGGCCTAGACCAGTGAAAGAAAATCTTAACGCTACAGCTTACAATGACATTCTAGACGATTCTGTGCATCCAACTTTGTGGCAACAGTTTGGGGAAGGCCAAATCCTGTTTCAGCATGACAATGCCCCCATGCACGAAGTGAAGTCCATAGAGAAATGGTTTGTCGAGATCTGTCACGTCCTGACCAGTAAAGGGGTTATTTGTTCTTATAGTATACATATTCCACTGTGTTTTGGTCTACACCCTACGACACTCGTGACAGAATCTCCCACCAAACACGGACCAAGCAGCGGAGGAGGGAGCAGCAACAGAGCCCTGTGGAATCATGGACATGGGAGGAAATTCTAGACGGGGCTGGACCATGGCACCAGGCTGGGGAATATCGTCGCCCACCGGAGGAGATAGAGGCAGCCAAGGCAGAGCGGCGCTGGTATGAAGCTTTGTATGCGCCGATGGGGAAGCACGAGAGGCACCCCCAATAATTTTTTTGGGGTGGCACACGGGTAGTTTGGCTGGGCCAAGGGTGAGCCCTAAGCCAGCTCCCCGTGCTTATTATGGGAAGCATTTGGAGTGGAGAGCGCCGGAGTATGCGGTAGTGCGCACAATCTCGCCCATGCGCACGTACAGTCCGGTGCGAGCCCAGCCCCTCGCAAGTGCCGTGCTAGAGTAGGCATCCAGCCTGGAAGGAGGATGCCTGCACAGAGCATCTAGCCACCAGTGCGCATCCTAGGCCCAGGCTACCCTACGCCTGCTCTACGCACGGCAACCATCAGGCCTCTGCACAGCCCAGTTCGCCCTGTACCAACACTCCGCTTGTGCAGGGCTGCTATTTCCATCCAGCCAGGACGGATTGTGCAAGAGGTGCGCTCCAGACCTCCAGTGCTTACCCATGTCCCGGTGTATCCAGTTCCTGCTTCTCGTGCTGACCCTGAGGTGCGTAGTCTGGCATCTCCTAAACCAGCACCATGCACCAGGCTTCCAGTGTGTCAGCCTAGTCCAACTCGTCCTGTTCCTGCTCCCCGCACTAGCCCTGAGGTGAGTGTCCCCAGTCTGGTACCTCCACTACCAGCCCCACGCATCAGGCTTTCAGTCCGTCAGCCCAGTCCCGAGCTTCCAACGACAGTGCCTCGTCCAGAGTGTCCGGTAACAGTGCCTCGTCCAGAACTTCCGGCAACAGTGCCTCGTCCAGAACTTCCGGCAACAGTGCCTCGTCCAGAACTTCCGGCAACAGTGCCTCGTCCAGAACTTCCGGCAACAGTGCCTCGTCCAGAACTTCCGGCAACAGTGCCTCGTCCAGAGTGTCCGGCAACAGTGCCTCGTCCAGAGTATCCGGCAACATTGCCTTGTCCAGAGTGTCCAGAACCAAGAGAGACGGCCCACTGTCCGGAACCAAGAGAGACGGCCCACTGTCCGGAACCAGGAGATATGGCCAACTGTCCGGAACCAGGAGAGACGGCCCACTGTCCGGAACCAGGAGAGACGGCCCACTGTCCGGAACCAGGAGAGACGGCCCACAGCCCGGAGCTTCCAGAGTCGTCCCACAGCCCGGAGCTCCCAGAGTCGTCCCACAGCCCGGAGCTCCCAGAGTCGTCCTACAGCCCGGAGCTCCCAGAGTCGTCCTACAGCCCGGAGCTCCCAGAGTTGTCCTACAGCCCAGAGCTCCCAGAGTCGTCCTACAGCCCGGAGCTCCCAGAGTCGTCCTACAGCCCGGAGCTCCCAGAGTTGTCCTACAGTCCGGAGCTCCCAGAGTACAGTCCAGGGTCTGCAGTGACTGACTTCAGGGAGAGGTTTTCAGTGGGAGTGGATTGGTCAGGTAGGGGACTAAGGCCTGAGCCTGAGCCACCTCCACTGTAGGAGGTTTGGGGGGGGTGTAGCACGGGATCCGTCTGTGACGGCAGCCACCCTCCCTTCCCTCCCTTTAGTTTAGGGGTTTATTTTTGTAGGTTTTTTTTGTAAGGTGCATCCGGGGTATGCACCTTTGGGGGGGGGGTACTGTCACGTCCTGACCAGTAAAAGGGTTATTTGTTCTTATAGTTTGGTCAGGACGTGGCAGGGGGTATTTGTTTTATGTGGTTCAGGGTGTGTTTGTGTATGTGTTCTTGTAGAGGGGGTATTTGGTGTATATGGTTCGGGGTGGTTGTGTATGTAGAGGGGTATTTGATTTATGTATTCCGGGGTTTTTGGGTTATCGTTCTATGTTAGTTTATTTCTATGTTATGTCTAGGTGTTTGTATTTCTATGTTTTGGTAATGGGGATTGGGGCCTTCAATTGGAGGCAGCTGTCTATCGTTGCCTCTGATTGAAGGTCCTATATTTAGGAGTACGTTTGTCATGGGATTTTGTGGGAGATTGTTTCCGTGTATAGCTTCATGCCTTACAACTGCATTTTGGTGTACACCCTACGACACTCGTGACAAGATCGGTGTGGAAGAACCTGACTGGCCTGAACAGAGCCCTGACCTCATTAATGGACTGTTATTTTATCATCAATTCTCTGTGTAATTATTATTACGTACATGTAAACTTTAATTAACTAGGAAGTCGGGGCACCACGGGAAAATGTTTATAGATTCTCTATTTCCCAAATTGACTCTTCAGATATTTTCATATCTTATCGATTAGTCTTCTATTAATGTATCATTATTCCCGCATCAGTTCTCATTACTGAACGTCGCAAACCCTTGGATATCTGCACGAACCCTAGCCTAAATGATGAATCAGCGATATACAAATTGGCTTAATTATTTATTTACTAACTAACTAAATAATCACAGAAATACATAACAAATAAACAGTAGATATTGGTTACTAACACAATGCATTGATAAAGTCCCTAGCGGACAAAATAGATATGACGGCTTGGTAGACAAGGGAAGGGGGGTGTGGACCACTCATGAGCGGGAAACTCATAGCTGATAACTACACTCATAGAAATTGCTAATACTTTACATGAACGACCGCTCATTCGAAAATACATTTCAATTTACATATTTACAAGTGTATGTCTTGTTGTCTCTTTCTGTGGTCGCCGGTCCATCTGATGGAGAGAGTCGACAGAAAAGTCTCTGGTTGCGTTCCTCAGGAGTCACAGTGTGTCGTAGTTGTTACAATGGATGCTTCAGAGTACCATTCGGAACTGTTCTTAGATCGAATGCGTTTACCAGACTAAAGTATTTACAGCTGCAGTCTGCATAATTGTTCTTTAGTTTGTAGATTTCTTTGCCATTTCAACGTGAGAATGGTCTCCGCATTCTCTGGTCTTGTCCTTGGTAGAGTTGTAGCCATTCCAATGTGGGGACTCCGTCTCGGTGTTCTCTGACTTAATGTACATTTTGTAGGAAGTGGGTTTTATACTCTGTGGAAGAAGGGGTTCTATGACGCCTAATGTGATGTCTGGGTTCACGGGGGTGTGGCCACTGACTAGTTAAACTTCATATGAAAATCCATACTCTCATTTAGAAGGCTAACATTACATTTCATCTTTTCACAAATAGTTTCATATGTTATCATACAGTGCCTTGCGAAAGTATTCGGCCCCCTTGAACTTTTCGACCTTTTGCCACATTTCAGGCTTCAAACATAAAGATATAAAACTGTAATTTTTTGTGAAGAATCAACAACAAGTGGGACACAATTATGAAGTGGAACGAAATTTATTGGATATTTCAAACTTTTTTAACAAATAAAAAACTGAAAAATTGGCCGTGCAAAATTATTCAGCCCCTTTACTTTCAGTGCAGCAAACTCTCTCAAGAAGTTCAGTGAGGATCTCTGAATGATCCAATGTTGACCTAAATGACTAATGATGATAAATAGAATCCACCTGTGTGTAATCAAGTCTCCGTATAAATGCACCTGCTCTGTGATAGTCTCAGAGGTCCGTTTAAAGCGCAGAGAGCATCATGAAGAACAAGGAACACACCAGGCAGGTCCGAGATACTGTTGTGGAGAGGTTTAAAGCCGGATTTGGATACAAAAAGATTTCCCAAGCTTTAAACATCCCAAGGAGCACTGTGCAAGCGATAATATTGAAATGGAAGGAGTATCAGACCACTGCAAATCTACGAAGACCCGGCCGTCCCTCTAAACTTTCAGCTCATACAAGGAGAAGACCACTCCCACATTCTCAAAAATATAAATATTGTTTAATTATTCAAACTTTTGATGTCCAAGGGTCTCTCGGTGTTCCACAGTTTACATTCCAATCTTGAACACTACAGAGCATGGAGGCAGCGTATTCTATGACCGCCCATAAAACAGCCGACTTCCCAATCTCCCCCTCTACGAGAGAGAGAGCACGGTGTAGAGCGGACCCACTGATCCTTCAGATCATCACAGGAGAGTTATGACACCTCATCCGCATTGAACACCTTTGGAATTAATTGGATTGCGAGCCAGGCCTAATCGCCCAACATCAGAGTCTGACCTCACTAATGCTCTTGTGGCTGAATGGAAGCAAGTCCCTGCAGCAATGTTCCAACATCTAGTGGAAAGCCTTCCCAGAAGAGTGTAGGCTGTTATAGCGGCAAAGGGGGGACCAACTCCATATTAATGCCCGTGATTTTGGAATGAGATGTTAAACATACTCATGTAGTGTAAGTAATATGGCAAACCTCAAGTTGAAACTGCATAATTGCCTACTGTACATCTTTACTAATATATTTTTTAATGTTTAAGTTTGTGCCAGTGCAGAATACAAAACAATGAAATTGTCAATTTGCTATTATATTACAAGCCAAGCTGAAGAAAGAACAACCTGCAGTTTATTCAGCAGTCCATCCTATACCATACCAAAGGTAATGGCAGAATGGAGGGATATTAGTGCCAACAGAAAATTATTATGAATTGAAAATGATACAAAATTCTAAACTAAATGGTAATTTTCCATGAAAAAAAATGGTGGGACTTCCTTTAGCTCTTTAAACTTATTTTTGTGGTTGTGTGATTAGAACGCTTATTTACAACGTCCAGTTTCGATTGACGCAATAGTTAGCATTTGAGCTGGCCACTGTTTTTTCACAGAAACATTTTGCACTAACACAGTCCTTACAAAGTTATGTCCTGAATGTGACCTGTTAATTTTGGACGCAATGTTCAGACATTCACAGAAGTAGCGACACCCAGAGCGTGACACCCAGAATGCAATGTCAACAAACATGGCGCCACACATAGCTGGCAAATAGCTTAGCTCATTATAATCATTACAACCTTCAAAAAAGTATTTTACTTTTACATCATAGGTGTCCATTATAATCTATGCAATAATCAGAATGCATTAGTTGTCACCAGTACTTGAAAACATGGTGAATAAAACTGTAAATGCCAGCCAGAAAATGTTCCAGTTCGTGCAAGACTGCGCAAATGTCTGCGTACTTGATCTGCGGAAACACTAGGGAAGTGCTTGGGCTCTCCTCAAAGAGAGAAGTTTGTCCGGCTCAGTAAAGCCTCAAACATAAATTGGCCGCAACACTGAAATGGGGGAACACACCTTAAATTCAAACTGTTGTTAGAAAATAAAACTTGCTTGAAAATAATTTGAAATTGACAAGTTGAAACATAGCCAATAGATAATTATAAGGCAGCATGTGTTTACTGTCCTGTTTTGCTTAACAATCATATTTTGGAACAGTGAGTGCATTCTGACGTCACGTGCATAAAAAAAACTCACGCTGAGGCGACTGTTAGAGATATTTGGAACTCACATGTGAATGGGTTAAACGGTGTACGGAAAATAGTATTTTTTTAAACAATATTTAAGTCCCATTAATGATTAAATTCACAGTCAATTTCTGTTGCCACTAAAATCACTCCATATGGCAGCCCCCACCTTCAGTCGTTGTCATCTGTTGTTGTTGTTGTACAAGGAGTATATATGCCTCCCTGTGTTGGTTTACTCATTCTGTTATTACTGGAATGAAAGGTAACTATAGCAACATGACAGAGACCCATGAGAGCAAGGAGTGCCGACAGTAAGACATTAGATTCCCATCTCAGTTCTACCATGTCACCCCACTCCTCCGCACACTCCACTACTTCCAGTCAAAACTCACATCATCTTTAAGACCCTGATGCTTGCCTATGGAGCAGCTAGGGCAAATGCACCTCATTATCTTCAGGCTATTCTCAAATCCTATGTGACCTCTGGTGTCTTGGCCCTCCCACCCCTACGGGAGGGCTGCTCCGCTCAGCACCCCAATGTTGGAACAAGCTTCCCCATAAAGTCAGGACAGCGGAGTCCCTGCCCATATTGCAAAAATTTCTGCAAACCTACCTCTTTGAAGAGTATCTACAATAAATCTCATGGTGCCCCCTTCTCTTTTCCCACTAGAACTGACTTTGCTGATAAATAACTTGTTGAGGGAAAATGTACTTGATACGATTGTGATGTGTTGTTGTCTCACCTACTATAGCTATTTTAACATAAATGCACACATTTTGTGAACTACAAAAACAAAACAACCCGCAGTTTTCACATATGTTGATGTTGGGATGTGCTGGAGATGATGAATATGAGGTTGAAAAATTATGACATTTTCCTTTAAACCTTTGCTTACAGAACCCATACACATGCGCAGATACTGTGTGCCTATGTGAGAGAGAAGTCTTGCATCTCACTCAGAAAATGGCGGAGCAATTTCTGCATATTGCACCTTTAACCTCACACGAGTTGATGCCTGAACTTTATCTTCAAGGTTATTGCGTCCTAGAGGCGAATGAGCCCGATATCTTTGTTGCACATTCCGGTAAGCCAATCTCACATTTTAAGCCGTTTATTTTAAGGAGTTTTGTCGCGTCCACAGCATACAGATGTAAAACAGTCCAGCGAAATGATTACTTACAAGCTCCTTCTCAACAATAGTGTTCAATAAAAGTAATAAAATAAAAAATCCAGAATAGGATCTTAAAGAGCACATAATCAATACAAGGTCAGATATCTAAAAAATAAAAATGACTTAACAACAAATCTAAGAATAAAAACACACAAGAAGTAAAACACATGAGAATGTGCAATGTGCAGGGATACAGTGGTAGTCAGGGTAGATACAGTGCCTTCCAAAAGTATTCACACCCCATGACATCTTGCACATTTTGTTGTTACAGCCTGAATTTAAAATTGATTAAATAGACATTTTGTGTAACTGGCCTACACACAATACCCCATAACGTTGAAGTGGAATTATGTTTTTTTATTTTTGCTAACAACTTAATTAGAAATGAAAAGCTGAAAATGTCTTGAGTCAATGTCACGTCCTGACCATAGAAAGCTGTTATTTTCTATGGTAGAGTAGGTCAGTGCGTGACAGGGTTTTTTTCTAGTTTAGATTTTCTATGTTGTTATGTTGTAGTTTTTGTATTTCTATGTTTTTTTGGGGGGGGATGATCTCCAATTAGAGGCAGCTGGTCATCATTGTCTCTAATTGGAGATCATACTTAAGTAGTTGTTTTTCCCACCTGGGTTTGTGGGAGATTGTTTTTGAGTTAGTGTATGTTGCACCTCTTCGTCACGGTTTGTTGTTTTTGTTCTTTAGTTTATTTGTGTATCTTGCATAGTTTCACAGCTCAATAAAATATGTGGAATGATACACACGCTGCACTTTGGTCTGCTCCTTCCGACGAACGACGTGACAGTCAATGAGTAGTCAACCCCTTTGTTACAGCAAGGTTAAATACATTCAGGAGTAAAAATGTGCTTAATAAGTCACGTAATAAGTGGCATGGACTCACTCTGTGTGCAATGACTACCTAATCTCTGTACCTCACACATACAAAGGTCCGGTCCCTTAGTCGAGCATTGAATTTCAAACACGGATTCAAACACAAAGACCAGAGAGGTTTTCCAATGCCTCGCAAAGAAGGGCACCTATTTGTAGATGAGTAAAAAAAAATCCCTTTAGCATGGTGAAGTTATTAATTACATTGGATGGTGTAGCAATACCACCAGTCTGTCACGTCCTGACCAGCAGATGGAGCTATTGTATTAGTTTTGGGGTCAGGACGTGGCAGTTTTTGTATGTGAATGATTGTGTTGTTGATTGGGACTTCCAATTGAAGGCAGGTGTGTTGAGTTGCCTTTGATTGGAAGTCCTATATAGGTGTGTGTGTTTTTCTTTGGGGTTGTGGGTGGTTGTTCTTGCACTGCGTTTGCATAGCCTGTAAGACTGTCCATGTTGTGAGTATCATTTATTGTTTTGTTTTCCGGTGGATGCTTTGCCTTTTACCATTAAAAGAAAATGAGTATCCACAATCCCGCTGCGCCTTGGTCCTTTTCTCTCCATGACAATTGTCGTTACAGAACCACCCACCAAAGGACCAAGCAGCAGAAGAGGAGGAAGCCACGGGAGAAAAAAATGGAGGAATGGACCTGGCAGGACGAAAGACAATTCTGGGAGGACAAGTTAACGGAGCTAAGGGAACCCGAGAGGCAGCCCCAAGATTTTATTTGGGGGGGGCACACGGGTAGTTTGGCCAGGCCAGGGAAGAGCCGTAAGCCAGCTACCCGTGACTACAGGGAGGTGCGTATGAGGTGGAGGGCGCCATGTTACGCTGAGGTACGCACCATCTCGCCTATACGGACGCACAGCCCGGTACCAGCCCCACGCATCAGGAGTCTAGTGCGTCAGCCCAGCCTCGCCAGTCAAGAGTCACCAGAGCTGCCCGCCAGTCGTAAGTCACCAGAGCTGCCCGCCAGTCGTAAGTCACCAGAGCTGCCCGCCAGTCGGAAGTCACCAGAGCTGCCCGCCAGTCGGAAGTCGCCAGAGCTGCCCGCCAGTCAACAGTCACCAGAGCTGCCCGCCAGTCAACAGTCACCAGAGCTGCCTGCCAGTCAACAGTCACCAGAGCTGCCCGCCAGTCAACAGTCACCAGAGCTGCCCGGAACTGCCAGAGTGGCCAGACTGCCCGGAGCTGCCAGAGTGGCCAGACTGCCCGGAGCTGCCAGAGTGGCCAGACTGCCCGGAACTGCCAGAGTGGCCCGACTGCCCGGAACTGCCAGAGTGGCCCGACTGCCTGGAGCTGCCAGAGTGGCCCGACTGCCCGGAGCTGCCAGAGTGGCCCGACTGCCCGGAGCTGCCAGAGTGCTCAGACTGCCCGGAGCTGCCAGAGTGGCCAGACTGCCAGGGTGCCCTGCCTGTCCTCCGGCCCAGCCCGAGTGGCCCTCCTGCCCTCCGGCCCAGCCCGAGTGGCCCTCCTGCCCTCCGGCCCAGCCCGAGTGGCCCTCCTGCCCTCCGGCCCAGCCCGAGTGGACCTCCTGCCCTCCGGCCCAGCCCGAGGGGCCCTCCTGCCCTCCGGCCCAGCCCGAGTGGCCCTCCTGTCCTCCGGCCCAGCCCGAGTGGCCCGCCTGTCCTCCGGCCCAGCCCGAGTGGTCCGTCTGCCAGGATCAGCCCGAGTGGCCCGTCTGCCCGGTGCAGCTATCGGCGCCACCAAAGTGGGCGACGCCGAAGATGGAGCGAGGTCCACATCCTGCACCTGAGCCACCTCCAGGATAGGTGGGTTGGGGAGGGAGGGTGTAGCACAGTGCCGTCGGTGACGGCAGCCACCCTCCCTTCCCTCCCTTATTGTTTAGGGGTTAATGTTTATGGGTTTTTTGTTGGTGTTTTCTGTTGGTAGGTGCATTCCGGGGTCTGCACCTTGAGGGTGGGGTACTGTCACGTCCTGACCAGCAGATGGAGCTATTGTATTAGTTTTGGGGTCAGGACGTGGCAGTTTTTGTATGTGAATGATTGTGTTGTTGATTGGGACTTCCAATTGAAGGCAGGTGTGTTGAGTTGCCTTTGATTGGAAGTCCTATATAGGTGTGTGTGTTTTTCTTTGGGGTTGTGGGTGGTTGTTCTTGCACTGCGTTTGCATAGCCTGTAAGACTGTCCATGTTGTGAGTATCATTTATTGTTTTGTTTTCCGGTGGATGCTTTGCCTTTTACCATTAAAAGAAAATGAGTATCCACAATCCCGCTGCGCCTTGGTCCTTTTCTCTCCACTACGAATCTTGTGACACAGTCACTACAAAGATACAGCTGTCCTTCCTAACTCAGTTGGAAGGAAACCGCTCAGGGATTTCACCATGAGGCTAATTATGACTTTAAAACAGTTAGAGTTTAATGGCTGTTGATAAGAGAACTGAGGATGGATCAACACAGAGTAAAAAGAAGGAAGCCTGTACAGAATACAAATATTCAAAAACATGCATCCTGTTTGCAATAAGGCACTAAAGTAAAACTACACAAAATGTGGCTAAGAAATTAACTTAATGTACTGAATACAAAGCGTTACGTTCGGGGCAAATCCAACACAACACAGTTCCACTCTTCAAATTTTCAAGCATACTGGTATCTGCATCACGTTATGGGTATGCTTGTCATCAACAAGGTCTAGGGAGTTTTTTAGGATAAAAAAAGGGAATAGAGCTAAGCACAGGAAAAGTCCTAGAGGAAAACCTGGTTCAGTCTGCTTTCCAAATGACACTGGGAGACAAATCCACCTTTCAGCAGGACAATAGCCTAAAACACAATGCCAAATATACTCTGGAGTTGCTTTCCAAGACAACAATGAATGGTCCTGAGTGGCCTAGTTACAGATTTGACTTAAATCAGCTTGAAAATCTATGGCAAGACTTGGCTGTCTAGCAATGCCCAACAACCAATTTGACAGAGCTTAAGAATAAAAAAAAAAGAATGTGCAAATAGTGTACAATCCAGGTGTGCAAAGCTCTTAGAGACTTACCCAATATACTAATGTAATCAAGATATATTAGTGTTTTATTTTTCCTCCACATTGACATAACACTGTATTTTGTGTAGATCGTTGACAAAAAATGACAATTAAATGAATTTGAATCCCATTTTGTAACACAACAAAATTTGAAAAAGTAAATAATAACAATAAAGTAATAGTAGCAGCAGCATATATAGGTGAATGTGTGTGCGTGTACGTGCGTCTTTATGTATTTATGTGTGTGAGAACAGAGACCTGAGAGTGTGCATAGAGTCAGTGCAGATAATATATGGATGAGGGTGAGCAGCCATCGGTTAGCTGTTCAACAGTTATTGCTTGGAGATAGAACCTGTCTCTGAGTCTGTTGGTCTGAGACCTGATGCTCTGGTACCGCTTGCCAGACAGTAGCGGAGAGAACAGTACATGGCTGGTTTGGCTGATGTCTTTGGGTATTGTCCGGGCCTTCCTCAGACACCGCCTGATATACATTTCCTGGATATCCAGTGATGCACTGAGCCGTCCGCACCATTCTCTGTAGAGACTTGTGGTCGTGGAAAGTGCAGTTGCCATACCAGGTGGTCATGCAGCCAGTCAAGTTGCCCTCGATGTTGCAGCATTAGAACTTCTTGAAGATCTGATGGCCCATGCCAAGTCTCTTCAGCCTCCTGAGGGAGAAGAAGCACCCTCTTCATGACTGTGCCAGTGTGTGTGAACCTTGTAAGGTCTTCTGTGATATGGACACAAAAGAACTTGAAGCTCATGGCCTGCTCCACTGCAGCCCCATCGATGTGGATGGGGGCATGCTTGTTGAGGGAGAGATTGTTGTCCTGGCACCATACTGCCAGGTGTCTGACCTCCTCCCTGTGCACTAAAAATAAAAGGTTTCTGGATAATTTAAGGAAAATAAATTTACCTTAAGTTTCCTGTATGATCCTTTACGATAATATAAGGTTAAAAAATAACCTTAGGGTCCGTTTAATAACCCATTCTCTGCCACCAGTTATTTGTAAACCTTTGTAAATGTAAGGGTTGCTTTGAAGAAGCCTTTTTAAAAGAGGGGTTTGTTTTGGAACCAGAAGTGTGCTCATGAGTAAAGTGCACTTGGTCAAAAGACGCGCTGGAAATGGGAAGAGCGTGGATGGTTGGATACACAACAGGTTAGACAACTGCAACAGATCGACGTGGAAGTTGAGTAAACATTAGCTATTCGCTAGCTAAGATAATAATCAAACAACTATAAAAATATATATATAAAAAAAATGCATAATGTAATGTACCGTAAAACTTAAATTAAATCACTAAACACAACAGGCACTTATTAGAGACAGGCTTCTATTTGAGCCAGGCATCTATTTTTTACATTTTTAAATTGTATTTTTTATTCCATATGTAAATCTGTGTTGTCGAACTGCTTTGCTTTATCTTGGCCAGGTCACAGTTGCAAATGAAAACTTGTTCTCATCTAGCCTACCTGGTTAAATAAAGGTGAAATAAGAAATAAAAAAAACAAAAAATGCACACAGATTTTGCTCATTTGCATAGTTAATTGTTTAATTCCAGCATTCACTTCCAGCATATTAATAAATGTCTTCATGTCCTGTACTAATGTGTTATCATTTACACACTGTGTCACGTTTCTTCTGTTTTAGTATGCCTCTATAAAAAAAAAAAACGTTTCCTTGACAGAATAAATATTCTCCTCTTTGACTGTGCATTTTCGGCAGTTCTTACTTTCGCGATCGGTCGATTTCTAGGGGTCTGTACTCCCGAAGTTGTTGACTCTTTTTGTTCTTGCCAGTTAGCTAGCAGTTCTCAGCTGTTAGCAGCAAATGGCTAGCAGTTTCTTACTGGTGATAGAAACAGATGATTGCCATAACTTTTTTGAGTCATTACTGAATTATTTAATGTAACAAATCAAACATTAAACCTCATAATCAATTCAAGGTAATTCATTTAGACCCGGTATTTATTTTTGAGACTGCGTTTTAAGTTTTTCATCAGCTAGCCAAGCTACATACCCTGTAATGTTACCTGGTAATTGTTGTATAATTGTTGGTATGTTTTAGCCAACGTTAGCTAACTAGCTAGCTAGCCAGTTAAAGTTTCTGTAATGTTAGCTAACTTTAGCTAGCTAACTTATATTCAATATTGAGAAATGTTAGTCCTCATTTAAACTCATGATACACTGTCTCCATCTCCTTCCATCCTCTTTCAGTCCCCATCTTATTCTGCCCCTGTCCAGTTAAATTGTAAAGTTTGGGTGCTGTTACTCCTGTCCTCCATACTCTCCCTCTCTATATTGTCTTGTCATAATTACTGCAGCTAATAGCATAGCACATACTCAACTTTTACTTGATGATAATCAATGGCAACAATCAATATAATTTGTATTACAAACAGAATTGTTAGTCTAAATGTAATCTTGTATGTTTTTCTTTTGCCTTATGTACTCCACTACTTGACAACGCATGGATGTGTGCACAGCACTCATTCAAAAGTACCCCTCGTTGAGAGACCACACGGGAAGGGAAATGCAAGAATTCTTCAAATTTCCTACTCACATTAATTCACACACTAATAACCTTCCTACATCATTGTGCCTACCCAGACCATAATGTGTTGGCGTGGATGTTTTTCTCACATTGTTATTGCATCACATTTCCAGCAGCTTAACAAGACCATCTCAAATTATGTAATTGACTAAGTCTGCTCCTCTGAACTTGTGTTAGGGGTGTGTACAGAAGGCGAAGTCAGGTGCAGGAGAGCAGAATGTAGTAAACAGGCGCACTTTAATTCCGGTCCAAAAATGACAGCACATAAAAACAATAACGTACAAAAAACACGGAACATAGCAAAAGTAAAGCGCCTGACAATAATCCACATAACAAACAAACAATTACACACAAAGACAATGGAGGGGAACAGAGAACTAAATACATGCAGTAATTATGGAATGAAAACCAGGTGTGTATGGAACAAGACAAAACAAATGGACATATGAGAAACGGAGCGGCGATGGCTAGAAAGCCGGTGACATCGATCGCCGAACGCCGCCCGAACAAGGAGAGGAGCCGACTTCAGTGGAAGTCATGACAACTCGGTTCCCAATAATCCTTCATGACATTTCTTAAGTAACGTTACCCCAGGGTTCCCACGGGTCCTTGAAATCCTTGAAAGTTTGTGAAAATGCGAAAAAAAATCTAGGCCTTGAAATTTTTTGAAAATAGGCATAAATAGACATGGGTCATTGAAGTGCTTGAATTTATATATTTTGTGCAAGAATAGAAATGTAAGTTCTTTAGATCTTTTTTTTAACTTAACCTCAGTAACAGGCTGTCTGCATGTGTGTCTCCCACTGTCTGTGCGTCCTTGTTTCACGCGCCACCTGCCTCGAGAAAGTGTGGCCGTCACGTGCGTGCATGAGTGATGGAAGTCGAATGACGCAAGTTAAACAGCGGCAAGCATGCGAGAAAGCTAACCTTCAGCTATGCCTGGAAAATGTAATTCCAGGACTCGTGGCTCACCAAAGACATTTACAAAAACTGGCTTGTTAACAGATCCGCGGGATATCTATATGGCCCGATGCAGAGCCTGCAGTAAATCAATAAAAGTTCACGCCATGGGCGAAGCACCTGTAACGAGCAATGCTGCTGGAGCATCACACAGGACGGCACTCCGCAAGTTAAAAGCAGGTAGGTCCTAACGTAAACTCACTCACTTTTGTACATTTGACCTTATTTTAGCACCCCCAAAACGTAATACTTCCAGATCAACTGTAATGTCAATACCATTGTAAAGCACAATTTCTCCCCTTTCCAACAAAATTAATGACATGACCTCCACGCTGCCCGTTTCTGCATAATTCAAGAAGGCAATGAGCTCCTTCGGGTCTTTTTAAAAATGGCGGGTGGGGAAACAAAACTAATGCGTGATAGTGAGAAGGAGAGGAGATGTGTGGGAAAACTGCTTTTTTTCACTCGATCTGTCCAACTTATCACCTTATCGCCTCTAAAATGTAAATAAAACACTATAAAGAGTTTATATAATGTGTCATTACATACCTATTTGAAGGTTTGTGTTGAATTTGAATCGGGTTTTTAGGGCGGTGCTAAAGTGATCTTCAGAAGTAAACTGCGGCTTTGAAAGTCATGATCGCTTACAGTGATGACGCAAAACATGACTAGGTATCCCCCCTTACCCCATCACTGTCCATTTCTTGTTTTTAAACGATGAGAGAAGTGCTACACCTGGTGGAGAGAGATTGTAAGACAGAAATAGTTGCTTTACGCGCGCTGTACGTTACGGCATGACACGTCACGATGTAACGTACAGCGTCGGAGGGGTCCGTTTTTTCAACTTTTCTCCAACACTATAGAGCCATTACCATGTCGATCAACGCTTGAATAGAAACGTAGTTCACACCCCAGATTTTGAAGTCAACACAGTCGCTACAGTCCCATTAGTTTTCTTTGTAGCCTCGTTTGAATGTCGCGGTTGCGCACATTTGTACGGAATGGGGTGAGTTTACGTTACCCCTGATAACATGTAGAAAGATATACAACAACTATACTTAGTTACTAATGTTAATTAGTTAGCTAAATTATTCCATCTCTTCGTGGTTGGTAAATTAATTTCAACGTTGCTGTCACGGTTGTCGTTGGGAATGGATGACCAAAACGCAGCCGGGATATGAATGCTCATCTTATATTTTATTTGAATCAAGAGAACACTGAAAACAAGAAAACTAATAAAGACAAGGTGACAGTTTCACAGGCTATACGGATACTAGCAGTGCGAAATACAACAACCCACAAAAACCAGGTGAAAAACACACTCCTAATATATGACTCCCAATCAGGAACAATGAAATACAGCTGTTCCTGTTCGGGAGCCACACAGACTAACAAAGAAATAGAATACCTAGAAAACACATACAACACAAACCTTCTGCCACGTCCTGACCAAAACTAATACAATTACTCCCTCTGCTGGTCAGGATGTGACAGTACCCCCCCCCCCCCCTAAAGGTGCAGACCCCGGATGCACCTCAAAAGAAAACACAAAAACACCCCAAACAACAACAACAAAAAATTCCCCCTAAACTAAAGAGAGGGAAGGGAGGGTGGCTGCCGTCAACGACGGCACCTGTGCAACACCCCTCCTCCCCAACCCACCTATACTGGAGGTGGCTCTGGTTCTGGCCTACTATCCTCCAGACTATAGACAGAGTCTCTTAGCTCCGGGCCGTAGGCAGACTCACTCAGTTCCGGGTCGTAGGCAGACTCATTCGGTTCCCAGCTGTAGACAGACTCACACAGTTCACAGTTATTTTCACCCTCATTCTGTTCCGGATCACAGGCAGACTCACCCTGTTCTGGGTCGCGGGCAGACTCACCCGGTTACGGGTCGCGGGCCGTCTCCCCTGGTTACGGGTCGCGGGCCGTCTCCCCTGGTTCCGGACAGTGGGCCGTCTCCCCTGGTTCCGGACAGTGGGCCGTCTCCCCTGGTTCCGGACAGTGGGCCGTCTCACTGATTCCGGACAGTGGGCCGTCTCACCTGGTTCCGGACAGTGGGCCGTCTCACCTGGTTCCGGACAGTGGGCCGTCTCCCCTGGTTCCGGACAGTGGGCTGTCTCACCTGGTTCCGGACAGTGGGCCGTCTCACCTGGTTCCGGACAGTGGGCCGTCTCACCTGGTTCCGTACACTCTGGACGAGGCACTGTTGCCGGATACTCTGGACGAAGCACTGTTGCCGGATACTCTGGACGAGGCACTGTTGCCGGATACTCGGGCCTGGTCTGACGCACTGGAAGCCTGATGCGTGGGGCTGGTAGTGGAGGTACCAGCCTGGGGACACGCACCTCAGGGCTAGTGCGAGGAGCGGGAACAGGCTGAGTAGGACTAGGCTGACTCACTGGAAGCTTGATGCGTGGTGCTGGTACTGGACGTGCCAGACTAGAGGTTCGCACTTCCGGGTCAGCACGAGAGGCGGGAACTGGAAAAACTGGGCCCTGGAGGCGCACAGGTGGTCTTGATCGCACCTCCTGCACAACCCGTCCTGGCTGGGTGGAACTAGCAGCCCTGTACGAGCGGGGTGCTAGTACAGGGCGAACTGGGCTGTGCAGGGGCTTGATGGTTACCGTGCGTCGAGCGGGCGTAGGGTAGCCTGGTCCTAGGAGGCGTACCGGCGACCAGACGCGCTGCGCAGGCATCCTCCTACCAGGCTGGATGCCCACTCTAGCACGGCATCTGCGATGGGCTGGAATAGCTCGCACCGGACTGTGCGAGCGTATGGGCGAGATCCTGCGCACTTCTTCAAACTTCGGCGCCCTCCACTCCATACGTTTCTTCCTATAAGCACGGGTAGCTAGCTTAGGGCTCATCCTTGACCCAGCCCAACTATCCGTGTGCCCCCCCAAATTTGTTTTACTGGGGGTGCCTCTCGTGCTTCTCCCTCAGCGCGTACATGGCCTCATATCGACGCCTCTCTGCCTTGGCCTCCTCTATCTCTTCCCTTGGGCGACGGTATTCCCCAGCCTGGTGCCAAGGTCCTGCCCCGTCCAGAATCTCCTCCCACGTCCATTTCTCTCGATTGTCCAACTCAAAGTCCCTTTTCTCCTTCCTCCGCTGCTTGGTCTCTTTATGGTGGGTTGTTCTGTCACGGTTGTCGTTGGGAATGGATGACCAAAACGCAGCCGGGATATGAATGCTCATCTTATATTTTATTTGAATCAAGAGAACACTGAAAACAAGAAAACGAAAAGAGACAAGGTGACAGTTTCACAGGCTATACGGATACTAGCAGTGCGAAATACAACAACCCACAAAAACCAGGTGAAAAACACACTCCTAATATATGACTCCCAATCAGGAACAATGAAATACAGCTGTTCCTGATCGGGAGCCACACAGACTAACAAAGAAATAGAATACCTAGAAAACACATACAACACAAACCTTCTGCCACGTCCTGACCAAAACTAATACAATTACTCCCTCTGCTGGTCAGGACGTGACAGTTGCAGCATTATTCGGTCAAATTAATGTTTACTATGTTGTTGTTAGCTAACTTATCTAGATGTCTCAGTCATTTCTCCCACAGTATCACACCTGTGAATATAGTGCTAGCTAGCTAACGTTAGCTAAGTTGTTAATGTTACGTTAGCCAACTTGCGGCAAGCAGAGCTGGACAGTGAACATTTTCAAATAAATGACAGTTTGCTAACGTTAGCTGAATGTTTACATTTGGTTAAAGGATGTTCACTAGAGTTGTTAGTGACAACGTTTCATGACTAATGCTAGCTAACGTTAGCCAGCTAGCTAGTCATTCATCAGACTTGGACACTTATTTTCTTACAGCTCCCACTCTATTGAACTATGTGGAAAAGTCATCATCATCTACATCACCGCCTAGACAATCTTCTACAACTACTACCACGTTCACCACCTCCTCAAGACAGTCCATCATAACTGGCCTTCCCAAAGAGGACACATTGCGGGCTGAGACATTGTGGTGTCTGAATATGATGGAGTCTCACTACTCTTTCCACTCTAGTGAATGCACGGGTGAGTGGCATGGTTTATAAACTGTCACCTGTAACATCAAATTATTTTTAGGAACATGTTATGTTTGTTTTCATATTTCATATTATCTCTCTGTGACACACACACACACACGTTTACACATAGGCTACAAACAGAAATAAGTGTTTGATTTCAATCTTTTTTTTTACTCTTAGGTGTGCTGTTCTCAGCGATGTTCCCAGACAGTGCAATAGCCAAGACCTTCGCATGCGGGGCAACAAAGTCCAGCTATGTGTGCACACATTGCTTGACTCCTCATTTCAAGCACTTGTAGTCTAAAAAACTGGGGAGGACTAGGTACTTCTCTTTGATGAGAGCCTTAACAGAAAAACACAGTCAAAGCAGTGTGACTTTCACATCCGTTTACGGGATAAGGACAAAGTTGTGACGAGATTTTATGATTCTACATTTATGGGACATGTGACTGCGTTGGACCTTAAAGCGGTCTTTGAGAAGAGCACCGAAGATCAACAAAAGAAAAACATGGTTCAGATCTCTATGGATGGATGTAACGATCGTCGTCGGGTGATGAGGAAGCGGACCAAAACGCAGCTGGGAGCGAACACATGTTTATTCTTTACACTGAAATAAACACGTACACAAAACCAAGACAAGGCCGATACGTTAACTTGCTCAAACACAAATAGGCAACACAAGGCTATAACGCCAATATAGAAAACAAACCAAGGAAAAATACCCAACATGACACACCCTGACCCAAAATACCCGAGTTCACCTGGTCAGGGCGTGACAGTACCCCCCCCCCCCCCCAACGGTGCGTACTCCCGGCGCACCAAACTTAAGTCTATTAGGGGGGGGACCCGGGTGGGCGCCTCACCCTCGGTGGAGGCTCTGGCCCCGGGCGTGTTCTTTCCCCCGCCTCCACCTTAGCCCTACCCCTCTGGCCCGGACTGGACCACTGTGGAGTGGCATGCTCAGGCTCTGGAGCGGAGCCGTCGACCGGAACAGGATTGGGCACCGGTGGACCGGACACGGGCCGTGCCGGACTGGGAACACGCACCACTGGCTTGGTGCGGGCAGCAGGAACGGGCCGGGCCGGACTGGGAACACGCACCACTGGCTTGGTGTGGGGAGCATGAACGGGCCGGGCCGGACCTGGGGACACGCACCACTGACTTGGTGTGGGGAGCAGGGACGGGCCGGACAGGACTGTGGACACGCACCGTGGGCTTGGTGCGGGGAGCAGGGACGGGCCGGACAGGACTGTGGACACGCACCGTGGGCTTGGTGCGGGGAACAGGAACGGGCCGGACAGGACTATGGACACGCACCGTGGGCTTGGTGCAGGGAACAGGAACAGGCCGGACAGGACTGTGGACACGCACCGTGGGCTTGGTGCAGGGAACAGGAACAGGCCGGACAGGACTGTGGACACGCACCGTGGGCTTGGTGCGGGGAACAGGGACGGGCCGGGCCGGACTGGGGACACGCACCGCTGACTTGGTGCGGGGAGCAGGGACGGGCCGGGCCGGACTGGGAACACGCACCACTGGCTTGGTGCGGGGAGCAGGATCGGGCCGGGCCGGACTGGGAACACGCACCACTGGCTTGGTGCGGGGAGCAGGAACGGGCCGGGCCGGACTGGGGACACGCACCACTGACTTGGTGCGGGGAGCAGGGACGGGCCGGACAGGACTGTGGATACGCACCGTGGGCTTAGTGCGGGGAGCAGGGACGGTACGGGCCGGACTGGGGACACGCACCGTGGGCTTGGTGCGGGGAACAGGAACGGGCCGGACAGGACTATGGACACGCACCGTGGGCTTGGTGCGGGGAACAGGAACGGGCCGGACAGGACTGTGGACACGCACCGTGGGCTTGGTGCGGGGAACAGGGACGGGCCGAGCCGGACTGGGGACACGCACCGCTGACTTGGTGCGGGGAGCAGGGACGGGCCGGGCCGGACTGGGAACACGCACCACTGGCTTGGTGCGGGGAGCAGGAACGGGCCGGGCCGGACTGGGAACACGCACCACTGGCTTGGTGCGGGGAGCAGGAACGGGCCGGGCCGGACTGGGGACACGCACCACTGACTTGGTGCGGGGAGCAGGGACGGGCCGGACAGGACTGTGGACACGCACCGTGGGCTTAGTGCGGGTAGCAGGGACGGTCCGGGCTGGACTGGGGACACGCACCGTGGGCTTGGTGCGGGGAACAGGAACGGGCCGGACAGGACTATGGACACGCACCGTGGGCTTGGTGCGGGGAACAGGAACGGGCCGGACAGGACTGTGGACACGCACCGTGGGCTTGGTGCGGGGAACAGGGACGGGCCGGGCCGGACTGGGGACACGCACCGCTGACTTGGTGCGGGGAGCAGGGACGGGCCGGGCCGGACTGGGAACACGCACCACTGGCTTGGTGCGGGGAGCAGGAACGGGCCGGGCCGGACTGGGAACACGCACCACTGGCTTGGTGCGGGGAGCAGGAACGGGCCGGGCCGGACTGGGAACACGCACCACTGGCTTGGTGCGGGGAGCAGGAACGGGCCGGGCCGGACTGGGGACACGCACCACTGACTTGGTGCGGGGAGCAGGGACGGGCCGGACAGGACTGTGGACACGCACCGTGGGCTTAGTGCGGGGAGCAGGGACGGTCCGGGCCGGACTGGGGACACGCACCACTGGCTTGGTGCGGGGAGCAGGGACGGGCCAGACAGGACTGTGAACACGCACTGGTGAACTGAAGCGTGGAGCCGGTTTAGCCACTCGTCCTGGCTGGATGCCCATCCTAGCACGGCATGTGCTGGGCATGTCCACCGGACGCACCGGGCTGTGCGGGCGCACTGGCGACACAGCACGCAACTCCGCATCCCATGGCTTGGTGCGGGGAGCAGGAACGGGCCGGACAGGACTGTGGACACGCACCGTGGGCTTGGTGCGGGGAACAGGAACGGGCCAGACAGGACTGTGAACACGCACTGGTGAACTGAAGCGTGGAGCCGGTTTAGCCACTCGTCCTGGCTGGATGCCCATCCTAGCACGGCATGTGCTGGGCATGTCCACCGGACGCACCGGGCTGTGCGGGCGCACTGGCGACAGCTCGCAACTCCGCATCCCATGGCTCCTCCTCCAGATCTTCCCTCAGCAGGTCCTCAATCAACCGCCTCATCTTCGTCTCCTCCTCCGCCGTCATCCCCCACGAGAACAGTGGTCTGGGCTCTTCCTCTGCCCTTCCGGACCACCCCATTAGCCCCCCAAAAAAAAAATCTTGGGGGTGTCTTCCGGGCCTCCTCGACCGCCGCCTGCGACTCCGTCCACCGGCTGGCATTACCACCTCGACCTGGGAATCCTTCCGCCAGGGTCCTTTCCCCGACATGATCTCCTCCCAGGTCCAGAACTCCTTACCCTCGCGAGCCCATCTCTCACGCTCCTTATCCTCCCGCTGCTTGGTCCTGGTTTGGTGGGGTGTTCTGTAACGATCGTCGTCGGGTGATGAGGAAGCGGACCAAAACGCAGCTGGGAGCGAACACATGTTTAGTCTTTACACTGAAATAAACACGTACACAAAACCAAGACAAGGCCGATACGTTAAATTGCTCAAACACAAAGAGGCAACACAAGGCTATAACGCCAACATAGAAAACAAACCAAGGAAAAATACCCAACATGACACACCCTGACCCAAAATACCCGAGTTCACCTGGTCAGGGCGTGACAATGGACCAAATGTAAATTGGTCATTTTACTCAAAGATTGGGAAGTCCCTCCTAGATTTTGATGTACACCTTTATAAGCATTGGCAGTTGTGGCCTCTATATTGTACATGGAGCATTTCAGAAGGGAGTGGAAGAAACAGAGTGGAAAGTCGACAGTGTACTGCGTGCTATGTACCAACTTCTGAAGGATAATCCAGCCCGCAGGGAGGACTATTTTAACATCATTGGATCATCAGATCCCCCAATGCCACTTAAGTTTTGCCAGACACGGTGGTTGAAAATGTGCCCGTGCTTGAAAGAGCTTTAGAGTTTTTACCCCAAATGGCAACATATGTGAAGGCTGTAGAGATGTCCAAATCCAGGCACAAAGTCCTTTGAGGTGATTCAGGAGGCCGTTAAGGACCCTTTCATGACAGCAAAATGAAATTCATCTTGTCAGTGAGCAAAGAAGTGACACGATTCCACACACGCTACCAGACCAATAAGCCCATGGTGCCATTTCTCTCTACAGACTTGTTCAAGCTGCTTAAGAGCTTGATGAGCAGATTCATTAAGCCAGACCTCTTGAAAGACGCGAAGACCCCTCAAAAATGTCTTGATGTCAAGGTGAACCAGTCATCCAGTCACATTGACTACTCACAGGTCGACGTGGGCTTTGTTACTCGAAGAATTGTGAGAGACTTGTCCGCAGGGAAGAAAATTGGACAGAAAACATTGATGGATGTCAAAATCGCTTGCAAGAAGCTCACAACTGTTAACCTCTTGACGGTCGCCTAGGATAGGGGGCGCCACAGCGCATTTTGAAAAACATTTGTGCCCATTTTAAACGGCCTACTACTCAAACTCAGAAGCTAGGATATGCATATAATTAATACTTGTGGATAGAAAACACCCTAAAGTTTCTAAAACTGTTTGAATGGTGTCTGTGAGTATATCAGAACTCATATGGCAGTCAAAACCCCGAGACAGATGGAAACAGGAAGTGGAATTCTGAATTGCGAACTCAACTTCATCACGTTGCCTATTAATCACACCGTGAGCTATGGTTCATTGAGCACTTTCTATTGCTTCCACTAGATGTCCCCAGTCTTTACAAAGTGGTTTGAGTCTCCTACTGTTAAAACTGAATGAATGAGACGCTGTGGAACGTGGTCACACGGAGAGGGCCAACACCATTATGACGCCGGCGCCCCTGGTTACCCTCCCCTTTCGAAACGTTTTGAAACACAATGCAATCGTCCCCCTCGAATCTTATTGGCTCTCTTGTTGAAAAACGCCCTGAAGATTTATGTTATCCAACGTTTGAACGAACCTAAATGGGAAAAAAATGCATTTTCTCGAAATGGCTGTCCCGCGGCCGACGGAGCATTTGGATCAGTCTTCAGACGCGCTAACAAGAACAAGCTCTTGGAACATAAAGGAGTAATTTTTTCGAACGAAAATACATTTGTTGTGGACCTGGGATTCCTGGAAGTGCTTTCTGATGAAGACAACCAAAGGTAAGGGATTATTGACAATAGTATACAAGACTAGATGTGATATGCGATTGTTCCAAGATGGCGCTGACCTGTAACGTTAGCCTATTTTTCAGAGTATCGCATCCCCTTTCATCGCAAAGTATGATTACCCAGTAAAGTTCATTTTAAATCTGGCATTACAGGTGCTTTCAAGAGATATTCATCTATAAATCCTAGAATGACAATATTACATTTTAAAAATGTTTTCGAATAGTAATTTAGTAAATTGTAGCTCTGTTTCATCGGATGCATTTGAGGGAAAATAGTTAGTCAATGTTACGCACCGATGTAAAATGCTGTTTTTATATATAAATATGAACTTTATCGAACAAAAGAATGCATGTATTGTGTAACATGATATCCTAGGTGTGTCATCTGATGACGATTGTCAAAGGTTAGTGCTGCATTTAGCTGTTTTTTGGTTATTTGTGATGCATGTGGTTGGTCGGAAAATGGCTATGTGGCTACTCTTATGATATA
Organism: Salmo salar; assembly: GCF_965601325.2. Taxonomy (NCBI): domain Eukaryota; kingdom Metazoa; phylum Chordata; class Actinopteri; order Salmoniformes; family Salmonidae; genus Salmo; species Salmo salar. The sequence goes on along the minus strand of NC_138292.1, from coordinate 51,594,257 downwards.
CTCCTCTAACATAATCTAATGTTTTGCTTTTGCTGTAAAGCCTTTTTGAAATCGGACAACGTGGTTCGATTCAGGAGAGGTGTATCTATAAAACGATATAATTTGAAAAAAAAATTGAAAAAAAAAATTAGTACATTTTGTTATGCTAATGGCGATATGATTTTTCGCTCGATGTCCGTCCCGGAGGCCGCACAGGGGTTAACAAACTCAATGAGAAATCTCCATTGAAGTACTCTCTGGTCTCACATCTTTCTTTCTTGGATCCAAGGGAAATAGCAGGCACAAATGGAAAGATGCTGTGTACAACAAAATTGAAGAAGGTCCTGACCTACCTTGTAAATAGTCATCAGGTGAAGGAAGAAGATTGTAATGACATTCGACAATACTCAAATTGTATTGATGTCATTGTCCAGGCCCAACACTCAGAGTTCATAAACTTTGATCCCGTCCAAGACAGCGTGGACACATTTGTACATGAGTGTAGATCAAAGGACAAAGAGCTCAGAAATCTATGGAGACTTTGCCGCCAACTCCTCTTACTGTCACATGGGCAAGCCTCAGTAGAGTGCGGATTCTCCATCAATCAGCAGATTGAAGTAGAGAACTTGAAAGAAGATTCATACGTAGCACACAGATGTATAGTTGACCACATATTAACTGTGGGTGGCATACATAATGTGTGCATTGACAAACTGATGCTGCTGATGTCAGTGGCATCTGCAAGGCAGAGGCATGTGACACATCAAGAAGAACAGAGACAGAGAATAATGGATGAGCAAAAAAACAGAAAGAGAAAATACCTTATAGATGAAATAGATTAACTTAAAGGGAAGAAAAGAAGACTGACAGATGACATGTTCTCGTTAACCTCAGCAGAGAAATTTGCACTTAAAGCGGAGAGCACAGGCAACCTCACTCTTATTGCCAAGTCCAATAGCCTGAGAAAGGGTTGTAAAGATAAAAGAGCACAAATAGCTGAAATAGAAACACTACTCTACGAAAAAGTGAATGACCTGAAAAGCAAATGAAGGGGCATAGCAGCAAAAAGCAAGGGTTGGGCACTGTTTTAACAGCTTGAGAAAGGGCAAAACACTATTCAATGAGTAAGTGATAAATAAAAAGAAAAAAGAAAATGAACCAAAAAGGCCAACAACCCCAGAACACAATGGTTGGGGAAATGTTTTATTTATTTTGATCCAATTCATTTTCATCTTTTATTGTTGCAAAACATTTTATTTATGGTCATGTGTTTTTGTTTATTTATCTATTAATTTGGTCATGTTCATGAAAAAAAAGCTCATGTTTTTGCTCTGCGACATGTTTTATGTTGTTAAACCTGTTGGGGCTAGGGGGCAGTATTTGCACGGCCGGATACAAAACGTACTCGATTTAAAATGGTTACTACTCTTGCACAGAAACGAGAATATGCATATAATTAGTAGATTTGGATAGAAAACACTCTAAAGTTTCTAAAACTGTTTGAATGGTGTCTGTGAGTATAACAGAACTCATATGGCAGGCCAAAACCCGAGAAGATTCCATACAGGAAGTGCCCTGTCTGACAATTTGTTATCCTTCTGTTGCATCTCTATCGAAAATACAGCATCTCTGCTGTAACGTGACATTTTCTAAGGCTTCCATTGGCTCTAGGAAGGCGCCAGAAAGTGGAATGACGTGTCTCCTGTCTCTGGGCGAAGAACAGCAGGAGATTTTGTGAGTGGTCAGGCTGGGAACAGTGACACTGGTGATGCGCGTTCATGAGAATTCTCAATTTTTTTCTTTCAGCCTTTGAATGAATACAACGTCGCCCGGTTGGAATATTATCGCTATTTTATGAGAAAAATAGCATAAAACTTGATTTTAAACAGCGTTTGACATGCTTCGAAGTACGGTAATGGAATATTTTGAATTTTTTTGTCACGAAATGCGCTCGCGCGTCACCCTTCGGATAGTGACTTGAACGCACAAACAAAACGGAGCTATTTGGATATAACTATGGATTATTTGGAACCAAAACAATATTTGTTGTTGAAGTAGAAGTCCTGGGAGTGCATTCTGACGAAGAACAGCAAAGGTAATCAAATTTTTCTTATAGTAAATCTGAGTTTGGTGAGGGCCAAACTTGGTGGGTGTCAAAATAGCTAGCCGTGATGGCCGGGCTATGTACTCAGAATATTGCAAAATGTGCTTTCGCCGAAAAGCTATTTTAAAATCTGACACCGCGATTGCATAAAGGAGTTTTGTATCTATAATTCTTAAAATAATTGTTATGTATTTTGTGAACGTTAATCATGAGTAATTTAGTGAGGTATTTTTGAGGTATTTGTATTTCGCGCCACCCGATTCCACTGGCTGTTGACTAGGGAAGTTAAGCCGGTGCTAATGAAATAAACGAGGAGTTCCTTAGCTCTTCAACTCGTCAATAAGTCTCTGTCTCTATCGCTCAACTTACACAATAAAATTGTTTTGCTGTGCTGTGTTAGAGAAGGCAAGAGACCACGTAGTCTGCCATCACTGTAACACAGCACAATTGAGAAGTGTTCACACATTCAAGCCTCTCTCTCTTTTTAATTGTTGTCTGTGAGCTTCTGTAAAGCCTGCTAGTTCTCATTATAAAAATTCTCAGTGTTGTAACAGTAATTAACCTTGATTCATGTCTCAAACTATGCGATGTTGGATCCTTGAATTTGAGGGAATTGGGCCAGGAAAGTCCTTAAAGTCCTTGAATTTGATGTTTAAGAAGGTGTGGGAACTCTGGTACCCTTTACAGCAGGGGTGGGGAAACTTTTTGTCATCAAGGGGCCATTTGGATATTTTTTAATTAATTTGGGGGCCATATTATTAAAATGTGCTATTTTCTGCTTTATTCATGTTTTAATGTGACTTTAATCACTGACATTGGTTTTATATTTTAAATATGACTTTGATGTTTCTTGTGTCCTTGAGTATTTAGAAAAGTGCTAGTCCTATTTAAATAAAAATTAGTATTGTAAGTAATGTTGTTATTATGATTACTTGTTCAAACTCACCTCTAATGCGATGGCTGAAACTGCTTATCTTTGACGAGGTGTTTGATGTCAGCTGGCAGTGAAGATAACGCTACTCGCAGCTGGTTTTCCAGATTTGTCAGTCAGTCTTGAGCGAAATCGAGTCTTTGCAAGAGTCAGTTTGTAAAAGAACTGCTCACAGCAGTGGTTCGCCCGAACACCGATGCAAATTTAAGTGCATGTCTCCTCAGAACTGGAAAATGCTCAGCGCTAACATACATTTTGTAGAACTCAAGGAGAGGGAGGTTGTTGTACCTGGCTTTGAGCTTGTCTTTGCTTTGCAGCTCAATGACTTTGTGTTGTAGGCCATCCGGCACATCCACTGGTTCGGCGTTAAACAGGGTTGCAAATATGTTCAACTCCAGTTGTTTACTTTTCACATCCTTAAACCGCTCACAAAATGCCTTCGCGAGCTTTCCACACTCACCGGTATATTATGACGTAATCTCAGGCTCTTGTCCTTGCAGAGTAGGAAAATGCACTGTGTTACCCCTTTCTAGTTGGACTTACCACAGCTTTAATTTCGCTTCAAACTATTTCACGTTTAACAGAAAATCGCTGAGAAGCTGGTTCGGCCCTTGGAGCTTGACGTTCAAGTCAGACAGATACTTGGCTATGTCCACCATGAAGAAATGTATTTTATTTTTGTGGGAAAATGACATCTAGAGGTTTTTTTTTTATTATAAAAAAAACACATATTTATGAATTGGCTCGGGGGCCTGATCAAACGGTCTCGTAGGCCGTATACGGCCCGGAACCCGGACGGCCCCCGCCCCTGCTTTACAGTATGCAGCCGTTCTAATTGTATTTATTCTAATCTAGCTTCTTTATTACACACCCTCCAATTTTAAGGTCTCAATGTCACTGCAGCCATTTTGATCCTCCCCTACCTCCTCAAAGAAGATCCAAGTTGGCTTACAGTCTGTAAAGTTCCCATCACCTACAACACCAATAGAGGGGAATCCCTTTGCGGATGAGAGCCACGTCCAACTCTTCCTGGATGGAGAGCAGCTACTCACTGAAGAGCAGGAGGACATCTCCAAGGGATTGGGAGTGGTGTGAGGAATAATTATCTTTATACATCAGCACATGTATCAATATGTTCTATTGTTTTGTTAAGATACATGTTTGTGTGGCTAAATAGGGGGTAAAACTGTTGAGGCATGCAGAAGGCTGTTTCTCAAACTAGAGTCACATAAGAAACCACTTGATACTGAAATACAATAACGGGCTCAGAGTGTACAGGAAGTGCGTCACGAGGCTGGGACCAGCCTGCACGCCAGCGATAGGATGAGTAAGTTTAAACCATGCTCATCCTCCCTCTGACAGGCCAGCAGTGAGCGGGAACTATCTCTGTCAGAGTATATAAGGGAGAACAAAGGATGGGTCGAGCAGTTCTCTGTCTGCCCTGCGTGGTGTTTCAGTGAGCCCGTATATACGAACATCATATTTACCATTCAAGTGTTTGCATTAATTAAAGTACAAAGAAATCAGAAGTTACTCTGTGCTGACTATTTTGTTCTGATACCAGATCCGAATTGACGCAACCCTAACAGTGGCAATGGGGTCCATTTCCTTTTTGACATTGAGTATGCAGCATCAGTGAAAAGCACTATGCTGTGCATTCAGAAATGTGTTCTGGGAATTGATGAGAGAGTTAAATTACGGACGAATGTTGAATGGTTAACTTTTTGCTGTAGAGGAGACCAGAGCATAAAGTAACGCGAGGTCAGTTGTGTCAGCCAAATTACTCAAATTAGAAACCACTTAGAAAGCTGTTATTTGATGTGCTAATGCTTTGTTAATGTCTCTACATGATTGACCTGTGAAATATTCTCTACTGTATCTAAACATACAGTTGAAGTCAGGAACGCGTCTCCTTCCTGAGCGGTATGACGGCTGCGTGGTCCCATGGTGTTTATCCTTGTGTACTATTGTTTGTACAGATGAGCGTGGTACCTTCAGGTGTTTGGAAATTGCTCCCAAGGATGAACCAGACTTGTGGAGGTCTACAATTTTTTTCTGACATCTTGGCTGATTTCTTTTGATTTTCCCATGATGTCAACCAAAGACACACTGAGTTTGGAGGTAGGCCTTCAAATACATCTACAGGTATACCTCCAATTGACTCAGATGATGTCAATTAGCCTATCAGACGCTTCTAAAGCCGTGATATAATTTTCTGGAATTTTCCAAGCTGCTATTAAAGGCACAGTCAACTTAGTGTATGTAAACTTCTGACCCACTGGAATTGTGTTACAGCGAATAATCTGTCTGTAAACAATTGTTGGAAAAATTATGTGTCATGTACAAAGTAGATGTCCTAACCGACTTGCCAAACTATAGTTTGTTAACAAGAAATTTGTGGAGTGGTTGAAAAACAAGAATTTAATGACTCCAACCTAAGTGAATGTAAACTTCCGCCTTCAACTGTAAATTGAATGGTATCAAACACATGGTTTCCATGTGGTTGATAGTGTCACGACACCTACGGAAGGTGGCGCCCCTCCTCGCTCGGGCAGCGCTCGGCGGTCGTCGTCGCCGGCCTACTAGCTGCCATCGATTTATGTTTCACGTTCTGTTAGTTAGGCCTAGGTTAGTTGCGCGCCTGTTTTGTGTTAGTTGTTAGTGGGGAGGGGTATTTAGGCTAGTGAGTTAGGTTTGTTGTTTGTGCGGGATTGTTCGTGTTGTCAGGGTGTGTTTGTCATGAGGTTCTGTATTTTTGGAGTTACGCTATTCGTTTGGGCTGCGTCCCTGGTTACGTTCTTTTAAGGGTGCTGCGTTTCTTTTTGCACACTTTGCACTCCATACCTTTGCATATTTTCCGTGTGGATATTTTATTAAATTCATTCACGGAATCATTCTGTCTCCTGCGCCTGACTCTCCTGAATCCACACGCCACCCATTGTGACAGATAGCATTCAATTGACTCCATTCCTGCCATTTATTATGAGCCGTCCTCCCCTCAGCAGCCTCCATTGATATAGTTATATGTCTGTCATATTGAGGTGTCTAGCTATAAAATAAACCTGATAAATCAAATTGACAGGCTTAAACTAGGTGTCTTCGCTGGACAGGGGGGCAGTGAGAAAGAAAGGATGAAAGTGAGAGAGAGGTGGGAAGAGAGTGGAAGACAGAGAGATGGAGAGAGAGAAACAGAGAGAGAAAGACGGCAGTGCAAATATACTTAGACTTGAGTATTTCAACAACTCTTCTCTTCCAACTTGTTAGGCAATCATACTAACCTGCGGGGGTAGGATGGCCAGCCACACAGGAGGGTGATTTTTACTAAGGAGGAGAAGGAGGCCATGCTGACAGAAATGCATTTTGGACATTTCAGAGTGAAGTGCATAATCAACCTACGCTTCTTCTGACGGGGAATTGTCAAGGAGGTGGACAGCTGGGCAAGTGAAATAACCTTTTTGTTTATCAATCACATAATATTATATCTGAAATTATTATGATTTCAATTAATATATCAGAGAGCACACAATGTTTCAATTTGTCACTTTTTGCATAAAGGTCAGTACCATGTGTAGCCTGCCAGAAGTTTGAGAGGGCGAAGACTGTGGCGCCGGAGTTGAAGCCCATCAAATTGATTTCACCATGGCACATGATCGGTAAGTGTCCCAATTCAGATTTTGCCGTGATAAGTTGTTTTGTAATGGTTTCTTTATTTGACCACAGCAGAGTTCAATATTATAGAACATGTGTGTGTGTGTGTGTGTGTGTGTGTGTGTGTGTGTGTGTGTGTGTGTGTGTGTGTGTGTGTGTGTGTGTGTGTGTGTGTGTGTGTGTGTGTGTGTGTGTGTGTGTGTGTGTGTGTGTGTGTGTGTGTGTGTCAGTATCCTTACAAATACGAAAATCTGCAGACTGTATAACACAGATACGGGTAAGAGTAAACTAATATTCTCTCTAACTCTTTAAATGTTAATGGTTGACCTCATCGGACCCTTCACGAAATCCAGGAATGGCAACAGCCGGTGTCTGCCGGCGACCGATCACTTTACCAAGTGGGTGGAGGCAATACCCATTAAGGTCAGTAAAGGAAGAGTATGTGCTTAACTCCAAATTCCCTTCTGAAACCCATTATAAAGGTGCTTGGAACCAAAAATAGACTTTCGTTTTGTATGATACCCATCAAGGACGAAACTAGCGAGGCCACTTCCAAGGCGATGGTGGACTATCTTTAACACCCACGGTTCTCCTGAGGTCATCTTGAGTGACCGAGGTCAGGAACGCTGGAACAAGGTACGGTTGTTATAGTTTACATACTGTCACCATTGGTTTGTTTTATTCATTTTTTACAATTTGTTTTTCTATGGTACATAATCAGACATATTTCAATATCTTACATTGTCAATAGATATCGCTTTCCTACCCCCTCCTCCAGGTTGGGTGAATGGACCAACCAGACCCTCAAGACTGCCATGGGCTAGTCCCTTGATTGGTACCAGGAATGTTGGGAGAACAACCTGAAAGTAATTCTCTTTGAACACAACAGCAGCATCCAGGCCGAGTACGGACGGGAGCCGCAGCTGTTGACTAAGGTAAACAATGCAATTGTATATACAATTATTGCATATACTGTAGTCTTTCAAATTTGTGATTGACTTAGTGTTGTTGTTTGTCTATTGCTATTTTTGTATAATATACTTTCAGATCATTGAAACCCCACCTGGTGTGGTGGAAGTTGTCAAACAGATCAGAACGCCTTTGAGTACTACCTTCAGGCATGGACTGAGTAGGATGTGGAGGTTTTTGACCAGGTAAAAATGATTGCCCGCTGTTAATAACACTACACTAATCCATCACATTTTCTCACAGTAAAGTGTAACCTGCGTGTTTGCTTGTTTACGTCTCTGTCTCCTATCCTTTTAACTCTTCTCCTGTTCTCCAGGAGTTAGGGGTTCTGCCCAACACCCAGACGTGGATCCACCTGATGTCTTCCATTACCAACCACCCTCCAACTTTTCATTACATCCTCTACAGCTACTGTTGTTGTCATTATCTGCTAAGAAAGTTTTCTTGCTCTGTCATACTGGGCACATAATATGTGAGATACACAGATGAACTAAAAACGCTAGCACTGCAAACACTCAGAAAAAAGAGAGATTACATTACATTACATTTAAGTCATTTATCAGACGCTCTTATCCAGAGCGACTTACAAAATGGTGCATTCACCTTATGATATCCAGTGGAACAACCACTTTACAATAGTGCATCTAAATCTTTTAGGGGGGGGGGGGGGTGGGGGGGGGTTAGAAGGATTACTTTATCCTATCCTAGGTATTCCTTAAAGAGGTGGGGTTTCAGGTGTCTCCGGAAGGTGGTGATTGACTCCGCTGTCCTGGCGTCGTGAGGGAGCTTGTTCCACCATTGGGGTGCCAGAGCAGCAAACAGTTTTGACTGGGCTGAGCGGGAACTGTGCTTCCTCAGAGGTAGGGGGGCCAGCAGGCCAGTGGTGGATGAACGCAGTGCCCTTGTTTGGGTGTAGGGCCTGATCAGAGCCTGAAGGTATGGAGGTGCCGTTCCCTTCACAGCTCCGTAGGCAATCACCATGGTCTTGTAGCGGATGCGAGCTTCAACTGGAAGCCAGTGGAGAGAGCGGAGGAGCGGGGTGATGTGAGAGAACTTGGGAAGGTTGAACACCAGACGGGCTGCGGCGTTCTGGATGAGTTGTAGGGGTTTAATGGCACAGGCAGGGAGCCCAGCCAACAGCGAGTTGCAGTAATCCAGACGGGAGATGACAAGTGCCTGGATTAGGACCTGCGCCGCTTCCTGTGTGAGGCAGGGTCGTACTCTGCGAATGTTGTAGAGCATGAACCTACAGGATCGGGTAGAGAGCAGCAGTGTCTGGACTTTGCAGTGTCCCTCTTCAAGTCCCCCTTCTGAGACTGGCTGCCTGTTGAGAACAAGTGACAGGCAGAATTCCACACACCAGAATTCAGTATTTTAGTCTGTGATTGCCATGTGAGCGAACAAGAAAATCCGTACCAAAACCTATCAAAGTTTGTATTAAAATCTTAAATATTGCCAGGTTGGTTTTCATAGCATTTTCACAAGGTGTTCATTATTGTAAGTTATAAGGTATTCTTTGATGGTATTTATTTGTTCCACGTTATTCAATGCTGTATCCTAGGACCTACCATAGATCCATATATGAGCTATGCGAGATAGAAAGATCATCATAGAGGACTACCTAAATGATATTATTTCAGTGTAGATAAGGGAAGGGCGGGTTCAAATAAAAACATGACAGCCAGACAAGCCAGTGAATGAATCAAACTGATTTGCATATGAAGGGAGTGGAAATTAGCCGTCTTTGTGATCTGTAATGTAAGTAACTTTAATGTGTCAAGCAGATTACACGTTTTTTTTTGCCATTTCCCGAAACATAGCAATGTTTAAGACATGGATTTCATGTTGTAATTTTTTTTTTTTTTTCATTTAGCAGACGCTCTTATCCAGAGCGACTTACAGTAGTGAATGCATACATTTCATTCATTTTTTTGTTGTTTTGTTTTGTTTTTTTCCTCTCCATACTGGTCACCTGTGGGAATCGAACCCACAGCCCTGGCGTTGCAAACACCATGCTCTACCAACTGAGCCACAGGTAACAAGGTAACCAAAAGTAGTTTGAATTCATGTTTTCATTTTATTAACTAAACATAACTTGTTTAAACAGTGAAAATGCCGTGGAAATCAGCCTTGTTTCCATAGTGATGATGAAAAGAAAGTAATTTAGGCTGTAATGATCTCCAGAATGCTAATCATTAGGTCATCACACCGTTGATATAGCAACGCTAATAGTTTATCAAATTCCATTGTGACGTTGAGGGGGACACTATTTGGCCGGGGGACATTATTTGGCATGACAGGCCCCGTGTTGAGGGTCAGTGTGGCGGAGGTGTTGTTGCCTACCCTCACCACCTGAGGTCGGCCTGTCAGTAAGTTCAGGATCCAGTTGCAGAGGGAGGTGTTCAGTCCCAGGGTCCCAAGCTTGGTGACGAGCTTGGAGGGGACTACAGATGTATGCTCTTCATTTGATCACTCTGTTGTTGCTGAGAATTTTCCTGCGCCAGAGGATTTACATAAATTCATGAACGCTGAGCTGTAGTCAATGAACAGCATTCTCACATAGGCATTCCTCATAGATATTGGGTGTTTTGACTGCAGCCTTGCAGTGTGATGTTTGTGTCTTTTGGACAAACATCAGTTTTTGCAGTGAAATTATGGGTCAAAAGAAAAACTTGCACAAGGTAATGTAATTTCCTTGGTGATGATGTGGATGAGTGGCATTTGTTATTTCAATTTTCTGCAGGCGATTTTGACGCATGCGAGTGTGGCATGCCGTGCCTTGATGTAACGCGTGCAAAAAATAATGCATTTGTATTTGTGCATATCTAATATACGCGTGTGAGTATGGGTCAGATTTTTACCCGTCAGAGGATCTCAAGACCCCTACACTTTCACTTACCCATTCCTTATAGACAACCTCAGCAACATACACCTCCTAAAACATGAATAACTGCAAAGCAGCAGTGTACATTTTGTCCTTGATCATATTTAAATGAAGTTTATCATATTTTATTATTTTCCCCTAAGGGTCCAAAAAGTGAGGGATAAATTGTGAGCTGAAATATTCAGTTGGAACATTGCCTGCATACAGTAATACTTATCCTATAAATAATGTGCTTTTAAGGGTTCAAAGCGTAACCTCAAACAAAGATTGCTGTTGTAAAGGCATTGTAAAACAATATCAGAGAACAATACAGAAGGAAATGTAATGATCTAGCTAGCGACAGTTATATAATCGTTAACTTATCTTCCTCATACTGCAGATATCAGTCATTACAAGATATTGGGTAGCCATGGATACCACACCAATTATGCAGCATGGTCTTTTTGAGAAAACTGTAAACATAATTTTTATATTGTGTATTGAACATTTCTCTAACATAGAGCTCATACTGTTCGGAATATATTCGGAATACATTCTCTATCAACTCTTTCTTTTCTCTCCAAAACTCCTGAACGTGCCGTCCTTGGCCAGCTCTCCTGCTATCTCTCTCAGAATGACCTTCTTGATCCTAATCAGTCAGGTTTCAAGACTGGGCATTCAACTGAGACTGCTCTTCTCTGTGTCACGGAGGCTCTCCGCACTGCTAAAGCTAACTCTCTCTCCTCTGCTCTCATCCTTCTAGACCTATCTGCTGCCTTTGATACTGTGAACCATCAGATCCTCCTCTCCACCCTCTCCGAGTTGGGCATCTCCGGTGCGGCCCACGCTTGGATTGCGTCCTACCTGACAGGTCGCTCCTACCAGGTGGCGTGGCGAGAATCTGTCTCCGCACCATGCGCTCTCACCACTGGTGTCCCCCAGGGCTCTGTTCTAGGCCCTCTCCTATTCTCGCTATACACCAAGTCACTTGGCTCTGTCATATCCTCACATGGTCTCTCCTATCATTGCTATGCAGACGACACACAATTAATCTTCTCCTTTCCCCCTTCTGATAACCAGGCGGCGAATCGCATCTCTGCATGTCTGTCAGACATATCAGTGTGGATGACGGATCACCAGCTCAAGCTGAACCTCGGCAAGACGGAGCTGCTCTTCCTCCCGGGGAAGGACTGCCCCTTCCATGATCTCGCCATCACGGTTGACAACTCCCTTGTGTCCTCCTCCCAGAGTGCTAAGAACCTTGGCGTGATCCTGGACAACACCCTGTCGTTCTCCACTAACATCAAGGCGGTGACCCGATCCTGTAGGTTCATGCTCTACAACATTCGCAGAGTACGACCCTGCCTCACACAGGAAGCGGCGCAGGTCCTAATCCAGGCACTTGTCATCTTCCGTCTGGATTACTGCAACTCGCTGTTGGCTGGGCTCCCTGCCTGTGCCATTAAACCCCTACAACTCATCCAGAACGCCGCAGCCCGTCTGGTGTTCAACCTTCCCAAGTTCTCTCACGTCACCCCGCTCCTCCGCTCTCTCCACTGGCTTCCAGTTGAAGCTCGCATCCGCTACAAGACCATGGTGATTGCCTACGGAGCTGTGAAGGGAACGGCACCTCCATACCTTCAGGCTCTGATCAGGCCCTACACCCAAACAAGGGCACTGCGTTCATCCACCACTGGCCTGCTGGCCCCCCTACCTCTGAGGAAGCACAGTTCCCGCTCAGCCCAGTCAAAACTGTTTGCTGCTCTGGCACCCCAATGGTGGAACAAGCTCCCTCACGACGCCAGGACAGCGGAGTCAATCACCACCTTCCGGAGACACCTGAAACCCCACCTCTTTAAGGAATACCTAGGATAGGATAAAGTAATCCTTCTAACCCCCCCTAAAAGATTTAGATGCACTATTGTAAAGTGGTTGTTCCACTGGATATCATAAGGTGAATGCACCATTTTGTAAGTCGCTCTGGATAAGAGCGTCTGCTAAATGACTTAAATGTAAAAAAAAATGTAACTCTGAATGCAGAGGGGTCATTTCCCTTATTTTTTGAGGGAGCACTGATTGCCAAATTCAAGGTCTTTGGATTAATTATGCACTTGATATAGTTTTTCTTATGTATACTGAAATTGTACTTTTGAAAAATGGGAACGCATCTTTCAACGGTGAATGGAGGAAGTGAAGAGAACAGCCATGCCTCAATTATAAAAATATGTCGTTTTCACAGGACAGAAGTTGTCTTGTGATTTCTTTGTCTGAACATGAATGTGTGTAGAATATCTCTCTTTGATAAAACGTCTTGTCGTGGAATTATTCTAATCAAAAGGAGAGACTTTTACATTTATTCAAAACAAGTCAACTTTATTATTTAATTACTGCAGTAATGGAGCTTGTCAACAACCCTCCTGTAGGTGATTCGTTGAGAGCCCAACCAGCAGGACTAAGCCACAGCATTTTATAGTAAAGTCCATCCTCCTGGATGTTCATGACACATCACAAATGTATGGAATGGGTCACAAGGTTCGGATTTGTATGAAAGATACTAACAATTCACAGCAAACAGTATCTGCTGTAAAGACTATTCTCATTGTGTAGAGACCAGGGTCTGGCCCCCAACTCCATACTGGAGCCATCTCCCCCTGGTACCCCAGTATATAAACATTAACTCATGCTGTGGTCTTGTTAGACTTATCACCCAAAGACATCGTAAATCTTCTGTCAGTGTTAGATCTCCCAGAGGCCCATCCTCAGTAGAACACATACAGATGAAAGTGTTCTAAGAACCCCCTATTCTGTAGCACAAAACAGCCATTTGATGCAATAACAGTATTATAACATAATCTTGTAATTTCTCCACCATAGTCTTCTTTCAATACAAATATCTGTCTTTGTAGTCATACACGTACAGCTAAGCTGAAAAGCTCAGCTTCATAAGCACGTGTCAGAACAAGTTAGCAGATATCGCTCATTTTTATTTTCAATACATATTTGATAAAGGCCTATTTTCGGAGACACGTATCGCATTAAAGTATTTTCTTCAATCTTATTTTGTTGACCACAGTGAACAGTAAGAAATCGTCTAAGGAAAAAAGTCAACTTCTCTTAGTAAAATAAAAAATGATTGGAAAAGAAAATGCTTCAAATTGTTCCTTTTTCTTTTAAAGCTCTTCAGTGTTACGCATATCGCTTAATTGAATGCAAAATACATAACAATCACAACCTGAACTCTTTCAATGCAGGGCTCATTTATCAAAGATAAGTCAGTCAATACAAATGGTGGATAAGAGCATCTGCTAAATGACTTAAATATAAAATGTAAATGTTCACATTGACACTCAAACAGCATTAGAACAAAAACAGTTTGGAAAGGAGGACCGGTCAGAGTGAAAGTACTCTACTGTTCATTGAACTGCCTCTACAATGCTGAAATAAATAATAAACACAGAAATGATCAGTAGAGTGTGCGGAATGTCTTTCATTTACTTTATCCAGCATATTCATATTTTTAGGTAGTTTTACAGGTGCACAAAGAGACACAAATCATCCCCAAATTAAAAGATACATCATACTTTGTTCTGCACAACATCTTATTAAAATATAAGTATCCCTTTCCTCTAGGGGATCGGTGTCCCTATACCGGGACGGTTGTTGCTAACGTGCGCTAATGTGACTAGACTGACGTTGTATGTAACAGCCAACTTTCCAGGACATAGACATGTCTTATATGGGCAGAAAGCTTAAATTCTGGTTAATCTAACTGAAGTGTCCAATTTACAGTAGCTATTACAGTGAAAAAATACCATGCTATTGTTTGAGGAGTGCACAACAACAACAAAAAATGTATCACGGCAACTGGTTTGATACATTCACCTCAGAAGGTAAATAATGTAGTTACATTCAGTAATCTTGCTGAGGGTCCCAGAGATAAAATGTAGCGTAGTTTTGTTTGATAAAATCAATTTTTATATTAAAATGTAGAAACAGGGTTCTACAATTTGAACCCCTGCTGTGTCTGGCCCCACACCCACCACACCTGGCCATCTAGATGTGTGAAGGTTAGTGTCTTTTCTTTAGGGAAGCTAATTATCCATCATAACATTCCTGGGAGTGTGTAAATTGAAATATTTTATTATCATATAATTTTTGTATGTTCTCTATAGTTATGTACTTGAAAATGTATCAATTGACCAATTCGGCACATTTGGGCAGACTTGATACAATTGCATTTTGTGCAGTAATGCAATGCTTCATTGGATCAGTCTGAAACTTTGCACAAACACTGCTGGTGGCCATAATATAAATTGCGCCTAAACTCCTATGCGATTTAATGGCCTTTCTCTTGCATTTAAAAAAAATGAAAACACATGTTTTTTTGTTTGTATTATCTTTTACCAGATCTAATGTGTTATATTCTCCTCATTAATTTCACATTTCCACAAATTTCAAAGTTTTTACTTTCAAATGGTATCAAGAATATGCATATCCTTGCTTCAGGTCCTGAGCTACAGGCAGTTAGATTTCGGTATGTCATTTTAGGCAAAGATTTCAAAAAAGGGTCCGATCCTTAAGAAGATCGTTTCATTTTTGTTTTTTGTTCTCCATTAGATCATCATCATTGGGGGACACACATTCACTTCTCCCTATAGTCATTTCCTCCCTTGTCCTAGGAAATGGTGCAACACCTTGTCGTGACCCTACACAGTGCTTCCTTGTGTCAACTGTTCTGGTAACACTTTACTGAAACCCTGCAGGCATCATGCTTAATAACTTGTTATACGCATGAATTAGTCTTTTATAATGTCCTATAATAAAGCTTATAATATGTTATGTATCTTTATTACTTCCTCACCAAGACCTATGTCACGTTTGCTCAACCTCTGTGTCACTCACATACACCATCTCTTCGGGAAGCTTTGTGAAGTCTTGAATCACTACTTGGGGTGGCATGGGCATCGGCATGGGCACAGGCATAGTCACTTTCGGGCCGTGGACAACGCAATTCTTCTGCATCTCTACCCCAAGGGCGGGAGACGGGACCTCGCCGAGATGCCTCCGATACTGGACAAAACTGCACGTCTTAAGAACAATGGCGATCACATTTTTACCCATCAGTATCCCAGACACCCTCGAGTCCCTATAGAAAACCATGTTCCCGCCTCGAATGAAGAGAGTGATAATGTTAATAGTCACCAGGCTGAGAATCGGGTAGAGCATCATCTTATGGGGCACAATGTTCACCCCTTGCATGCTGATCTCGCTCAGCGACACACACGGCAGCACCAGCAGCAGGATGTAGCAGTAGAAGAACATGAGTCCCTCTACCCATAGGGGGAGCCCTCTCCTCTGAGGCTCCCATAGGTTGGCCTGCACGTCCAGGACGTCGAGCAAGTCCACCACCACCCAGAAGAGTCGACACCGGATCTCCTCCTTCTTCTTCTGCGGCCGCACATACTCCATGTGGTCGATGGCCACCAACGTGATGTAGACCACGGGCACACAGATGGACAGAAGCAATGTCAGCGCCTTCCGTGCCACCCCGTCCACGCCGCCGCCAGTCCAACCGTCCAAACTTCCCCTCTTGCCGTCCTCGGCCTTGTAGTTCTGGTAGACAAAGTAGACCTTGATCTCCAGGACGAAGACGTAGAAGAACCATAGGATCATGGTGTAGCCACGCTTGGAGGTCCGCACCTCGGAACCCACCCACACGGCCACGTAGCGTAGGACGAGGAGGAAGCAGATGTCCCCCACAAGGACCATGATGCACACACCAATCTTCCTGGGCCCCTGGTTCTGCTCCACCAGGTAGGCGTCCATCAGCACCATGCTACCCATGATCAAGATGGCCGACAAGCACATATGAGGCTTGTTGGCGGGCGGTGGTGGCACCATACTGACCAGGTGGCGAAGGTCAAAGAGAAAAATAGGTCCAAGAAAGAAGTGAAACCAAGATCCAAGAAGAAAGGACGAAACACAGGTCAAAGGAAAATGAAGTTCCAAGAAAAAGACATCGGTCCAAGAAAAAATTGTAAAAAATGTAATAAAATATAAAATAAATGAAGGTTGTGGGTCAAAGCAAAAACCTTGGTTCAAAGAGGGTTGCGTATTATAATAAATGTGTGGTAACTGTCTCTGTTCATCAGTTCATTTTAGTCCTGTTGGTTGAATCAGGTATATACCACCAGTTGGTTCAGATAGTTTTAGTCCCATCAGATGAGTACAAAGTCAGATCCACTTGCATGACCGGCCATCATTTCCCCCAAAATACCCTCGTAAATATGAATAGTTATCCTTCTACCTCTATTCAGTACTTAGCAAGCAGGGAAACAATCAAGCAGAGTAACTTTGAAACCGCATTGCTGCCTAGGGAATGTAATAAATAAAAAAAATCCTTACTGACAATAATATTTTTTGCCCTAACTCTAAAACTCTACACTCTAAACACAATACCTCCACGTCATTGATTTGTAGTCCTTTAGTATCTGCAGTAACTGGGAATTGCTCTTGTATTACTTTAATGTTCTTGTAATTCTGTCAGAGGTTGATATCATTTTAGATGTTGTACATTGTAGATAAGTTGACGCATAAAAAGCTCTTCCCGAGCAGTAAGAAAAAGCGCAATGGTTTCAGCAATGCACTTACACTTACGTCTCTAGTCATAATCAATCAGAAGGATTCGCAGCATTACATTTCCGGTTGGATGCCAATGTGGAATTGGGAACTCCAGCACTAATTCCATACAGTGGCACGGAGTGAAAAAACATGATGGATAGGGTTCATTATCTGAGTGTTGGATATCCACTGCAAAAAATTATAGGTTTCGTCTCCATTGTAATCCTCACACGTTCCCAACTCTGTGATATTCCCAATATATTGTGTTGACAAAAGGAAATGAACAACTGCGATTCCAATGTTCTCTTTCCACTGACCCACAAAATCATCCCTCGAACTCCCCTTTTGAGTCATAAAAGGGAACCTGTGTGTGTAACCTCAAAAAGAAAGGACTGATAAAAGTTTCTCTTTCAAGTTGAATCCCTGAAAAACAACAAGCCTCTTGTCCTTTTCAATAACAAGTGCTCTCACTTCAAAGATGCTCTCCCCTTGACAACCGAAAGCTCTTCATGCGGAACAATAAAAATAATGTGTCCCTTTGATCAACTATCTGTTCAGGTGTGTGTCCTAGAATGTCCACAGGAATGCGGTCAACCCTCGAATGCCGGACGTGCCCTACTGCCCATTGAGACACACACGGCCATCAACGAAAAGCCCTTTTCCCTCCTGTGTCATCTTCTTTCCCCCTCCGAAAAGGAGTTGCGAATGGCCATCACATTGTCACAGCATTGTCAACTCTCCCTGTTTCAAATGTCCTCTTATGTGAAAATCTCTAAATATTTGCCCTCCTTGCTCCTACTCGAGGTTCTGTTTGTCTGTGCCTTCTCAAACTAGGTCTGCTGGAATCTCTTTTCGCTCCTCCTCTCTTGCCTCTCTTCCTTCCCCCACTCGTGTGCGCTCAGCCGTTGGATGGTGAAGAGGCATGCTCAGAAAGCCACAGCTGCAGGAGGAGAGAGAGAGCGAGGGAAAGAGAGATAGGGATGTAAGGGAGCGATGGTGATGGTCATGTGTGAGCTGCCTCCTGCCATCAAATTCTCTTCTCTTTTTTCATCCCTTCTTTTCCCCTCCTGGCCCATGCTCTTTAAAGCCCTCCGTCCCTCTCCTTCAGAGTGACTGATCCCTGCTGTGAAGTCCACCCAACCCCTCAGATGTCGAGTTCCTCCTTTTATCAGGGGAGGGCAAAGACGCTCGGGGGGGGGGGGGGGGGGGGATTCAATAACATACAAATCACACACACACTCCACTGAGACGAGTGACACACACCCCCACGCACACAAATCACACACACACTCCACTGAGACGAGTGACACACACCCCCACACACACGTCCCCTCCAGCGGCCCCCGTGTGTGTGTGTGTGTGTGTGTGTGTGTGTGTGTGTGTGTGTGTGTGTGTGTGTGTGTGTGTGTGTGTGTGAGAGAGGAGAAGGGGGAGGCTAAGCCTTGGCTGCTCTTTCAGAACCGTTGCACTGATTTCTTCAAGGCAACACAGGGGTGAGAGACAAGAGATACTCAGAGCACTTAATATACCACCATCCATCCAAAATGTGGGCGCTATTATGCACAATTTATAACAATAACAATAGGGGAGCATAGAAATAGAATCGTCAATAACTTAGAAATAGAATCATGGAACATTGACCTGAACATTGACTTAAATGAGGATGCCTGTTCCAGAAAATTTCTATGGCTGATAATTCATGCCTTACTCATTACAAGCCATAACCTGTGCCTCAACATCACAATCTCTCTTTTTGGAAAGACAGGCTCTTTCATTATTGATGAAAGACTTCTCTTTTCCAGAATTAACAGAGGGATCGTCAGGCATAAATAATAAATGGGCAAGAGGGAGGGCTAGCAGTGAGTGAAGGAGCTAGCTGCCGAGTCCCAGCGCTTCGCTATGCTAATAAGGCATGTAATAATAAATGGGGATGGAGAGATGGAGGGCTAGCGCCACACTAGGTCTTTGAGACAGTGTGGGGGAGCGTTAGCCCCAGTGCAAGGCTACGCTATGCTAATAAGGCATGTTTGATCACTTGGCATAAATCCTAACATCGGACTGTTAAGACACCCCCCAGGGGACAGGTTCTGTGATGCATTACTCCCAAATATGAGCACACAGGTCGGGGTTGGAGTGGGTTGGAGTGGGGTGTCGGGAAAGCCACCGCCACCGGCCATCAGTTTATTGGATCGCATGTCATTGACTCCAGACACTCTCCCTGTCGTGAATGCTTATACTAAACTATCTAAAAACCAGTGAAGCAGAGACAGACTATCGTCCTTACCCACTGTAGTGAGGCACGAGCTGTATCCGAGTAGAAATGGAAAGTGTTTTCCACCAAGTAGATACATGTGTTAATTGTGCTTTGTAGCCTCTCTCTCTCTACAGGGAAATCATTTAGTCTCTTTCTGCCTTTCCTGTAGGTTCCCTTTTCTGAGAAATACTCCCTGAAACCAGGATTGGTGTTTCATTGAGGTAACCACTTTTTTTCATTAGTATACTCTTAATTGTATCTCTTAAATGTTTTAACGTGTGTTTAATCTGTCAATTTGAATGTGCCATAACAATAAAATAATTGTAATTACTAATAAAAATAGCACTTTGATTCTATTACATGTTTTGTTATGACTTGGTTGGATATTCTTATGGTTTTTCTCACTGTCAACATTATCACAGCCAAAACCACTTAAAAATATACAATTATGTATAATCAATCGCAATGACACTGTGAAAGCTTTCAGCAAGAGCTAAAGTGCTTTCTTACTTACGATGTAATTATATTTTAACAGGGAAAATGGGACTAGTGATATAACATATCAAAAGGAATAACAGCTTGTTCGTTGATTATTGCTATGGAAACTCCAAGGAGTGGCTTCTCACTTCCAATTGTGTCTAAATTCCTTTAATTGCAAGTGGCACCAGCCCCTTTCTTCTATTCAATGCACAAAGTGCCCAAAGTAGAGCTAACTCAATTACTGTAATGAAACAGGAGACGCAAATGCAAATTGTGAGGTTCTCAAATCGTATTTTCTCGAAGAGGCAATAAACTATGAGGGCGATATAACAGTTCCACAGCATCCAACAACACGCATTACACATATGACTTCACCCTCCAATAAATTGGATGAACTAATGAACAAATTATTTCTAGCTGAGAAAAAATACCTTTGGAGGATTTTGGAGTCTCAAGGACTGTTTGATACAGGAGTGGAATTTCTGTTGCTCGTATAATTGTATCAACAGAATTGAAGGTGTAAGTGAGCAATTTGGGCAACATCGCACTCAACACCATCCAAACACAACATAATCTGATACCTGATACAGCTCAAATAGCACATAATAAGTCTATGAATCGTATCATCCCAGTGGCAACTTTTGTGAGTAGGGGTGAAATTGGAATGTGTCGTTCGAAAGGGAGTTCATTATGGTGTATGGAAATAATTTTGACATGCAAAGAAATTCGTTTTTTGCGAACCTTGAAAATTTTACAATTACAGTTCTCAAAGTGACTTTTCCAAATTCCACCTGTCTGTGAGCATTAGGTTGTCTTATTGGCTGGGAAAACACTGGAAACTCAAGACAGAGTTTGTGGAGAGAAAGTACCTAAAATTCCTAAAATGTCCACTGGGGCCAGCGATATTCTTAGCAACAGCTCATCTACTACTTGGCGCTGACCTACTTCTTCCTTTACCGTGAAATATTGATCCTGCCCGTTGGAGAGCTGTTACTTGTGTCTCATTGCCCCTCTATGTGGTTTACTTTTAAAGGCCCTGCCTCCAACCAAAAGCCCATTTTCCAGCTGGTGCAAGCCCGGGTCCCGTGCCACCAAGAATTATGGCCATGGTCACGGTCGGTCAGAAAAGCATACCGTATCCATCTGCCGTGCTGTGGTCATTGGTGTGGATATAACATCTAGAAAATTGTGCTACATGTTTCCTGTGATACATATTTGTTTCTGCATGTGTTTGTATACATAAGAAGGATATATGTCCTGTCAAATGTGTATCGGTGGTATAATCCACACACTATACCACGTGCCTAATTTATTTATCTGGACTCGCATGTGCCACTCTGGGGCACAGAAGTAGAGCGCTGCAGTAGATACCCAGGCTGTGTCCCAAATGGAACCCTATTCCCTATGTAGGGCAGTACATCTCACTAGGGCCCATAGGGCTCTGGTAGAAAGTAGTGCACTATGTAGGGAAAAGGGTGCTATTTGGGACGCAAACCCCCAGTGAACCCCATGGAGAGAGGCTGTTCATTACTGACGATGGCCATTTATGTTTAAGGGCACTTCAAGTTCCATTGTAATTTTCTCCCCTTTGAAGAGAATATTTTTTCTTTTGAGTGATCACCTGGGGCTTGTGTAAGTGTGGTGGTGGTGGGGGTCGGTTCTTGGGAACACTGGTGGTTATTTATAACATGTAACCACAACCGTTCATGTCACCTTTTTCTTTACAGAAAGAGCACCGAAAGACAAATGATGTTTAATGTAGCCTGCTGTACTACAGTTCATTACCATATTGGATAGTGAGTCACACTTGCTTGACTGTAAGAAATGTACCACTTACATTTTATAAAAATGTATGTTTAGTCAACCAGTGTTTTTTTCCCCCGTACTCCTTTTCTATTCTCTTTTCTTAGTCTTCCCGGTTTTGACCCCTGCCTGACTCTGGACTACTTTCCCGCCTGCCTGATCATCCTGCCTGCCCTTCGGTACCTATTGGACTCTGAACTGGTTTTAACCTTTCGCCTGTACACGACCATTCTCTTGTCTACCACTTTTTGGATGAATAAACATTGTAAGACTCCAACCATCTGCCTCCTGTGTCTGCATCTGGGTTTCGCCTTGTGCCTTGATACACCTGCTCTTTCCATGACAGACTGACCAGGTGATTTCAGGTGAAAGCTATGATCCCTTCTGATGTAATTTGTTAAATCCACTTCAATCAGTGTAGATGAAGGGGAGGAGACAGATTAAAGAAGGATTTGTAAGCCTTGAGACAATTGAGACATCGATTGTGTATGTGTGCGATTCAGAGGGTGAATGGGTAAGACAAAAGATTTAAGTGGCTTTGAACGGGGTATGGTAGTAGGTGCCAGGAACCCCGGTTTGTGTCAACAACTGCAAAACTAACAGCGTTACATAGTGTTTCCATAACTTTCATCCAAATGGATTATGTCCAACCATAAAGAGAAACCATATGAAAGAAAGTGATGGTAGCACTTTGTTATGGTAACATGGTGATGGTAGCATTGTTATACATTGTACTTTAGTAATTGTATAACAATGAAGTTGAGTTTTTGTTATCACACAAGCAGTATAAGCAGCAGTCTGTTTTCTTCTTGTGTTGTTACAAAAAAACACTCAACACCACTACTATGTTTTTCACTTCAGGTCCCCTCTTCATTAGGTGTTTTGGCGCTGCAATTATTATGCAGTTAATAAGAAGTACGTTATTAATAAGATGTTGTAACTACTTTAATCACAGTGTTGCTACACAGGAATAAGAACAACAATGTTGGGACTCATAAAACGAGTGTACAAAGTCAAAATTGGGATAGAAATGAGTCATCAGAATCTTCATGTTTCATTTTAATGACCACGTGAGTCAGTAATCAGACCAAGATTCCCAGACACCAGAAATCTTACAAATGTATCGTCTGACCCACAAATGTGTTATTTTTTAAAGTTTTAGATGGGATGGAAACATTAAAAAGTAATGAAAAGATGCTCTGGAAATGAAAATGGATGAATCAAATTAGCCCAATTTACTTCGCCATAGATTTCCTCAGAAGCACACCCAAACCCAGTGTCTACAGTAGGTCCAAATATTCTTATAGCGTAGTTCTTTCCCTAGTCTCCTTTCCAACTTGGCCCAATGGGTCTGGACTAAATAGGTGCCAGCAGTGACGTGGAAACATGCAGTGCATCTAAAAAGTGGCCTCTCCTCCTCTCCTCTCCTTTTTCTGCACTGACCTCAAAACACAGGATAGGTCAGAGTAATGTTGTGGTTGCCACCAGGAATGTGCTTTTGTCCTTCAAGTTATTTCACGTAAGTGCAGATGAAGGAAAGGAGATGAGGAGAGGAAGCCACCTTAGACTATTGAGATGTACCCCTAAATACAATCCTTTCCTCTCACCTATCAGAGGTCACAAGGGGACTTAAAAAAAAAAGATATGATGTTTTCAAGGGTTATACTGTTGTAAGAGGAATTAGATTAGGAGTGTTTGAAACGTGTTCAGACATTTGATTGTGCTATTTAATGTCATTCATAAAGGGGAAATCAGATATAGAACATGTTTTGCAAGCCTGGCATTGTCACGTCCTGACCAGTAAAGGGGTTATTTGTTATTGTAGTTTGGTCAGGACGTGGCAGGGGGTGTTTGTTTTATGTGGTTCGGGGTTTGTTGGGTTATGTGTTATGTAGAGGGGTGTTTGTTTAGAGTGTTCCGGGTTTTATGGGTTATGTTTTAGGTTAGTGTATTTCTATGTTAGATCTAGGGTGTTTAGTTCTATGTTTAGTTTATTGGGATTGGCCTTCAATTAGAGTCAGCTGTTCCTCGTTGGCTCTGATTGAAGGTCCTATGTATAGGGGTGTGTTTGTAATGGGAAGTGTGGGAAGTTGTTTTTGCATAGCTGTGTGTAGCCTGCATTACTGTTTGTCGTCCGTTCGTTTTCTTGTTTTGTTTCATAAGTGTTCTAAATAAAGTTAAAATGAGCACTCAACCCGCTGCGCCTTGGTCCAATTCATACGACGGACGTTACAGGCATTGCATCTCCTTTGCAAAAACAGAACGAAAACTCTATTGGTGCTTCGAATGCCTTAAGCTGTTTATGAATGTGTTATATGGTTCATATGCTCAGTAGGGTGCCTGAAGCGTTACCTAAATATATGTTTCTCTCAGCATGGCTTCCTTTACTTTGAATGTCTATTCTTATATCATAAGAGCGTCTGCTAAATTACTTAAATGTAAATGTTAAATGTTGAGCTTATATTTCATAGTGTATGGGTGTTTATTTTGCAAAGAGGTAATGTAGATGCACACAGACACACATGCATACACACACACACACACATCCAAAATCGTCAGTATTCCACTCATGAGTGTAAAATTGCATCTGGCACCCAAAGGCATTTGCACTGCGGACACACCGCTTCCCACAGTTCTTTGCATTTCCCGCTGTCACATGATAAAAATCTTTGACTAATTTTTCTGGCATTTTCTCTGCTTGTGTACTTGGCATGAGATGCTTACTCTTTCTCTTCTGAAGGAGGTAGACTATCTGTTTTCTTCAACTCCAAATCAAATATAGTGTCACGTCCTGACCAGTAAAGGGGTTATTTGTTATTGTAGTTTGGTCAGGATGTGGCAGGGGGTGTTTGTTTTATGTGGTTCGGGGTTTGTTGGGCTATGTTCTATCTTAGTGTATTCTGTGTTCAGTCTAGTCTATCTATTTCTATGTTTAGTTCATTGGATTGACCTTCAATTGGAGGCAGCTGTTCCTCGTTGCCTCTGATTGAAGGTCCTATGTATAGGGGTGTTTTTGTAATGGGATTTGTGGGTAGTTGTTTCCTGTTTTGTGTCTGTGCACATGACATGACATGACATGACATGACATGACTGTTTAGTGTTGGTCTAATCCTTACGACACCCGTTACATACAGACTATAATCCTGGAGATAAACTTCACATAATTCAATTAAAGTTTAATTAAATGTACGACACAACTCCCCAAACAATTCTCATAGCCTGGTGGGATAACAAACAAGTCTTACTAAGTTATAAATCATTATCCATTTGGTAAAAAATGTACGTAATAGGAAATGTACCTAATTTAAGCAACATATAACAATTATTAATTGATTGGCTTGATTAATCAAATATAAGGGGTCTATTTATATTGTTAAGTGCGTGTATATGTGAATTACCGATTATATGCATTAAATCTGTCTCATTAGGACTCGAGGGACAGTGCCTGCATCAGCCTCCAGGCACATGCTTCCTGATGCTAGCTAGTCCAAACTCTCAGCCATCCACTTGCCCTAGCTTACTTCAAAGCAGCGGGAGAGGAAAGAGGCCATACATTAGCATACATTTACATACCTGCAGATGCACCCTAATTTGTGGCAGCTGATGGTTTAAATACTTCTCATTGGGAGAGATGCATGGGCATAATTTCCACTAGGGACTAAACCTGGGTTCAAATACTATTGATATCGCTCAAATACTTTGAGCATTTGCCCTAGTCAGCCTCGAGTGCCAGATGGGTGGGGTTTGCAGCTTTGTGACTATTCTATTGGTCAAATTAAGCCAGATAAGCTCAATTAAGCACATATGAAGTGTCACACCTTGATCTGTTTTACCTGTCTTGTGCTTGTCAACACCCCCCACCAGGTGTCTCCTGCTTTCCCCATTACCCCTGTGTATTTATACCGGGTTTTCTGTTTCTGTTGCCAGTTTGAATTGTTTTGTCAGGTCTTACCAGCATGTTTCCCGTTTCTCCTATTATCAAGTTTTTGTTTTCTTATCTACCAGGTTCTGACCGTTCTGCCTGTCCTGACCCTGCCTGACTCTGACCTGGTTTACGAACCTCTGACTGCCCTTGACCTGACTTTTGCCTGCCCCTTAGTGATAATAAATATTCCTCCACCTCCTGTGTCTGCATCTGATTCATTTCCTGAGTCGTGATAATAAAGCATGCGAAATGACTTCAAATATTATTTAAATCCAGGTCGGCAAGGGAGTAGGGACGCACACACATACGTTGTAAAGTTAAATGTTTCTCCCAAATACTTTTGTCTGGTGATGTCATCATTTATTGCCCAATTAGATAGTGTAGAAATGTATGAAATGAGCTTTGAATGGCAATTTGGTAAAATAGCTTTGAATAGCAATGCGGGAGGTCCCCCAGAACCCTATTCTGATGTTGCTCCCCTACATTTTAAATGCAAGTTTTGTAGGAATGCTAATTTAAGGGCCTTTTAGATCACAATGAAAAAGGTTACATGGGCATGGAAGTCCTAGATCATCCCCTTCAAGCTGAAGGGAGTAAAACAGAAAACAGAATGGGGCGTTCTGTCTTTTCATTCTAAAGTACATGTAAGATGAATGTTATGTTTCCATTCCCCCTCTAATCTCCAGACGTCAAAGAGCTAAAAGAGCTAATAGAACTCATTATAAACCCATGAATGTTCCAGTAACTCACACATTGGCTTTGTCCATAAGGCGCTACCCCCTCTATTATATCCGTCTTTGAGCTTGTAACTGTAAGTCAGAAATAAACCGAAAGAAGTGTGTAAAACCTGACATTTTTTCACACAAAACAAATCGGGTACTTTCGTCGTCTTGTCCCTTGCATCCGGGCTCAGAAATCAATTTCAATCTCCATAAAATGTGGGTGTGTTTAGCGGTAAACCGATTAGTGTTTGATGTTTCAGTATCTGTCCTTAGACCAATATACATCCCCTCTAGATTTGAAAAAAAATGTGTGTGTGTGTGTGTGTGTGTGTGTGTGTGTGTGTGTGTGTGTGTGTGTGTGTGTGTGTGTGTGTGTGTGTGTGTGTGTAGCACTGTGAGGATACAGTCTTTGGGGATTTGCTAACTCATGTGTTCCAGTTTATTATGTTACTGACACTATTTAAAGTTGTTGTAGGCCATAAACAGGTTTACGTTACCAATTTTTCACAGATCCCAAATTATTTTGACAAGGAGTCTTCAATGTGTCCACACTACATGATAAAAAAAAATGTTTACGGTCGCTTTACCTTTCAAAAGACCAGTCTTTTCTTTTCGGCATTTCTGGAACACGTATCAGGAACAATGAAATATCAAACAACTTATGCAAATGTCAGAAGACTGTGGACACAACACTCACACCATCAATCAATTACACAAAGTATGATATCGCCCTGGATAATTCAGTCAGCTTTGATAAAAGATTAACAGACTGGTTAAAGTTATCTTCAACTCCTTGGCCTTCTAGTTGTCAAAAAGATTTCTGTATATACCAGGTCTTCCCCTTAAGGAAGTGCTTTGGACTCTCATCTGAAAAAGTGTGTGTATATACAGTATGAGACTCTGAGCACAGAACCAGGTCAGAAGGACTGTTCCGGTGTTCTGGAGCCAGGCGGGTAATTGCCTCTCGGCTCCGGAGGATGACATCCTTCTTCTTCATGCTTCAGTGAGTTTTGCCTGCCTTCGCTTTTCCCGCAGCTGCACAGGTCATCTGAAAACCCTTGCACGGTGCATGGGACCCTTCGTTTCCATCCGTTTCCTCGCCGTCTGCACAGGTTACTTTAATGGATGCGGACAGCCCTTGGCACTACGAGGTTTTAATGTGTTTAGATTGCCTTTGTGAACATGAGAGGTGAGAGAGCCTCATTCAACTAAGATCCATCTGCTGTTGTGGGACAACATTACCTGAACCTTCTTGGTGAGATGGTGATAACGCAGTCATAAGCATGTCATAACAGAGTTATAAGCGGTTATAAGCGGTTATACACTCTTACAAAAAATTGTTATAAAAGGGTTCTTTGGCAGTCCCCATAGGAGAATCCTTTTTGGTTTTAGGCAGGACCTTTTTGGGTTCCATGTAGAACCCTCTGTGGAAAGGGTTCTACATGGAACCCCGGGAAGGTTTATACCTGCAACCAAAAGGGTCTGCTATGGGGACAATCCAAAGAACCCTTTTAGGTTCTAGATAGCAAATTTTTTTCTAAGAGTGTACATAAAATTTCAATCCTTGACTTACTTCTGCCAGGGCAGGGGGTAGTATCAGGGTACTAACCGCTGGGACTCCAGGTAGAAGTTGCCATTTGGTACAGATCTAGAATCGGCTGACCCTCCCCAAATCCTAACCTTCCAGGGGCAAAGGACGAAAGCATGTCGAGGCAAGAACACAACACTTAAAAGTACCAGGGAGCACAAAAGTTAGAGGTAGAGTTTTTTGAAAATCCTGATAAATAAAGATCCTATAACACAACCATCTAAAAGCCTTAATAATTTAAAGTTTCATTACGTGAATTTGCAACATTAATCAGTCATTTTGTTACAAGACATGGTCAAAGATAGTGGGGTTCCTTTTAATGTTATTATTTTGTAGCAAATCAGCAATTTAATTTGGTTTATCAAGTTCTGATGTTTTAAAATGTATCAAATATTCTGAGCTTGAATAAAATGAATGCACTTCAAGGACTGGCCCGGAAGCAATGAAAAATGTTTTTGGGTGGTCGATAGAACCATAAATAAGATATTTTGAGATGATAGTACAGTCGCTGTCAAAGGAGACATCATGAATGCCCAGACATTGCATTGTACTGTAATTAAACAGTTGACCACACTGTAGTATAAATAGCTGGGGACTGTGTCCAAGATTCCCGACCGTCAACATCATTTACTAACGCTCACATACACCGATTCATGGACCGTCTATATCTGGGTTGCATCCGGTTTACACGGCCCAAATTCACATTTGCACTAGCATTCAGTGCGCACACGCAGCAGGGCAAGCAGCGACGACGTCATCAAGTCATCCAAAAACATGGCAGACATTAGATTCATATAAAATTGAAATATCTTTGGCCTCAGCAACAATTCTTTCAATGGTTCAATGGATGTTTTATGTACAAAGGTGATGAATACAGTTTCTTATTAAGAGTTTTCAAATATGATTTCTCTATGTGGCCATCTATGGAAATTGTCTTTCTGGGACGGGCGTCAGTTAAACTCCAGTACCGAAGCAAGGCTATAGGAGCAGTTGAAACCGTGGTAATAGATTGGATTTTTCTTTTTATGCATGTCTCACCAATGCGTTTTGAGGGTTTATGAATTATTGATAGCTTCCTTGTGAATTCAATGCTTTATAGTGCAAATTATAGTGTATTTTTAACATGACACCACATTCTTATGATCTCATAGTCATAGGCTATAGTCGAAGTGTTGTCTTACAAAAATGTACATAGAAGTACAAATACATATGACTTGACAATAATAAATACATTTAATTGTTAATGCTTAAACTTTTACTGTGTTCTCCCTCATAAGGTAGTATTTTCCCCCTGAACACTCAATCCAAAATGGCCGCCAATGCTGTCACCAAGATCCGGAGCATTATCCGGCACCTTCCCGTCACCCCTGCCTCCCTCCCAGACTATCTCCTAATCCACTAAATTCTTTCACTAAATTCTTTCCTCAGCTCACCTCTCCTAACCCACCACATAATAATTACTCATTTCTACCCACCCCTCTTATGCAATGTATATTGAATTAAAGCCCATCTTCAAGCTTTCCTCCCACTCCCTGAACCCTAAAGACCATCATTTAGAAGCCTGCTGAGTCATTGATTGGATTGTGAAGGGGTCTCAGAGCAAATTAGACTATACCAACCCGTTATAAAATGGCCGACCACGTGACAGGACATCCTCTCAGCTAATCTCCATTGGAGCGTAGCTAATGGGATGTGTGCATTGATTTTGCTGTGTCGTGGTCGTTGCCTCAATACTTTACAGTGATGATTGTATCAGCACTGACCGAACATTAATCTAGAATATTTCAGATATTATGGGAATCACCTCCATTTCAGAAGCCAATAGCGCCCATTTGACCAGGATGGATGGATGGATATTTGTTTTAGCCATGCACGGTATTGTCAATAGGGGCAGAGTAATGGAAGGTTTGTCAGATGGATGACATCAATACTAACATAAATACTTTTTAAAGAGATACTTGCTGTCAAGGAATTGAACACACACTATAATACACCATAAAAAGGAATTGAGGGGACCCTCCATTCCAAATCAATAGCATGTTGACCTTGACCAAAAAGGTCAGTAAAAAAGGTCAGTTCATAGTTCATATTTTGCCCATGGTATAAAACTACTATTCCCAGACCAAAAATGATTAACTATGAACTAATCAGGAACTATACATAATCAAAGTACTGTAGGCATAATCTATTCCTATTAATTAATGCTGTAACCATTATGTAAAGACTATCTCAGACTGTTAAGGAAATGTGGAGTACGGTGTCTATATTAGGAGGAATATCAGAGGCAACTCCTGCTGAGAATGAAAGAATTTATGCTGAGACTGAGGCGTTCATAATATGGAGACCCTAGTGGAGGATTCTCACAAATTGTCCTGCTGACAGTCAGCTAGGCCCTACAGGAGGTTAAAGCCCTTTGGGCCAGCTGGCTAACTCACTCAGCTCACCAGCCCTCTAACATTAATGGACCTCCAGGGAACCTCAATGTCAGCCAGAGGTCGCAGGCCACTATCTATCATTGTTCAATACTACTGTATATAAAGTAGTATTTCCTTCCACATTTTGTGCCAAATTTCTGCTGACCATCACTTTCTGGTTCCATCAACCTTTCAATCTCTGAAATGATGCTACAGTATGCAGAGTAGCCCACTGTGTTACTGTAACTACAGATCTTGGAGATTAGATTATCCCACCCCTGATCTAACCTCAACCATTAGAAGATTGAGAAAATATCCTATGTCAGTTGTGTGTGTGGGGGGGGTAACCTCTCGAACTAATCCACACAACTGTTTCCTCGTAAGTGTCAATTCTTGCACAACACTGCCTGACTGACTTGTTGGGAAAAAGATACCTCTGCATGTTTCTCTCCCCTAAGCATGTTACAATTTCTATTCCTTATTCAAACTAAGCAAATGCTTACCATAGAGTTGGTTTTGTAAATTGCAAGGTGGTAGACCGCCCCAAAACACACACACACACACACACACACACACACACACACACACACACACAGTCACACACAGTCACACACTCCAACCAACCAAGCGCTGACTCCCTGGGAGACCCCCTCTGATGTTTTTTAGGAACGTCTCCATCCTCCCAGCATGCAACAGTGCCCGGAGCAAGAGCTTCAAAGGCTCAGCAACGTGTGAAACAATACATCTCATATCTCACGCGTCCTCCTGTGCCATTCTTATCCTGTGTGTGTGTGTGTGCATTCAAAATCCTGTGTCATCGCTTGTAGGATCGCTTGTGTGTTTCGACACAGCGATCTGTCAGTCATTGGCAACTGTACACTGCCTATCGTGGGTGGGAGCAATCATCCTGTTAAAATTCTGTACATGTCTCTCATATTAAGAACCAAAGTGGTTTTGATGGCACCAGTTTTGACAGACATGCTGGGTAAATACAGCTTCAGCTCGGTTATCTCCCAGGAGTACCGATTACAAACTGTAGAGTAGGGCAAGGTTGCATTCCAAATAGGTTTAGGCCCCGTATGGGCCCTGGTCAAAAGTAGTGCACTAAAATGTGAATAGGTGGCATTTGGGACATAACCCAAGGGCTCCACTTTTCATATTGTCTTCATAAAACATTCATAGCACTTCCACATGGAAACCCCTAACGGAGCGTACAACAAAAATGTATAATAAGTTGCAGGTGTGTGAATTAATTACAGTGAGCACACAAGAGTGTTGGACTCTGTGTTGGTGTTAACATTTTGTGCTAATTAGCATCCCTGGTGTATTGGTGCATCTGTCTTGTAGTGTGACAGCAAAGGTGCTTTTTACTGATTTGGGGCACCAGACAGCAGTCAAAGACTGTCCAATACTGTCATCAGATTACAGAGCTAATAGCCATGATATTAAAGTCACAGTCCTTCATTTGTTTTTCAGTCAAATGGCAGGTATGCCATCACTTGTTTTTGTAGAGGCTGGATAAATATAACCACTCTCCAATTCATAGATGGAACTATGGATTCAAGGACTGTTAGTCCATGAGATCAAAATGTTAGTATTAAACATGTTTTTAAGCTTTAGGGGAGAGTGGGGTAAATTGAGCCACTTTTTACATTAAGCATTAATCCTTCAAAGGAAATATTACATTTGTTCTTACAAAGATATCTACATATATTTCAGGATGTTGTGTATCCCTCAATCAATTTTGGAAATATAGCTTGTCCAAAAAAAGTTAGCTTGGCACAACTTACCACTGGTATGGGGTAAGTTGACCCACAGGACAGGGTAAGTTAAGCAGTCAAAAATGTTTGTACTGAAATGAAATATAGCCCACTACTTTTTTTAAACCATGTCAATCTTTATTTCCCAAAGACAATTAAACACAATCACAATTGCTTTTTTTTGTATTTTAATCAATTTAAGCATCTTTTAAAATAGGCTTAACCCCCTTTTTTAAACACTTTTAACATAGGCCAGGCCCTGTTGTTACCTCATATCCCAGCGATAATGCTTTGAATTACGCCTGGGAAGAAAACGCTTCAATTTGCTCAACTTGCCATTGGCTCAACCATTGCCACAAGGATGCACTTTCATGCTAGGTTTAGAACCTCATATTGAAGCTCATAGAGACTCCTGGGCTCCCGAGTGGCACAGCGGTCTAAGGCACTGCATCTCAGCGTTAGAGGCGTCACTACAGACCCTGGTTTGATTCCAGGCTGTATAACAACCGGCCGTGATTGGGAGTCCCATAGGTCGGTGCACAATCGGCCCAGCGTCGTCCAGGTTAGGGTTTGTCTGGGTTAGGCCGTCATTGTAAATAAGAATTTGTTCTTAACTGACTTGCCTAGTTAAATAAAGGTTACATTTTTTTAAAAGAGACCCCAACTGATGTATAGAACAATCAAAAAATTATCCACTTTGATTTTGATTAAAGCATCTTGAAACCTCTTAACACAAATTAATTGGACTTTTTTTTACCTAACTTTCTTACCACTTTTTTCCATGTGGTTTTTTCCTTCAAAGACTCCATGAAATGATGACCTCTTCCGAAATATTTGGTCAAATTATTAATTTAGTGTATGGTTTTCAAGAAACAAGGGTGGCTCAACTTACCCCTTTGGTTCAACTTACCCCACTTACCCCACTCTCGGGATTTATAAGTGATAGTCTTCCAAAATCAATGGATTATATATCCTTATTGAAATACTATTAGAATGAATTAAATACAGCAGGCTGTACATTTAACACATTCCCTCTGGCACTCGAATTGGGCAGCTGTTTTTGTTTATGCACCCATCCAGCATCTTGCAGAAAGCCAAAGGCCTGGGGCCTCATTTCTAACTGTTGCATACAGTAAATGTAACACTAAATCAGAGCTGTCATAAAACAGTGTGCTTGTGAACGAGCATTATATCTCCGCCTGAAAAACACCCATCATACACCTTTTATGGTGACAATAATGCCCTTATTTGCTGTATACTTTGGAAGTAGTGGAATTAGGCCAAGACCGTATCTAAAGGAAATACTCTACATGACCAAATGTATGTGGACACCTGCTCATCGAACATCTCATTCCAAAATCGTGGGCATTAATATGGAGTTGGTCCCCTCTTTTCTGCTATAACAGCCTACACTCTTCTAGGAAGGCATTCCACTAGATGTTGGAACAATGCTGCGGGGACTTGCTTCCATTCAGCCACAAGAGCATTAGTGAAGTCGGGCGATTAGGCCTGGCTCGCAGTCGGCGTTCCAATTCATCCCGAAGGTGTTCGATGTGGTTGTGGTCAGGGCTCTGTCCAGGCCAGTAAAGTTCTTCCACACCGATCTCGACAAACCATTTCTGTACGGACCTCGCTTTGTGCACGGGGGCATTGTCATGCTGAAACAGGAAAGGGCCTTTCCCAAACTGTTGCCACATAGTTGGAAGCACAGTATCATCTAGAATGTCATTGCATGCTGTAGCATTAAGATTTCCATTCACTGGAACTAAAGGGGCCTGAACCATGAAAAACAGCCCCAGACCATTATTCCATTCAGCAATAGGGGAGTGATTGCTTCCTACAAGATACACAAAACGTGTACTTTCGTAGACATCTTTGAAAAGCGAGTCAAATAAAGAGCTTTTTTTGTCTTAAAGGGGCAGTGTTGTATTTTGAAACAGGCTTGAATAAGCTAAGTAGCCAATAGGCAGAGGGTAGCGTAATTTGTCTGATTCTCTCTTATATTGGTACGGGAATAATAATGCTGCACAGAATTTTCACAACATTCAAGTTTGCGCTCAGCAGAACTGAAATTTGCTCAGTGCCAAACACTGTGTATTATGTATTGTATTTATAAATGAAATATTTTGCTACGCAACACATTTCACATTACAGTATTCAGACGTAGCCTACAAACGTCAATGGAAAAGGTGAACTGTCTGTTATACCATTAAATTGTGTTTCGGACCGGATTGCATATAGCAAAATAGGCTGCTTTAAATAGCTTATCTACTGTATTTACTACTTGGAAGTGGGTCCAATTAAATGAGAGATGGGACGAATGATAGCCTATTCTACCTTGTTGTTGTGCCTGCCTATAGGCTATTTTGCGAGTAGCCTATCACAGTCAGAAAAGTTGAGGAATTTATTCTGCAATGATCATGGAAATATATGCCTATTCCTAATTATTTTAGATGATTGCATCTTGTTATTATATTTCACTAGGCTTACCTGTTCTTTTGTTTTGAATAAGTGTCATCATATGTTCCCCATTTGTACAAGGCTAATACTAGGCTACTTTTGCCTTCTTGCAGTGCAAGACTTTGGCTAAAGTTTGCGGGAGGATAAGCTCATTCTCACATCAAGTTCAGTTTTGATAAACTCAACCTTTTGCGTGAAAACTGGTGCACGCATGTTTTGGGGTATATTTTGTGTGTACACAACATTTAGAAATTAGGCCCCTGGTGTGCTAGGGCAGAGTCATTTCCATTGACCTGAGAAAAAGATGAGTCGATGAACTGGGACAGAAATGTGTTTGAGCACAGTGTTACGTAGATGATCTGTCATTCAAAAAGTAGAAGGGGGCTCTCGACTGGTGGTGCTATAGTAAAGCTGTGAGTGTAACTCATAGACTTAGATAGACAGTGCTAGTGCCCCAAAGCCTATTTTAGCATTGGCAGCGCTATTGAGGACTTTAACCATTTTGAAGTATTCAACTGGGTGGGACTGGGTTACGGAAAGGAGGTATCAACAAATAAATGTTACTCCTGAGCAAACATTAAATAACTGCAGGTAGCAGTAAATCACCAACCTTGTCTTTACACCTGTTCAGACAACTCCAGGTGGCAGTATGCATCCTTTCAGTTTCTCCGACTAATAGGAGTTGGAGTAAAAGAAATGGATTACTTTGAAATGAAGAAAGCCCTCAATGGCACTGCCCATGGGGTCACAGACACCATTATGGCATGTATGCAAAGAAGGCCCCTCTATTGACCTCTATGGTGTAACTTCAATCAGCAAAGCACAACTGCTGGACAATTCTGCCATCTTTTGGTAGACCATGAGAATTCAATTCAATTCAAGCCGTCCTAGTAGTGTTCAGGAACTGTCTTGTTTACAGCTACTGCAGGCATGTAAACATGCACATGCACGCATGCACACACTACCTGTGAAGGGAGTCTGAGGATAAATTTGACCTACAGTACTTTATGAAGAAAGTCCCTATTGATAATACTTCAGCGAGCGAGAGAGAGAGCATACAGCGTGATAAAATAAATAAATAAGCTGAGTGATGGACCTGGAGAAATGTAACCATTCTCAAATTCATAGACAGAGCTATGGATGCAACTAAGGATTCTAGCTTTAACTTCACACAACACAACTTATGGTACCCTGGCTGTGAATTTACTTTATTATATATTAATTAAATGTGCTCTTAATCAAACTAAAACCTTAATCATACATTGAGATAAATATATGAATTACACAACCGTATGAATTACACCCAAACATTGCACACATAATTGCATTCGGAAAGAATTCAGACCCCTTGACCTTTTCCACATTTTGTTACGATACAGCCTTATTCTAAAATGGATTCAATTATTTGTTTCCCTCATCAAACTACACACAATTCAGCATAATAACAAAGCAAAAACCGGTTATTAGAAATTGTTGCAAATTTATTTTAAAAACCAGAAACACATTTACATAAGTATTCAGATCCTTTACTCTGTACTTTGTTGAAGCACCTTTGGCAGCAATTACAGCCTTGAGTCTTCTTGGGTATGACACTACAAGCTTGGCACACCTGTATTTGGGGAGTTTCTCCCATTGTTTTCTGCAGATCCTCTCAAGCTCTGTTAGGTTGGATGGGGAGCGTCGCTTCACAGCTATTTTCAGGTCTCTCCAGAGATGTTATATCGGGTTCAAGTCCGGGCTCAAGGACATTCAGAGACTTGTCCCGAATACACTCCTGCGTTGTCTTGGTTGTGTGATTAGGGTCGTTGTCCTGTTGGAAGATGAACCTTCGTCCCAGTCTGAGGTCCTGAACGCTCTGGAGCAGGTTTTCATCAATGATCTCTCTGTACCTTGCTCTGTTCACCTTTGCCTCGATCCTAACTAGTCTCCCAGTCCCTGCCACTGAAAAACATCCCCACAGTATGATGCTGCCACCACCATGCTTCACCGTAAGGATGTTTTCAGATTTCCTCCAGACGTGACGCATGGCATTCAGGCCAAAGAGTTCAAGCTTGGTTTCATCAGACCAGAGAATCTTGTTTTGCATGGTTTGAGAGTCTTTAGGTGCCTTTTGGCAAACTCCAAGCAGCCTGTCATGTGCCTTTCCCTGAGGAGTGGCCACTCTACCATAAAGGCCTGATTGGTGGAGTGCTGCAGAGATGGTTGTCCTTCTGGAAGGTTCTCCCATCTCCACAGAGGAACTCTGGAGCTCTGTCTGAGTGACCATCTGGTTCTTGATCACCTCCCTGACCAAGGCCCTTCTCCCCCGATTGCTCAGTTTGGCCGGACGGCCAGCTCTAGGAAGAGTCTTCGTGGTTTCAAACTTCTTCCGTTTAAGAATTATGGAGGCCTCTGTGTTCTTTGGGACCTTTAATGCTGCAGACATTTTTTTGGTACCCTTCCCCACGTCTGTGCCTCGACACAATCCTGTCTCTGAGCACAATCCTGTCTGAATACTTATGTAAATGCAATATTTCAGTTTTTTCTTTTTTATAAATTAGCCAACATTTCTAAAAACTATGTAATATTGGGGTATTGTGGGTAGATTGACGAGGGGAAAAAACAATGTAATCAGTTTTAGAATAAGGCTGTAACGTAACAAAATGTGGAAAAAGGGTCTGAATAATGTTTTGCATGTTATTTTGGCATTAATACATGTTACATATCAGTTTGAAAACAATGTAAAAAAATATTATATTGAATTAATAAAGCCGCATAGAAAAGATGGTCTCGTTTTTGCTTTCTTGAGTTAGGCAGCTCCAAAATGCAGGTGTTTCAGCCTAGCTCTGGGCTTTCTGTGGTGGTGGGGCAGCCAGCGAAAATTACGGAGCATAGGGATTGGTAATGTTCTCTAGTTGCGCCGTGATTGGCTCAGTGTTCTGTCACAAGCCCCTTAGGTGCTGCCATAGAGTTACATTAGAAGTGCCCATCCAAGAAGGCTCAAGGTTATTGGCCAGAGATAAAATTACGTCAAACCACATTTTATCTTTAGCAGCTTTGATTGGACTGATTATTTCAACGTCATACTTTCAAAATTTTAGCTAGCAAGCTAGCAGTCATCATTATGAATCAAGTCGACAATCGACTTGCAAATCCTTTTCAATCCTTGTCATATGAAGAGAAATTATTGATAAAACCTATCGGTACTCATCGGCCATTGGACATAAACATTACACAGCAAGTTAGAAATAGCAAATTCAACAATGAGTGGTTTGGAAGAAATCAGTGGCTAACTGTAAGCCTGCTATTCAGTGGAGTGGATGTGTCCAAGTCTGGGTTTAATGGTCTCTTTTCCAAGTTTAAAAGGATAAACATTCAACAATGGCCATGCGGCCAATCCAGCATGACTTCTGCCGCTTTCAAAACAACTGGAAACTCGCAACTGGGAAATTTCAGACTTCAGTGAGTTCAAGACAACTGGGAACTCTGAAAAAAAACGAGCTCCGACTGGGAAAATACGTTTTGAACGGTCATCCAACTCGGTATTCCATGTTGGGAACTCAGGCCTCTTTCTAGAGCTCCGACCTGAAGATCACTAACGTCATGATTCGAACTTGTTTTTTTCTGAGTTCCCAGTTGTCTTGAAAGCACCATAAATCCAGAGAATGACAGACTTTGATAACAAAGTTTGATGACAAAACTTGCACCACCAAGATTGCCATGCTAAAATCTCCACTGTCTACAATACAGCATACAGCATCCCACAATATTTCCTAGCCATATATGTTGTGTCTCTTGCTGGAGCGAACTGACATCTAATGTCTTCAATGGGAGAAACAGGTAGGCCTACTATTTACCTCTTAAGTGATAACATTTCAAGTTACAGTAAATCTCACAAAACTCCGTTTTGGAAAATACCCACTTTATGACAAAGTTATCCTACTTACACATTTTAATCAGTTTTGTCACTAGAATGTATGTTTATTACTACTATTGATGGCCATTTTCAAATATATAAATAGTTTTTGGGGTTCAGTTTCTCTTTAATATTAAGTTGTAAAATACTGAACTGGGACTTAGTAAAACAATCTGTAAAAGCTGCTCTCTTTCCTATTTATATTTCATATATTTCTTAAATTCATGTTTCATGCTCATCCAATTGCTAATCCAATTACAATTGTCGGTTGTCTTACCATGTCTCCAAACTGGTTCATTCCCAGGGTGAAGGTGTGCTTTCCAATTTTTGCCTCCAGGTTGTGTTGATGGATGAGGCCTTGGTTTGTCTCCCAGATCATGCTTCTGAAGCCCTCATCCACCTGAGAAAGACAAGCCAAAAGCCCCACAAGTTATTGGCATCATGATTCATCTCTATGGGGCAAATCGTAACACAAGGGTGATATGCGCATCCTAAACTTCTACTTAAGTCACATTTTCACCCAGCTAGCACACTTGGTTCCTTGGAAGCTGTGGGAACGTACATTTTTGGTTTCCTATTGGTTCTGGGAATGTTTTTTTAAGATTCTGAGAACAGAAGTGAACATGTTCTGGGAATGTACATTTTTGGGATGCAGAGAGGTTCTGAGAATGTTTTACTATGATTCCCTGAAAGTTTTCCTGGGTGGTTTTATTAGCGTTATGAGAACGCTAGGTTATTTGAAGGTAATTAAATAACGCTCTGAGAACATTCTCTAAATGTTGTGAATGTTTTGAAAGAAATGTAAAAGTTTTTTGGAGGTTTTTGAATAATTTCCTTTAAACTTTCACTGAATGTTTCAATAAGACATTTAATAACACTGCTAGATTAGTTTGGGCTAACTGTTTTGAATTCCAAGTACAGAGATGACACGTGGACATTTATTTGCTTAGGCATTAAAATTAGTCCAATGCGTCACCAGGATGGAGGAAGCATGCCATGTTTTTTTTAACTCAAAGAAAGCTGTTCAAACAGACCCTATTTCAAAAGAACCAAGCACTCGTTAAGTTCAGGTGTGGGCAATTAGTGGGCTCGGCTAACATACCTGAACACACTAAACAAGATAGCGTTTTGTTGACACTGAAAACAGAATGTATATGTTTTTAAATAAGATTCTTAGAACATTCTTTGAACATTACTACAGTTTTCTTGTTGTTATGGATAGTTTTCTTAATGTTCTGAGAATGTGAATGTTCTGAGAACACTTTAAACAGAACCATAAGGAAACCTGTAGGAAACGTTATGCTGAAGTACGGAAATTCCACAGAAGAACGTTGTTTCTTAACATTCTCGGAACAATTTGAGAATATTACTTTAAATAGAACCCTGAGAAAACATGTAGGTAGCATCAAGCTGAAGCACAGAAATTCCCACAGAAGAACGTTGTTTCTTAACCTCTATGGGATCTGTGTCCCTAAACCAGGATGGTTGTTGCTAATGTGCACTAACGTGACTAGAATGACGTTAGTGCATGAATTTCCAGGACATAGACAAGTCTTATATGGGCAGAAAGCTTAAATTTTTCTTAATCTAACTGCACTGTGTCGTAGGGTGTAGACCAAAATGCAGCGGGAAAATGTATACTCATCTTTTTATTAGTGAAGAAGGAAAACACAAACAACGTATACAAAAACAAACGAACTAGACAGTCTCGTCAGGCACACAGCAAAACAAGAAACAATCTCCCACAAAATCCCATGACAAACACACTCCTAAATATAGGACCTTCAATCAGAGGCAACGATAGACAGCTGCCTCCAATTGAAGGCCCCATTCCCCATGACCAAAACATAGAAATACAAACACCTAGACAGAACATAGAAATAAACTAACATAGAACGATAACCCAAAAACCCCGGAATACATAAATCAAATACCCGTCTACATGAACACATACACAAACACACCCTAAACCACATAAAACAAATACCCCCTGCCACGTCCTGACCAAACTACAAGAACAAATAACCCCTTTACTGGTCAGGACGTGACACACTGTCCAATTTAGAGTAACTATTACAGTGAAAAAATACCATGCTATATTTAAAGAGAGTGCACAACAACAAAACGCTTTTATCACGGCAACTGGTTTGATACAGTCACCTTTAAAGGTAAATAATGTAGTTTCATTCAGTAATCTTGCTCTGATTTGTCATCCTGAGGGTTCCAGAGATAAAAGGTAGCATAGTTGTGTTTGATAAATACATTTTTATATTCAAATGTAGGAACTGGGTTCTACAGTTTGAACCCTTGCTGTTTCACATTTCCACAAACTTCAAAGTGTTTCCTTTCAAATGGTATCAAGAATATGCATATCCTTGCTTCAGGTCATGAATGACAGGCAGTTAGATTTGGGTGTCATTTTAGTCGAAAATTGAAAAAATGGGTACGATTCTTAATTGTTTTTAGGAAATGTTTTGTTAAAGTAATGAAATATCAAGAAAATGATTTTGTCAAATTCCTTAAATGTGCTGAGAATGTTTCAAAGCCAAGTAACTACCTTGCACCATGCCCAGAACTTTGGGGGAAGGTTTTATGCAAAATAAACATAGGACAACCATGCTCTCACCAAGCTCTAAGAAACATATGGTTCTCAGAACATTATGTGCTAGCTGGGCACAAAATTTGACTTAAAGCTGCAATATGTAACTTTTTGGGTGACCTGACCAAATTCACATTGAGTTATAGATCTGTCATTCTCATTGAAAGCAAGTCTAAGAAGCTGTAGATCTGTTCCATGTGTGCTATTTCTATGCTTCCCTTTCTTAAGTTTCGTTTTTGCATCTTTTCCTTTTGGTTTTGTACACCAGCTTCACACAGCTGAAAATACAATAGGGATCTTAGACCATTCCTCCATACAGAATCCTTACAGACCCTTGATATCCTTCATCTGTGCTTGTGGACTGCCCTCTTCAATTCAAACCACAGGTTTTCAAGTCCGTAGACTGAGATGGCCATTGTAAAATGTTGATTTTGTGGCCAATTAACCATTTCTTTGTGAATTTAGATGTGTGCTTGGGGTTATTGTCTTGCTGGAAGATCCTCTTGTGGCCAAGTTTCATCCCCCTGGCAGAGGCAACCAGGTTTTTGATTAAAATGTCCTGATACTGGGTAAAGTTCATGATGACCTTAACAATGGCCCACAGAACCAGTGGAAGCAAAATATCCCAATAACATCAAAGATCCACCAGTATATTTTACAGTAGGTATGGGGTTCTTTTCTGCTTATGCATGTCTGGAACTCACTTTTCTGGTAAAAAAAAAATAGATACATTGCTGAGGTGTACTCACTTTTGAGGACTCAAGTACATAGTACAAATATTATGAAAATGTTAAAAATCCTATATGATTTATTTCCATGTCTAAAAGAAGTGGTTCAATAGGGCTTGAAATGACTGAAATGCTTTCTAAATATAGTTACAATGAAATTATAAATGACTTACTATCAGTGGCTATTTTAGCATGTAAATCCTGGTGAGGCAATTGCCAGCAAAGCCACTACACAACACAACACAAAAAAATAAATGGATTGCACTATAATGGTAACAAACAGTGCCCACAAACTCTGAGGGCCTACATAAAGCTATCCCAACAGCAGAGCTTTCTTTTCAGCACCATGGAGTGAATCCTTACCATTGCTATACCTGGCTATCAGCGGAGCCTTGTTTGGCAGCAAAACAGTTCATTCATCCTCATTTACTGCCTTTTTAAAAAACATAGCTGGTATGGCTGACTTGTTAAACAAATGTGGTTTCTACTGACAATTGAGATGTACAAACTATTGCATAAGCGAATGATGAGCGCATAAGAGGTAATCTGTAATTTTGATTAAGACATTAATGAGCGAGCTAAAACAGACATAGTCAATATAACTATTTGTTAAGCACTTTTGAAATGTACAGCGTCAGAATTCAGAACATGGGCCATTCTTACAGTATTCTCCCTATACACCAAGTCAGAACCGTCGGATAAATAGGGGGCATATAAGCAGACAATGGAAGCTCTTACAATATTTGATGATGATAGGCTCTAAAACAGGCTATAGGCTACATGTGCACCACCAAGTATGAACAGTAGGCGAAATTAAGAGGTGAAAATAGACAAAATTATTAGGTTGAGGCACATGGGCTACTAACAGCTTATTACACAACATACACTTAGTATTACTTTCTTAGCTACAGTATACATATCTCCCTGGCATATTACATTATATATGCAGCAGCATACAATACATTTTTGGACTCACCTTGTTGTGCTGTAATCACTTGAACAGGAAGGTGGTGCGGTGGTCCTTCTTGTGGGAAAATTTCGTCATCAAAATTTGTCATCAAAGTCTGGCATTCTCTGGATTTATGGTGCTTTCAAGACAACTGGGAACTCGTAAAAAACAAGGTTGAATCATGACGTCAGAGATCTTAGAAATTCCAAGTTGGATGACCGTTCAAAACGTATTATCCCAGTCGGAGCTAGTTTTTTTCAGAGTTCCCAGCTGTCTTGAACTCACTGAAGTCTGAGATTTCCGAGTTTCTAGTTGTTTTGAACGCATCAGAAATCATGCTGGATTGACAGCATGGCCAATGTATTAAACTTTTTTCTGGCCCATGGTGTTGCATGTGAATGTCTATCCTTTTAAGCTTGGAAAAGAGACCCTTAAACCCAGACTAGGACCACACACCTACTCCACTGAATAGCAGGCTTATGATTGCTTTGCAATGCTTGCAGTTAGCCACTGACTCCTTCCAAAACACTCATTGTTGAATTTGCGATTTCCAACTTGTTGTGTAATGTTTATGTCCAATGGCTGATGAGCACCAATACGTTTTATCTATAATTCCTCTTCATATGACAAGGATTGAAAAGGATTTGCCAGTAGATTATCCACTTGATTCTTGATGATGACTGCTTCTCTAGCTTGCTAGCTAAAATGTTTAAGTATGATGTTGACATGATCAGTCCAATCAAAGCTATGGTAGATATAAATGGGTATTTAAGTTCTGGTCAGATAACAAAAAAAGAACATTACTTTTTGGCTATTCAACACCCTAAAATTGCCACTTTTTCTATTTTGCCGAAATTACACAAGAATGTTACAAAACCTCCAGGGCGCCCTACTGTAGCGGGCATTGATGCAGTAACGGCCCCTCTATCAACTTTTGTTTACTTTTTTATTAGACCACTCACAGAACAGCTCCCCTCCTTTGTAA
Organism: Salmo salar; assembly: GCF_965601325.2. Classification (NCBI taxonomy): domain Eukaryota; kingdom Metazoa; phylum Chordata; class Actinopteri; order Salmoniformes; family Salmonidae; genus Salmo; species Salmo salar. Next base: position 51,550,580 of record NC_138292.1, on the reverse strand, counting down.
AGGACACCAGCAGTATGATCTCTATTATTGAATCTCTTGATCCTCTCCCAGAGAATATTTAGTTAGTTAGTTTTGATGTTGAGTCATTATACACAAATATTCCACACGAGGGCGGTAATTGAAGCTATGGAACATTTTCTTCTGCAACGTGACCCTAATGAACTACCTTCCAGTGCATGCATTATAACATTGGCTGAAATAGTACTCACACACAACTATTTCATGTTTCTAAATGATTTCTTCATTCAGACGAAGGGTACTGCTATGGGATCCCCCATGGCTGCTAACTATGCTGATTTGTATGTGGGTTACATGGAGAAACAGTCTATTTCAATCCTCTCAAAAATGTTTTCTTGCATAACATCATTATTTGGAAACAGTATATTGATGATATTTTTGTTCTGTGGAGGGGTGATGCAAAACAGCTCCAGGCGTTCCATGCTTTTCTTAACTCCTGTTCTGAGCATCTGAGATTTAGTATGCAATCTGATACACGTCAAATAAGTTTTCTTGATCTTCTGATCTTGTGTGAAGATAATGTTCTATACACTGATCTTTACAGGAAACCTACTGATCGTAACAGTTTGTTGAGGGCTGATAGTTGTCACCCACTTCCCTTGAAAAACTGTTTTCCCTACAGCCAATTCTGTCGAATCAAAATAATTTGTAAAAACAATCAGATTTCAACAGAAATATGGCTGAGACGCAAAGAAAATTCAAGGAGAGGGGGTACAAAAATGGTCAGATTAATATTGCCATTGAGGAAATAAATAAAAAAACGAAACATGACCTTTTTCAAGGTCAGTCTTGCAAAAATAAGCATTCTTGCGTTCTAACTACCCGCTATTCAAAGTGCTCTGAACAAATTAAGGGAATCGTTCACAGACATTGGCACATTCTAAGATCCCATGATAGTATCGGTAATGTGTTTTCAGACCTTCCCTTGGTCGTATTCTCGCGGGGCAGAAACCTCAGAGATCAACTGGTAAACTTTGATTTACCACCCCAAGATATCCCTGCACAACGTTTATTTGCGCCCCTACTGGATGGAAACTACAAGTGTAATGGCTGTGCTCAATGCAATGGCACTTAAAAATGTAGATCCTTCAAACACCCCCAAACAGGGAAACAGATCCCAATCAAAGGTGTTATCACGTGCTCCACTAAGGCCGTTATTTATTTTATAACTTGTCCTTGTGGTAAAAATTATGTGGGTAAAAAAAGCGCAAATTAAAAGTACGTATCTCGGAGCATCGTAGCACCATTAGATGCAAAACTCGACAGTTGCGGCCCACTTTTTGGAAGAAAACTACTCGATTTCGTCTCTACGTTATATTGACATCGAACGTGTCACCCTCCCTAGGAGAGGGGGTGACCTCGACAATTTATTGTTAAAACGAGAGGCTGCTTGGATCTTTAATTTAAAGACCCTTGCTCCCTTTGGTCTCAACGTAGACTATGATCTGAAGCCATTCTTGTGATTATTGTGATTTTGCTATGGTAAATGTTTGTAGGCTTATGTTGCCAAATTGTATCTATGATTGTACCCTATCATTTGTTTTTTGTATGCTATTTTTTTGTATGCTATTTTAATATATGAGAATTAACCAATGATATCAGGCCACACCCGGCCATAATTACAGACACCTGTGTGTCTTTTGACACTATATAAATGAGTTATCCCGCAGTGTTGTTCATTATACCCTGATGAAGCCAGCTTGTCTGTCGAAACGTTGGACATAAAAAATTAAGGAGAGCGCGCACTCTAGGAGCTCAGATGCCAAAATATTTAAGTGTTCCACTCCGCTAGCCAGAACCTCGCCTAAATAGGTGTGCATTTATTTCGCCTCTAGATATGTGATTTGACCACATTTTATCTGTGGCCAATGACCTTGAGGCGCCTTGGATGGGCACTTCAAATGTAAATCACCAAAGGGGATTACATTTTCGAGCTCTCCCCGTAGATTTTGCGGTGAAGTAGTGTCCCCGTGAGTGACAGAATACTGAGCCAATCATGGCGTAACTAGAGAACATTACCAACTCTTACGCTCTGTATTTTCCACTGGCTGCCCCACCACCACAGAAAGCACTGAGCTCGGTTGAAAAACCTGCATTTTGGAGCTGGCTCAAAACAGGTGGATGGATCGCCACTGCTTACTATACTATTTTACATTTCTTAAAACTTTAAAATAATTATGATCATACTTAATGACAGTACAATACTGGCACTATTTCATTTAACTGTCACCAGATAATTTTATCCTAAACATCCACTGAGCAGCGAAGAGACAACATTAAAATGTGTGCAGACTCGTTACAACTTCAGCTTTAGCACGGAGTGATTTCATCCGTCTGTGAGCAAGAGAAAGGGGTCTTCATTCTGATCTATTAAATTATTTAGTTACATTATTTTATCATTTTGAGCGCTCTAAATCTGACTGGGAATATTACAGCGAGATGAAACCACAAGCCTGGACTCGCTAGACAGTCACCGTTAATTTGGCGTCTCGCAAACTGAGGTGGGTTCAGTTCGCTTGAATGTTTGGTACGCGGTGGAACGGTTTGTACTGAACGACTCGTTTCCCCAAAATGCTCTTGTACGTTCTTGAACAGACTTTGAGGTATGCTAGCTCCCGTTTGGTCAGGTGTGGTTTGAAGCCACGAGTTACGTATTTAAAGGTAAGTGGCCTTGCTGACAGCGCTACCCAACCCACAACCTAACTCCTCCCCGTTTTTCAACTGGTCATTCAGTACAGCCAGAGAAGAAGAGGCGAAGCGAGAGGTTTTACTCAAGTTCTGTCAACCAAAAATAAGCCCACGAAGTGAATCATTTTTGTATGGAGGTCAATTAGAGCGTGTCGATTTTGGTCAACAAAAAATGTAATTGCTAAATTACCACATGAGGCTTATTTGATTGAATAGAAGTGTCGCAATGGTTAGGTTGTTACGAATAAACTGATATAAGTGGACGCACGTGGCATTTTCGGAAACTGAAAAAAAATGACTAACTTTGGAGTTGTGCTTGTTGTCATAGAGATAGAGGACTCATCATGGACATAACCCATTTTAACATGGACCTTGCCATTGAGGATTTCAGTAGTAGTCAACTGGATGGGTATTCCTATGAGTTGGGCGCAATCAACGAATGAAGAAGAAAATTGACTACTTTAAAATGGAGATAGCAGCAATGGCGCAGCGCCATTGATGCTGTCACAGACGCTATAATGGCACAGCTACAAAGACGAGTCCACTATCTATCTCTATGGCCTGTTGTTCACACGCGTATCTGCCCTCTCATTGTCTAGAATGGTCCCATCTGATTTCGTCTCCTCCCGCCTGCCTTCCATCTTTGAGGACATACATTTCCATTGTTAGAGTGGTCACTCAACTATCTTCTAAATATAATAGACAATCTTTGGTACAGCACCGTTTCAGTTCAATTGAACGTTCCAGGACGTAAACACGTACTGAAAGCAGCCCTGGAATCGCTCTCTCAGAGAAAGAGAGAATTTATTCTCTGTCTGGATAGGCCAGAAAATGTTATGCCACCTAAAGTATGCGAGGGTAGTTGTTGCCTCTCATTCAATTAGTGATGGTGAACTGTCTGATCTGGTGCACTTGTCTACCCAGTATATTTGGTTTAGAAATATGATTTCCTTTGAGAACTGCAGTAACACTTGACGTAAAGCCATCAGGTCGTATGCTTTATTACTGGACATAACCATGTATGAGCCCTTGTAATTTTTATGTCTTATCATATGGCTTATAATATGGATTTGTGTATCACATGTTCAACTGACTTAAATATTTGTTATTTTAGTCAGGATCATTATAAGAGGATAATAAGACATTCTGAGGGTGTCGTATACATTTTTCAATCTTTATGCCAGTGGCTTTGAGTAAAGCCAGTGTGTTCTATGTATGCAGATGACTCAACACTATACACGTCAGCTACTACAGCGACTGAAATGACTGCAACGCTTAACAAAGAGATGTAGTTAGTTTCAGAATGGGTGGCAAGGAATAAGTTAGTCCTAAATATTTCAAAAACTGCTTGGAGTAACCCTGAATTGTAAACTGTCATGGTCAAAACATATTGATACAACAGTAGCTAAGATGGGGAGAAGTCTGTCCATAATAAAGCGCTGATCTGCCTTCTTAACAACACTATCAACAAGGCAGGTCCTACAGGCCCTAGTTTTGTCACACCTGGACTGCTGTTCAGTAGTGTGGTCAGGAGCCACAAAGAGGGACTTAGGAAAATTACAATTGGCTCAGAACAGGGCAGCACAGCTGGCCCTTAAAAGTACATGGGGAGTTAACATTAATTATATGCATGTCAATCTAATCTGTCATGGCTCAAAGTGGAAGAGAGATTGACTTCTTCACTATTTGTTTTGTAAGAGGTGTTGACAAGCTAAATGTACCGAGCTGTCTGTTTAGACTACTAGCACACAGCTCGGACACCCAAGTGTAACAGTATTGGTTCCGTCCCTCTCCTGCCTGAGCTCGAACCAGGGACCCTCTGCACAGAGCAACAACTGCCTCCCACGAAGCATCGTTACCCATCACTCCACAAAAGCCACGGCCCTTGCAGAGCAAGGGGAACAACTACTTCAAGGTCTCAGCGCGAGTGACGTCACAGATTAAAACGCTATTAGCGTGCACCCCGCAAACTAACTAGCCATTTCACATCGGTTACACATGCATACCCCACAAGACATGCCACCAGAGGTCTCTTCACAATCCCCAAGTCCAGCACAGACTATGGGGTGCGCACAGTACTACATAGAGCCATGACTACATGAAACTCTATTCCACATCGGGTAACTGATGTAAGCAGAAGAATCAGATTTTAAAAAACAGGTAAAAACTGTGAAGAGACAGAAACACGCATACACACAAGCGCTAGCACACGCACATTGTATTATTGTTGTATGGTGGTGTTAAACATTTTGTATTGTAGATATGTAGTGGTGTAATAATGTTATATGATGTACTGTTTTACATTTTGTTGTATATGTAATATAAGTGCCTTAATGTGTTTAGACCCCAGGAAGAGTAGCTTCTGCCTTGGCAGAAGCTAATGGGGTTCTCTAATAAATACAAATACAAATGCTCATTTAATTTTTTAAATTTTATTTCATGACAAGTCTTACAATGCATTATAACTACATTAGAATGCTTTACTCCTGTTAATCTCAGATATGAGCAGAAGAGAAGATATGCATGCAATGTTCCTATACAAGCTAGAATCACATATAAATACAGTAGTAGAAGCAGTAAATGTATTTTTGATTGCCACTGGAAGGCACTACATCACAGTAAACAAGGTGTGGGTGCTCCTTATTGGTTGGGACCAAATCAAGCCCTGTCCTAGTCAGAACTCAGTCTGTTTACTAGTCATTAGCACCAATACTGACAGAAATTACAGTTGGAGATCAAACCTGGATCAAATAGGCCTATATGTGAAGTAATTTAGTTTGCCCAGTACAATGGAATCAATGGAATAGTCCCAAAAGTGCAAATACCAACCTAAATTAAGCACACGCACAAAATAAACTATGTAATAAACACATTACAAGCAGAACATCAAATGAAGTGTTACAGAAACATATTTTCTCCAAATCTTAATGGAATGTGCAAGCGACAAAGTAGATTTTTTTTTTTATATATAAAAATAACATTTTAATATGACTTGCCATTTCTTTCTCAGGAATGGATTGTGGGCTAGTAGAGGAGTAGGATTTTATATTAAGGGATATTTCATTGGTTGTTGCAGCCATTTTTATTATGAATCCTGGTTATGATCCCTCTTATGATCCCTGATATATTGCGTCATTAGTCTATATATAACGTTTCTTACTATGGTCATAAAATGTCCAATAAATAATTATGTATAGACTAATAATTGTCTACTAGCTATAATCACATTGCGGTTAATTACATTTAATAATGTTATTATAATCCAATAATATTCAGCTGATTTTTTTATTCACAATCAACCAATGATCCGCCCCTTTGACAAATCTGATGGTCCTCGGGCGCCCCTCGCGTCCAATAGTAGAACCGTACCTCGTTTATGCGTGTGCGTGCTTAATAACGCCCCGCCCATATTTGTGTTTGAACGCCTCTGTTTCAGCACTATCTCCATATGCTAGCCTTGAGCTAGCTGCCTGCTACATTGAGAAGTTTCTGTGATATAGCCGAGAGTGGCTACGCGAGCGAGCATCACAGCCTGATAGCCTGCTGCTACCCCGGGAGAGGCGATGATGGCGGCGGCCGTAGAGAGAGGAGGAGTGCGGGCCGCTTTCCTGAATCCTGGTAGCGGCGGCGGGATCGGTGGACCACCCCCGGCACCTATGCCCACTGCTCCCGGAGCCGCGGTTGGAGCAGGGGGCATGGGTTCGAATTCGGGTGGGTCGGATGGTCCCATGCCCGTGCCTATGAATCTTTTTGCAACATGGGAAATAGACCGTTCTTCTCCCAGTTGTGTTCCAAGGTAGGCTAAGCTACTTACATTGCCCAGCACGTATGTAATCAGTTTTCTTTCTGAGTGGGCGTCTGTAGTAATGTTTCCAATTCGGAGTGGTTGTTACATGTTGTTACAAGATAACTAGGCTACATTTTGAGAGCTGTTCCATGGTCTGTAGCAGCAACCTCACACATCCATAATGCAATGACATTTGGTTGAGTTTGTTGTAGGTCACTCGGACTAGACAGTCAATTTCTCTGGATTTATAAAATCAAAGTCTGCCCTCGTAGTCTCCTGTTTATTTTAAGAATGCACGACAACAAAGAACAATATGACGATAAAGCTATCTTAATGCCAAAGAAGGTTAGGCTATACGCATACTGAACAACCGTTTTATAGACCAAACAAAATCTACAATTGCATTGGCTAAATTACTAGCTTGTTAATAAGTCTACTTTTATTAATGTTTTGCTCTCCATAGAAAGGGTTTGCCTTGCATAGACCCCTCTTGATTTTCAGAGACACTTTCCCGTTATTTGAAGCAGATAACCGTTATTCTAGGCCACATGGAGCTATTTTCACCGAGTTAAACCGTTTGTTATGAATTCCATCCACCCATAGCCTACGTTCCAGAGCTGCACGGTAAAACAGACTTGATATGTAGCTAGAAAATATGTTTGCCAGTCAATGAAACTGCATAGGTTATCAACAGGGAACTGCCAAAATAAAGGAAACACTTGAGTAAATGATGGATACAAAGTATATTGAAAGCATGTGCTTCTACACAGGTGTGGTCCCTGAGTTAATTAAGCAATTAACATCCCATCATGCTTAGGGTCATGTATAAAAATACCCATTGCCCATTATGTTGGCTACCATGACTAGAAGAAGAGATCTCAGTGACTTTGAAAGAGGTGTCTCAAAGGAGCATAGGCAGTGTGTGTATCTGTCACCGGATCTCAACCCAATGGCGAACGTGCGTAAAGCTGGCATAATTCAGATATGACGTAATTATTTTTGCACTATCCACTGTGTAACAACAGCGGGCGATATGGTTCAATGTGCCAATAAATCAGAACAATCTACTTTTTAGTTTTTTCCCAGTTGCCTGCGTCTTGAAGCTAAAGGTGGATCATGTAGGCTATACTTTGCTAAAAGAGCAATGTACAATACGGCAAATTTAGCAAAAACAAGGAATTTGTGGTAAGTGTATGGGGGCCGCCATCTTTATGCGCCTCCGTTATTGGGAGATTCTGGACTTATGCCTGAGACAGAATTTTCCACCGCCATCAAAAAAACACAAAATTATGGATTTTCACTTGGAAGAATGGTGTCGCATCCCTCCAGTAGAGTTCCAGACACTTGCAGAATATATGCCAAGGCACATTGAACCTGTTCTGGCAGCTGCATGGGGGCCCAATACCATATTAAAGGCCCAGTGCAGTCAAAAACATGATTTGCCTGTGTTTTATATACATTGCTCAGAAAAATAAAGGCAACACTTAAACAACACATTCTAGATCTGAATGAAAGAAATAATCTTATGAAATACTTTTTTCTTTACATAGTTGAATGTGCTGACAACAAAATCACACAAAAATAATCAATGGAAATCCAATTTATCAACCCATGGAGGTCTGGATTTGGAGTCACACTCAAAATTAAAGTGGGAAACCACACTACAGGCTGATCCAACTTTGATGTAATGTCCTTAAAACAAGTCATAATGAGGCTCAGTAGTGTGTGTGGCCTCCACGTGCCTGTATGACCTCCCTACAACGCCTGGGCATGCTCCTGATGAGGTGGCGGATGGTCTCCTGAGGGATCTCCTCCCAGACCTGGACTAAAGCATCCGCCAACTCCTGGACAGTCTGTGGTGCAACGTGGCGTTGGTGGATGGAGCGAGACATGATGTCCCAGATGTGCTCAATTGGATTCAGGTCTGGGGAACGGGCGGGCCAGTCCATAGCATCAATGCCTTCCTCTTGCAGGAACTGCTCACACACTCCAGCCACATGATGTCTAGCATTGTCTTGCATTAGGAGGAACCCAGGGCCAACCGCACCAGCATATGGTCTCACAAGGGGTCAGAGGATCTCATCTCGGTACCTAATGGCAGTCAGGCTACCTCTGGCGAGCACATGGAGGGCTGTGCGGCCCCCCAAAGAAATGCCACTCCACACCATGACTGACCCACCGCCAAACTGGTCATGCTGGAGGATGTTGCAGGCAGCAGAACGTTCTCCACAGCGTCTCCAGACTCTGTCATGTCTGTCACATGTGCTCAGTGTGAACCTGCTTTCATCTGTGAAGAGCACAGGGCGCCAGTGGCGAATTTGCCAATCTTGGTGTTCTCTGGCAAATGCCAAACGTCCTGCACGGTGTTGGGCTGTAAGCACAACCCCCACCTGTGGATGTCGGGCCCTCATACCACCCTCATGGAGTCTGTTTCTGACCGTTTGAGCAGACACATGCACATTTGTGGCCTGCTGGAGGTCATTTTGCAGGGCTCTGGCAGTGCTTCTCCTGCTCCTCCTTGCACAAAGGCGGAGGTAGCGGTCCTGCTGCTAGGGTTGTTGTACCCCTACGGCCTCCTCCACGTCTCCTGATGTTCTGGCCTGTCTCCTGGTAGCGCCTCCATGCTCTGGACACTACGCTGACAGACACAGCAAACCTTCTTGCCACAGCTCGCATTGATGTGCCATCCTGGATGAGCTGCACTACCTGAGCCACTTGTGTGGGTTGTAGACTCCGTCTCATGCTACCACTAGAGTGAAAGCACCGCCAGCATTCAAAAGTGACCAAAACATCAGCCAGGAAGCATAGGAACTGAGAAGTGGTCTGTGGTCTCCACCTGCAGAACCACTCCTTTATTGAGGGTGTCTTGCTTATTGCCTATCATTTCCACCTGTTGTCTATTCCATTTGCACAACAGCATGTGACATTTATTGTCAATCAGTGTTGCTTCCTAAGTGGACAGTTTGATTTCACAGAAGTGTGATTGACTTGGAGTTACATTGTGTTGTTTAAGTGAGCAGTATATATTTCCACCCTTTTAGTGTAAGAGCTGTTCGAAAAGACTACCTGACATTTTAGCCTGTTTTGGTGGGATGGATGGCTTTCCCTATAATCAAATCAAATAAAATGGTATTTGTCACATGCGCCAAATACAACAGGTGTAGACCTTACAGTGAAATGCTTACTTACAAGCCCTTAACCGACAATGCAGTTAAGAAAAATACCTTTAAAAAAAAAAAAGAAAAAAAAAAGTATCAAGTAATTAAAGCGCAGCAGTAAAATAACAATTGCGAGGCTATATATAGGGGGTACCGGTACAGAGTCAATGTGCGGGGACAAGCTAATCCAAGTTTATCATTTTAAAAGGCTAATTGATCATTAGAAAACCCTTTTGCAATTACGTTAGCACATCTGAAAACTGTTGTTCTTATCAAAGAAGCAATAAAACTGGCCTTCTTTAGACTAGTTGAGTATCTGGAGCATCGGCATTTGTGGGTTCGATTACAGGCTCAAAATGGCCAGAAATTAGGAACTTTCTTCTGAAACTCATCAGTCTATTCTTGTTCTGAGAAATCAAGGCTATTCCATTGGAGAAATTGCAAAGAAACTGAAGATCTCTTACAACGCTGTGTACTACTCCCTTCACAGAACAGCGCAAACTGGCTATACCAGAATAGAAAGAGGAGTGGGAGGCCCCGGTGCAGAACTGAGCAAGAGGACAAGTACATTAGAGTGTCTAGTTTGAGAAACGGACGCCTCACAAGTCCTCAACTGGCAGCTTCATTAAATAGTACCCGCAGAACACCAGTCTCAACGCCAACAGCGAGAGGTGACTCCGGGATGCTCCGGGATGCCTGGCAGAGTTCCTCTGTCCAATGTCTGTGTTCTTTTGCCCATCTTAATCTTTTCTTTTTATTGGCCAGTCTGAGATATGGCCTTTTCTTTACAACTCTGCCTATAAGGCCGGTAACCCGGAGTCGCCTCTTCACTGTTGACGTTGAGACTGGTGTTTTGCGGGTACTATTTAATGAAGCTGCCACACTCAGACAGGGAGAGGTTGAAAATGTCAGTGAAGACACTTGCCAGTTGGCCAGCGCATGCTCAGAGTACACGTGCTGGGAATCTGTCTGGCCCTTGTGAATGTTGACCAATTTAAAGGTCTTACTACAGCTACGGAGAGCGTGATCACACAGTCGTCCGGAACAGCTGATGCTCTCATGCATGTTTCAGTGTTACTTGCCTCAGAGAGCATAGAAGTAATTTAGCTCGTCCAGTAGGCTTGTGCTACTGGCCAGCTCTCGGCTCTGCTTCCCTTTGTAGCCTGTAATGGTTTGCAAGCCCTGCCTCATTCGACGAGTGTCGAAGCCGGTGTAGTACGATTCGATCTTAGTCCTGCATTGATGCTTTGCCTTTTTGATGGTTCGTCGGAGGGCATAGCGGGATTTCTTATAAGCTTCCGGTTTAGAGTCCCGCTCCTTGAAAGCGTCAGCTCTACCCTTTAGCTCAGTGTGGATCTTGCCTTTTATCCATGGCTTTTGGTTGAGGTATGTACATTTCAGTCACTGTAGAGATAACGTCATCGATGCACTCATTGATGTTTTCATTATGTCGATTCTGTTGCAAAATGTTTCTTACACTAAAGAAAATGGACTGAAACTGGGAAGGACCTACCTGAATTTGGCCAATGGAAGCTCCAGTTTACTGTTTGGACAAATGATTACACCTGGTGACATCGCCATGCATTAAATTAATTAATAGACCGATAAGACAGAGGCTGCGGTCCAAACACTTAAATTACTTACCCTCACCTTATGCCCTTGGGGGAATCCCCGTCGCCATCTTGGAGGGTAGTCCAAATGATTAGCCAAGCAAGGGAAGCCCCTCAGCCCTCGTTTCTAGTCAGCTTTGTACAATTATGTTCACTCCGGGGCCTGAAACTCCCCATAATTCAATTTGCGACGATTGTACATCCGCTAAGAAAAGTCAGCAAAGCTTAAAAACATAAATGGAGAAGTCAACATACAAGTGTAAGTTTAAAACGAATGCAAGTAAGTTAGAAATTGTAAGTCAGAAGTTCCAGCTAGGCAGGCTAATGTTAGTTAGCTAATTAATTTGCTAGCTATCTTACAGTAGGCGTATATTAATAATTATATATTTAATAGAAGTAGACATGCAATCATAATTGACTGTTGCGCATATAAAGCACCCACAAGCTACCGGTGGTTGAAAACACAATTATCGCGCGATCGACGAGTGACGATTTCCGGCCAAGGGTGGTCCATTTAGAAATCATTCCTTCCTCCCTCGCCCTGCAAGTGTATACTCGTCAGATGTCATGATACGTCATCAGAAGTGTCCACTTAATTTGAGGGCTGAGGGGATAGGGTGTGTCTTTTTAAGTGTTTGGACCAGAGCCAGAGTTCCAAATCTCTCTGCTGTTAACAGCTAATTTTCAGTTTTCCCCTCAGACCGCTCCCAGACAGTCCTAGCATAATTCTTGCTTGAGAAATTGCTCTTTACTAAGTTGCTATTTTTGTTTATTTTTGACCATTTGTAATTGCTAAGTCACATTAAGGTACTTCATTGCTACCCAGAAATGATTTGATATTGAGATAAAAATGGTTCCATTGGACCTTTAATACACTTTATGTTGGTGTTTCCTTTATTTTGGCAGTTACCTGTATACAGTACAGGCCTAATCTAATTGCTCTAATAACCCAGAAATCATGGGTTCAATGATTGCAGTAGAATATGCTAATGATTACCTCCAATGGCTCTCTTCTTGTATTTTTCTTCTTGTAGTTTTTCAGTCTAACCCACTTACAGTAGGCTTAGGCCTATTCACTCAATATTTGACAACACTTTACTTGAACTTTACTTTATCATAAGTGTCACAATGGTGTCATAAACATGTCATAACATTCTTATATCACTGAATGTAAAGTAATATTGTACAGAACACACATATAGTAGGAATAACCACTGTCATAACTCTCTATATGCTTCATTGCCACATTTTGCGATAGAAACTGAAAATGATTCATGCTCTGCAGGCTAAGTGAAGACAATTTCAATATCCCTAACTTTTGAACAAATTGTGCCTGTCTTTGCTCTTAGCTAAATGTATATTGTATGAGGTAACAGGCTTGCCAGGTTTTACCTGTTGATAAATGGCATGCTTTCTGTCATTTTTTTAAAATATTTTTTTTATTTCACCTTTATTTAACCAGGTAGGCAAGTTGAGAACAAGTTCTCATTTACAATTGCGACCTGGCCAAGCAGTGACTGAGTTTAAGAAATACTTCATGCTTCATACATAAATACATTCTCATAGATTTGATGTCCTTTTCCTCAATGTTCTTTATCATCTTTTTCAATCTATCCCCTTTATCTTGAAATGAAAGCCCCATGTAACACACACAAGTTCTTCATGTTTATTTAATAAAAAATAGTTTTTCTTTACTTTGGCAGAGCAGAGTTGAAAGTTATTTAAAAAATGTATATATCATAACCTCGTATCATATTAGCTTTGTCTTGCGGGATCCCTAAGCGGCAGATGTTCTCGTACTCGCCTAACACATGTACACATACATTTTCAGTGGCTAAGCCAGAAAGTTCCCCGCAGACAGTGAAAAGGAAAGGAAGTAGTTGTGTTTATGGAGATGTTTTTTTTGTTGCTCTAGTGTCCTTCAACACACTCCAATATCCACACTGACATTTTCTCATTTTCAAAATTCATTCTATAACCCCTTACAGGCTTGTGGGTACATTTTTCTTACAGTTGCGACTCGCTACCCACTCCACAGTAATACACAGTAGCCTACGCCTAAACCAAGGTGCATGAAATGAAGAACAAATGGGATCTAGCAAAGATATTCAGCTGGAGGGGCAAAATGCGTGGATTTCAAAAAACACCTTTTTATTGATATTCTAATATAGGCTATTGTCTGTTAAGATTGTCTGAGCATTTTTTCTAGATCCAATTTGTTCTTTATTTTATGTTTTTTAGAGATACATTTTTCAAGTTACCTGCATATAAAAAATGGTTAGTGCTTATCTAACTGACAGAATGTACATTAGCATTTTCACATACTTAATTAAAGAGTAGGCCTAAGTAGGGATGTGACAAATTGACATTTTTTGTCATAACGTTTAAACTGTACTTTTTTTGTTGTTGATTCCTGTTAAAGAGAAATTCCACCTAAATTCACAATGCAGCTGCACTGCTGCCAGCAATGGTTTGGATCTCACGGTGTGTCCCTTTTAAGATGGTTAAGCATTGCACCTGATCTACCATTACAGTACCTCAATTCCACTTCGCAAAGTTTGTATTTCCTTCTCATTTAACTTCTCAAAGTATTTCCATACAGGACTTCCCTGCTGTCGCTTGCTTTTCTCTGCCATTTTCCTAAGTTAACGACAATGACGTAGTGGTGGAGAGTAGAGGTCGGCCGATTATGATTTTTCAACGCCGATACCGATTTATTGGAGGGCCAAAAAAGCCGATACCAATTAATCGGCCGACTATTATGATTTTTATATATATATATATATATATATATATATATATATATAACACACACAGCTCTGAAGTGACAACGATACTGAAGAGTCTGCTTAGGAGACATACTCTCAACTGTTTGAATAATAAAAATAAAGTGTAAGTTACCTGTGATGAATGCTGAAAACAAAAACTAATTTCTATATGCAGGAAATCCTATTTTAATAATGGGCATGGTAAGAATTGACTACCAAAGTGCGAGTCACAATTCCCATGACACCTTCTAGCAAAATCTGAAAAGCGGTTCCTTCATTTATTTCATAGGATATTTTTAGATTAACTTAAAATAAGGTCTGTGTTTGGTTTAGGCTTACACCACCTTGCCAATTTTATAACTGTGTAGATATCCATAGGATATAACTCTGATCAATATAAGCGAAGATACATTTTTTTGTAGAGTGGATTTATGAAAATATGTTGACAAACGTTACCTAGTGAGATTTACACGGGTATCAAAACGCCGAGGCGGTTTAAGCACAAAACACAGACCTTATTTGAAGTAGATCAAGACATTCTCTATGGAAGACATGAACAGTAAAACAACGAAGGAACGCCTTTCAAGTTCAGCCGCAAGTTATTACAGGAATTATGACGCGTCGACTATTTCTCTCTAAACCATATATCTTTGACTATTACGAGCCTGCTGCTGCCTACCACCGCTCAGTCAGACTGCTCTATCAAATATCAAATCATAGACTTAACTATAATATAATAAACCTTAGTTTCCATATTTGACCATATTAACCTCTATGGGCTAGGTGGGACGCTTGCTTCCCACCTACTCAACAGCCAGTTGAATCCTGTGGCGCGTTATTCAAATCCTTAGATATGCTATTACTTCAATTTTTCAAAAATATGACTATTTTACACCATTTTAAAGATAAGACTCTCGTTAATCTAAGCACACTGTCCGATTTCAAAAAGGCTTTACAACGAAAGCAAAACATTAGATTATGTCAGCAGAGTACCGAGCCAGAAATAATCAGACACCCATTTTTCAAGCTAGCATATAATGTCACATAAACCCAAACCACAGCTAAATGTAGCACTAACCTTTGATGATCTTCATCAGATGACACACCCTAGGACATTATGTTATACAATACATGCATGTTTTGTTCAATCAAGTTCATATTTGTATAAAAAAACAGCTTTTTACATTAGCATGTGACTAGCATTCCCACCGAACACTGCCGGTGAATTTACTAAATTACTCACGATAAACGTTCACAAAAAGCATAACAAATATTTTAAGAATTATAGATACAGAACTCCTCTATGCACTCGATATGTCCGATTTTAAAATAGCTTTTCGGTGAAAGCACATTTTGCAATATTCTCAGTAGATAGCCCGGCATCACAGGGCTAGCTATTTAGACACCCAGCAGGTTTAGCACTCATCAAAGTCAGATTTACTATAAGAAAAATGTTCTTACCTTTGTTGTCTTCGTCAGAATGCACTCCCAGGACTTCTACTTCAATAACAAATGTTGGTTTGGTCCAAAATAATCCATCGTTATATCCAAACAGCGGCGTTTTGTTCGTGCGTTCTAGACACTATCCTAAAGGCTAAATAAGGGTGACGAGCATGGCGCAATTCGTGACAAAAGAATTCTAAATATTCCATTACCGTACTTCGAAGCATGTCAACCGCTGTTTAAAATCAATTTTTATGCAATTTTTCTCATAAAAAAGCGATAATATTCCGACCGGGAATCTGCGTTTAGATAAACAGACAAAGGAAAAGAAACCATTCGGTCGAAGCGGGCACGCGCCTAAGCCCATAGTACTCTGAGTGGCCACTTGCCAAAAGCGATAAAGTGTTTCAGCCAGAGCCTGCCTCGATATCGTTCAACGTTTTCCCGGGCTCTGAGACCCTATGGAAGACGTAGGAAGTGTCACGTTATTACACAGATCCTGAGTCTTCAATAAAAAGAGCCAAGATGAAACACTACTTCTCATAGAGGCCACTTCCTGCTTTAAATCTTCTCAGGTTTTGGCCTGCCATAGGAGTTCTGTTATACTCACAGACACCATTCAAACAGTTTTAGAAACTTTAGGGTGTTTTCTATCCAAAGCCAATAATTATATGCATATTCTAGTTACTGGGCAGGAGTAGTAACCAGATTAAATCGGGTACGTTTTTTATCCAGCCGTGCAAATACTGCCCCCTATCCCCAACAGGTTAATGACCTATCATCTCAAAAACATTATTCTTTCAGTGACATACGGAACCGTTCCGTATTTTATCTAACGGGTGGCATCAATAAGTCTAAATATTCCTGTTACATCACACAACCTACAATGTTATTTCATAGTTCCGTAAAATTCTGGCAAATTAGTTCGCAACGAGACAGATTCTGTATACCCTGATTCTGTGTGCAACGAACGCAAGAGAAGTGACACAATTTCACCTGGTAAATATTGCCTGCTAACCTGGATTTCTGTTAGCTAAATATGCAGGTTTAAAAATATATACTTCTGTGTATGGATTTTAAGGCATTGATGTTTATGGTTAGGTACAGTCGTGCAACGATTGTGCTTTTTTTCGCAAATGCGCTTTTGTTAAATCATCCCCGTCTGACGAAGTCAGCTGTCTTTGTTAGGAAGAAATAGTTTTCATAGTTCGCAACGAGCCAGGCGGCCCAAACTGCTGCATATACCCTGACTCTGTTTGCAAGAGAAGTGACACATTTTCCCTAGTTAAAAGAAATTCATGTTAGCAGGCAATATTAACTAAATATGCAGGTTTAAAAATATATACTTGTGTATTGATTTTAAGAAAGACATTATTTATGGTTAGGTACACGTCGGAGCAAAGACAGTCCTTTTTCGCGAATGCGCACCACATCGATTATATGCAAAGCAGGACAGGCTAGATAAACTAGTAATATCATCAACCATGTGTAGTTAACTACTGTTTATGATTGATTGTTTTTTTTTTATAAGATAAGCTTAATGCTAGCTAGCCATTTACCTTGGCAACATAAAGCAGGTGGTTAGAGCGTTGGGCTAGTTAACGTAAGGTTGCATCCCCAAGCTGACAAGGTAAAAATCTGTCGTTCTGCCCCTGAACAAGGCAGTTAACCCACCGTTCCTAGGCCGTCATTGAAAATAAGAATGTGTTCTTAACTGACTTGCCTAGTTAAATAAAGGTTTAAAAAAAGAATAAAAATTGAAATCGGCAAATCGGTGGCCAAAAATACCGATTTCCGATTACTATGAAAACTTGAAATCGGCCCTAATTAATCGGCCATAACGATTAATCGGTCGCCCTCTAGTGGAGAGTCGACTCCAAAATAATTGATTCCTTGCACATCAGCTTCCTGTGGAAACTGTCATTTATGAGTGTCAAGATGCCTAAGATTCAGTATTTTTAGAACGGATGAGACTGATTTAGTTGTTGTACTTCCGAGAACACAACCACTTGCATTTTTCATACCGAGCTAGCGAGGGACAGAGAGAAAGGGGAGTGGCACAGTATAGGCAGGTCGGCCACCAGTCAGGCCTATTGCATGGTTCTATCTATCAGCAATCAAATGCTGTATCTCGCAATGAAAAGCTGTATCTTGCCATTTCTTGGCTTACAATGTCTAGCAACTTCAGTAAAGCAGGGCCTATTATCAATGAATAGGCTAGGATATTCTACACGCAACAGACCGAAGACTGAACACACACTCGCATCATTAGTGAAGACCGAGAAGAAGAGGCGACGCAAGAGTTCTGTCTCACCAAAATCTGTCTAAAATAAACCCAAAGCATTTCTATGGGCTTATTTTGGAACTAAGCTTGTCACCGGCCTTCCCGCCTTCGGGACACTGACTCCCATTGTTAGGGCGGAGACATGAGCATCTTATTATTAAATACAGATCTCTGGTGAAGAACAAGAGCAGGCAAACCAGCGGGAGAGAGGAGGGGTCAGGCGGAAAGAATGTCTTGGTAATCTACATCTCGCTGTATCTTGTCTTGCAGGCCTAGCAAATTGTTTGCCTTTAGCTTTCTGGTTTTATTTAAATTACCTTACTATCCACAGACCTTTACAGGCTAAAGTCTAGTTAGGCTATAACACGGAAAATAATGTTTTTTGATAACTGTACTGTGATTGTAATTTTGTTAGGAGAAAAAACAAACAAACAAAATAAATTGGGTTATGGATTTTCTTAATGTAAAGGATACCAACTTTGTTTAAACGTTCACACTCCTAGGCCTAAGCACTGTTATTTTCACCGCCATCTTTGTTGTTACTTGTGCTTGCCAAGGTGGGCAGGTCCTTTTGAAGCGTGTCTTATACAGTTGAAGTTGGAAGTTTACATACACCTTAGCCAAATACATTTAAACTCAGTTTTTCACAATCCCAGTAATCCTAGTAAAAATTCCCTGTGTTAGGTCAGTTAGGATCACCACTTTATTTTAAGATTGCGAAATGTCAGAATAATAGTAGAGTGATTTATTTCAGCTTTTTTTTTATTTCATCACATTCCCAGTGGGTCAGAAGTTTACATGCACTCAATTGGTATTTGGTAGCATTGCCTTTACATTTTTTTACTTGGGTCAAACGTTTTGGGTAGCCTTCCACAAGCTTCCCTCAATAAGTTGGGTGAATTTTGTCCCATTCCTCCTGACAGAGCTGGTGTAACTGAGTCAGGTTTGTAGGCCTCGTTGCTCGCACACGCTTTTTCAGTTCTCCCCACAAATTTTCTATAGGATTGAGGTCAGGGTTTTGTGATGGCCAATCCAATACCTCGACTTTGTGGCAAAATGGCTTAAGGACAACAATTTTGGAAGTATACTTGGGGTCATTGTCCATTTGGAAGACCCATTTGCGACCAAGCTTTAACTTCCTGACTGATGTCTTGAGATGATGCTTCAATATCGCCATATAATTTTCCTCATGATGCCATCTATTTTGTGGAGTGCACCAGTCCCTCCTGTAGCAAAGCACCCCCACAACATGATGCTGCCATCCCTGTGCTTCACGGTTGGGATGGTGTTCTTTGGCTTGCAAGCATCCTTTTTCCTCCAAACATAACAATGGTCGTTATGGCCAAACAGTTCTATTTTTGTTTCATCAGACCAGAAGACATTTCTCCAAAAATGACCATCTTTGTCCCCATGTGCAGATGCAAACCGTAGTCAGGCTTTTTTATGGCGGTTTTGGAGCAGTGGCTTCTTCCTTGCTGAGCAGCCTTTCAGGTTATGTCAGTATAGGACTCGTTTTACTGTGGATATAGATACTTTTGTACCTGTTTCCTCCAGCATCTTCACAAGGTCCTTTGCTGCTGTTCTGGGATTGATTTGCACTTTTCGCACCAAAGTACGTTCATCTCTGGAAGACAGAACGCGTGTTGGTGTTTATACTTACGTACTATTGTTTGTATAGATGAACGTGGTACCTTCAGACGTTTGGAAATTGCTCACAAGGATGAACCAGACTTGTAGAGGTCTACCATTTTTTTCTGAGGTCTTGGCTGATTTTCTTTAGATTTTCCCATGATGTCAAGCAAAGAGGCACTGAGTTTGAAGGTAGGCCTTGACATGCATCCACAGGTACACCTCCAATTGACTCAAATGATGTCAATTAGCCTATCAGAAGCTTCTAAAGCCATACCATCATTTTCTGGAATTTTCCAAGCTGTTTAAAGGCACAGTCAACTTAGTGTATGTAAACTTCTGACCCACTGGAATTGTGATACATTGAATTATAAGTGAAATAATCTGTCTGTAAGCAATTGTTGGAAAATGACTTGTGTCATGCACAAAGTAGATGTCCTAACCGACTTGCCAAGACTATAGTTTGTGGAGTGGTTGAAAAATGAGTTTTAATGACTCCAACCTAAGTGTATGTAAACTTCCGACTTCAATTGTATGTCTCGTTCGCATTGTCCTTGAGCAACATGTCGTATTTTATAAACTTCTATGGGCAGTAATTTCGTTATTTGTTCAAAACAATAGTTTTTTTCAACAACGATTTTGCACCCCAACACCTCAGACAACGTGTTAAGACACTTTGGCAATGCCTATTATTACCTCAATGTGTGAATGTAGCGGATAGCTGCGTTAGCATCCCACAAGGACGTCACCGAACCTGAGATCTACATACCTGGTGTGACAAGCTAGCTCCTTGGTTTTTGCTCCAGAAGTTTGCATGCTTTGTTTGAGTCTATTGTGCCGGTTTGTAAGTATCATTATAGTGGCAGACATGGACTCTGTTAGATTCACATAAGTTTCTAACAAACCAGTAGCTGCTTTTGCAACTTCATAATTTCATAATCGTGTATTTCTTTAGTTGGCCCCCATTATAGCTGAGGTAGATGTGTGGTGGATTTCCAGTAGACTTCCAGTCATTGCGCTAACGCTAGTTAGCAATGCCACGCAAAACTACCTTCCTTCAAATTGCACGCAAAGACATAACAATGTTATCCATGAGTTCATCTGACTCTGGGTGTGTATAAAAATTGCTTAATTGCCAAAATAACACAATATTCCTTTAATGAATACGGTACCCAGCACCATTTTGGCACCTGTGTACATTCACAGCGGGAGCCAGCCTGGTTACCCAGGGGAGAGATCCCTCATTGCTGGCCCAGATGTGTCCTCTATATCTGGATAACGAGAGCGGGGAAGTTGGCTTCCTGAGCCAAGGCTATGGAGCTTTCCTTAGGGATTGAATAGTGGCTGAGAATGCAGAGAAGACTTAAATTTGAGAGTGGTTACATTTCTCCAGCTCCATCCCTCAGCTCTTTATCCAAAAAATGGTAGGGGGGGCTACCTGTTGTTGTTTGAATCCCAGATTGCCCTTTTAATTAAAATCAAATGTTATTGGTCCCATACACATGGTTAGCAGATGTTATTGGTCCCATACACATGGTTAGCAGATGTTATTGCGAGTGTAGCGAAATACTTCTAGTTCCGACAGTGCCGCAGTATCTAACAAGTAATCTAACAATTCCACAACTACCTAATGCACACAAATCTAAGTAAAGGAATGGAATAAGAATATATATATGGATGACCAATGACAGAGCGGCATAGGCAAGATGCAACAGATGGTATAAAATACAGTATATACATATGCGATGAGTAATACAAGATATGTAAACATTATTAAAGTGACTAGTGATCCATTTATTAAAGTAGCCAGTGATTTCAAGTCTGTATGTAGGCAGCAGCCTCCCTGTGTTAGTGGTAGCTGTTTAACAGTCTGATGGTCTTGAGATAGAAGCTATTTTTCAGTTTCTCGGTCCCAGCTTTGATGCACCTGTACTGACCTCGCCTTCTGGATGGTAGCAGGGTGAACAGGCCATGGCTTGGGTGGTTGTTGTCCTTGATCTTTTTGGCCTTCCTGTGACATCGGGTGCTGTAGGTGTCCTGGAGGGCAGGTAGTTTGCACCCGGCAATGAGTTTTTAAAGGAATAGCTCTGTTTACTCAAATTACATTTGGGTGGGCTTTGACAACTTCTTCACACGTTAAGATACCTGCAAAAACCGTATATGTAGTATACGTATATCAAATCATTTTATTTGTCACATGCGCCAAATACAACAGGTGTAGACCTTACAGTGAAATGCTTACTTACAAGCCCTTAACCAACAATGCAGTTTTAAGAAAAATGCCACAAAAAAAAGAAATAAAAGTAACAAATAATCAAAGAGCAGCAGTAGAATAACTATAGCGAGGCTATATACAGGGGGTACCGGTACAGCGTAAATGTACGGGGGCACCGGTTAGTCGAGGTAATATGTAGATGTAGGTAGATGTGCAAGCATTGGTGAATGTAGGCATTGTATTAGTACATCGTCATTTTTGTGTCAAGTCAAAAAGCATAATAGTTGTGGTAGTAACTGACACAGATAATAGCATGAGTAGGTATATTATTACTCTTTATATGAAGAAGTGGGCATTTTAGTTTCCCATAGGGACAGATAAGGATCAACTTCCCCAATCCTAACATTAACCATTAGTGGGGAAATGCTAAACTAACCGAAGCTCAGCATCTAGGGGCAACATCACCCAACCCTGATTCCTCCATCTGTGGGTGGACTAGTATCTGTACATCCATAAAAGGGCATTCCAGACATTCGAAACGTCGGTATGTTGAAAAGGAAGAGGTCAGCTTGTCTTCTGTCACATATCTCAGTCTAATCCACCCTTTCATCTCAGGCAAAGGGAACAGAAAGGGTAGCCTATTCTAGATCAGATGGGAGGTCAGGGACCTCCACGTGCACATACGTGCACATACGTGCACATACGTGCACATACGTGCACATACATGTGCATCGCACACTAAGGCTTGGAGATATGGCCTAAAAATCATATCTCATTATCAAAGTTATGGGCGATTCACGAGTCACTGAGCTTTTCAGTAAGGCCATTCTACTGCCAATGTTTGTCTATGGAGATTGCATGGCTGTGTGCTCAATTTTATACACCTGTCAGCAATGGTTGTGGCGGAAATAGTGAACGGGAAGGTGAACACGGCATAGAAGGAGCAAAGGAGACAAGACCAAAAAGACAGATCTTGCGATTCTCGCGATACAGGCATTTGAAGCATTGCGGTAAAACATACATTTCAATGAATCAAATGAATTCAATATATCGCCCAGCCCTAATATATACACACACACATTATATATATTTTTTAAACAATGTCTCTGATATACCACTCACTCACACACACACCCCAACCCCGGTTTCTCCTCAGAAGGGAGAGAGAAATGATGGCGAACCCACCTAGGAATAGATGGACCCACAGTAATTAAACGTGTGCGCTGGAATCAGGTTAGCCAACCAATAGCGCATCTATTATTCATGCTGTTTAATTGGTGCAGGACCCATTATTCCTGATGGAGTGGGCTAGCTGCGTTTAAGAGGGATGGGGTTGACTTGACTGAATGGGCGTGATAGGATAGGGAGTGACCTATTTAATATTGGAAATTACAAATACCATATAGCCTAATGTATAGTACGACAACCAGCGATTCTCAAATGCATCCTATATGGAAATGGAATGGGTTTCTCAACTAATACTCGTAGCTAATACAAAATCCTGGGCCTATATTGTCTAATGTATAGTACGACATCTAGTGATGGAAAATTGAACAAGTTTCACAACTAATGGTGGTAAGGTATTAGCTGAGTTGAATATGGTACATCCTTTGTAAGGTGCTAATCAAAACCAACATCCCCACTGTTGCATACTTGCTTTTTGGTTAAAGTCAAAAGTTATACCCATACATTTACCCTGCAAACAGCAGGGGTATCCCAAATGGCACCCTATACCCAATATAGTGAACTACTTTTGAGCAGGGCCCTACTAGGGAATAGGGTGCCATTTGAGACACCACCCATGAGGTACCCTGCAAGGAGGTCTTTGTAAAGCATTGCCCCAAAAAGTGACTGAACTTTGTAGACAATGCCCTTTAGCTTTAATATTGTTCTCTTAAATTGTAATGCTTAAAACATCAACCTACAGAATCCACTTAGTTCAGTAATGAAGCATGGCACTTTTGTCACCAAAGAAAAACCTCTTCAATACTTGATCTGCCGTTGAGCGCAAATCCTTGATTTAAAGATCCTGATTCCTTATCCCCTGTCAGTGGATTTGATGTCTTCATTCAGATGGTCTCTCTCTATCTCTCTCTCTCAACATTTTTGTCATTTAACAGACGCTCCTATTCAGAGCGACTTAAAGTTAGTACATTCATCTTAAGATAGCTAGGTGGTACAATCCTAGTCATAGTAAGTACATTGCTCATAGCTACCTTACTGTGAAATGAAGTCAGTGCTAGGAGAAAAGAAAAAAGTTGTCTTTCTCTGTCTCGCTCTGACTCCTCTTTAATATTTAAAACTACTATGGTAGGCAGACCTCGTTCGGAATTAATTGCAATTGGAAAGGGACAGCTTACGGACCCCGACTGTGCTCGTTTTTCATACCGTGCTCTCTGAAGGCCTACCACTGGCTTGAAAGCAGATAACCTAACCCCACGGGTTTGACTAAACTGCAAGTTTCTGATGTCATTGCCTCGGGCCCCTTTTAATGTGTGGAATGGATCATGGTCAGAGCATTCGCCCTCCTGTTGCTAACCTAGTTAGCATTCGATACACATACGTTGTTGAATGCCAATGCTTTTTACATTTTGTTGTTATTTGTGGCCTGTTTTTTTTTTTTGTGGTGAATATTTCCGAATCTGTTCCTTGGTCAACAGAAATATCAACATATTATACAGTTGTTGTTATGCTGTTGTAAGTTGTTATGCCGTCTGAGCTATAGTGGACAATCTCTAGTGTATTTTTTTCAAATCTGCTTTTGGGGGCGGGCGCGTGTGTGTCCAAGTCAAAGAGGCCCAGCTTCATATTGTTATTGGAGGAATTACCAAAAAGGCTTCACCCCAAATCAGAAGCACATGCTCTCTTTTCCAAAAACTATGGCAAGCACCTACAGGATCTTTGTTGTGGTTTAGTGTGTGTGTGTGTGTGTGTCAGTGTCAGGAAAATAGTCTGGTCTAGTGTGGATTAGCTGAGGTTTACAACACCTGCTGTAGCATGTGTTTCGACGCCAGAGTGCTAGCCAGCTAAGCTAACATTTGGGTGCAATGTGAAACCCGAGCGTGAGATACCCTCAAAGCCGCTACAGCAGAGCAATACAGCACCAGCCGTTCAACGCTCTAAAGTTGAACTTTCTGTAGTAAAGTTGACTGTTGTACCTCAGTTCACAGATATTTTGTTGTCCTACTACACCAAAAAATATACAGAATTTAAAAATGGCTTACAATGAGTCAACCTGTGAACGGTTATGATTCATTGCAAATTCAATCAACTAGCCACGTTAACACAAGAAAATCATGCATTAAAATGTTTGTTGAACGACGCAAGGAAACTACGTTGACTCAACCCAATTTCTGCCGGGGTTGAGACCGTTTTTGGGTGGAGTTTTCCTTTAATGGCGGAAATCAGCCAAAACTATTAATTACTATTTGTTTCATTAGTCCATTGTTGATATAGTCCCAAAATGTTTTGCATGTCAGCAATCAAGTTTTCAAGATGTATAACTTTTAAAAATGCAGCATCATATGAGGCATTCTGTATCATATGATTCAAAATGTATCATACCGGCTGAATTTCTGTATTTTGAAATATATTACACAGCCAAAAGTATATGGACACCTGTTCATCATGGGCATTAATATGGAGTTGGTCCCTCCTTTGCTGCTATAACAGCATCCACTCTTCTGGGAAGGCTTTCTACTAGATGTTGGAACATTGCTGCGGGGACTTGCTTCCCTTCAGCCACAAGAGCATTAGTGAGGTCGGGCACTGATGTTGAGCGATCAGGCCTGGCTCGCAGTCGGCGTTCCAATTCATCCCAAAGGTGTTTGATGGGGTTGAGGTCAGGGTTCTTGCAGGCTAGTCACGTTCTTCCACATGGATCTCGACAAACCATTTCTGTATAGACCTCGCTTTGTGCACAGGAGCATTGTCATGCTTTAACAGGAAAGGGCGTTCCCCAAACTGTTGCCACGAAGTTGTAATTGTCTAGAAAGTCATTGTATACTGTAGCGTTAAGATTTCCCTTCACAGGAACTAAGGGGCTTAGCCCGAACCATGAAAAACAGCCCCAGACCATTATTCCTCCTCCGCCAAACTTTACAGTTGGCGCTATGCATTGGGGCAGGTAGTGTTCTCTTGGCATCTGCCAAACGCGTTTCCACTGCTCCAGAGTCCAATGGCACCACTCCAGCCGACGCTTGGCATTGCTCATTGTGATCTTAGGCTTTTGTGCGGATGCTCGGCCATTGAAACCCATTTCATGAAGTTCCCGACTAACAGTTCTTGTGCTGACGTTGCTTCTAGAGGCAGTTTGGAACTCGGTAGTGAGTGTTGCAACCGAGGATATACGATTTTTACTCGCTACGCGCTTCAGCACCCGCCTGTCCTGTTCTGTGAGCTTGTGTGGCCTACCACTTCACGGCTGAGCCGTTGTTGCTCTTAGACGTTTCCACTTCACAATGACAGCACTTACAGTTGAGCGGGGCAGCTCTAGCAGGGCAGAAATTTTAAGAACTGACTTGATGGGAAGGTGGTATCCAATGACGGTGCCACGTTGAAAGTCACAGAGCTCTTCAGTACGGGCCATTCTACTGCCAATGTTTGTCTATGGAGATTGCATGGCTGTGTGCTCAATTTTATACACCTGTCAGCAACGGGTGTGACTGAAATAGCCAAATCCACTAATTTGAAGGGGTGTCCACGCTACCGGTCAAAGGTTTTAGAACACCTACTCATTTCAGGGTTTTTCTTTATTTTTACTATTTTCTACATTGTAGAATAATAGTGAAGACATCAACACTATTAAATAACACATGGAATCATGTAGTCACCAAAAAAGTGTTTAACAAATTAAAATATATTTGAGATTCTTACAGTAGGCACCCTTTGCCTTGATGACAGATTTGCACAATCTTGGCATTCTCCCAACCAGCTTCACTTGGAATGCTTTTCCAACAGTCTTGAAGTTCCCACATATGCTGAGCACCTGTTGGCTGCTTTTCCTTCACTCTGCGGTCTGACTCATCCCAAACATCTCTCTCCTTCTTGGTCAAATAGCCCTTACACAGCCTGGAGGTGTGTTGGGTCATTGTCCTGTTGAAAAACAAATGATCCACCGGTCTAATGTACATTGCTTGTCTTTCTTGGCCCATGCAAGTCTCTTCTTCTTATTGGTGTCCTTTAGTAGTGGTTTCTTTGCAGCAATTCAACCATGAAGGCCTGATTCACACAGTCTCCTCTAAACAGTTGACGTTGATGTGTCTGAACTCTGAAGCATTTATTTGGGCTGCAGTTTCTGAGGCAGGTAACTCTAATGAACTTATCCTCTGCAGCAGAGGTAACTCTGGGTCTTCCATTCTTGTGGCGGTCCTCATGAGAGCCAGTTTCATCATAGCGCTTGATGGTTTTTGCAACTGCACTTGAAACTTTCAAAGTTCTTGATGTTGCATATTGACTTCCCTTCATGTCTTAAAGTAATGATGGATTGTCGTTTCTCTTTACTTATTTGAACTGTTCTTGCCATAATATGGACTTGGTCTTTCACCAAATAGGGTTATCTTCTGTATACCCCCCCTACCGTGTCACAACACAACTGATTGGCTCAAATGCATTAAGGAAAGAAATTCCACAAATGAACTTTTAAGAAGGCACACTTCATGAAGCTGGTTGAGAGAATTCCAAGTGTGCAAAGCTGTCATCAAGACAAAGGGTGGCTATTTGAAGAATCTCAAATATAAAATATTTTTATTTGTTGAACACTTTTTTTGGTTACTACATTATTCCATATGTGTTATTTCTTAGTTTTGATGTCTTCACTATTATTCTACATAATAATAGCATAAAGCATTCTGCATAATAATTGCATAAAGCTGGAAAAGGTTACACAAGTATCTTGAAAATCCTTGATGTTCATCAGTCCACTGTAAGAAGAATTGTCTATAAAATGGAGAAAGTTCTACACTGTTGTTACTCTCCCTAGGAGTGGCCGTCCTGCAAAGGTGACTGCAAGAGCACAGTGCAGAATGCTCAATAAGGTTAAGAAGAATTCTGGAGTGTCAGCTGAAGACTTATAGAAATCTCTGCTACCGTCTTTGTTGATGAGTCTACGATATGTAAAACACTAAAATGGCGCCGGAGAAGAAGGCAGACGTTTTATGTGCTCCCAACCGATATTTTTTTTTTTTTTTTGTTTTTTTTTTTGCATTGTTTGTAACTTATTTTGTACATAATGTTGCCACTACCGTCTCTTATGACCGAAAATAACTTCTAGACGTCAGGACTGCGATTAGTCACCATGGACTGACAGAATCCTTTTTTCCCCTTTAATGAGTCTGACGAGCCCGACGCGAACGATATACTGCTTTCATGCGAACAGGCCCAGATCCCCGTGGTTTGCGTGAAGAGGAGGCAGAGAAAAAGGGGCCGGAGGGCGGGCTGCCTCCTGAGAATTCGTAGGCGATCGAATAAACCCCCACTTCCTTCCATTCTGCTAGCAAACGTGCAATCTTTGGACAATAAAATACACTGCTCCAAAAAAATAAAGGGAACACTTAAACAACACAATGTAACTTCAAGTCAATCACACTTCTGTGAAATCAAACTGTCCACTTAGGATCAACACTGATTGACAATACATTTCACATGCTGTTGTGCAAATAGAATAGACAACAGGTGGAAATTATAGGCAATTAGCAAGACACCCCCAATAAAGGAGTGGTTCTGCAGGTGGGGACCACAGACCACTTCTCAGTTCCTATGCTTCCTGGCTGATGTTTTGGTCACTTTTGAATGCTGGCGGTGCTTTCACTCTAGTGGTAGCATGAGACGGCGTCTACAACCCACACAAGTGGCTCAGGTAGTGCAGCTCATCCAGGATGGCACATCAATGCGAGCTGTGGCAAGAAGGTTTGCTGTGTCTGTCAGCGTAGTGTCCAGAGCATGGAGGCGCTACCAGGAGACAGGCCAGTACATCAGGAGACGTGGAGGAGGCCGTAGGAGGGCAACAACCCAGCAGCAGGACCGCTACCTCCGCCTTTGTGCAAGGAGGAGCAGGAGAAGCACTGCCAGAGCCCTGCAAAATGACCTCCAGCAGGCCACAAATGTGCATGTGTCTGCTCAAACGGTCAGAAACAGACTCCATGAGGGTGGTATGAGGGCCCGACGTCCACAGGTGGGGGTTGTGCTTACAGCCCAACACCGTGCAGGACGTTTGGCATTTGCCAGAGAACACCAAGATTGACAAATTCGCCACTGGCGCCCTGTGCTCTTCACAGATGAAAGCAGGTTCACACTGAGCACGTGAGAGACGTGACAGAGTCTGGAGATGCCGTGGAGAACGTTCTGCTGCCTGCAACATCCTCCAGCATGACCGGTTTGGCGGTGGGTCAGTCATGGTGTGGGGTGGCATTTCTTTGGGGGGCCGCACAGCCCTCCATGTGCTCGCCAGAGGTAGCCTGACTGCCATTAGGTACTGAGATGAGATCCTCAGACCCCTTGTGAGACCATATGCTGGTGCGGTTGGCCCTGGGTTCCTCCTAATGCAAGACAATGCTAGACCTCATGTGGCTGGAGTGTGTCAGCAGTTCCTGCAAGAGGAAGGCATTGATGCTATGGACTGGCCCGCCCGTTCCCCAGACCTGAATCCAATTGAGCACTTCTGGGACATCATGTCTCGCTCCATCCACCAACGCCACGTTGCACCACAGACTGTCCAGGAGTTGGCGGATGCTTTAGTCCAGGTCTGGGAGGAGATCCCTCAGGAGACCATCCGCCACCTCATCAGGAGCATGCCCAGGCGTTGTAGGGAGGTCATACAGGCACGTGGAGGCCACACACACTACTGAGCCTCATTTTTGACTTGTTTTAATGACATTACATCAAAGTTGGATCAGCCTGTAGTGTGGTTTTCCACTTTAATTTTGAGTGTGACTCCAAATCCAGACCTCCATGGGTTGATAAATTGGATTTCCATTGATTATTTTTGTGTGATTTTGTTGTCAGCACATTCAACTATGTAAAGAAAAAAGTATTTAATAAGATTATTTATTTCATTCAGATCTAGGATGTGTTGTTTAAGTGTTCCCTTTATTTTTTTGAGCAGTATATATGACCTACCCGGAAGATTAAACTACCAACGGGACATACAAAACTGTAATATCTTATGCTTCACGGAGTCGTGGCTGAACGACAACACTATCAACATACAGCTGGCTGGTTATACGCTGCACCGGCAGGATAGAACAGCGGCGGCTGGTAAGACAATGGGCGGCGGACTATGTATTTTTGTAAATAACAGCTGGTGCACGATATCTAAGGAAGTCTCAAGGTTTTGCTCGCCTGAGGTAGAGTATCTCATGATAAGCTGTTGACCACACTATCTACCCAGAGAGTTTTAATCTGTATTTTTCGTAGCTGTTTAAATACCACCACAGTCAGACGCTGGCACTAAGACAGCACTGAATGAGCTGTATTCCACCATAAGCAAACAAAAAAACGCTCACCCAGAGGCGGCACTCCTAGTAGCCGGGGACTTTAATGCAGGGAAACTTAAATCCGTTTTACCAAATTTCTATCCGCATTTTAAATGTGCAACCAGTGGGGAAAAAACTCTGGACCACCTTTACTCCACACGCAGAGATGCATACAAAGCTCTCCCTCACCCTCCATTTGGCAAATCTGACCATAATTCTATCCTCCTGATTCCTGCTTACAAGCAAAAATTAAAGCAGGAAGCACTAGAGCAATAAAAATGTGGTAAGATGAAGCAGATGCTCAGTTACAGGATTGTTTTGCTAGCACACACTGGAATATGTTCCGGGACAAATCACTTGGAAATCTCGGACCTTTTAGAAAAATTGCTCCGACTTGGAAAAATCTTTTTGAACTGTCATCCAACTCGGGCCTGTTTCTAGAGCTTCTTATTTCCGACCTGAAGATCACTGATGTCGTGATTTGACTTCATATTCTTCAGAGTTCCCAGTTGTCTTTAAAGCACCATCAATCGAGTGAAATATCCCTTCACCTCGTTTTTTATAACATCTTTGGTCTGACAGACTTACGTGACAACCAGAATGCATTGTGTGATGTCAACAAACATGGTGCAACACATAGCTGGCAAATAGCTTAGCATTAGGTCATCATAATGAGTACAACTTTCAAAAAAGTTTGCGGCTCAGTAAATCCTCAAACATAAATTGTCTGCAACATTGAAATAGGCTACTACTTATGTGAATTAATGAGGAGGCGGAACACATTCAAACTGTTAGAAAATAATTAGAAATTGACAAGTTGAGACAGCCTATAGATAATTAGCAGGCAGCGTGCCTTGATTTGAGGGCAGTGTCATGTTGCGTAACAATCACATTTTAGAACAGTGAGTACATTCTGACATCATGCACATAAAAAAACTCACGCTGGGGTGACTGTTCGAGATATTTGGAACTCACGGGTGAAAAGGTTAAATTCAGGCTGTAAGCCAACAAGATGTGGAAAAAGTGAAGTGGTATGAGTACTTTCTGATGGCACTTTTCATCATTGTTCTGACTCCAATATCACAAATGTATTTAAATCTAGCCGAGGCTTGTTGTGGTTTCAGCAGTAGACAAAAACAGTTCCATCAGCCTCCCCATTTGCACTCCCTAATGCAGATCATTTACGCTTTTTATCCATTAGCGTTCATCACCAGCAAATTATTAGCATCCCCCCCATTCATAATGCGATTTTAAAAAAAATCTCATTTAGCAGACAATTTTATCCAAAGTGACTTACAATATTGAGTGCATAAATTTTAGTATATGTGATCCGTGCAGGATTTGAACCCATGGCTGTGGCGTTGCTAACGACATGCTCTTAAGTGAGCCACACAGAACCACATTCTCTTGGCTTGTGTGGCTCATGTGATTTCTGCCTGACCGAGTGACAACCCAAAGGATGCATTTTATCTCTGTCATTGCTAAGCGCTAGTGTTACTGTAATGGAAGGAATTGATTGGTTCTGTTGTTAACGACTGTTGTTCTCATGTGCTAGGCTAGTAGCTTTAGCGGATACCTGTTCTTTATTGCAGTAATGCCTGTGGTTTAGCTGTTAACATTTTTAAGTATAGCTCAAGTATCTCTTGAATAAATACCACATAGAAACTATATTGTCAAGACTTTCTTGTGGCCAGCAGCAAGTATGGGGTGGCAGGTAGCCTAGTGGTTAGAGTGTTGGGCCAGTAACCAAAAGGTTGCTAGATCGAATCCCCGAGCAGACAAGGTAAAAATCTGTCGTTCTGCCACTGTTCCCCAGTAGGCCGTCACTGTAAATAAGAATTTGTTCTTAACTGACTTGCCTAGTTAAATATATATTTTTTTAATAATGTAGTAAAAACAATTGTTGGCTGTAATATCCCTCCCAGCTATTGTTCTGTATGTCTCAATAAGGAAGATAGTGTTCCCACCTTTTCTTGGCACTCGGCACAGGCATTTCCTGTTGATTGCTCCGTTCCAACAGAAATAGGCAGGCTGCTCAGTCCCACAGTGTTAGTCAAAGCAAATAGCCATCCCAGTCACAACAGAACTGGGCTTATATTAAACATTTGGTTAGATTACCCATTCTCAGTATGTTGACTCATTTGTAAGTTACAAGCAATTGCATCATATTACTGCAATAGTAAAGTGCAACCAAACCTGTCATTCAACCGAACCAGAACAATAAAGGTGATGATGCCATCACTGCTTTCAATATGTCAGAGCTAGCATGTTTGGACTTGCTTTGGAAGGATTTGAGTAGTACAGTAGCCTGTAAAGCCTGAAGAGTCATGGCCACCCCCTGTAAATGTCACAAGCTAAGGATTGTTGATATTGTGCCATGCCTGTGTGTCACAACCACGGCATTACGCAACCCCCGAGGCTGTGGGCATAATGTAGGGCACAGCAGAGAGAGAGAGTATACAGGACCAGTCAAAAGTTTGGTCACACCTACTCATTAAAGGGTTTTTCTTTATTTTTACTATTTTCTACATTGTAGAATAATAGTGAAGACATCAAAACTAGGAAAGAACACACATGGAATTATGTAGTAACCAAAAAAGTATTAAATCAAAATATATTTGAGATTCTTCAAAGTAGCCACCCTTTGCCTTGATGACAGCTTTGCACACACTTGGCATTCTCTCAACCAGCTTCATGAGGTTGTCACCTGGAATTCATTTCAATTAACAGGTGTGCCTTGTTAATTTGTGGATTTTTTTTCCCTTCTTAATGCGTTTGAGCCAATCAGTTGTGTTGTGACATGGTAGGGGTGGTATACAGAAGACCAAGTCCATATTATGGCAAGAACAGCTCAAATAAGCAAAGATAAATGACAGTCCATCATTACTTTAAGACATGAAGGTCAGTCAATATGGAACATTTCAAGAACTTTGAAAGTTTCATGTGCAGTTGCAAAAACCATCAAGCAATATGATGAAACTGTCTCTCTTGAGGACCGCCACAGGAAAGGAAGACCTAGAGTTCCCTCTGCTGCAGAGGATAAGTTCATTAGAGTTACCAGCCTCAGAAACTGCAGCCCAAATAAATACTTCACAGAGTTCAAGTAACAGACACATCTCAACATCAACTGTTCAGAAGAGACCTGCGTGAATCAGGCCTTCATGGTCGAATTGCGGCAAAGAAACCACTACTAAAGTACACCAATAAGAAGAAGAGACTTGCTTGGGCCAAGAAACACGAGCAATGGACATTAGACCGGTGGAAATCTGTCCTTTTTGGTCTGATGAGTCCAAATCTTTGATTTTTGGTTCCAACCGCCGTGTCTTTGTGATGCAGTGTACCAAACTTTTGCTGGTACTGTGCATACAAAAGTATTTTGTAATCAAAATGGATATGGTGCAAAATCCTAATTAGTTTTATGCTGCGTCATCGGAGGTAGTCAATCTATTGACATACTATAGCCAATCGTCTTAGACGGCTTCCCACTTTGAAATATTCAAATGTAACCACTTGAAATCACAGCAAGTGGGAGGGGATCAATGGTAAAGGCTTGGGAAACACTGAGGTCATTGTCACTCACAGGGTAGGTTGATTACAGCCACAACATAATATAAAGGCAGAACAATAACACAACCTTAGCCGCAGATTTCACCGACATCCAAAAGTAGAATTCTACCAATTCAACGTCCAATCCTCTTCCTGGCGGGAGGCGGGGAGATTAGGAGCCGTGTGTTTTTGTCTCCCTGTTTTGATGCTGAAATAGGACAAGCTAGACCAATCATAGTTAATCTTC
This sequence comes from Salmo salar, assembly GCF_965601325.2. Taxonomy (NCBI): domain Eukaryota; kingdom Metazoa; phylum Chordata; class Actinopteri; order Salmoniformes; family Salmonidae; genus Salmo; species Salmo salar. Next base: position 51,516,716 of record NC_138292.1, on the reverse strand, counting down.
TTAAAGCCTTGAACAACTTGGTCAGGAGGCAACCTGCTTCTCTCTTTGTGTCAAGGCCCTTACAGAGAGATTAGCATCTTCACAGACAATATATTGGGTCATGATCAAAGGCAGAAAGAAATTATAGAATATTTTGGTAGCTACGATTTCAGGTCAAACCTATGAGAGGATTGCAGAAATGTCCTCTTGACATTTGTCCCCTCTTCTTCAGTACAGGTGTGATGATGATGATGATGATGTGTGGGTGCTTCATTCTGTCACGTCATTGCCTGTACGTGTGTATCTGTGTCTGTGTGTTTTACTCCATATTCTGACCATGCATAGAATATTTTGGGAGCTATGATTTCAGGTCAAACCTACATATGAGCACAGTTGTGTGATGATTTGTGTGCTTCATTCTGTCAAATGATTGCCTATACAAGTATCTTTTTTGTGTGTTTTACTCCATATTCTGACCATGCGTAAGCTTAATACAGTATATTCTAACTCTGTTTTATTTCTCGTTGAGACTCCCTTGGGGTACAAAGAGTCAGCAAACACACTCCGAGCTGCTTTTTCAGCCAATCAAAACCCTCCTCCCACATCCTTGCATTATCATCAGCCAATCGCAAACCTCCTCAGGTCCTTCCATTATTTATAGCACCCCCCTCTACTAATAAGACATATGGGCACAATGTATGAATGGGCCACAAAGAGACTCTGTGTCTGGGTCTGTGTGTGTGTGTATGCGCGTGCATTTGTGTTCTATTTCATAGAGCTAGCATGGATATGTGTACGTGGGTGACAGATCACTTCAACCAGTACCTTGTGATCCGACTGCTCTGAACGCCCTTTCTCTTTTCTATAAATCTGTGGTGCGACTTGGGGGAATACAGTAGTGAGGAGCAATTCTGCCACGGTCCTTCAATGTCACACACGACTCGGGTAATCCAAGAGCATCGCGGTGCTTTCAAGGGTCAGGGGTGTTTTTCATTAGTGTGGTGTGTGGTGTGTGTGTGTGTGTGTGTGTGTGTGTGTGTGGATGGATGCATATGAGTGCGTGTGTGTGTTTGCACAAGGTCAGGGATATCACTCATTCACTGAGCCAAATGCTGGGGGAAATACTACATTGACCAGAGCCACATATAATGCATTGTAAAATTAAATGCTATAGAACTCCATTAATGGCTTCATACAAGTCCATATATTCAGAAACACATAACTTTATCTGTGTGTAATGTGTTTTATGGTAGTGTCACTGTCTCTGTGCAGCCATACTGCACAGACACATAAGGGCTGAATTCAAGCCTGCTGCATTTACATTATCTTTAATTTTAGCTGTAATTCCATTGTTTTCCAAAAAGGAAGCCTAGATAATGTGTTACTGTTAAGATAAGGTGATACAACATAATAGCATAAGAAAGGGTAGATGAGACTACAGTGCAGTATAATGCAGAACTAAGATGGCTCGATACAGAACCTTGCGGTACACTTGAGACGGAAAAGGTTCAATAAAGCAGCGTTTCTCAATCCATTTATTTCTCTCACACACACACACACACACACACACACACACCCGTAATTAAGTACAGCTTTTAGTTTTCCCATTAACCCACAAACTTTTCACCGGGGACAGAGACACTATCAATACACGGGATAAGCCCTAATGTCTGGCCTTCTTTCTGCCCTGATGCCACACCTTATCCTCCGTTAACAACCTTCTACCTTTATTAACTGATGTTAACCATTATTAGTACAAACACCTTATCCCCCGTTAACAACCTTCAACCTTTAATAACTGATGTTAACCATTATTAGTACAAACACCTTATCCCCCGTTAACAACCTTCTACCTTTAATAACTGATGTTAATCATTTTTAGTAGTTGTGCTAATAACTGATGTGGGATCAGCTCTCCCTACCCTAATATTAACCTTTGAGTTGTTCAGTCTTAACCTTTTACTGCAGTGGGCTAAATCAGGGTCACACAGTGTGTTTCTTGGTAGTCTTAAACAGATCTACTTTGAAACAAAAGTATACACCTCACACACATTGTTATGGGCTTAACAAAAAGAAGACACTTGTAACATATAGAGATGAAATGCATACAATTTTGAGTTTGCATCCCGATATTACACTTTAAATACATCACAGAACTGAAATAAAACAGTTTGACACAAACACCAAATTTGTATTGTTTATTAATTTGGAAATAATGAAAAATATTAATAACATTCCACTCATGAGGCCACTAGGTCATTTGACTGCAGGAAAGGGCTACAAACTACTGATGTGGGGTCAGCATTGGCCTCAATCTGTCTTCCAAGTGTTGTGGCCACACAAATAGTCTGGGAAGCCATTTGATGTTCAGGAGTCTTATGGCTTGGGGGTAGAAGCTGTTTAGAATCCTATTGGAACTAGACTCCGGTAGCACTTGCCGTGCGGAGCAGAGAGAGCGGTCTATGACTAGGGTGAATGAAGTCTGAAACATTTTAGGGCCTTCCTCCTTCCTTTTAGGCCTGGTATAGAGGTCCTGAATGGCAGGAAGCTTTGAGTCTCTGAGGACCCATGTCAAATCTTTTCAGTCTGCTGAGGGGGAATAGGCAGTGTCGTGCCCTCTTCACGACTGCCTGGTGTGCTTGGACCATCTTAGTTTGTTGGGGATGTGGACGCCAAGGAACTTGAAGCTCTCAACCTGCTCCACTGCAGCCCCGTCGATGAGAATGGGGACATGCTCGGTCCTCCTTTTCCTGTAGTCCACAATCATCTCCTTTTGTCTTGATCACGTTGAGGGAGAGGTTGTTGTCCTTGGATCAAGAGCCTTGCTGTCTAATGAAACGTTTTGTGTGTTCAGCCATCTGTGAGTAGCATTTTTGAGTTGTGTAACTTTATTAGCTGAGATGTCTGTCCTGAATTTCGCAATGTGCTTGTTAGCATTTAGTTTGAAAATAGCTTCCCTTGTGTTCAGTGCCGGTATTACCAAATGTGGCACACGGTCGGTAGGGTATGACAATCTGGATACCGCCCAAGCCTATTGTAGTGCTCCACCAGCTGCCATGTTGATAGTCCCAAGTGCATGAATCATTCTTTTGACAGATGCAACGTGTTCCCTGTAGCTGATTGCTTAATGGTTACGCATAATCCGTCATTCTACCTCAACGCCTTTCCCCTCGTCTCCAGGGAATTGGGGTTTAGGAGCACATGCTCTTCCTGTCATGCTAATGAAACGCAATTCGTCTGAGGTGCAGTTTACCGTTACACTCCCCCTGTTTATCTTTGGGCAGATGTGCCTAATGGTGTTATGAGAAAATGGGTTTGGCATGAGTAAAACGCTTCTCGATACAGTTCATCATTACTAACACGGGGATGTATTGAAGACTAGTAGCACCTGTCACACAGTTGTGTCCATGTTATAGGCTGCAGATTATTGGCCGCTTGCCCAAAGAAGCAGTTGACATAACGGCATTTGCTATATCCAAATTGGGACACACTTTAAAATAGATAAAGTTGAAGTTGTTACAGTATAGTTACTAACCCGTAAATAATGCAAAAGTGTTGGGATATGTAGGATGTAGCAATGGACTATTCCTAGTCTTGTATGGGCTACTACTGAAGTCAATGTGTTTGGAGAAGAGAAACTATAACAAAATATACTTTATTTTGTATTTATTAAGTATCCTCATCCCCAAGGCAGCAGCTACTCATCTTGGGGTCCAGAAATATTAAGGCAGAGATACAGCTCTGAAAAACATTAAGAGACAACTGCAAAATTATCAGTTTCTCTGGTTTTACTATTTGTAGGTATGTGTTTGGGTAAAATGAACGTTGTCAATAGTTTATAGAATAAAACAACAACATTTCTCCCAAATTTCAAATAATAATTGTCATTTAGAGCATTTATTTGCAGAAAATGACAACTGGTCAAAATAACAAAAAAATATGGTGTTGTCAGACCTCAAATATTGCAAAGAAAATAAGTTCCTATTCATTTTTAAACAACACAATACTAATGTTGTAACTTAGGAATTGTTCAGAAATCAATATTTGGTGGAATAACCCTGATATTCAATCACAGCTTTCATGCGTTTTGGCATGCTCTCCACTGCCCTAACCCATCTGGACAAGAGGAATACCTATGTAAGAATGCTGTTCATCGATTACAGCTCAGCATTTAACACCATAGTACCCTCCAAACTCGTCATTAAGCTTGAGACCCTGGGTCTCGACCCCGCCCTGTGCAACTGGGTGCTGGACTTTCTGACGGGCCGTCCCCAGGTGGTGAGGGTAGGAAACATCTCCCCCCGCTGATCCTCAACACTGGGGCCCCACAAGGGTGCGTGGTCAGCCCCCTCCTGTACTCCCTGTTCACCCATGACTGCGTGGCCATGCACGCCTCCAACTCAATCATCAAGTTTGCAGACGACACTGCAGTGGTAGGCTTGATTACCAACAACGACGAGACGGCCTACAGGGAGGAGGTGAGGGCCCTCGGAGTGTGGTGTCAGGAAAATAACCTCACACTCAACATCAACAAAACAAAGAGAGATGATCGTGGACTTCAGGAAACAGCAGAGGGAGCAGCCCCCTATCCACATCGACGAGACCGTAGCGGAGAAGATGGAAAGTTTTAAGTTCCTCGGCGTACACATCACGGACAAACTGAAATGGTCCACCCACACAGACAGCTGGTGAAGAAGCTGTTACGCCTTTTATCTCAAGGCCATCGGACTGTTCAACAGCCATCACTAACATTGAGTGGCTGCTGCCAACATACTGACTCAAATCTCTAGCCACTTTAATAATTGGATGTAATAAATGTATCACTAGTCACTTTAAACAATACCACTTTTATATAATTATTACATACCCTATGTTACTCATCTCATATGTATATACTGTACTCTATACCATATACTGCATCTTGCCTATGCCGCACGGCCATCGCTCATCCATATATTTAGATGTATATATTCTTATTAATCCCTTTACACTTGTGTGTGTAAGATAGTTGTTGGGAAATTGTTAGATTACTTGTTAGATATTACTGCCTAGTCAGAACTAGAAGCACAAGCATTTCGCTACACTCACATTAACATCTGCTTACCTTGTGTATGTGACCAATAAAATTTGATTTGGTTTGACCAGTCTTTCACATTGATGTTGGGTGACTTTATGCCACTCCTGGCACAAAAATTCAAGCAGCTCGGCTTTGTTTGATGGCTTGTGACCATTCCTCTTCCTCTTGATCACATTCCAGAGGTTTTCAATGGGGTTCAGGTCTGGAGATTGGGCTGGCCATGACAGGGTCTTGATCTGGTGGTCCTTCATCCACACCTTGATTGACCTGGCTGTATGGCATTGAGCATTGTCCTGCTGGAAAAACCAATCCTTAGAGTTGGGGAACATTGTCAGAGCAGAAGGAAGCAAGTTTTTGTACGGGCTTGATTCATGCGTCCTTCACAAAGACAAATCTGCCCGATTCCAGCCTTGCTGAAGCACCCCCAAATCATCACCGATCCTCCACCAAATTTCACAGTGGGTGCGAGACCTGGAGAGGCCTACAAGCCACAGTGTCTCGCACCCACTGTAAAATTTGGTGGAGGAGCTTTCAAGACACATGAAAGCTGTGATTGACAATCAGGGTTATTCCACCAAATATGGATTTCTGAACTCTTCCTAAATTACAACGTTTCGTATTGTGTTGTTTAAAAATGATTATGAACCTATTTTCTTTGCATTATTTGAGGTCTGACAACACTGCATCTTTTTGTTATTTTGACCAGTTGTCATTTTCTGCAAATAAATGCTCTAAATAACAATATTTTTATTTGGAATTTGGGAGAAATGTTCAGTAGTTTACACATACCTATAAATAGTAAAACCAGAGAAACTGATAATTTTGCAGTGGTCTCTTAATTTTTTCCAGAGATTAAAATGCCAAGTAAAATATTACATTACATTTCATAACACTTTTCACAACACATTAAGTGTGTTCCCTGTGTGTGTATTATCCAACAAGAAATATTTTGTTCGCACAATATCCCCAGCAAATATCATGCCGTTTTAGCAGATCAGCTTTGAGGCTTTCAACATAAGCATGGCTCTACTGCACTGTGATATCTTTTTATTTAATGTATTTTTTATTTTTAAGTACTTTGCTTCCTCTTTCAAAATATTCTTTAGTGAATCATCGCAAATTATTTTGGTAGCATTTCTATTTGATGAATTTTTACCTATATTCCAACCAGTTCACTTTATTTTATAATATATTGCACTTGATCGTTCTTGAATATGTTCCTCCATTTCTTTTTGTTTTTCCTCTAACTTATTCTGTGCCTCTGATACTGTGATAGTTTTAGTGCACTGCAGTGAGTGAGCATTTCCTGTAAATATACTGATTCTCTTTCACATGGCCTTTGTGTTGGAATGTCCAATCATTTCAATCTCCCTCTCTTTTCATCTGTCTGCCTCTCTGTCTGTCTGCCTCTCTGTCTGTCTGCCTCTCTGTCTGTCTGCCTCTCTGTCTGTCTGCCTCTCTGTCTGTCTGCCTCTCTGTCTGTCTGCCTCTCTGTCTCTGTCTCTCTGTGTCTCTCTGTCTCCTTCCGATGAATGGCCGGTACAGAATGTGTTCAATCAGGTGGTCTGGCTTTGTGCTGAGTTAGCGCAAAGTTTTTTCCATCACTGCTTCTGAACATTCCAGCCACTTTGTGTCCAAGTGTGTTTGTGTGCATCTCTTTGGGTGCGTTTGTGTATTTGTGTTTGTATGAGCGTGTTGACGTGCGTGCGCTGTCAGTACTGGATGTTGAATTGGCCTGTTTGTGGTTGCCTGTCAACTACACTCCAGACAAGTCAGAATTCTCAAAGACAGACTGTGACCGCAACTTCCCCTCGGTTGTGTGTGTGTGGGGGGGGGGGGGGGGGGGGGGTGTAGCTGTGTGTGGGTCTGAGGATGTTTTTTTTTTGTGTAAGTCTGTTGAAAGTGCTTGCATTTCCATTGTATTGTTTTTGTGCGTGTATATGGGTTGGAGTAAGGGTTGGAGTAAGGGTCTGTCATGGGGAATTGGAAAGTGAATGTTTTTCTACTCTGCTGACCAAGGTTGCCACCCCAACACAGAGAGTGTGAGAGAGAGAGTGAAAAGAGGAGAGAAAACACATTCATTTAACTCCAACTCTACTTTCTCCTCCAAATGCACCAGAATGGAAGAATAGGACCTGTCTCTAGCTTCCTGTATGACTCATACTCTGGCAATGCAGTACTTTGATAAAGGTTACATCCCAAATGGCACCTTATTCTCTATTTAGTGCACTACTTTTGACCAGGACCCATAGTGCACTTTAGAGAATAGGGTGCCATTTGGGGTACAGTTGCAGTCTGAGGGGAAAACTAAGAGCTCAGGGCCACCGTGAGATTTTAATGAAGCTCAGAGCAGCACTCCTATTCAGGTCTGAACTGACAATACAATATCTGTTTTGTTTCCTTACTTGTTTGTCATGTTTTCATGTTCTGCCTACGTTCGTTGGTTTCATGTTCTCCTGATGAAGACCTATTGCATTTTGAAGTGTTGTAATTATTAAAAAGATCTCTCTTCGGAGCATGTGTGCAGATTTGTTATTTTATTTGCTACCTTGTTTTCATACCTTTTGGGGTTCAGTTTTTTTGGGTCGTGTTAATGTTGCTTGACTCGCAAACAATTTTTTATTTCACCTTTATTTAACCAGGTAGGCAAGTTGAGAACAAGTTCTCATTTACAATTGCGACCTGGCCAAGATAAAGCAAAGCAGTTCGACAACATACAACAACACAGAGTTACACATGGAGTAAAACAAACATACAGTCAATAATACAGTAGAAAAATAAGTCTATATACAATGTGAGCAAATGAGGTGAGATAAGGGAGGTAAAGGCAAAAAAGGCCATGGTGGCAAAGTAAATACAATATAGCAAGTAAAACACTGGAATGGTAGATTTGTAGTAGAAGAAAGTAGAAATAAATAATGTGGTGCAAAGGAGCAAAATAAATAAATACAGTAGGGGGAGAGGTAGTTGTTTGGGCTAAATTATAGATGGGCTATGTACAGGTGCAATGATCTGTGAGCTGCTCTGAGAGCTGATGCTTAAAGTAAGTGAGGGAGATACGAGTCTCCAGCTTCAGTCATTTTTGCAATTAGTTCCAGTCATTGGCAGCAGAGAACTGTAAGTTCTATTGCTGTGAAGAGAAGACAATGAAAAGACTCTAATCTGGCGTTTTATAGTTATCAAAATTCTCAACTTAATTGTTTGAACAGTATTGCCCATTTTATTGGCACCAGTGGAGAGCATATTCACTCTTTATCATTGTTGTTCCATTTGGAAGTTTGTTTTTGGACAATAATTTCCTCCTCCAGGTTAAATCGATGTCATATAATAGGCTATTTTTTTCTCCCCTTCTCATAGGGCGACTATATGGATCAGACAACGTCATTTTTATTGATATTTTTGTTAGTGTCAGCAGAGTAGGCTACTCTGTAATATTAAAAAAGATTCTGCTAATGTCTCCAGTCATATAAAGTGTAGTAGAAAGCATAAAATGTTTATAAAAGGCCAAGAAATGTATTTGATATAGCCTACTGTAGGCCAACTTTACGCCACTACGCGCTCAGCCATGCATTGAACAGTACTTTTTGCAAACAGTGATTGAGTTTTATATTATAAGCCTAAATGATGACTATCCAATCTTATCATCACATTCGGAATAGTAGACTATCTTACATGAGTCTGCAAATGCGACGATACATGGAATGCTTTATTATAAAGGTGCATTTTTATGGTGAAAATGTATCTTCCCCAAATTTGAAACTCGCACACCTCCTATGGCTACAGAAACAGTCTGGCTGGTGTGTACGTGATTTAAATGGTAACTACACCAAACACATCAAATTTCTCAGTTTTTTGGGGGGTCCACTGATGTGGTTTAAGCATTGTTGTGGACATAGAACATCCAATGTTGTTTTTTTCTATTAAAAAAGTGGGATTATGAGATTGAAAACCTTTTTTTTTTTTTACTGGGAGAAATCAGTCCTTTTGCGGGTAACTTTTTTTTCAAATGATGTCCTCCAGAGCAGTGGTTTTCAAATCAGTGGTTCTTCAAACATTCAACCTACAGCTGTGTACCCCCTCTAGCACCAGGGTCAGTGCACTCTCAAATGTTGTTTTTTGCCATCATTGTAAGCCTGCCACACACACACTATATGATACATTTATTAAACATGAGTGTGAGTTTGTTACAACCCGGCTCGTGGGAAGTGACAAAGAGCTCTTATAGGACCAGGGCACAAATAATTATAATCAATCATTTTGCTCTTTATTTCACCATTTTGCATATAAAATCTTATTTGTTCATGGAAAATTGTGAATAACTCACCACAGGTTAATGAGAAGGGTGTGCTTGAAAGGATGCACACAACTCTGCAATGTTGGGTTGTATTGGAGAGAGTCTGTCTTGAATCATTTTCCACACAGTCTGTGCCTGTATTTAAGCTAGTGAGGGCCGAGAATCCACTCTCGCATACAGTTGAAGTCGGAAGTTTACATACACCTTAGCCAAATACATTTAAACTCAGTTTTTCACAATCCCTGACATTTAATCCTAGTAAAAATTCCCTGTCTTAGGTCAGATAGGATCACCACTCTATTTTAAGAATGTGAAATGTCAGAATAATAGTAGAGAATTTTATTTCAGCTTTTGTTTCTTTCATCACATTCCCAGTGGGTCAGAAGTTCATACACTCAATTAGTATTTGGTAGCATTGCCTTTAAATTGTTTTACTTTCGGTAGCCTTCCACAAGGTTCCCACAATAAGTTGGGTGAATTTTGGCCCATTCCTCCTGACAGAGCTGGTGTAACTGAGTCAGGTTTGTAGGTCTCCTTGCTCGCACACCCTTTTTCAGTTCTGCCCACAAATTTTCAATGATGGAGTGGTGGCCACTCCAAAACCTTGCCTTTGTTGTCCTTATGCCATTTTGCCACAACTTTGGAAGTATGCTTGGGGTCATTGTCCATTTGGAAGACCCATTTGCGACCAAGATTTAACTTCCTGACTGATGTCTTGATGTTGCTTCAATATATCCACACAATTTTCCTCCCTCATGATGCCATTTATTTTGTGGAGTGCACCAGTCCCTCCTGCAGCAAAGCACCCCCACAACATGATACTGCCACCCCCGTGGTTCACGGTTGGGATGGTGTTCTTCGGCTTGCAAGCCTCCCCCTTTTTCCTCCAAACATAACGATGGTCATTATGGCCAAACTGTTCTATTTTTGTTTCATCAGACCATAGGGCATTTCTCCAAAACGTACGATCTTTGTCCCCATTTGCAGTTGCAAACCGTTTTCTGGCTTTTTTTCTGGCGGTTTTGGAGCAGTGGTTTCTTCCTTGCCTGGTGGCCTTTCAGGTTATGTCGATATAGGACTCGTTTTACTGTGGATATAGATACTGGAGGAAAAGTATCTTCACAAGGTCCTTTGCTGTTGTTCTGAGATTGATTTGCACTTTTTGCACCAAAGTACGTTCATCTCTAGGAGACAGAACGCGTCTCCTTCCTGAGTGGTATGACGGCTGTGTGTACAGATGAACGTGGTACCTTCAGGCGTTTGGAAGTTGCTCCCAAGAATGAACCAGACATTTTGTTTCTGAGGTCTTGGCTGATTTTTCTTTAGATTTTCCCATGATGTCAAGCAAACAGGCACTGAGTTTGAAGGTAGGCCTTGAAATATATCCACAGGTAGACCTCCAATTGCCTCAAATGATGTCAATTAGTCTATCAGAAGCTTCTAAAGCCATGAGATAATTTTCTGACATTTTCTAAGCTGATAAAAGGCACATTCTACTTAGTGTATGTAACCTTCTGACCCACTGGAATTGTGATACAGTGAATTATAAGTGAAATAACCTGTCTGTAAACATGTCCTAACCAACTTGCCAAAACTATAGTTTGTTAACCAGAAATATGTGCAGTGGTTTAAAAAGGATTTTAATGACTCCAACCTAAGTGTATGTAAACTTCTGACTTCAACTGTAGGTACGTGGTTGCAATGGGCATCAGTGTCTTAACAGCGCAATTTGCCAAGGCAGTATACTCTGAGCGCAGCCCAATCCAGAAATCTGACAGTGGCTCCTGATTTTAAATTCATTTTTCACAGAACCGCTTGTTGCAATTTTGATGAGCTTCTCTTGTTCAGATATCGGTAAGTGGACTAGAGGCAGGGCATGAAAGGGATAAGGAATCCAGTTGTTTGTGTCCTCCATTTCGGGAAAGTGCCTGAGTAATTGCGCACCCAACTCACTCAGGTGCTTCGCTATTTGACATTGTCCGTAAGCTTGTTCATTTGCACACAAAAATCAAACAATGATGGAAAGACCTGTGTGTTGTCCTTGTTAATACAGACAGAGAAGAGCTCCAACTTCTTAATCATAGCCACAATTTTGTCCCGCACATTGACTATAAACTCAGCAAAAAAATAAACATCCCTTTTTCAGGACCGTCTTTCAAAGATAGTTCATAAAAATCCAAATAACTTCACAGATCTTCATTGTAAAGGGTTTAAACACTGTTTCCCATGCTTGTTCAATGAACCATAAATAACTAAACATGCACCTGTAGAACGGTCGTTAAGACACTAACAGCTTACTAACGGTAGGCAATTAAGGTCACAGTTATGATTACTTGGGACCTTAAAGAGGCCTTTCTACTGACTCTGAAAAACACCAAAAGAAAGATGCCCAGCTCATCTGCGTGAACGTACCTTAGGCATGCTGCAAGGAGGCATGAGGACTGCAGATGTGGCCAGGGCATTAAATTGCAATGTCCGTACTGTGAGATGCCTAAGACAGCACTACAGGGAGACAGGACGGACAGCTGATTGTCCTCGCAGTGGCACGAGGCAGACCACGTGTAACAACACCTGCACAGGATCGGTACATCTGAACATCACACCTGCGGGACAGGTACAGGATGGCAACAACTGCCCGAGTTACACCAGGAAAGCACAATCCTTCCATCAGTGCTCAGACTGTCCGCAAAAAGCTAAGAGAGGCTGGACTGAGGGCTTGTAGGCCTGTTGTAAGGCAGGTCCTCACCAGACATCACCGGCAACAGCGTCGCCTATGGGCACAAACCCACCATCGCTGGACCAGACAGGACTGGCAAAAAGTGCTTTTCACTGACGAGTCGCAGTTTTGTCTCACCAGGGGTGATGGTTGGATTCACGTTTATCGTCAAAGGAATGAGCATTACACCGAGGCCTGTACTCTGGAGCAGGATCGATGTGGAGGGTCTGTCATGGTCTGGGGCGGTGTGTCACATCATCATCATCGGGTTGAGCTTGTTGTCATTGCAGGCAATCTCAACGCTGTGCGTTACAGGGAAGACATCCTCCTCCCTCATGTGGTACCTTTCCTGCAGGCTCATCCTGACATGACCCTCCAGCATGACAATGCCACCAGCCATACTGCTCGTTCTGTGCGTGATTTCCTGCTAGACAGGAATGTCAGTGTTCTGCCATGGCCAGCGAAGAGCCCGGATCTCAATCCCATTGAGAACGTCTGGGACCCGTTGGATCGGAGGGTGAGGGCTCCACTCCATAGTGGAGTGGTAACGTGTGTGTGTGTGTGTGTGTGTGTGTGTGTGCAAGCAGTTGCTCCCAACGCTACTTGGATCCACTGCAGAATCCACCGAAAGGCTCTTGCTGCCAAGGGAATGCCTGACCGCTTGAAAGACGTTTTGGACAATACAGATAAAATGGTTAACTTTTAAAGCAAGGCCCCTGAACTCTCGTATATATTTTCTGCACTATGGAACGATATGGGCAGCGACCAAGGGGCGAAGTATTGACACGTATTTTTAAATTGAGAGACGAGCTTTAAGTTTTCTTTACTGACCATAATTTTCACTTGTCTGACCGCTTGCATGATGATGAGTTTCTCACATGACTGTCCTACCTGGATGTTGTTTTTTCTCGCCTGAATGATCTGAATCTAGGGTTACAGGGCATCTCCAACTATTCAATGTGCGGGACAAAATTTTAGACAATGATTAAGAAGTTGGAGCTCTTCTCTGTTTGCATTAACAAGGACAACACGCAGGTCTTTCCATCATTGTATGATTTCTTTGTGTGCAAATGAACTCAAGCTGACAACCAATTTAAATTGTGATTTAGCAAAGCACCTGAGGGAGTTAGGTGCACAATTACGCAGGTACTTTCCCGAAACGGATGACACAAACAACTGGATTCCTTATCCCTTTCATGCCCTGCCTCCAGTCCACTTACTGATATCTGAACAAGAGAGCCTCATCAAAATTGCAACATGCGGTTCTGTGAAAATAGAATTTAATCAGAAGCCACTGCCAGATTTCTGGATTGGGCTGCGCTCAGAGTATCCTGCCTTGGCAAATTGCGCTGTTAAGACACTGATGCCCTTTGCAGCCACGTACCTATGTGAAAGTGGATTCTCGGCCCTCACTAGCATGAAAACTAAATACACGCACAGACTGTGTGGAAAATGATTTAAGACTGAGACTCTCCAATACAACCCAACATTGCAGAGTTGTGCACATCCTTTCAAGCACACCCTTCTCATTAACCTGTGGTAAATTATTCACAATTTTTGATGAACAAATAAGGTTTTATATGTAAGATGGCAAAATAAAGAGCAAAATGATTGAGAAATTATTATTTGTGCCCTGGTCCTATAAGAGCTCTTTGTCGCTTCCCATGAGCCAGGTGTGACACAAACTCACACTCATTGTTATGTTTAATAAATGTATCGTATAGTATGTGTGGCAGGCTTACAATGATGGCAAAAAACAACATTTGAGAGTGCGCTGACCCAGGTGCTAGAGGGGGTACGCAGCTGGAGGTTGAATGTTTGAAGGGGTACAGGACTATAACATGTTTGGGAACCACTGATCTAAATGAATGAAACTAAACAAAATCCCTTCCCTGTCTCCCCTGTTGACCACAGATTGTGCAGCCTGACCCTCAAGAAGCTGATTGTCCTCAAAGAACTGGACAGAGAGCTTAACTCGGTGGTGATAGCTGTCAAAATACAGGTGAGTCCAGGTTAAGGAGATTTATGACGATTTAAGTAATGTGCTTCGGATTGTATTAGTATCAAATGGAGTGTCCATAAAAACACAGGAACTTGGATTGCTGTTGACCATTGAAGTCTTGTGTTATGGGCTGGTTTGGTAACAACTGTTTGCATCAATTGACTGATACTATTTTCTGAAATAAGCAACACAAAATCAAAGGACTATATATCAAGGTCAATACTAATAGTCAATTTACTCAAATATGGAAATAACTAACAAAAGCTAATGGCCAACAAAAGCTCACGGTCAACATCAGAAATATTTTTCACTCCTCTGTGGTTCTCCTTACAAGCTATTTCTATAGCCATTGCATATCTTTTGTACATCCTTTATTTCATGCATCTTGGCAGAACTGCGACTTAGCTACATACTTTTCCTTTCACACCTGACAACCTCCCCAGAATCTCTTCTTCCACTTAGCTCAATAGTCTGAGGACTACCCAAGCGGTTACCAAGGTGACAGCTTGTTCGATAGGAACAGAGAGAAAATAAAAAATATTACAGTTATGTCCGACCGTTACTTGGGGCACTCCGCATTCTAAAGTAGTCGCTTTGGCCGCGGTACTGCCCAGTGCTCGCATATTGCTCAGGGTTCTGTGCAGTCTGAAAGAGCATTGTGTGGTTGAACTGTGTTCTTTCTGTTCTCTCTCATTACTGGTGGTAAATTCACTGGTCATTTGCACTATGCACTTCATGAGTATTGAGAGGTAGATTATCAACAATCTTTGCAATAATTCTATATACTGTACATGCCAAGCTTACCTTTCAGATACACACAGAGATATCTGACGTTTACTACATTGGTTGGATTGATTTTTCAATACATAAATAAATTGCACTTTAATCTAAGAGGGGCCCAACAGGTTTGAACATTTTTGACATGGTCACTGGTGTTGTGAAGGACGACAAACCTCAAGAGATTTAAAACATGTCAGCATGACAGTTGGTCAGGTGGTAGAAAACCTGACCTGAAAACCTTAGGTGGCTGTTCCCTATCAGACCCTGAAGTGTCAAGTCAATATTGCCCACCGCTGCTCTGTCCTCAAGTAACTCTGTACTTCAGCATATTTCTGAGAACACCATTCAGGTCTATTCCTTTCTTCCTGTGTTGGTTGTGATGGCTAGCTAGCGCCTGTCTCAGCCGCCTACCTGCTACTTGTCAGAAAAGGGACTTAAATGGCCACATCTGATCCTCTGATGACAGCATGTTGAGCAGCAACACAAAAGAACCGAAAGTTGCGGCGTAGGCAGGAGCGGGTCTCGACTGCTCTTTATTCCCCATTGACAGGAGGAAAAAGAGTGAAAAATGTTTGTTCTTGGTCACTCTGTATCTCTAGCTACTGAACTCAGAAGATTGTGGCAGTTTTGTTCCGTATGTTAAAACCCAATAATGCATACTTGTTTTTGGACCTTTCAGTTTTTTAAATGCCTTCAGAAATTAGTTCATTTTATTGTCATTGAGCTAGCCAATAGCTTTGGTTGCAGACGTGTCTGAAGCCGACACCTACCTACGCACTTAGTTGTCAGGACCCATGGGGCTACTCTTGGAAGCCACATGTCTTTTCTTCCTGCTCTAATATCAATTAGCATTAAATTCTTGAAGTAGCTAGCACACCTTTTTAGTTTACTGAGTCACCATGAGAGGAATGCATGTCCGAATACAGATTTTTCCATGCGTTTTATTTTCCTCACAAACTTTCCTTCTCCCTTTTCATCTCTAAAGACTGAATGTATTGTGATGCTTCATCACTGATAACTGTCTGCTGGTCCATTTTAGTACAGCTGTGTGCGACAGCTCATTAGACATTAGATGCTGACTGCTGCCGTTGTCTTGTTAGCAATTAGCCTGTTGCGTTTACAGTCAATTAATTTGGATGTGAAGCTAGCCTACCACAAGAAAACTAAACAGTCAGCATGGAGAGTTAGTGAAGCGCTAACTGACCGTGATAGAAAGAAAAAAAAGCTTTCCCCCATATATTATTTTCTGCATGTCAGTAGCCGTGTCTGAATTCTGGCTTGCCTACTACTTACTTAAACTGCATACATATTAATCGTACTATGCACTATTTAGCACGTACTGTTTAGTAAAAAGTATGCTGTAGTATGCCACGGTCGCAAGTGCAACTGGGAACTCGGAAACAAAATTAGCTCAGACTGGGGGAAAATCGTCACGTTGGTGATCTTCAGCTCTAGTAGGATGCCGAGTTTCATCTGAGTTGGATGACTGTTCAAAAATATTTTTCCTAGTCGGAGCATGTTTTTTTTCTGATTTCCCTGTTGTCTTGAATGCACCAACAGTTATGGCTTCGCGTATGAACTGGAAAGGATTGTCTGTAGCTCCACCCAGTGACCTTTCACTACAGCGGAGTGCCAGAGTATTGTTAGCTAAGTAGCATTTGGAAAAACGTATTTGGAGTGGGGATGCACGATATATCGGTGAACATATCGTAATTGGCCGATGTTGGCTAAAAATGCCAACATTGGTATCAGCCCAATGTCTAGTTTAACGCCAATGTGCAAAACCGATGTCAAAGATGGTAGGTACATGATGTAATGATGCCAC
Organism: Salmo salar; assembly: GCF_965601325.2. Lineage (NCBI taxonomy): Eukaryota > Metazoa > Chordata > Actinopteri > Salmoniformes > Salmonidae > Salmo > Salmo salar. The sequence continues at coordinate 51,500,043 of NC_138292.1, read as the reverse complement.
GTAAAATGTTGTGCTACACGTGTAACACAGCATTCTTAACCTAGCCCACTATGTTTGCTGTGTGGATCGAGCAGTCAACAAGTCGAGCAGTCATTTGAAAGATTAAGAACATTTCAACGAGACAACTCAAATGAGAAATCCATTAACGGCAAGATAATTAATTGCCCCTGACAATCAACCGTTCTCTATCGTGGGTGATGTTGGCTTTCGCCGACTGGTCGAACACCAGTACACACTACCAAGTGCTCTATTTTTCAGATGTTACCCTACCGCAGTTACACAGTGATGGCGTCACTGCTATTAGCTTCATGACTGACATTTGGACCAGCAATATCAGCCCCATGAGCATGCTGAGTCTGACAGCACAGTGGGTCGTCGAGGATTTCGTACTGAGGAAAGTTGTATTGCATGCTTATGAATGTGCTGGTTGGCATACCGCTGCTGCCATTTCAATGGCATTTGAGAACATGTTTGAAACATGAACACACTAGCTAGCTCCATTTGAACAACTGACTCGAGAAATAAGCTCATCAACTGCGTCTGCAGCAGACGTGATACCCTCTGTCATGGCATTGAAACGCCTGCTCAACAAAACTGCCGACAGGCTGTGAACAAGCGATTTGGTGGCATTCTCTCTTTACTGTGTCGCCACCATGCTCGTTGCCATGTACAAGGACTGCCACTTCGATGCAGACAAGAAACAGGGTTTACGTGAAATGTTACGTACACAGCTGGACAAGATGGAAAGTGTGTGTGCGCCGAGGAAGAGAGGCCACGGACAAACAAGAGCTGAAACTTCACTGCTTGACCTGTATGATGAAATCTGGGTTGAGAATGAAACGACTGAACAAATGAACAACAAAACAGCACAGCAAGTATGTGAAAGAAATGGGTTTTGATCATGTTTTACTGGTAATGGTGACATACGTAAATGCCAACAAAATAACTTTTTGGTGTGTGTGTGTGTGTGTGTGTGGACCTTTTATTTAACGAGGCGAGTCGGTTAAGAACAACTTCTTATTTACAATGACGGCCAATCCCAGACGACGCTGGGCCAATTGTATGCCGCCCTATGGGACTCCCAATCACGGCCGAATGTGTTACAGCCTGGATTCGAACCAGGGACTGTAGTGACGCCTCTTGCACTGAGATGCAGTGCCTTAGACCGCTGTGTCCGTGTGGTTGTGTTAACTATTTAACTGTACTAGAATGCTAAAAAGGCCGCAAAATGTTTTTATTTCGGTTATCGGTATCGTTTTTTGGGGCAAGGAAATATCGGAATGTAATATCGGTGCATCACTAATTTGGAGTAAACTCGAGTTAACCATAGGCCTAAGCATGCATCAATTGAAGAGTCACCTGAAGCTTGAGAGGAATGGGGAGATGCAGTAGAGGAATGATGCAGAGAGCTCGTAATGAGGCTGACTGGCTAGCTACTACTCTGAACTGTGTGTGGTGAGATTTCTGGTGCCCAGAGCTGCTGAGGAATCACGCAAGTGGATGTCATACATTGTGACGGAGAAGTCCAGTGGCTAAAAGACTCGGGCTGGTTCCCAGAGTACCTAGCCCTCTACAGGATCATAACCAGACTTCGTCTTCATCAATCGTATCCCTAACCACCTTCTTCTGATCAAGCCAGCACTCAAAGACTTGGCCTCTATTAGTTGATCTAGCCAACTATAGCTAGGCTACTAATGATAATGTATTGCACCTGCAATAACATAGCTCAGATGTGCGAGGGCATCCTTTTATGTTGAAAGTATAACAGTAGATGTACTGATTTTAAAAACATTTTTATTATTACAAACAAACACTTTTTTTAAATGTGAACAGAAATCTACTTTGGGTTTATTAAAAGGACATCACCAAAAATGGAACAAAATGAATATCTATAAATAAAATATATACAAAATGCATAAATCTACTGCTAAATCAAATCAAAGTTTCTTGGTCCCGTACACAGACTTGCAAATGTTATCGCAGGTGCTGCCAAATGCTTGTGTTTCTAGCTTCAACAGTGCAGTAATACTTTGCAATACAAAACAATACACACATAATCCAAAAAGAAAGAAATTAAGAAATAGCAGAACGAGCAATGTCACAGTCCGAAAATGCACATACTATAAAATGTTATATTTTGCGTCATGCGCGATCGCGTTGTTTCCCGATATTCATTGATTCCAGTAGCGCAACCACATATCTAAGCCAAGCAATAAAGAAAGCTTTGTAGTGAATTCCCATAAAAAAAACTGAACGGTCTCAATAGCCAGTTATTGCAGGATATCAAAGGATATGCAGTAACAACAGTATTTCCGTTCGATAAAACATTATCTATTAAAACTGTAAATGGTAAGTACAAATTCTACAGGCCCTTCCAAAGTAAAAGTGCACGGATAAACTTACAGCATACTAAAAGATTTCGGCGATGAACATGAGTAACCACACAAATTGCATAATGTAGCATTTTTGCATGTATAATCGATATGAAATGACCAATATTAAGATACTAGCTAAATGTTTTGTGAAAGACACCCTGTTTTTGTCATTTTGTGATGTATTGTTGTTTTTCTGTGCATCTTGGGACAGTATAGAAGTTAAATGAAAGACTAGTGTTCAGTAAAATAGGTTTCAGTAAAAAAAAAGAAGAGAAAATTAACCAAAATGTTTGCATTTAAAAAAGATGCATGGGAAAAAATGTAATCTAACACAATCTCATTAAATTAATTGAAATTACACATCTTTTCTTTCTCTTCAGTGAAGACGTAAAGTCGCATATCCAAAGTTTTAGAAAACAAACTCATTCAAGGGTTTTTCTTTATTTTTTACTATTCTCTACATTGTAGAAAAATAGTGAAGACATCAAAACTATGAAATAACACATATGGAATCATGTAGTAACCAAAAAAGTGTTAAACAAATCAAAATGTATTTTATTTGCGATTCTTCAAAGTAGCCACCCTTTGCCTTGATGACAGCTTTGCACACTCTTGGCATTCTTCATATATTAATTGATTTTGGTAGCGCATCGCGATATCTAATTGATCAGCTGTTGTCAAAACCGAAATTAGTATGACATCCAGGCATTTAAAGTATACTTGATTTTCGAAATGTCATATACTATAAAATGTAATGTTTTTTTAGGACTCAAGTATAGGTATTCAGACACGGCCACTGATGAAAGCAAGCTTGTATTGGGTGAGATGATAGAGCATGCTAGGAAAAAAGAGACGTTCCCACGAGCAGCACCAGATATATTGAAATGAGTGAGATGCTCTCTCACAGTCACACACAGTATCTGTGCACGTGTTCACATCACGCTGTTCACAGCGTGGTAGTGAGGGCACCAAAGAAGTGCCTTGTGCTTCAGTGCTCTAAGGTGTTGTGTAAATTGATCCATTATGCTGTTTGCTTTCTGTATCTACATCATATCGCTGAGTCTTCCTTTAAATTGGCTGGATCAGTAGGTTACTGAGGGAACAAGACCCTGTCCAGAAACAACCCCTAAGCCCTAGGCATCATTGGCAAACTCTCCTTCTTTGACACAGGGATGTGTGAGTTTTAGCATTGAGTTTCTATACACGTTTCTCAGGGAAAGGAGCATTGCAAAGTCGAAGTGTTACCACCAAATGTCTTTGTTTCAGTCACCATTACATCCCTAACTCTCTCTGTGGCTTTCTTTAAATTTTCCTCCACAGGGCTCCAAGCGCATCTTGAGGTCCAACGAGTATGTCCTTCCTCCAGATGGACTGATGGAGACCGACCTTGAGCTAACCTTCTCACTCCAGGTATGGCCAGGTTAACACGGCTTTCAAAACTATTATATCATAGTATCAAAGAGTGATCCGTTATGTGACTGAAATACATATTTTCAATAGCCAACGGTTGATGTACAGCGCTTTTTGCTAAAGTAATGGTAGTGCCCATGTAAACATCATACCCCCTTTTTAGTTATAGTGTATTTCCCACACCTCATTTTGGCGTTCAAAGCCTGAAGGCATCAAAGAAATGACTGACTGAAGAAAAACGTGGTCATGGCTACAGACATGATGTAACCTCCTGTAACACCTAATGTGTGTTGTGCCCTTTTCTGTCCCCCCTAGTATCCCCACTTCCTCAAAAGGGACGCCAACCGATTGCAGATCATGCTGCAGAGGAGGAAGCGATATAAAAACCGCACCATCCTGGGGTATAAGACCTTAGCTGTGGGCGTCATCAATATGGCAGAGGTAAAGACGGCAGCTTAATATTTGACTTTTTTTTTTATCATAACGGCATATGAAGTCAAACGGACGTTGCTTATCATGGGGTTAGAAATCCGTAACTATGGAAAACAAGGCCCATGGTGCGAATTACGGGAGACTTTAGCTCCCCTAAATGCAACGAAAGTCAAACTTTCGGGGGTCTCTAAAAAATGCTAATTTAACCATTCTCATATTCGTTTAAAATGCAGTGGTAGATATGCTTTGCAGTGGTAAATATGAAAATAAAATCATCCAATGAAACGAACACCCCCACCTCTTTGTCATGGTTTAAACCATGTATTTCCATGTGGCGGCGCTGTCCATCCAGTAGTGGTGATTTTCCATTTGTACTTCCACATTTTTTGCCATTTGTTTGCCATGCGTCCTTGATAAAAATAGCCTTCTTTCCAATGCATTTAAGGTGTCCTGACTTTTCAGGCTACAAAAAAATTTGTCAGCAATTGCAGAATCTCATTAGGCACACTTTTTTGGTGTTTTGTAACGGATATCTATTTCCATTCATAAAATGTATGCAGTTTGGATGCTGGAATTATTTTGGAGTGGACCAACATGCCTACTTTTTGAAGAGATTTGTTTGACAATCAGATGAAAATATCATGACTAGTTGTGTTCATGCCATATTAAAAGGTAATTCATTTTTACAGTTGAAATGATGTCTTTATTGTTAGGCGCGTGCACTCAAAACAGGTGTAATTCGCACTCTGGCAGGGCCCATACCTCAACACATACCCCAACACACACTCATACCTCAACACAGCCTACCTTTATTGGTTTGCAGGAG